>NC_083099.1:129844042-130540756 GCF_949774975.1 Lagenorhynchus albirostris
TGCTATACAGCAGGTTCTCATTAGTTATCTGTTTTATACATATTAGTGTATGTATGTCAATCCAAATTTCCCAATTCATCCCACCCCCCCTTTCCCCCTTGGTGTCCATGCATTTGTTCTCTACATCTGTGTCTCTATTTCTGCCTTGCAAACTGGTTCATCTGTACCATTTTTCTAGATTCCACATATATGTGTTAATATATTTGTTTTTCTTTTTCTGACTTACTTCACTCATATGACAGTCTCTAGGTCCATCCACGTCTCTACAAATGACCCAATTTTGTTCCTTTTTATGGCTGAGTAATATTCCATTGTATGTATGCACCACATCATCTTTATCCATTCGTCTGTCGATGAAGGACATTTGCTTCCATGACCTGGCTATTGTAAATAGTGCTGCAGTGAACATTGGGGTGCATGTGTGACTGGTGTCCTTTTAAGGAAAGGAGATTAAAAAACATCAGGAATGCTTGCACACAGAGGAAAGACCATGTGAGGACACAGAAGATGGCCACCTTCAGGCCAAGGAAAGAGGTCTGAGGAGAAAACAACCTGCTTCTACTTTGATCTTGGACTCCTAGACTCCAGAACAGTGAGGAAATAAATGTCTGCTGTTTAAGCCATTCATCCTGTGTTATTTTGTCATGGCAACCCTAGCAAGCTAATAGCCAAAGGGAAATACCCATATTCTGCAAACAGTCAATTAGAGCGGAGGGAAAAAATTAACTCAGAATTGGTCACCCAAGGAATGCAGATACTGGAATTGTTATATAGAATATTTGAAATATTTAGAGCTAACATAGTCACGAAGGAGACACACAAGAAGATACTGTTTGGAAAGAAGAAATTCAAGGCAACTTTTAAAAATGAGAAATAGAATTCCTGAAATCAAAAGCCACTATGGGGACTTCCCTGATGGTGCAATGGTTAAGAATCTGCCTGCCAATGCAGGGGACATGGGTTCAAGCCCTGGTCTGGGAAGATCCCACATGCCATGGAGCAACTAAGCCCACGTGCTGCAACTACTGAAGCCTGCACGCCTAGAGCCTGTACTCCGCAACAAGAGAAGCCACCGCAATGAGAAGCCCATACACTGCAATGAAGTTTAACCCCTGCTCGCTGCAACTAGAGAAAGCCCGCACACAGCAACAAAGACACAATGCAGCCAAAAATAAATAAATAAATAATTTTTTTTTAAAAAGCCACTGTGAAGAGGGTAAAAAAGATAGCTAACAAGAGAGTTAATGAACTGAAAGAAACTCACAGAATGTAGCTCTGAGCGACAAAAAGAAAACATGAAGAAAAATAATGATTATGGAGGATAGAATGCAAAGGTCTAGCAAAACAAGAATCCCAAAAAGAATGTAAGAAAGAGACTGTTTGGAAAGGTAATGGCTAATGTTTTTCCTGAACTGACCCTTTAAAAAGAAGATGAGGCCTCTCTCATCTTCTGAGATGGCCCACACTCTGTCTTTGGAGTGTGTATCTCCCTGAATAAATCTTTCACTTTACTATGGCTCGCTCTTGGATTCTTTCCTGCAACAATGTGAAGAAATCAGGAAAATATAGACCATAACCAGGGGAAAATCAATCAGTAGAAACAGACCCAACAATGATAGATTATAAACTACTAAACAAGGACTTTAAGATAGTTATTATAAATATTATGAATAAGTACAAAGATATAAAGAAAAACTTGAATATAATGAGAAGTAAACATTTTAAAAGAACTAAGTGGAACTTCTAAAGATCAAAAATATGATATCTGAAGTAAAATTATCACTACAAGGGATTAACAGAGGAAAAGATCAGTGAATGAGAAAACAGTGACAGCACGATCCAAATACAAAAAGGGAGATTTAAAACCAAACAAAAAACACTGAAAATATAGGAACAAAACCTCAGTGATCTGTGGGACAATATAAAGCAGGACAGTATATATGCAGTCAAATTCCCAGAAAGAGAAGAGAAAGAGTAGGAGAACTGAAAAAAAAGTGTTTAAAGAGCTGATAGCCAAAATTTTTCAAAATGATAGAAATTATAGGTCTCCCCTGGTGGCACAGTGGTTAAGAATCCCCCTGCCAATGCAGGGGACATGGGTTTGGGCCCAGATTCAGGCCCTGGTCCAGGAAGATCCCACATGCTGTGGAGCAACTAAGCCCATGTGCCACAACAACTGAGCCTGCACTCTAGAGCCTGTGAGCCTTCAACTACTGAGCCCATGCACCACAACTACTGAGCCCGTGCACCACAACTACTGAAGCCCGCATTCTAGAGCCCATGCTCCGCAACAAGAGAAGCCACCGCAATGAGAAGCCCACGCATCGCAACGAAGAGTAGCCCCTGCTTGCCGTAACTAGAGAAAGCCCGTGCGCAGCAACAAAGACCCAACACGGCCAAGAATAAATAATTAATTAAAAAGAAGATGAATCCTGGAAGCAAAAAATGGATAAAGGAGAATCCACACCTAGACATATAGTAGTGATATTGCAAAACACAAAAGGCAAAGAGATTTTAGAAAGCAATCAAAGAGAAGGAAGGTACACATCACTATAAAGCAGATGTTGACAAACTGTGTTTGTAAATAAAATGTTAGGACACAGCCACTCCGGTTCATTTCTGCATTGCCTGTGGCTGCTTTGGACTTCAGTGGCAGAATTGAGTAACTGCAACAGTTACCATTTAAACCATGTGGCCCACAAACCACAAAATATTTACTCTCTGTTCATTTAATATGTTTGCCAACCCCTGCTATAAAAGAACTATGATTGAAACAACAACAGAATTCTTAAACAGCTACAGTGGAAGCCAGAAGCCACTGGAGTAAGATCTTCAAAATGTTGAGAGTAGTGGTCCACCTATTGTGCAAAACTCTTACAAGTGAGGTTTTAAAAAGTAACATTTACAGGTAAAAATGAAGGCGTTTACCAATAAGAGATCTACAGTAAAGGAACTTCTAAAAATGTATTTCAGAAAAAGAGGAAAAACATCCCAGGGGTCTCAAATGGAAAAAATAACTGATAGCAAATAAAATGTGAAAGATGTACATAAATGCAAACAAACATTATATAAAATACTACTAGTAATTACAGTGTGATTTAATTGGTTTGAAAATAGAAATAATATATATTGAACAGCTGTGTATAAATTAGGGCATTTTGATTAGGGTGAAAGTGTTCTAAATTCTTTGCAATGTTCAGGAGGTAAAAGTAGTACTTAATATGTATGTGTGGTAGGCTGAATAATGGTCCCCAAAGATATCTATATTCTAACCCCTAGAACCCTTTGAATGTTACTTTATACAACAAAAGGAACTTGGCAGAAGTGATTAAGGATTTTGAGATGGGAAGATTATCCCGGATTATCTAGGTAGGCCCTAAGTGTAATCACAAGTGTATTATAAGAGAGAGGCAGGGGCTTCCCTGGTGGCACAGTGGTTGAGAGTCCGCCTGCTGAGGGAGAGGCCACAACAGTGAGAGGCCCGCGTACCACAAGAAAAAAAAAAGAGAGAGGCAGAGGGATATTTTAATACAAAAGAGGAGAAGTTTATTATGACGATGCTGCTGGCTTTGAAGGTGGAACAGGGGACCACGAACTAAAGGATCGCAAGGAATCAGCCCTGGAAGCTAGAAAAGGCAAGGAAATGATTCTCTCCTAAAGCCTCCCAAGGGAGTGAGACCCTGCTGACACCTTGATTTTGGCCCAGAGAACCCCATTTCAGACTTCTGGCCACCAGAACTGCAAGAGAATAAGTTCCTGTTGTTCTAAGCCACTAAGGTTACGGTAATTTGTTCCAGCAGCCATAGGAAGCTAATACAGTATGGTCAAAGTTCAAGGGTAACCACCAAAATACTAGAAACAGGAGAGGAAAACAGAAAATTATAAAACAAAAAGACTCAATTAAAAAAAAGACAAATAGGGCTTCCCTGGTGGTTCAGTGGTTGAGAATCTGCCTGCCAATGCAGGGACACGGGTTCGGGCCCTGGTCTGGGAGGATCCCACATGCCGCGGAACAACTAAGCCCATGAGCCACAACTACTGAGCCTGCGCATCTGGAGCTTGTGCTCCGCAACAAGAGAGGCCGCGACAGTGAGAGGCCCGTGCACCACGATGAAGAGTGGCCCCCGCTCGCCGCAACTAGAGAAAGCCCTCGCACAGAGACGAAGACCCAACACAGCCAAAAATAAATTAATTAAAAAAAATTTTTTTTAAAGCTAAGAAAAAGACAAATAGAAAAAGGGGGTAAATCAAGGTAATGAGATATAATTTAGAATATCTCAGTTATCCAAGTAATTGAATTAAACTCACTTTTAAATTTAAATTATACAGTGATTCTAAGAGACTTACCTGAAGTATAGTACATTTTAAGGTTGGAAATAAAAGGATGGGAAAAGATATATTAGACAAATCAACAAGCTGAGATAGCTACATTAATAGTTGACTATACTGGGTTGAATAGTGTTCCCCCCAAAATTCACGTCCATCCAGAACCTGTGAATGTGACCTTATTGGGAAATAGGGTCTTTGCAGATGTAATTAAGTTAAGGTGACATCATACTGGACTAGGGTGGGCCCTAAATCCAATGTGATGGTTGTCTTTGTAAGAAGAAGGATATTTGGATGTAGAGACACAGGCACAGGGAAAATACCACATGAAGATGAGGCAGAGATTGGAGTGATGAGTCTACAAGCCAAGGAGTGTCAAGGATTGCCACCAACTACCAGAAGCTGGAAAAGGCAAGAAAGGATTCTTCCCCAAAGCCCTCATGGGGAGCATGGTCCTGCTGACACCTTGACTTCAGACTTCTAGCCTCCAGAACTCTGAGAAAATAAATTTCTATTGTTTTAAGCCACCCAGCTGTATTTTGTTACAGCAGCTTTGGCAATAAGTTACAAGCGTTACTAGGGATAGAAATGAACACTAAAGAATGATAAAAGGTGTACAGGCAGATATTCACAGTTATAAACTTGAATGTAACTGTAAAAGAGCCTCATACTATATAAAATAAAAAGAGAAATGCAAGTTTAAGCTGACTAATCAGTCATACAGGAAGATTTCAAATCCTCTCTCAATTACCACAACATCAAGATTTACAAAAAACATAAAGGTAGATTTGAACAATAGAAATGTTTGATTTATAGACTAACGTATAATAGAGCTCTGGAGCCAACAATTAGAGAATACATAAGCATACATGGGATGTTTACAAACATAATTACCTATTAGGCCAAAAGCAAGTCCCTGTAATAATCAAAGAATCAGTATCATATAGCTCATATTCTCTGATTATAAAGTAATTAGGTTATAAATTGCTAAGAAAAAGATAAATTTTAAAACTCTTCATACATTTGCAAAATTTAAAACATGCTTCTAAATAATTTATAGGTCAAAATTAAGTGATAATAGGCATTTTTTAAATGACTGAATTATATGAAAATTTCAATATCAGAACTTAGGGAATTCAGTGGAAGTAAAACTTAGAAGGAAATTTACAGCCTTAAATGCTTATAAAAGAAAAGAAGAAAGGCTTAGAATTAATATACTAGGTGTCCAATTTGAGAAGCTAGAATAAATTCTCTAAAAAAGTAGGAAAATTGGCAATATGATATAGATGAGAGCAAAAATTGCTTTTATTTTTATTTATTAATTTATTTTGGCCGCACTGTGCAGCCTGTGGGATCTTAGTTCCCTGACCAGGGATTGAACCCAGGCCCTCAGCAGTGAAAGCACTGAGTCTTAACAACTGGACTGCCAGGGAATTCCCAAAAATTGATTTTAAAAGAAAAATACAATAATATATCAAAGGACAAATATCTGAAAAATGAGAAATTCTGATTATATTGATAATGAAAAAGAGAAGTCACAAATGAAAAAATATGAACACTTGGATGCCAATAATTTTTACATAGAGATGAAATGGACAACTTCCTAGAACTTTCTCAAGCTTCAGCATTCACTACAATATCCTGTATGGGTTGTTAAACCACAAGATAAAGGTAGCACATGTTGCATCTGAGTCGTTTTCTCAGGCTGGTCCCTGCTTATAGATGTTTAGAGGTCCAAAATCTCTTTTCATTTTGGATGGTCTCAGTCCAAGTTGTATTTCCGCTGACGTAGTTCTCTTTAAAACTTTAAGGTCTCCTGAAAATCATTTTGGGGTTAACTCGATTAGATATATGCCACACACATAAATCTTTTCAAGATAAGCTCTGCTCTACCTTGGGCTTCTGTTGAGGTATCTTAGGGTTAATGCCCTTAAGCTTCCTAGAGGCCCTATTATTTAAGAGAATCTGTGAGGCTCATCCTTAAAATATTTAAAGAGCCTTTATTCTGACTGAAAATGCTCTAAGACACCACCTTTGATCTTTCTGAGGTCTTAGTGAAGGATTTTATAGTCATACCTTTAATTTCATCTTTAGGCCATGAATTTGATTTTTGCTCCAAATGGCAAAGTGAAAACAACTTAGGCTGAGTTTCACTGTCATTCTCACAGATCTATAAACTCCAACTAGATTGGCTTAGCTCATTGGCATAGGCAGTAGAATTGGTAAGAAAAACCTCATGATTTAAGTGAAGAGTGGGAAAGGAGTGTGAAGTACAGGTCACCAGGTAGACTTGTTTCCAACCTATAGCCCTTGGCTGTGGGTCCTATGACAGTAATTTTGCAAACGTGCCATAACAACATTTTGGGGAGTGGATTACCGTATGAAGACCCATTCGCTCCAGTAAGCCAGCACTAATGGCGGTTCCACAGAAAACACTGCAGGACATGGCACTGTCAAGAAATGTAAAGGATCTGAGATTTTACCCTACTTGTAAGCTAACAGGTTAACCTGACACACTCTCACTGTTGGCAGAAGAAAGAATGCTTCTCGATCAGAGACAGAGAACTTTATTACTCAGCTTATCAACTAATATGAGCATCAGCATATTTTCATCAGCTTCTCCTTGCCCTGGAGTCCTATGGGAGTAACATGGATGGACCCAGAAGGATAACTAGTATACACAGTGGGTTGCATTATAGAAGAGAAACCCTGAACTTAAGGGAACCCCAATTTTTCCGTGTGGGCATTAAGCATGCCTTCCCTTTGCTGTGGAGACACTGTGTTTATTAGACTGGAGAGTAAGAGTAACTGCTCTTTGAGAAATGTCTTCTCTCTGCTTTGGAGAGAGACACTATCACTATTTTCTAAAGGATTGTCGCTCTACAAATGTATTTTAAAAAATTATTTATTTTATTTATTTATTTTTGGCACCGTTGGGTCTTCGTTGCTGCGCGCGGGCTTTCTCTAGTTGCGGTGAGCAGGGGTTACTCTTCATTGCAGTGCACGGGCTTCTCATTGCAGTGGCTTCCCTTGTTGCAGAACATGGACTCCAGGCATACGGGCTTCAGTAGTTGTGGCACGCAGGCTCAGTAGTTGTGGCTGTGGGCTCTAGAGCGCAGGCTCAGTAGTTGTGCCACACGGGCTTAACTGTTCCACGGCATATGGGATCTTCCTGGACCAGGGCTCGAACCCATGTCCCCTGCATTGGCAGGCAGATCCTTAACCACTGCGCCACCAGGGAAGCCCTATACAAATATTCTTGAAGAGATAATCCAGAACAAAGGGAAGTTAGTGCCTTAATTTCAAGACATGAAGAAACACAAGAGATCCATGAAGATTTATCTTCCAACATGCATCTTCAGCCAAGTGGGGGAGATACCAGGGACTAAGAACAGTGACTGCATGTCCATAGGGCCTTCTGCTGAGACACTGCAGTGAATATCATAGCTCATGTGACAAAAGAGTCCCACAGACTGGGTCTTCTGGCTCAGAGCCCCTGAGCATAACTGCCACAATAGGGTGATAGTTGAGATTTTGGTTAAAGGTTAGGTCCTACGGGTCCAATCCTATTCAAGACACTACAGCTAGGGCTATGATAACCAGCTGGTTTCAAACAGGTGACAACCAGTGAAATTTAACCATTCACCATTGCCAGAATTCAGAAAACATTAGTGAGTCTCCTGAAGTTTGGTGGCACTGACAGAGGCTTCTGTTAACAGCTTTGGGGTGCTATTCATGTTGTGTTGATCTAGTTCAAGGGCTAGCAAACTACAGCCCACAGGTGAAATCTAGCCCACTACCTGCTTTTGTAAATAAGGTTTTATTGGACCACAGCTTTTCATTCATTCGCTTTTGCGATACACTGGCAGAGTTAAATAGTTGCCCATAAAGCCTAAAATATTTACTACTTGGCCCTTTACAGAAAGTTTGACAACCCCTGTTCGAGTTAACCAGGGAGAAAATCGAGCAATGCTTCTTAACCCTCACTGCAGACTATAATTGCCTGAATATAGTTCAAAATATAATGATGCCAGGAGCCCCACCATACACCATCAAATCAGAATCTTGAGGGATGAGAGCTGGATATCAGTATATTTTTAAAACTCCCCATATGACTCTAATATGGAGCCAGGATTGATAACCACAGGAATAGAGGCTTTGGTAAGGGATGCCCATCCCCCTTCATAGGTGCAGTAATGGTTGTAGAAGTCTGAGCAACTCCCTTGTCTCAGCAGAGGAAAAGGGGGCCCCTACACTGGCAAGGGCTGGGCTTAACCTGAACTGGCCCTAGGAATACAGACACTGGACCTAAGAAGAGAACCTGAACCAGTGGCCATTACCTCCCTTGCTTCAGTGCTAGCTGAGCATCTCACTAGAGCAGTTTACACAAGAGTCAGAGAACTGGCAGATGGTGCCAACCTCTGCTTTCAGAAGGAAGGCATAACCTACGTTGATGGGCTAAGTCAGTCCTTGATGACCTGGTAGACCTATTCTATCTAAGGTACAAGTAATCATTAGTGAAGTATGCTCAAATGGAGGGCACAAGATACAGTGACTGCCATGTGTAACACGGCACTAGTGCAGAGTGGGGCTAAACATGCCACAGCTAGGAGTATAAGTATTAGAGAGCCCAAAAGTGATGATGTAGACTTTTGAGAGTTGGCCATAAAAGGTATTACAGCTTCTGTCTTACTGTCTTGGGTCACTCTCTCTGGAGGAATTCAGATGCCATGTTTGTAAGAAAACTCAACCCCTTGAAGACACCTAAGTGGTGAGAGGCCACAGTCTCCTGCCCACAGCCATGTGAGTGAATCATTTGGAAGGGTATCCTCCGACCCCGATCAAGCCTTCAGATGATAACTGCAGCCACAGCCAACATCTTGACCTCAACTTCATGACAGACCCCAAAATAGAGCCACCCAGTTATGCCAGACTCAAATTCCTGACCCATAGAAATTGTGTTGGAAAATAAATGTTTGTTTTAAATTAAGGTTTGGGGTGATTTGTTACATAGTAATAACTAATAAAACCGTCAAACAGCTTTCTATTCAATGTGGAGCTTTTTCACTTAATTTGTAACATGCACAATGTTGTCAGATGTTGGTTGTATCTTCAACGGAATGAATATCCAAGAGGTTTATTCAGTTCCTTGAATTGAATTTTAAAATTTTTGGACCAATTTTGGCATTGACTTAACTGATTTCTTTTGACATATCTGATGATATTGACATTATTTAACTGCAAAGTTCTGCTAATGAAACACATCAACAATGATAGCTTTGCTTTTCATGTGTGAAATAAAAATGAGAACAGCAAATAATGAAATTACTTGAGAATAATCACTTAATTTAAATGGAAAGTCATGCTTCACAGAGTAAGTGATATATAAATGCACTTTTTGCAGTAGCATGTAATAAAACAATTGTCTATGAGTAGTCACTTTAAAATAATTATACATTTTTGAAGTAGGTGGATGGCTCCCACAGTGTATGGTAAATATCATATTTTTAAAATTAATTTTTATTTTTTGTTTTAATATTAGCTTAAATGTTTAATAGTTCAGTTAGTGTAAAGTGTATGTGTGTGTAAATTAACTACAGGGCTATTTGGCAGTATATCACACTTTAGTTGTTATCATAAATAATACAGTCACTGCAACCAATTTCAAATTCACTTCTGCTTCATAGCTTTGATAAATTAGAAAGAACACTGTTTTTAGCACAACACTGTGCTCCACCAAAATCTGTATGTGCATTAGCTCCACTGTGGGGATTTTAAAGTATGTCCACAAATTCTTTGACACTCCTCCCTTCAAAACGTGGAGTCTACTTTTTAACCCCTCGAGTGTGAGCTGGTCTTAGTGATTCACTTCTAAGGATTAGAGTATGCAAAGGGAAAAACAGTAACCACAACAAAGTAGAAATAATAACCACAATGAAGTATACGTAGAAATTTATTTCAAAAAGTGAAAATAAAAATGAAGGCCAAAATGTTTTGTATATTTTTTAAACAACAAAATAATTTTAAGCCCTCACTTTTAGATAACTGAGTCAAATTAACAGTCATATTGAAAATTATGAAATGAAAAAGTACCACATATCAATACTTGTGGAAAAGGGTTCAAGTAATATAAAGAGAGAAATATATCACTCAAATACATCTATTAGAAAACAAAAACTACAGAAGATCAATGAATAACTCAAGAAGTTACAAAAAGAATAAACTATTACAAGTATAACAAAATAACAGAAAAAAATTAATGAAACATAAAAGAATCTGAGTGGTTAAACAAAACAAAGACCTGTTCTCTGAAAAGATTACCTAGATATATCTTTAGTTAGGTTGATCAAGAAAAAAGAGAGGGCTTCCCTGGTGGCGCAGTGGTTGAGAGTCCACCTGCCGATGAAGGGGACGCGGGTTCGTGCCCTGGTCTGGGAGGCTCCCACATGCCGCGGAGCGGCTGGGCCCGTGAGCCATGCCGCTGAGCCTGCGTGTCCGGAGCCTGCACGTCCGGAGCCTGTGCTCTGCAACGGGAGAGGCCACAACAGTGAGAGGCCCGCATACCGCAAAAAAAAAAAAAAAAAAGAGAGAAAAGAGAAATAAGGCACAAATCAATAATATTAGGGATGAAAAAGCATACAAATAGTGTATAAATACTAAAAATCATAAGAAAATACCATGAATAACTTTATACCAATCCATTTAAAAACAGATGAATAATTTCCTAAGAAAATAAAACTTACTAACTTGTGAAAAAATAGAACATTTTAAAGAGTCTATGACCATTAAAGAAAGTTAGTTGAGTATCTGCCCACTCCACTCCACAAAACAAAAGCACCAGGCCCAGGTGACTTTACAAGTGAGTTTTATCAAACACTCAAGAACCCTAACTCATGTTTTTAATATGAGCTATTATCTCATTGATATACTAGTATATCATTGATACCAAAACCAAACAGAAACAATATAAGAAAGAAAATTATAGGTTAATCTCACTTATGAATATAAATACAGTACAATAAAGATCATAGGGTGGTTTGTGAACAAAGAAGCAGACTTTGAAAAAATATCTTTAAAATCCACAAATATATTATTAGTAATAATAGTATTGATCATGACGAAGTAGGGTTTATACTAAGAATGCAAGGATGGTTCAAGGTTAGAAAATTTATTTAGGTAATCACCACAAGGATAAAGAGAAGGAAAAAAGAAAACCTTGTCATTTAATTAGATGTAGAAAAGTATTTGCTTAAACTCACCATCCATTCAGGACTTAAGATGAGGAAACAAGATGTAAAATTCTATAGGACTGTTCTCAGAACTACTATCAAGCAGATTATGACAAACCTTGAGTTACACAGGCATGAAAGGGTGTTAAATTAAGGAAAGTGCTTTCCAAAAAATGTAACTACTTAATTGTAATCTTGTGACAACTAAAAACTCACTTCTAGTAAGACATGTCAAAATGTATATTCTTTTGCTGATAGAAAATGTAACCTTTACATATCTGTGTGGGGCTGATTTTGTTTTTTTTTAAAATATACTTCAACCAAAACAACAGATGGCAGCCAATTGAAAGCAGAAGCAGACATGAGAATCCAGCTGCCTTCTAACAAGTCAGACATCAAAGAAATTTGTAAAAATTGTAAAACTATGTTGCTCTCTCACTAAACATTTTATTTCGGAAAATATAATTATTTGTCATAAAAACATGCCAGATCTATATTAACAGGTGATAGATTTGCTATTGTTATTTAACATAAATTAATAAATATGTATTTTTTAAAAAAAAGAAAATGTGAACTTTTCACTTTGTAAGAGCTGTCTGTTCTGTTATTATGGAAGAATTAGGCTTTGACTACATAGAGTTCTGTTTGATTTCTCTCTTTTTTCAGGCAATGGCTAGAATCCTAGCAATGTAGGCTTTGAAAGATCTGACCCAAGCAGTACAGAAGTTTCTTCAACATTTCTAGCACCATGACTTGACTGGCTCACCTGGAAGACAGTGTGACATGCTATTCCTGACAAACTCTCTAGCACCAAATCTAAAATTAAGAAACATTTTAAAATGTCTCTAAAACTATCAATAAAGAGCTGTCTGTGTAGGTCTGTTTAGCTTGTATGGGAACCTGCTGCCAACCTTTCTGTTTCCATCTGCCAGAACAGAATTTCCCAAACACATTTTGGGAAAGTATGTACCACTTCACATATTTTAAAATTGATAACTAAAGTTTATCATCGTAAGTTTAAATAGGTATAAATAAGATAATTTCCAGGGGCATACTATAAACACTTGCATTTTTAAAAATAGAAACTGTTATATCATTCTCTTAAATATACCTAATAGAATCTAAATGCTATAGCAATTTGATTCCCATCATCAATAAAATAATACAAGAAAACTCTTCAACAGTCAGACATTTAACATCATTCACTGGATCTGTATTTTTACTCCATTTCCCTTACAGAATTATAGTATATTTGGAGTGCTTAAAATATTTTCTTTATCCCCCTATAATACTGCTGTATAGTAAAAATATGAATATAAATTTAAAAATTTAAATATTGATTTCCTGTGACTAAGCTATAGGTATTAAAAATATTTTTCTAGATTGTTATTAAATAACTATTAGAACACAAATAATAAAAACAAACATTAAAAATTTTATAGGTAATTAAGCATAAAATATTTTAAATCTTACTGGAAATTCATCTCTTATTAGAGAGTTGAGACTGGTTTGTAGTTTTATATTTTTTAGTTCATAGTTCCACAAATATATATATATATTACTTATAACTATATATTACTATAATTACTTATAAATATATAACTAAAATAAGATAGCAGTTGACATAAATTCTATTCCTATTTTTCCTATTTATAAATAAAATCACTGAGAAAACTCTTCATGTCAATAAGTAGATGAAAATGGAGTTTTATAGTAACTCAGTCTTTGTTACTCAATGTCATTGCATTCATTAAATTTTTCTGAGTAATATGCTAAACATGAAATAATTTCTAATGATGTATTGACTGACAGCTCTATTAGGCGGCACGCAGGATCTTAGTTCCCCGACCAGGGGTCAAACCCATGCTCCCAGCTGTGGAAGTGTGGAGTCCTAACCACTGGACCGCCAGGGAAGTCCCTCTATTAGGCTTTTATTTTATCAAAAGTAAGCAACTGAAAACCACTGAGTTGCAAAAAAGGATTTGTTAGCCTTTACAAACATCTTTCTCAACATATTTAAAATTACCTCTCTAGGCTCCCAGGGGTTTTTTGTTTTCCCTACCTTGGCCACTGTAAAATTAGAGATAGATGGGTGAGAATTATTTCTTAATTCTTAAACAGAAGGACAAATATGCCAAGAGACGGCAGGAAAGAGAATCAGTCTGAGACAGGTATATTAACAGGAAGATCGATTTTTGGAGAGTACATGGGAGTTGAGAAAATGAAAATAGATTCATTTAAAATTCTCCATGTACAACAAGTACCTCTTGAAAAGTCTTGGTGTGTTCTATTTGCTAAATTCTGTTTTAGGTAAAATTAGGGTAACTGCTGTATCTCGGATTTAGGAGTAAATGTAGTATCAATGAGGGTCTCTGCTTATGAATTAAAATGCAGCCACTTCTGCATATTGTCCCAAGTTATACTGATAAATTTATCTGAAGGAGAGTTGGAGGAGGTGGACAGTGAAAGGCACCCATCATTCAGGAAGCCTTTTCACACTGGTGAGCATTTGGGAGGAAAAAAAGAAAAAAAAAGGTTTAACTCAAGGATTGACTTGGCATATCTATGTTCTTCCCGGCAACAAACTGAATATATACAGCCTCTCAGGGTGAGTCACTTTTGTGAACTAAAATCGATATAGAGTCTACACCAGGCGAAAAGACTAAGCTAAATGCAAAGTAAAACACACAGTGAAAGTTCCTGAACCAAGACAGATTGGATTCTAGTTTGAGATCAAATAAAAACGGAAAGTGTAATCTGCAGCTGGCTTTGCCAGTGCTTCTACATCACAGCCTCTCTCCATCCAAGCATGAGTTGGTGAAAGTATATAAAAGCTCTACATAGACTGAGACATGACATAGAGGGGTAAAGGGTTCCAGAGTGTGCTCAAGCAGAGATACCCAAATATTGCATATGTATAGAGTATTGCTATGAAGGCTATAAAGTTTTTAAAAGAAGAGAGAGGAGAAAATGAATGGAATTGATATTCTAGGAATAATCTAGGTACCTGCTTTCCTCTAGTAGGAGTTTTTGTCATGGAACAGATTATGGGGACTTCTGCTTTTGGCTACAGTAGACTAACTTTTATCAGGCCAACTACCCTAGCCAAAAATTAGATATAATTATAGATACAGATATAAAGATGGAGATCTCTGTGGTCTGCTTGAAAACACCAGGGCCACCAAGGCAGTAAGGACCTGAAGAATCCAGATCATGTGCAGAAGGGAAGTATGGAAGTGAAACTGATATTTAGCATTTGTTTTCCCCTTAAGGCAACGGCCTATTCATAAGCAGGGGCCCAAGGCTGAAAAGCTAAAGGTGGGAAAAGCTGAGCAGAAAGTGGCAGCCCAGAGGTTGAAAAGGTAAGTAGAGTTTAAGGCATTCTTAGAGGTGTGGGGATATAAAAATTGGAGTTCAGGATCAGCCAAGGTAAAAGAGCGCTAGATGAAATGTAAATATACCAACCCTCAAAAGGACTGAAGATCGGACTTCCCTGGTGGTACAGTGGTTGAGAATCCACCTGTCAATACAAGGGACACAGGTTCAATCCCTGGCCCAGGAAGATCCCACATGCCGCAGAGCAACTAAGCCCATGCATCACAACTACTAAGCCTGTACTCTAGAGCCCACGAGCCACAACTACTGAGCCCTCACACAACTACTGAAGCCCATGCGCCGCAACTACTGAGCCTGCATGCTGCAACTACTGAAGCCCACGTGCCTAGAGCCCATGCTCTGCAACGAGAAGCCACCGCAATGAGAAGCCCGCACACTGCAAGGAAGAGTAGCCCCACTCGCCACAACTAGAGAAAGCCCACATGCAGCAACGAAGACCCAATGCAGCCAAAGAAAAAATAAAATTAAAAAAAAAAAAGGGGGCCAAAGATCAGCTTTGAACCAGCTAATTCTTACACTGATCTGTTCTTATACAAACTGCCTGCTAGAAGCAAAAAAGTAAATCCTTTGTGAAAGAAGATAACATCATCAAGAGTTAATATCACCATCTCAATAATTTTTCATGTACAATGTCAGGCATTCAGGCAAGAATTACCTACCATACCAGGAGGCAACAACAAATGACTGAAAATCAAGAGAAAAAGAGAAACTGGCATTAAGAATTATCAAACATGGGCTTCCAAATAACTTCTAAGTAACTGTAATATGTTCAAGAAAAGACACAGGATGAAGAATTTTAGCAGTGTTCAAATCAATAAAAGAATTAAATAGATATTATAGAATTGAAAAATAATGCAACTGAAATTAAGAACTCAGTAGATGAGTTAAACAGCAGATTAGACACAGCTGAAGAGAAGACTGGTGAATTAGAAGATAGGTCAATAGAAAAAAATCCAGGCTGAACATGAAAAGAAAAAGAATAAAACAACAACAAAACAGAAGAGAATCTAAGACACATATGGTTCATTGTGAAAGTCCTAATTAAGTAGGAGTGGAAAGAAGAATAGAGCAAACATGATATTTGAAGAATTCATGCCTAAGAATTGTCCCAAAATGACTAAAAAAATCAAATTGCAGATTCAAGTACATTTGCAACTCCTAGCAGAAAAGATCTGACACCATAAACAAAACAAAGAGAAAAATCTTAAAAGCAGCTGGGGGCAGGGTGGGGCAAGGGTGACATTTCTTTAAAACGAATAATAGCACTTACAGATTTTTTGCAACAGAAACAATGGAACTCCAAAAGACAAATGAATGATACTGTCAAGGTGATGAAAGAAAAGAACTGCCAAAGATGCAGAAAAGAGTGAAAAGCAATACAAATAGTAATGATGACACATATAAATTAATATACAGACTTAAAAAACAATAACATCTTATGTTTTGTTTTTTGGCTGTGACATGCAGTTTGCAGGATCTTAGTTTCCCAACCAGGGATCAAACCTGGGCCATGGCAGTGAAAGCGCCAAGTCCTAACCACTGGACCACCAGGGAATCCCCATTATTAGTTTTAATACATAAAGAAAAATAAAATACTTGAAAATAGCAGTACAGAAAACAATAGTACTGAAGTTATATAAAGGTCCTTGAATTGTCCAGGAAGTGGTAAAGGTATTAATATATGAGATGTTGTTAAGTCAAGTATGAACGTTATAATCTCTAGGATGACCTTAAATAATAAGCTAATATGGATTTTATTTATAATGTAAAATAGGACAATAGGAGGCAATGAAAATAAGTATTCATTAAACCAAAAGGCAGAAAAAGAGAGACAAAGGAACAAGAGACGAGACAACCAGAAAACTAATTATAAAATATATCCACAACTGTATTATGTAAATGAGCTAAATATTACAATTAAAAAACAAAGACTTAAATTGGATAGAAAAGATTGTACTTTTTTTTTTTTTTTTTTTTTTGTGGTACACAGGCCTCTCACCGTTGTGGCCTCCCCCGTTGTGGAGCACAGGCTCTGGACGCGCAGGCTCAGCGGCCATGGCTCACGGGCCCAGCCGCTCCGCGGCATGTGGGACCTTCCCGGACTGGGTCACGAACCCATGTCCCCTGCATCGGCAGGCGGACTCTCAACGACTGTGCCACCAGGGAAGCCCAAGATTGTACATTTTAATGCCATATGCAACAACAGTGCTTACACAAATACCAGAGGAGCTGCAAGAGACACTGTTAGTTGTCCTCCCATATCTGTTCTCCCCATCTTCCTCAATAATAGAACTCTTGATTTTTAGCTGGATATGTGGCTGCTTGGAATAAAGATTATATTTTCCAGCTTCTCTTGCAGCTAGTGGTGAACATAAGAACAAATTCTTTCCAATGAGAAATAAATAGAAGTGTTGTGTGCGACTTATGAGGACAGTCCCTAAGGCAAGCGAGCATGCTCCTCTTCATCTTTCTTCCTTTGTGCTGAGTGTAAAGTACCCAAAATGGCTGGTGCTTGAGCAGTCACCTTGGACCATGAAGTAGAGTCACATATTGAGAATAGTGGAGCAACAACATAAGAATCCTAGGTCTATATTCATACATAAGAAACCTAGGTCCACATATAGACGTAAGAAGCCAAGGTCCATATACATACATAAGAAACCTAGGTCCCCGAACTGCTTATGTCTAGACTTCATTTACAAAAGAGATCAATTTCTTTCTTGTGTAAACCATATTTACTTTGAATTTTTTGTCACTCAGAGCCAAACCTGATCAATACTGAATTCTCAAGGACTTCTCCCAAAATTAAAGAATATTAACATCCTTCTAAGCTAGATCTTGGTCTCGTATCCAGAATATATTAAAAAGTCTTAACAACTCAATACCAACAAAAACAAAACTTTACCCTGATTTAAAAGTGAGGAAAGGATTTGAATAGATATTTCTCCAAAGAAGATATACAATCAACAAGTATATGAATAGATAGATGCTCAACATCATTAGTCATTAGGGAAATTCAAATCAAAACCACAATGAGGGATTCCCTGGTGGCACAGTGGTTGAGAGTCCGCCTGCCGATGCAGGGGACACGGGTTCGTGCCCCGGTCCGGGAAGATCCCACATGCCGCGGAGCGGCTGGGCCCGTGAGCCATGGCCGCTGAGCCTCCGCGTCCGGAGCCTGTGCTCCGCAACGGGAGAGGCCACAACAGTGAGAGTCCCGCATACCGCAAAAAAAAAACACAATGAAATAATATTACATATCCACTAGGATGGCTATATATAGTTTTTAAAAATGCAAAATAACAAGTGTGGGAGAGACTGTAAAGAAACTGGAACCCTCATACCTGGCTGAGTGGGAATGTAAAACGTGGCAGCTGCTGTGGAAAACAGTTTGGTGTTTCCTTAGAAAGTTAAACACAGAATCACCGGCAATTCTACTTCTATGTATACACCCAAAATAATTGAAGACAAGTACTCATAAAAATAATTGTACACGAACGTCCAAAGAAGTACTATTCACAATAGTGAAAAAGTGAAAACAACCCAAACGTCTATCAACAAAAGAATAACAAGCCAATTGTGGTATATACATGCTATGGAATGTTTTTCAGCCATAAAAAAGGAATGAAGTACTGATACATGCTACAATGTGGAGGAACCTCAAAAACATGCTAAGTGAAAGAAGACAGGCATAACAGGTCACATGTTATACAATTCCATTTGTATGAAATGTCCAGAAAAGGTAAATCCATAGAGACAGAAAGCAGGTTGGTGGTTACTAGGGGTAGGGTGGGAGGTTGGGAAGTAACTGTTTAATGTACTAAATGCTACTAAACTGTCCACTTTATTTTTTTATTTTTTGGCCATGCCCCAAGGCCTGCAGGATCTTAGTTCCCTGACCAGGGATCAAACCCAGGCCCACAGCACTGAAAGCGCTGCATCCTAACCACTGGACTGCCAGGGAATTCCCACTGTCCACTTAAAAATGGTTAATTTTGGGAATTCCCTGGCAGTCCAGTAGTTAGAACTCCACGCTCTCACTGCTGAGGGGCTGGGTTCAAACCCTGGTTGGGACACTAAGATCCCACAAGCCGCATGGCGCAGCCAAAAATTAAAACTAAACTTTAAAACACTAAAATAAAGTGGTTAATTTTATGTTATGTGGATTTCACTTAATTAAAAAAAAACTATACAACCAACAAACCTGTGAAGAATAAAAAAGCCTCTCTCTCCAGTCTTGATAACAGACTGACTGTTCTACAGCCAGTAACAAGTAAATTAGAACCAATTCAAAATCTATGTAATCAACAATAACTTGATTCAGCAACCTTGCCTCTGCAAGCCAATCATTCAGTGACAGTCTCACACTTTTGAAGGTCAACCAGTCAACAATAAACTTATCACTGAATCTTCTGAAAGCCAGCTGGCCAGAATAATCATGACTGTAAGAGTGACATCAACCCACTCCACCTCTGTAACCAACACAACACCAGAACAATACCCGAGTCAAAAACCTTATGTAAAATTAGCAATTGGATTTACTCAAAATGACGGGCCAAACCAGCATAACTCTCCCTTTCTTAAGTAATATAGGCTTTGTTTCAGATATCAAGTAGTAATCTTGATCTCTTCCTTGGACAATTCTCACATCAAGATTATTTATAATACCTCACTTGGCAGTATCCCAGTGGACCCCCGGACCAACAGGAAAGATCAGCGGCCTCTTGAGTCCCAAACTCCAATAGTCCTCACATCTGTTGCCAGGTGAGTTTCTCAAAAACAATCTGAACTTTGACTAGGGTTCACTGAGCTCTAATTGCTGAATTTATTTTATCTAAGAGTTCTAAACAAATAGATCTTCATATAAGGTTACTTAGTACACTTAGTTCTGTCTTTATGCTAATCAGACCCCCTGCTTGGTTTGCTTTCACTTTCCTGTTCATCTATTTATACAAATTCTTGTCTTATGTGTTTTCTTATTTTGTCCCTTACTGTCTTGTGTCTGTTGAACATATAAGGAAGTACTTCATAGGGAACAGAGGGAGGCATAAACTAAGTCTCCAAATCAACACAAGTTGGCCTTAAAGACTAATGATTCATTAGACTGATGAAAACTGGCTGTTAAAATGATGGGTCAAACTTTGCTTTGGGTCCCCTGTGAGATCCTCTTAAGAGTTCTCCCCAAGACCTGGCAATTTGTGAAAGAAGTTCACTTTGTTTAGTCCATATTTCAGGATCAGTTGTTGGGGTCACTGATCACTTGGCTCCTTCCTATCCTCTGCTTCCTTGAAGAACCTCATCTATCATTAACACACTCGACGAACATAGCTCCTTTTTCTTGTTTGTCACTGATTTGTCTGTGTCAAAGACACAACCTCCTCCTGGCACAATTTTCACTATAATCCTAACTCTTGTGCTTAACTTGATAAAGGCAAATTTTTTTGCTAAAAATGTCTTAGAATTACAATAGCCATTATAGGGAACTTCTGATATATCAAAATTAATACATTTCAAAGGAGCTCTAGAGAAATTAGGGGGAAAAAAGCCTAAAGCATTCAACAGTCAACTTTTGATTGGTATGCTGTGGCCTCAAAATGAAACAATGACTCTTAGAAAGCCTCTGTGAAAGAAATACCAGTTTGTTCCCATTCAAACCTTCTAAACCCATCCTGCTTGCACCTTTCTCTCTACCCAGCTGTAGCTTTACCATCCACTAAAACCCCTTCTATCCTTCTGCACCTTCTTTTACCTCCCAAACAAGTAATCCTTTCCTCAAAGGTTTTCTTAACACAGATCATTTACATTATATATATTCCTTCAAAACTATTAGACCAGAATGCAGATCTAAACAAACTGATATTTGAACCTTGATCTAGAGTCAAGTTGAGAGCTTTAATCAAGAATTTTCTTACCCTTAGGAAGACAAATTTATGCAGAATTCAGATTTTTTTTTTTAAATACATGTACTCCCGTATTTTCTTTTTTAATTAATTTATTTTTGGCTGTGTTGGGTCTTCGTTTCTGTGCGAGGGCTTTCTCTAGTTGCAGCAAGCGGGGGACACTCTTCATTGCGGTGCGCGGGCCTCTCACTATCGCGGGCTCTCTTCTTGCGGAGCACAGGCTCCAGACGCGCAGGCTCAGTAGTTGTGGCTCACGGGCCTAGTTGCTCCACGGCATGTGGGATCTTCCCAGACCAGGGCTCGAACCCGTGTCCCCTGCATTGGCAGGCAGATTCTCAACCACTGCGCCACCAAGGAAGCCCCAGAATTTTGTTTGATATTTATTGTCCTGGACTACCAGGTTTGTACCAACCAGTTCACTTAATTGTCAGCCCCTCAGATGAGGGTAAAAAGCTTAAAAGCAGCAAAAACAATGACAACCAAAAAACACAAAAAATTAGGTGATGGTTTAAATAACTCAGCTCTTCATAATTCAAGAAATAACCTTGAAAGGGTAAGCAAACAGGAAATGCACTACCAAGGTCATTTCAGATGCCCTTCCCTTAGGAAAAGTCTTAACAACTCAACAGCAACAACAAAAATTCAAAACTATGAACAAACAAAAAAGATGAATAAGTAGCAGACTCCAAAACAAATCCAGAAAAAATTTCAAACAATATTCTGGAGTATCCTCAAGAGCTAATGTAAAGACAGACAGGCTTGTCCTTTTTTCATTTTCAAAAAAAAAAAAAAAAAGGACAAGCCTATTTGTTCATAGTTTTGAATTTTTGTTGTTGCCGTTGAGTTGTTAAGACTTTTCCTAAGGGAAAGGCATCTGAGATGGCCTTAGTAGTGCATTTCCTGTTTGCTTACCCTTTCAAGGTCATTTCTTGAATTTTTCTGTCTGAAAAAGAAATTCCCTGGCAGTCCAGTGGTTAGGACGCAGGGCTTTCACTGCCCAGGGCATGCGTTTGCTCAGAAATGCCAATTTAGATGATCTCTAACATGTCGTTAAACATTTCAAAAATCTAGAAATCAAAACAAACTTCTGACCTTCAAGATAAAGCAACTGATAATCAAAACAAAAATAAGACCAAAATGTTCTCTGTTCTATGAGAAATGGGCAGCTGTGGCTAGGAATACCATAAGCAGAAGGGCTAGGAAAAGAATTAATGTTCAGTCATGGCTAAGAAACAGGACAACTATCCAAAACCTCTCTAGTAATGTTACTCCAGTAAACACTAGCACTTAACAATTCCCCGACCTTCTTCTAGACCCCTAAGGAGGAAGATCTATAAATACAGATGGACAACAATATACTGATATGGGTAACTTACCTACTACTAACTTTACCTACTAATAATTCTATTACCATAGTACATCAGACCCATCAGAGTACTAAAACCACTCAAATAATGGAAATGTCCAATAATCTATAACTATTATTTCAGGACCATTATCAGAATATAGTACTTTCCTCATGGTACAACCATTTAATAAATGGAACTGCCAGTTAAAATTTACTGCAGAATTATTTTTTAAAATTCTGGAAAATGCTACATGTGACCAAAGTATAGCTGATTTTGACATATGACTACATTATGTGTGATTCAAAAATTAACCAAAGGATAAGCTATGATCCCAGAATTTTACGGGCAAAAGGCTCTCAAGACATAGGTAAAAGTATTTGTAGCTGAGTTTGAGTCCAGAGTGATTCTTCTTAGATTATCAAGAACCTTTCTTTTTTTATGTGCATGTAAGTTTAGGCCTGCACTGTCCAATACAATAGCCACTAGCCACATGTGGCTAATGATCACTTGAAATGTGGTAAGTGTGACTAAGGAACTAAATTTCAAATTTTTATTTAATTTTTATTAACTAAAATTTCAAAATAGATCCAGTTATTGGAAAACTGTTAAGTGTGTTTGGAAAAAACTTGGGTATACGAATTTACTTTTTTAACAGTAAATTTCCTGACATCTAAATACAGATAAAGTATTTCTGATGAAAATTTCCTATCTAAATTGAAATGCTATAAATTTAAAGTACACTGGATTTCAAAAACTTAATATGAAAAAAGAATGTAAAATATCTAAACTTTTTAGTTGATTATATGTTGAAATAGTATTTTGGATACCAAGTTAAACAAATTGTGTTATTAAAATTTCACCTATTCTTACATTTTTGGCTACTAGCAAAACTTAAAATACCATATGTGGCTCACACTATATTTCTATTGAATGGTGCCTGATTAGTCCATGCTCTAAGGTAAGTGTTGCCAACTGGGGACAATTTTATCACCTAGGTGACATTTAGCAATGTTTGGACATATTTGGTTCTCATAACTGGGATACTGCACTGGCATCTAGTAAACAGAGGCCAGGGATGCTGCTAAACATCCTACAATGCACAGGACAGTCCCCAAAACAAAGAATTTTGCAGCTCAAAATGCCAACAGTAGTGAGGTTGAGAAACTCTGCTTTAATCGTTTTTCAACAGCATCACATACATCAAAAATTTGTTGCCTGTTACAGCCTATCCTTTGATACAATAGCTTACTTTCTCTTGCACTGAGAAACTGCAGCCTAGAGTAATTAGTTGAAGTATCTTCAGAATTTGTATTTAGTTCACCTTTAAATCTGACTTTATCAATAACAGCTAACATCACAATGCTGAAAGACTGAAAGCTTACCCCCTAAGATCAGGAACAAAAAAAAGATATCTGCTCTCACTACTTCTATTCAACACTGGAGTTTCTAGCCAGATGCCTAATAAGGCATCCAGAATGGAAAAGAAATAAAACTGTCTCTACGGCCAATGACAAGATCTTATATATAGAAAATTCTAAGGAATACACACACACTATTAGAACTAGTAAACAAATTCAGCAAGGTTGCAGGGTAAAAGATCAATATGCAAAAGTAAATCTGATGATACTATATAATGTATATTTTCACTTTCTCTTTTTTTTTTTTTTTTTTTTTTTTTTTTTGCGGTACGCTGGCCTCTCACTGTTGTGGCCTCTCCCGTTGCGGAGCACAGGCTCTGGACGCGCTGGCTCAGCGCGGCCATGGCTCACGGGCCCAGACGCTCCGCGGCATGTGGGATCTTCCCGGACCGGGGCACGAACTCGTGTCTCCCTCATCGGCAGGCGGACTCTCAACCACTGCGCCACCAGGGAAGCCCTCTCCTTCTCATTTTATCAACTGTACACCAGAACTGTATGCCTTCTCAAATCCAGAAACTCTCTTAACTTTAGCTGATAAAAGAGATTCCCACGATTATGATTCTGCAGTTCAAGAAGTCCGTGCCCAGAACAGAAATTTTGAATACTCCACTACTAAGTTCCTACAGATGTCGATCGTTAATGGGTCTTATCTTAAAGAATGAATGTTATCTGGCTATATAATAGTATCCAGGACTTAACCAGATAGGCTCAAGTGGTCCAACTTATGGTCTTCTATAGGGTACATCACATTACTAAAAATAAAAGAGTAAATCGATATACTGTAGCCACTTTTTTGAAATAGCACATCAATTTGGAATGCCATGGAAACTGAAGTTTCTTAACCTCCTCAGGTACCCCTATAAAATCTGGACAACAAATATACAAATTATTTGATGCCTTGGTGCTACACAAAGAAGTTGCTGTCCTTAAAAAGAAAAACACAGATCAAAAAAAAAAAGACTTTAATTGGAAATAGCTGATCCACATGCCAAACACTCTGCTCAGTCCAAAGTCCTTTTTGCAAGGAACTTTTACAAAACAGAAAGAAAAATTCATGGAGAGGTTCAAGGATTCCACCATAAATACACAAAATTTTGGCCTCTACTTTTGAAAACCAAACAAGCAAACAGAATAACTGGACTTTAAAACCTAAAGTATAAAATCTGGCAAAGCTCAAAGAGCCTCCTAAGTTCCACCAGATAAAACCTAGGATGGACACCTGCCAAATTCTTCCATAAGACAACTCATTGTAGTAAGGACAAATTGGCCATGATAGGAAACAAGCAGGGGGAAAGGGAGTTCTTGGATGCAGAGGATATGACTATCCAAGAAAAGTCTTAAAGGAGAGCAAGAGTAAAAGACTACTCGCCTACTCTTCAAGATTAATTATAAAGCAGTTTTTTAAAGAAAAAAAAAATTTGTGTAGAATTAACACAGATAAATAGACCAATGGAATAGAATACAGAGGCCAGAAACCAATACACATACAAGATTCGGTAATATAAGAGAGGAGGCACTACAGAGTCAATGGGCAATGGGTGGACTATTTAACAAATAATATTATGAAAACTGGCTATCAATATGGGGCAGGACTTCTACCTTACAACAGTCACAAAATTTAGTTCCAGGTGAATTTGGTATATTTTGAAATTCATAACTTTTAGAACAAAATATGTATAAAAGAATTTTTTTAAGCCTCAGGGAAGGAACCAATTTTTTAAACCTAACACAGAAAAGGCTCAAGCATAAAGGAAAAGAATGATCAATTTAACTGAAAAATTCTGTATAATTAAAGACAGCTACAGACCATGTTAAAGTCAAGCCACCTACTTGAAGAATCCCTGTAAGAGATACAGCATTAGGATCAAAATAATAATATATAAAATCCATGAGAAAAATAGGCACATAGATAATATATTCACAAAATAATGACCAATAAATATATGGAATAAAGCTAAGATTCATGGTAGCCAGGGAAATATAAACTAAAACAAACAGCTATTATCTCACAGCTCTGACTGGAAAACTTCAAAAGTGGTGAGACTAAGTGTTTTAGTGATGACTTAGGAAAACCAGAATTCTCTTACACTACCACTGGGAGTGCAAACTTGCACACCACTTTGGAGAGCAACTTGACAACATCTAAAGTCACAGAGCATACATCTAAAATCATAGAGTATCTACCACCTGAAATTCCATGTGGGTGCATATGTCCAGAATATCTAGCACATTTCATTTGCATGAGAAAATATTATCAAGAATGTACACTTGCAGCACGGTTCAAAATGGCAAACAGTAACAGTTGACATGACCATTAGTGAGGGAAATGGTAAGCAAACTGATATAATGATACTAAACAGCAGTTATGTTGAATGAGAAAGCAAATTACAAAAGAGCACTTGTGATAGGCTATCATAAACTTTTAAAAAGCTGCTATATATTATTTATGGATGTAAACACATGGTAAAGTATAAAATCTTAAGTAGAAAGGAGTCACACCAACTTCAGAATAGTGGGTTAGCTCTATGGAGGGAAGGAGGAGATGGCCTCAGGGAAGAGTACAAAAGAGTAACATTTTATTTCTTTAAAAATCAGAAGCATATATGGCAAAATAGTTTATGAAGAGTACAAGGGCATTTATATTATTATTATTATGTATATTTGAAGTATTTTGCAATTAAAAAGAATTTTAATGGGCACATATGGTATAACAGTCAAATAATAACATTAAGTATTCACACCACAAAAACTTGTCAAGTAATAATATTAATTATTTTAAGCCACAGAACTTATGTACATACATTACAGCATGTGATAAATATGAGTTAAAAATAAATTCTAAAATTTGCAATTTACATTAGGGTTTTAAATTAATAATTTTCCTAATGAGCTTTGAATCTCATGCAATTTTAAAATGTCCTTATGCTAGAATTTTAAGGGATGCTCTCGAGTTAACAAAGATATATAAATAAACTTTAATTAATGTGATATTCTGAATTTCAGTCTTATTTTGGAAAGCTTTTTCTTTAGCATATAAACAATAACAAGCTTTACATTTATATTTACAAGTCTCAAAGAAATGTGCTAAGAGTCCTAAGTATGAAGAGTAGGTATCCCACTTAATTATAGTGTTTCACCAAGAACCTGATGCCCTAAATAATAATGTGGAAAAACAATGCTCCATTATTCCCTTTTCTTTTCTACTTGGGGTTTGGGTCAGAAATCAAGATGTACCAATCCTGGAAAAGTTATAAACAAAGTCTTACTATAAAACAATTTTTAAAGGAAAAGTGTGTAATTTTCACAGAGGAGTAACACAATCCTTTGGGTTTACCATGTCAGAGAGAGACACAGAAAAAGAGAGAATATTTTAAGAAAGGGGTTAAGAAGAGGTAGTAGCATTTTGCTATCTGTACTTCACTTACTGACTCCTTGAGCCTCAAGACTATAAGATAATAAATACTACAGAGAAAAATTTAGGAGACAGACAAAACTGGGCCGGACACTGCGTCTACAAATACAACTCGAGATCTTTAACTCACACGTAATACTTCACTCTCCACTACGATACTCTGACCACATTCATACTATTTCAATAATAACCATTTTACCCAGTTGATGGTAAGCAGTAATTTTATTTAACATGAGTTGCTTTTTGCCAATTAAACATTTGCAACAGAGATGATTAGCTGATTCTTCAAGTAACCTTGCTATTAAAGATGCTAATATTTCCCATGTGATGGAAGACTGCAATAAAATTATTCCAAGTTCCAAACTTCCACACTTTTATATTTTGGGCACGATTTTTAAGGGCAATAGCGCTGTGGCAAAAGGCAGGTTTTCACCTACCCCATTTCAGCCTGTTAAACTGAATTTTACTTGGTATTAAAATTCCTAACTTGTACTTCGGAAGGCTAGAAAAAATCACCTCCCCGCAACTCTCTAATTTAGTCTAACTTTGACCTGTAAGAATAGCAAAATTTGCTTACAAAATTGAAAGGCTCCTACTACATTTTTATATTTTTTGTTTTTTCCACCACTTAAGTTTCAGAAATAACTCATTTATTTCTTTGCTGTTGATAGAGGAATAACTACCACTCTGCTTCACGAATAAAATAATCTAACTCCTGTTTCTCTCAAATTCTCACCCTCTGGAGACTCATTCCAACTGAGTAATAAATTCACTGACAAGTCTGCAATTCAAATTTCACTAGTACAAGGAAATTCTTCTTCTACAGTAAAAGGTCCGTGTTGTGAATTTAATTTTCTGAATTTCATAACCCTTTACAAATGGAGGCACCTTAAAGTTTAGTTTATACTCTTTTATATAGGATTTCAGAGCATGCTTTAAATAGCTTAAGATAAGCTATATTAATAGCTTAATGTCATTTTATCATTAAAATAATCTATAAATATCAGAATACTAATTAATTTTGTTGTCATAACTAATAAATAAGTCTTAAAATATCTGTAAATGTAAATCAACCCTCTCAATTCATTTACCTCACTCAGACTGTTCTAGAACATAGATCAACAAACTGAATGGGTTTATCAGTATAATACAGTTGTAGAACGCTTTCACAAATTCCAGTTCTGTAATTTAGGGTTTTTCCCTGTTTATTTTTAAATGTACAAAGAGATTAAACTATTAATATAAATATTTTCTCTCCAGTATGTAATATTCTTATGTAAAAGAAAAGGTTTCCGAACATTTACAAAGCAATCTAAAGGTAAGTAAACCTGATTTTAGGATCATTACATTAACCAAAATAATTTTCCAGAGAAGGTCCTATTTGAAAGAATGCTCACTGGCCTTCTCACATCAACACTTCAAGATGAATCCAAATCCACTGCCTTTGCTTGATTTACTTCAGGGATCAATTCCAATGGGGAAAAGAAAAAAATCTCAGAAAAAGGTCTCACGACAGAGCGGACAAGTGGATTTGTTGCTAGACGTAAACCATTTGTACTGAAAAAGAAAAGTGTATTTAAATGTTAAAAACTTTTAAAATTGCCATTTTACATACACATCTAAAGTTACCTTCAAATGATAAAGTAAGACAAGGGAGAATACTGAAATGTTTGCTCCCCTCCGCTCATCCCCAAAATCAACACAACTCAGTATTCCTTCCAAAGGCCACACTGTGAAGCTTTCCACCTAGGCTCATGCACACAACCACAAAGATGTGTGAGGAAGACCTCCTGTGAAGGAACTGAACATAGGGTGGCTTTCTTTCCAATACGCTGTTTAAAAAGAGCAAAAAGCTCTGATGCCAGATGGCTCTCAGTTCCAATATTTTCAGTCTCCTTTACGGTGTAGATCTTACAAGACCATCTATTTTTTGAGTGCCGAGGGCTATTTTAGAAACATCCACTTTTTAAAGGGCTTTGATGCCACCAGTCTCAGTAAATTACTAATTATCTTTCACAAATTTTGAAAAATCATTTTTAATATGTCTCCCATTAACCACAATTAAGAGTTTAACATCTACTGTTTTCCAAGGTTAGATATCATACATATATATTATATATAAGATATAAATAAGTTAATTTCTCTTTAGCTTACCAAGCAGGCTGAATGGAACTTTTTCTTGCATGTTCTACAGGCTTTTTTGGGAAGAGAATAGTTGAAACCATGAATGACTGAGAAACAAATCATACAATCTTCAACACCCTCAAAACGTTTGTCTACATTATTTTTCCATAATGCTAAGCCTTCCATAATACTGCCATTCTGTTAACAAGAAAAATAGATAAATAAAGTCAATACACACTGAAGACCACCAGTATTATTTTTATTCAGTTTCACAAATTTTAAAGTTGTATTATAATTTGGAGAGAAGAGAATCTGCTTGGCTATATTCACGATTCTAAGTTTTAAGAATACTCGTTTTTAAAATGACCTCCCAGGTTTTAGGAACCAGATTTCTACATTAAAGGCAGACTTGAAAGAAAGGCTCCTGCCCCAATTTTCAAGTTTTATAGTCTTAGCTTATTGTTTGATGAAACTTTTTAAATAATTAAATCATTTGGATCAGCTCTCCTAACTTCTAACTAAAAATGATGAAATTAACTATCTCACCTACTCAAATGCTGATTTGTTCCAGCTCTACAATATTGGTGAATATACTTGTTTTAAAATAATTTTTCTTTACTGTAGAATGTCTGAGATACATGACAATGTGCAAACAAAACTAGAAACTTACAATTTGTTTAAAAGGCAAAGGTCTTTGAAAGTACTGGGATTTCTCTAACCACAGAAGGAAAGTTGAAATGTTAAAGTAAAGTAGCTCAGAAGACATTCATCTGTCCCATGTCTCACAAAATGATTCCCTCTCAAACTTTAATACCATGTATTGTTCTGTATCATCTACAATGTCAATGAAGTGAAGTCAATTCTTCTCAAACACCAGAAGAGAAAAAGCTGTAGAGCCTGAAAAATTAAAACAGCTTGGCAGGGGACCTCCCTGGTGGCACAGTGGTTAAGAATCCACCTGCCAATGCAGGGGACATGGGTTTGATCCCTGGTCTGGGAAGATCCCACATGCCGCAGAGCAGCTAAGCCCGTGTGCCACAACTACTGAGCCCATGTGCCACAAATACTGAGCCCATGTGCCACAAACTATGGAAGCCTGCATGCTCTAGGGCCCACGTGCTGCAACTACTGAAGCTCACGCACCTAGAGCCCGTGCTCCGAAACAAGAGAAGCCACCACAATGAGAAGCCCGCGCACCACAACAAAGAATAGCGCCCGCTCACTGCAACTAGAGAAAGCTCGTGCGCAGCAAGGAAGACCCAAAGCAGCGGGAAAAAAACAAAAAAAAAACAAAAAAAACCCCACCAGCTTGGCAGATTCAAATCATTTAGGCATGTATCTGTTTATCCAACAAAATACAGTATCTATTTCTACTTAAGCAGAAGAGATATATTTTTGTTTTATGGCCCTTTCAAATAGTAAATCAGCAATCTTTCTCTAGTTTAGAAAGCCAAATGTGTACACAGACACTTACTTGATGGGTAAGGTAAGTGCTTAGCTGCAGCATCCAGTTTCGCCACTGCTGAACAGCTACTCCAACTCTTTTCCCACTTTCTACTGTTATTGAACCCAATGGATAATTTGAAGGCAGCTGTATTATAAGTTCAATAACTATATCTTCAATAGTATAAGTGGCCATGACTTCTCGAGTAGTAGCTCGAGCTTTAACCTGCAACACATGGAAGGTAATATTTTTTTTGCCAAATTTCTTTTCTTCCCTTTCATTCAAAAACCATCTTGACAGGTTGACTGCTAGCAGCCAGTCCTCATTCAAACAAAACACAGGTAAACAGTGTTCACTTATCTGACATGAGATGTTTAATAAATAGGTTCAAATACCTGAAATGTTTTATAGTGATGTTATGACATTCAAAGATGTTTCAAAAAGAAATGCACTACTCATTAAAAAGTATGTTTTAGTATATTAGGCTTGTCACATCATAGTTTTTGCATAGACCAATAACAGAATGGGTTATTATTATTCTTTCTTTTCCAAAGCTAACATATCAAATATCACTTCTATTTAGATGTTTTTCAAGTCTTTCTCTACCACAGAATTCTCCTGAGCTTTAGAGCCAACCAGCAACTGCCAGAATATTTATACCTGATCTTGATTTTCTTACTAGCATTGCAAACTCAACATAAAACACAAATTATCATCCTTTAAAGATTTATTCCTCTGGCTTTCCTATTTCCACGCTAAAAACCGTAGCATCTTCTTAAAATTCTCCTTCTACCACATTCCAGATATTAACTAGTTGCAAGTTTGGATAAATCACCATAAAATTTCTCACATCCCCTCCCCCTTTAAGGACTATTCTCACTGATACTGCCTTCCCTGGGCCCTCCTCATAATGTCTACACATTACAAGTCTCCCTAACTATTCACCTGAACCCAAGCTCCATGCCAACAGCCCATGTTATAAGACTTCAGTCACAGAAATTTCACAGATTATAACTCTGACAGTGTCACTGCCCCGAAAGCAAAATTTCAGAGAATTCCCTGGTGGTCCAGTGGTTAGGACTCCACACTTTCACTGTTGAGGGCACGGGTTCAATCCCTGGTTAGGGAACTAAGGTCCATAAGTCACGCGACACAGACAGAAAAAAAAAAGAAAAAAAAAGAAAAGAAAAATTTCAGTGGCTACATAGGCCCAAATATTTTAGACTGTTACTTGAGGCCTTTCCCAGTATGTCCCCAGTTCATCATAGAAGCAGTTTGTTCTCTATTTACCTTCATGAATCCTACTCCATATGAATACTGGGCTATTCATTTCTTAGGCCATCACAGAAATTACATTCCCATCTTCAAGCTTTTTGCTTTTACCACACTGTTTTCTCTATATTAAATGCTTTTCCCCATAAGAAAATCCTGCCTATCTCAAAGTAAAACTCCTCCATAAAGTCTCACCTAATCCCCTCAGCCAGATGAACTTTTCCCACTCTGACCGCAGAGCATTATTCCTCTTAATGTGCCACTTTCCAGTTTCCAATGCAAAAAAACCATTATCAGTATCGCTCTTTTCCCTTTATTAGACTGTATGTTATTACAGGACAGGAATCTGACCCTTCTACACTGTTCATTTTGCAGGTGACTGGCACACAGTGCCTGGCATCTGTAAGCATTCCAATATATATTTTGAATTAACTAATGAATGTCCAAGAACTATTTGGTGGGGGTAAATAAAATTATAACATCATTTTAACCTATGCATTGAGATCTGATATCCAATAATCCGAAAATAAAGTGGACAATTTCTGTAAATTCTGAACCAAGAGTTACAATTGTGATGATACTCACTACAACTGATAGACATAACCAATACTGAAACAACTTTTCTAGAAAAAATCCAAGACAATACTAACCGTCATGCCATTAAATAGCTGTGTACTTGTTTGCACAGAAGATATTTCTTGAAAAGAAAGAACACTGCTAACATACTTGCTTGTAAATCTATCTACAATATTGAAAACACGCTTCTCACTACTATTCCACCACAGCCTAACCATGGCGGGCAAGTCTTTTAATGTCATGTGATAGACTGAACAAGCCAAATGTGGAATATGGTATGGAAGAGTTGAGGTATCTGAGGAAAAAACAAATTCTTAGTTAGTAACATATATTTCTTACATAGAATAACAGACTAATATTAGTATTTTCTTAGAAAATCATTTTCAATTCCTTAACACTAGTGCTCATAAAACAAACATACCAAAGAAACCAGAACTCGAGTATTAGCTTTTTCTCACACATTCAAAATGAACAATTAGAACTGTAAAAATAATGAAAATCCTGAATGACACTGAAAAATCTGCTTAGAAAGCACTCTTTATTTCACATGAAAGATCACAAATACAGTGAAACACACACAGTTCAAAGAGGAGGAAGAATTATAAAGATTCTTTTTCTTATAAATTATGAAAAAGAGTCTGGCCTCCTTTACTTTTCCCAGAGCTCACTGATGTGTTATGCAAAAGTTCTAGAATCCCACCTCAGTACTCACAAGACAAAGTCCCATCCTCAGATCTCCAAGGCATTTAAAAAATTCCTATTCTCAGGAAATCACTTAGAACACTGCGGCCCAGCTAGATGCATGCATGTCTATCCCTTCAGCTAAAATGTGAGCTCCCGGAGTGAAAAATAAATTTTACTTATCTTTGTTTCCCCAACTGAAGACTATTTATTTACAGGCCTACAAAACATATTGCATAACAAATACTTGTTTACTTAGTAAAAGATAATAGTCTCAACAAAGTAAACTTCAAAAATTAATTAAATTCTTAACAACCTTATGCACAAAATCTAATTATATGTCCTATTTAGAGAAATACGGAAAATCTGGCACTTCAACACTCTCATAGCCAGGACACACATCTGGGATTATTCTCCATGCCCTCAGGATAACCTGATCTGAACCTAGTCTCTAAGAAAGAACACAAACACACATCATACTGACCTCTAATACCCAACTGGAGTTCTTCTGTAAAGAATGTTTTAGGGTCCTTATTGGAGAGCTCAACAGCTGTCTCTGCAAAGGTCGGATTTTCTGGCATAAGCCTGAACAGGTGATAGAGCAATTTATTCAAGCTTTTTGTTTTTCGAAGGTACATTGAATACAGAGCTCGAAGCTGGTGGAGAGTAAACAATTTTTGTTAGGAAACCCAATTAAACGAAGAAAATCAGTAGATATGAACAAACTAACGTGTAACAGACTGTACAAGAACACAATACAAAAATGAATTCATTTGAACACTGAGAATGACATGGAAGAGTCCTATAAAATATATGCCACAGTTTTACTTTCCAGTTGTGTCATTTGAAGGCACTGCTCCCGCTTCTCATAAACTAGCAGAAGTTTTCACTATCCCCTCATTATCAGACATATGCCTCTAACATCTTTCTCAAACTGTCTCCCTGTTGATAAGTTCACATCCACTTGGAGTCTCTGAGCTGAGAAAAATCTATTCACCATTCCCCAGAGACGATTTGCTCACTCTCCTCCCAAATCTTCCACAAGTTCCTTCCGCAACATAATCCCTAATCTTTCAAAATTCTGCTTAAAACGAATCCCATTTTTATGGCTGACCTCATGCTATATCAAACATTTCAGCATCCCTTTATGACAGCACAAACTAGTATTTCAAAATGTCTTGGGGTCTTCTCATTAGTTGTTTTATAAATCAGGACATTTCACAAAAAATATGGATTCTTTTTCTGGTTTCTTTTTAAAAAAACAGGAAAATTTGGCACCGTTGGGTGTACTATAGGTATCTATGTGAGACATGTGCTTTAGACTTGTTCCTCAGTAATGTAGTTTTCATTCATTAACATTTACCTTGTAGCTCTTTGGTATTTGTACCCGTTTTAAAATTATTTCTTACACTATGTTTCTTCATAGTACAAATATACCATTTTCTGAACACTATGAATGGTCAAATACAAAGATCAAGCCATAGTATTTGGAACTGATTCTTAAAAAAATGATCAAAGAACCTTTACAATGAAGAAATCTGGAGGACACTACCTTTACCAAGTAACCAAACTTAACATCACCAATAAAAGGACAGATGACATTCTGTGCTCCTGAGGTGAGGCACTGAGAATACATCACCACTGTGCAGTAAATACTCTTGATGAAAAGCAACCAGAATCTAATGTTGAGGAAACTGCCAGACAAATCCAAACTGGAAGACAGTCTACAAAATAACTGATCCGGTGAATGACACCAAAGAAAAGTAGAGGAATTATAAGCTAAAGAAATATGACAGACAAATGCAAACATGACTCTTGATTGAAACCTCAATATAGAAGGAAATAAAACTATAAAGGACATCTGACAACTGGGAAAATTTAAATACAAATTAGATAATATTACTGCATTGAAATCAAATTTGAGTGTAATATTTATATTACATTTATGTTGAAACATGTCTTGTTCTTAGGAGACATATGTTTAAATACTTTTGGTAAAGCATCATGATGTCTGCTGTCCACCTTCTCTGTAAATCCGAATATTTTTCAAAATAAAAAGTTGGAAGCAAAGTAGAATTTCTTAAAAAACTTAATACACATAGCATTGGGCTTTTAAAAACACATGTCTATTACCCAGCAATCACACTCTTAGGTATACAACGCAAGAGAAATGAGAAATATATGTACACCAAAAAAATTTATGCACAAATGCTCACAGCAGCTTTATTCACAATAGGCAAAAAGTGGAAACAACCTAAATGCCCACTGGATGACTGGATAAACAAAATGTGGTATAGTCATACAACGCAATATTATTTAGGCATAAAAAGTAATGCCATACCGATACATGCTATACTACGAATGAATCTTGAAAACATTATGCCATATGAAATAAGCCAGACACAAAAGGCCACATATGTGAAAGGTCCACAGTAGGCAAATCCATAGAGACAGAAAATAGATTAGTGGTTGCCAGTGGCTGGGGAGTTTGAAAGGAAATGGGAAGTGACTGCAGATAGGTAAGGGATTTTTTTGGGGGGTGGAAGGATGTTGAAACTATTCTAAATTTAGATAGTGGTGATAGGTGCACAATTCTGTGAATACACTAGAAACACCAAGCTGTACACTTTAAATAAATTTGATGATATGTGAAATATATCTCAACAAAACTATAAAAAACATACATACAGGTGCGTGCACGTGCGTGCACACGCGCGTGCGTGCACACACACACACCTTTGCTTCTAATGCAATCTGATTCACTAGTTTTAAGAAGAACGTTAAAAACAACTCAGATTAAGGACCAAAGTTTTTTAAAATTTTTCGGTTTAAGGATTCCTCTAATTAGTGTTATTTACTGGGTTATGCTGGTTTATCTGTTGACAGCTCAGTTCAATTTCTAGGCTCAGTAAATGCTGCTGTAATGCTTTGTGCCCCCTCCCCCTCCCCCACTCTGGCCTAATGGGAAAGATGAGGCGTGGCCAGATTCCTAATTTCTGAATATACGATAACGAGAACGAAATTCTTACACATAAAAACTTCAATTTGCTGTAGTTTTTTAGAGACCAATAATATTTTAAGAAACAAATTTAAAAGCTTAACAAGGAGCTCTTGAAATACATCATACAGCGAATTAAAATTAGCTCAAATCACAAACATAAGTGGTAGGACTGAAAAGAAATAAAATAATTTGAACATCTAGATCAGTGCTGCCTCTGTGATTTGATTTTCCCCTTAAAAAATGCAAAAGTGCTTATGTTTCTATATTTATACCAAGGTATGGGTTATTAGCAACATAAATTATAACTTAAGGATTCTAAAAAATTACATTGGAAATGAATGCCAAGATGTTTAGTCACACTTTAAATATGTAATAATTAAGTCTTTTTGTATTAACCTGTCAAAGAAGCCACCTACTTTATTAAACTGATTCAATCAATGTGTTAATCTTTTTAAAAGTGGGAATCTGTCAAAAGAATTTTTAAAAATGGAGATTTCTCCAACTTCCTTCTTAAACATGAGACAACAGAGACACCTAGTGCCTGCTAAAATAATTTGGTCAAAATAATTACAATAGGATATTTTCTATATTTAGTGATAATAGTCTGAATTATATAAGGTAGTATTTCACAGATCTTTCTCTGAACACTGATTTTCAAGTAAGGCAAATTTCCAATGATGTAGTAATTGACATCTCCACAAGAGTCAGAAGTTGACCAAAGGAAAAAGAATAGCAAGATCCGATTCTTTTGAAACTCTTTACTGTGGTAGCACAAAATTAAATTATAGAAATCTGGTTTCCTGCAATAAAAGGACTTGGTGGCTACATTCAGTTAGAAAAAAAAATTAATCTAAGCACATTCCAGAGATTAATTACTTTTGCAAAAAAACTGTGTGTGTGTGTGTGTGTGTGTGTGTGTGTGTGTGTGTGTGTGTGTGTGTGTGTGTGTAAAAACCTGTAGGAGGATGAGGAAGCAGAGAGAGAAATAAATTTAGCAGAATGTCTGAAATTAGCCAGATAAGATTAGATTAAAATGTGAGGCATTTCCCCTTTTTTTCCAAAAGGAGGGGAAGAAAAGGGTTTAGGACAGTAACAGAAATACATATAGGACAGAACTGTCAAAAGTCGTCTCATTTTATTTACCTGAGATGCAGCAGCTTTGAAGAAAGTAAGTATTAATTTCCAAGTGAGGAGGTATCCCAGAACATAGCAGAAGTCTTCACTCAGTGGCTTAATAGTAACTATCTGTCCAACAGGAATACATCCCAAAACATTTTCTAGTAAGTCTTCTTGAGTGCTAAGAAGAGACATCAGTGCTGCTGGTGGTGACCTAAGAATCAATGATTAAGCACCACAATTTTCTTCATAACTTGTCCCTTAACAAATTGACAGCATGTATAAATTTCAAGCATTTAAAAAAAAATCTTTATTTTCCAAAAAACATTTTAAAAGTCCCCCTTTATAGATTCAGTTTTGACCCCTAATTCACATAGAGGCAGTTACAGAATTTGAAAGACATAAAGTATTATATAAATATATACCTACATTTCCATATTTATAAATATAAAAAAATAAAAATATAATTTTTATATTTATAAATATATAAAATATGCTATAAAATATGAACTCTAGAAGTTAGCACTTAAAGGAAAGACCCTTTTAGAAAACATATATTTCAACCTTCTGTTTTATAGATGAAAAAAAAAATCAGATACCCAGAGAAGCTAAATTATTAGTCTGAAGTCCCTTGGCTAGTCAGGGGAATGATTAGGGCTAACAAATTCTATCAGGTCCTTTATCATCCTATAAAGGGTAAAAAGATCATAAGACTCTATGTTTCTTCAATGAAGTAAATTTTAACATTCACATTAATTCATGACAATGTGAAGTAATTTTCTTCTTTACGGAAGTACTGCACTCATTAACACTTACAGATGAGCTTATAAGATTCTCAAAAAGTGAAATACTTGCGTGCATCTCCTGTCAAACTCTCTTCTCTCTGACATTCTAGCTTGGTTCTCTCCTTCCACCTCTGTGATCTTTCTTCCCTTGTGGTTTCCTACTACCAGTCCATAAACAAGTCTTCTTTAAGCTTCTACCCTTAAGTTTTTACCTTCAAGACCACCATCTCATGTACCAACCCTTTTCCATTCCATACCGTCACTAGATTTTACAAACAACAGCTCTCCACTTTCTACACTAACCTCCATGCACTGCTACGACTTCTGGCATGGCGTCCCCCTCTGCTTGCTTCTTCGTACAGTTTAGGCTTTATACTGTTGCCAGAATCAGCTGGTAGTATCCCATCTTCTACCAAACAATGCCCCGACTCCTAGAAAATGTCATTTTGAAGGCCCTTCATTACCCTTCCAGCTTCATCTTCCACTCTACCCTCCTTGCCTGCTCCACACATATTCATTTATACTTTTATTCAACAAATGAGCACTATTTATGACTGTTTTAGGCCAAAAAACCTGGGTCTGTGAATACAGTCAGGAACAAGAGACAAAAATGTCTGCCTTCACAGAGCTTATATTCCAGTGGAAGAAGATCTAGACAATTAAAAAATACATTAAATGGCAACTACTCAATATTCCCCAAGCATTTCCTGAACACTCATGCCTCAATGCCTTTGCACATGGTGTTCACACAACTTTTCCCTGCCCTACTAAAGTGCTCCCTAATCTGAAATGTCCAGCATAAATGTCTCTTCCTCACGAGAATGTCTTCTCTTCCTGGCACAGCAGTTGTGTCCCTCTAACATCATCCTTTTTCTTAGCACTTGTCATACACTGTCTTCTATTATAGGGTAGTATCATCTAAATTAGATTATAAACTCTTTAAGAAAAATACTGTTTACCTAACACTGTATTCTCCCCTCAATGTTTAATTAATACTTTGCACAAAGGGGTGCACAATAGATTTTTGAATTGATATACTCTTTCCACAGCTCCCATGTGGCCAAAGACAATTTTACTAAACAGTAGCAAACTGAAAATGATTTAGGAACAATTAAGGAGAGAGAGTAACTATCTCTTTGGGTGAACTCTAAATTTCATTTGTATCTCACAGATAAACTTACAAGATCTGAAGGAACATATACTCTAAATTTAGAGCTTTTGTATTGCCTCAGTCTTCTAAAGTCATTATGATGGATTATGAGAATTTAATAAAGCAAACTACAGATGGTCCCCAACTTACGATGGTTTGACTTACAATTTTTCAACTTTGCAATAGTGTGAAAGCAATAAGCAATCGATAGAAACCATACTAAGAATTTTGGTCATTTCCCAGGCTGGCGATATGCAGCACACTACTCTCTTATGATGCTGGGCAGTGGTGGCGAACTGCAGCTCCCAGTCAGCCACGCGATCACACGGGTTAACAACCAATACACTCACAACCATTCTTACCACTTTTCACTTTCTGTATTCAATAAATTACATGAGATATTTAACACTTTATAAGATGGCTCTGTGTTAGATGATTTTTTTTTTTTTTTGGCTGCCTTGGGTCTTCGTTGCTGCGTGCGGGCTTTCTCTAGTTGCAGTGAGCGGGGGACACTCTTCGATGCGGTGCGCAGGCTTCTCACTGCAGTGGCTTCTCTCGTGGAGCACGGGCTCTAGGCGCGCGGGCTTCAGCAGTTGTGGCGCACGGGCTTAGTTGCTCCGCGGCATGTGGGATCTTCCAGGACGAGGGCTTGAATCCGTGTCCCCTGCATTGGCAGGTGGGTTCTTAACCACTGCGCCACCAGGGAAGTCCCCGTGTTAGATGATCGTGCCCAACTGTGGGCTCATGTAAAGTGTTCTGAGGCTGAGTAGGTGAGGTTAAGCTGATGTTCGGTAGGTTAGGGGTGTCAAATGAATTTTTTAAGATTAATTAATCAATTAATTTATTTTCGGCTGTGTTGGGTCTTCATTGCTGCGCGTGGGCTTCCTCTAGTTGCGGCAAGTGGGGGCTACTCTTTGCTGCGGTGCGTGGGCTTCTCATTGCGGTGGCTTCTCTTGTTGGGGAGCACGGGCTCCAGGCACACGGGCTCAGTAGTTGTGACTCACGGGCTCTAGAGGGCAGGCTCAGTAATTGTGGTGCACAGGCTTAGTTGCTCCACGGCATGTGGGATCTTCCCGGACCAGGGCTGGAACCCGTGTCCCCTGCATTGGCAGGCAGATCCTTAACCACTGCACCACCAGGGAAGCCCTCAAATGCATTTTTGACTCAACACAATTTTCAACTTACAATGACTTTATTGGGATATAACCCCGTAAGTCAAAGAAGCTTTGTATTAAAAAAAACTTACAAGGCTGGTTCTTCTTCTTCATCTCCATATGACTTTAGATTATCCTGATCATATTGTGGGAATTCAGGCATCAATCTGGAAGTTAGAATATTTAAATTATATTAAACGGTTCATTGTTAAATCATGCTTAAAAGCAAAAAGACCAATACTTATTCTGTAATGAGTATTTTTACTGAGTTTTTTCTGAAATAACCCATTATGGCCAGGACTATCTAAATGTAAACTGTGCATGGAGAACAGTGACCTAAAAGATCAAAAACTTGGCATCCCTGTTATTGAAATGCATAGTCAAGCTTACTCTGTTGTTGTTTTAACTGTGACTTTTTTTAATGACTAAAAGTTAAAGCTAAATATATATTCCATTTTTTTAGAACACCACGACACTGATTCAATTGAAGAATTCTTACTTGTATAGCATGTGATAAACAGCAATTTGCACAGGCCGAGCTCTGTAAAGGAGTAATGGGGCTAATGTATTTAACAAAGTCTGGAGATACTCTGGCAAGTTTGTTTTTTGGCCAGCAACCAATCTTGCAGGGAGTTTTTGACTCAATAGCTGATCCTTTGGGATATAAGTTAATGTTTCACACATGGGCTTCAGCATTGCATTCTGAAATGATGTTTCAGATGTATCTTTGCTTTCTCCTGATGACAAAAAGGAAAGAAATATTCATACCCCAAAACAAAGTGAGTAATACAGCTTGACCCATTCACAGACAACCAAATGTTACTTAAGAAAATGAAATAAAAACTTGACAAACATTAAAGCAGTCCTAACTAGAAACATGAACTGAATATATATTTCAGATAATCTCAACTATTTAATGACTTCTATTATCTCATCCTTAAAAAAAAAAAAAAGACATGTGAGTTAAAAAAATCTATTCTTGTTATCTGAATTAGTATTATTTTAATTTTCAATGGTCTTCGGATGTCTTGCCATTTTTCAATTCTTGTCTGTAAAGCAGAAGCATATACGATGCTTCTGAGATGCCAAGCTTTCTCTCTGGCTCTTTTACTATTTTGTACTGTGTGACTTAAACATCCAGAGTTGTTTTGTTTTTTTTTTAACTTTTCAACAAGTCATTTTCAATGAATCTCACTATTATTCCCTTTTTCACTTGCCTGTAACAGTCACCAAAAGAGGTAAAAGCAAACTGTGGATGCCTGGAGAAAAAAATTCTTTCCATTCACTGATTAGATTTACAGGAAGACTGCCAGTGGTATCCAGAGTTGTGGAATCAAAAAAAGCACTGAGTTCACAGGTCAAATCACAGCTGACACAGGCAAACAGTTGTACAAGTGGAACAGAATACAATGTCTGATTCTCATTTGTTGTCTGAAGAAACAAAAATTAAATAAGTAAGCAGACTTCTAGAATACTACAAATCAAGGCAATAAAGAAAAGTCCCTTTCATTTCTCTAAATTTGAAAAGAAGCAGGTGAAATGCATAGTCTCAGAAGACATTTATATATTTTACATCAAAATAACTTCGTTTCAAAACTAAATATTAGGAATTATCAGTAGAATCAATCCATTTATTCTAAAATGTTTTTTATTTCTAAAACTATGAAAGAAAATATTATCAATTACCATTTACCAAGTTGAGTACATTAAAAGCACATTTATAATCTTCTCAGGATCCCTATAGGAGCCCTAGTAATTGGGTATTGTTAAACTATTCTAAAATAAGGAAACTGAGGCTCAACTAGGTAAACTTTAATACTCTAAGCCACACAGCTGACAGCAGGCAAAGCAGAGATTCAGACAAATTCAACTCTAACTGACTTGCTATGTGACAGCCCATAAGTATTACACATCTGGTTGCTTTGGGTCATAAAAAGAACACTAATTCCCTCTGAATTTGCTTAATCTTTAATGCATTACTCTGGCAATACTGAAACAGTACATTTTAAGAATAATTTAATTAGAACCAAAAGACCTAAAAACTTGTCATGAAAAGATAAAACCTTAATGGGCTGTACTGCAAATATTATACCAGGATGAGCTAACGGAGAGAACATTTTAAAAGCAATTAGCAGATTTGTTACTGAATGATTTTGACAGACATTAAACCTAAATCATTTTACTGATCTGTCAAGTAGTAGCTGGTGTGGAACATATCTATAAAGTGTTTAAACATTTGCAAAGGCGCTAACTACAATCATTACTTGAAGAAGATTAGCGAATAGTTCTGGTACACAGATATGCACGAAGACCCAGTAGCTGTGATGACCCAGCAGGTTAATTTACCTCCAACCAAGCCAACATGGAGCACATGATGAAGTCCCATTCACTCTCTGCCAAAGGAGATGAGCAGTATTTCAGAAATAGGGAAAGGAACCGGATTATTTCTATATTTACACCGAGTATCTCTGGACTTACTTCTGACAGATTACTGTGATAAAGACAAAAACAAAACAAAACACTGAAGAATTATATAGACATTCAATTGGAAACATTTAAATCTCATATATTTACAATAGACTGACTGAAATGTCTACCATCTTATTGCTCTACAAAACTGTGAGTATAAGATACATAATCTCAGTCCACATCATAAATAGAGGGGAAAAAACTGTATAACGTATTACCTACCAACTGAAAAGAAAAATATCTTCATGATCTTTCTTCCAGGTTATCAGAATTTTTAATATACCATGTAATAGCTCTCCATCATCTATACTTTTGGTTTGCAGACAAGAATTGAAAATGGCGAGATGTCCAAAACCTCCTAAAGCAAAATAAAAAATTAAAAATGTTTTAAATTGTATTGCTACTATAAAAAAGAAAGTCTACTTTGAGATAGGCTAAAAACTTTCTTCAGAAGTGTCCAGGTTAAGAACCCTGAAAATTAGGGCTTACATGAAAGAGTCAACAAATGAGCTTATAAACTCCACAGGGCAGGGACCTTGTCTCCACACCCAGTGCAGAAAAGAAAGTGTGGAGGGGAAGCTGGGAAGCAAGTAAATGATACTGTGCATTAAACTAACCTATGCTACTTTTTTGTTTTCTTAAGTATAGTACTTATTCAGCATACCTACCTCTCAAAAAACAAACAAACCCTAGATAGAGTGCTAAGTTAAATAAAGTTGGAAGATAGAACATCCTATTTCATAATTCATACATTCACTCAGTAAGCATCTGCTATGTCTGGAAAGTTCTTAAGGGTTCCCTACTCTTTACTATCCCTGGTTGCTCCTTATCCTTCAACTCTCAGCTTAAATACTGCCTCCACACTGAAATTCCCAAGTATACAAAGTATGCACCTCCTCATTTCTCTAATATCCCTTATTTGTTGCCTTTATAGCACTAATGTTTACTTGTTTGTTTATTTATTTATTTTGGGGGGAGGAGCTCTACTTTTTTATTATTAAAATTAATAGTTATATTAGTTTCAGGTATACAACACAGCTTTTCTGATATTTTTATACATTATAAAATGATCACCACTGCAGTAAGACCAGTTACCATCCATCACCATACAAGGTTGTTAAAATATTATTGACCTTATTCCCTAGGTGTACATGTTTACTTATTTATTATCTTAATTAGAAAGTAAGCTCCGTGAAAGCAGGAACCTTGTCTGTTTTACTTACCACTAGCCTATGTCCCCCTAGCATGATGCTTGAGATCCAGAGACATTTATTTTGACTGACTAAATGAAGAAGAACAAATAAATGAGTGAATACAAGGTACACTGTTAGATGCTGGGGAGAGAAAGCTGAACAAAATCCAGTCCCTGAAGGGACTCATCTAGCAGTATTGGCAGACTTAAAAACAAATTAGAATATAATATGGACACAAACTGAGAGCCCAGAACAGGAAATCAGATTTGAGTCAGAAGAGGCTTCCTAAAGTTGGTGTGTGAACCGGGATTTATCAAAAGATCAAAGTCTGCAAGCCTAGAAAAGGGACGCTCCAAGGAATGCTAAGGCACAAAGTTGTAAGAAAGTATAGTGTTCAAAATTCATGAGAATTTAGCGTGGTCAGGGTCCAGCATGGAAGCAAAAGAGGTAAAACCGGAGAAATCAGTTGCAGTAAGATTGTAAAATGTCTTATAGGCCAAACTAAGGACTTAGGTTTTTATCCTGTAGGTAAATGGGAACCAAGGAAAAAAGCAAAAATTAATTAATTAATAACAATGTAATCTTCCTTTAAAGGCTGAGGAAGAATTTTTTAAAAAAATCTTCCTGACAAAATAGAAGAGGCTCAAGTTCAATCAGAAACAACTGATTTTCTAATAACTGAAAAGCATTTCTTAGCTAATTCTGTTTTGTCACTTTGGCTGGAAGAGCAAAATTGACTGTCAAATCTTAAAAACATTCCCCTTCCTGTTGGCCTCTGCACAGCTGGGCACCTCTGGTCTGTGCGAACAGCACATAATTGTGTGGCACCGCGGTCCTGTCTCCTGCCCCTTCCCCCTCTCTGCCATCCTTCAGTTATAACCCGTGCTGGAGAAATAACCTACACCTCCATCAGGTAATCCTCTCTTCCATGCACAATAAGTTCAACTGTATCCCTGTTCCAGAACTGCAAATCCCAACCTAATCCCACAGTTTAACTACATAAGGGAGCTCAACGGTAAAGCTTAATGCCACAAAAGTTTATTTTTGACACCGGCTGGCCCTTTGTGCTATCAAGGCAATTCTGTTTCATTATGTTCTTTGATGGACATATTCTTCTTCCACTATTTCAAACTTTCCCTACCCTTCTTAAAATCTACAATCCAGTTTTTACTTATTAAATGACCTAAAGAGACATGAAGCCATGAAGTTCCCAACCCCCTCTATACCTACATGTGCGTCCATCCTACACCTCTCCTTATCTTGTCTCCACCTATACGTGGTTGGTATCTTCTAACTGCTCTAGATCCAGCCCTACATGCCCTCCCCTCTCACCTTCTCAGTGGGAGCTATCATCAGTTATTCCGTCTCTATTTTCTATTCCCCCTCCGTCCCCACAACATGTATTTCCCCTTTGACCTTGTGTTCATCTCCAGCTTTCACCTCTTTCAACATCCCTTTCTGCCAAACACGCAGAACAGACTATCTGCTCCCATTTTCTCACCACTATTCATTCCAACAATGCCAAAGCCAATGGCTGAACTGTGGCATTTAACGGGTGATGAATATTACCTAAAACTCTGCTTTTGCTTATCTTTTTTTATCTTTAGTCCTTATTCTCAAATGTGCCTCCATCCACATACCTATTAAATCTATGTACTGGTGTTCCCTTGATGTTCTTTTCACTCTTCACTCTCCCTAAACAAGCTCATACTCATTTACAGGTTATACTATCACCTACACGACATGGATTTTGAAAGCAGTATTTCCATCCAGCCAATAGTCTATTGCTTACTGACAATCTCCATTTTAGTATTTATTCCAAAGACCCCTTAACCTAATGTGTCTAAAACTCAACATTAGCTCCCTGTATACTCCTTCCCCATGCTCCTTCCAATACTCAAGTCTCCTATAGGGTTTCCTATAAGGCCTAAAGGTACTTCCATATACCCAATCCAGAAATATAATCACAGAACCCCATCAATTCTACTTCCTGCATCTTTCATTTCCATCTCTTTTCCATCTGTGCCTTGATTCAAGCTCTCTTATCTCTCATCATGATTATTGCCATAGCTCTCTACCTAGTCTTCTGCCCCTAATCTCTCTTCTCTCACATTCACCCTTCACACAGTTGTCAAAATAATCTTTCTAACGTAAATGTGATAGTCTTACTACCTTCCTACCTAACTTGGGCCAATAGCTCCTTACCTCCTACCACTTAAAGTCCAAACTCCATAACTGACAAAACTAGGCCTTTATGATCTGTTCTTCAAAAATCCATATTCTTGTGAACCCTAACAGCTTTGTCCCCAACTTTCTACCTTAAATGCCAACCAAAATGAACTATCTACATTCTCCTATGTTTTTGTGTACCTGGAATACCTTTCCCAGTCATGTCCATATGGAAAACTATCTTTCATCACTCCGTTGAAATATTTCTCTTTGTGAAATAGCCAGAACACCTCAAAGCAAAGTGGAAAACTCCTTTTCTGCACTTCCACACATGACATCTTTTTGCTACGTCAGTTATCATACAACTTTATGTCTACCTTCTCTACAAAAGGAACTGCCACATAGCCAGTGTCAGTAAGTGCTTGTTAAATTAATAAGCAAATGAACTAATAGAGTACAGAATGTCCGAAAAGTTTAAAACATAACAAAAGCTGTTCCCTCTTTTGCCTTTGTAAGTTCAATCACTGGTTGACTAGGGAGAGATGACGCATAGCTAAAATAAGCTATACATGGAAAAGAAATGATTAGAGGATATCTGTGGTTGTGAATCTTCCCGTAAGGCAGCAGCATTTCTGACCTGCAAAATGGTAACAGCCACTCTCCAATGACACTCGTCCTACTGAGTCAACTTGTTATATAGCAAAAGTATAAACTAGGAAAAAAATTAATTATAATTCATCTCTGCTAGATTTGGATTTAGATATTAAGAAACACTTCTTTCATCTCAAGCAATAATTAGTGAAATATTTATTACCAAGCAACTAACCATTAATACTGCAAACATCTTCCTTGGTCCAGGCCAAAAGGGCAGGTATACATTGAGCAATGAATTCTTTCTTGTCTTCTTTTGACAAAAATGGACAGAGACTTTGAATGGTATGCATATTACCTTCTGTTAGTGGAAAAAAACTGTTTAAAGAACAAAAAAAAGGTATGAATTATATTTATCCTAAATAGTTATTTCAGAAAATTCTTCTTATTCAGACTATTCAGAAAGACTAGTATTTCCACTATATAAAATAATTGTAGAGAAAAAAAAGAAACTAGGAAAGAGACTGACACTTGCTGATTCTGGATGACAAACTGTGGATAATTATTTTTTGCTGCTTCTTTCTCTTTTTCACATGTTTCTAATTTTTAAAATAACTTTCCCCATGTATAATTTTTTTAAATTATACATGATTATGCTCTCTTTAAGAGTCTACTGATTCAATTTAAAGAGTACCAGTTGCATGTTGTTTGTATGAACTGATATTCATATATGTGCATATATAGTTGGGTTTTATTTACCTAAGTTTTGTATTATTTGCCACTTTGTAGATTGTCTTTTTTTTATATCTTTATTGGAGTATAATTGTTTTACAATGTTGTGTTAGTTTCTGTACAACTAAGTGAATCAGCTATACATATACATATATCCCCATATCCCCTCCCTCTTGAGCCTCCCTCCCATCCTCCCTGGACCAGGGAAGTCCATTCTTTCCACTTTAAAGCTATATAACTAGATTAAAAACAAAACCAGGGACTTCCCTGGTGGCGCAGTGATTAAAACTCTCCCTGCCAATGCAGGGGACACGGGTTCGAGCCCGGGTCCGGGAAGATCCCACGTGCCGCGGAGCAACTAAGCCGGTGCAACACAGCTACTGAGCCTGCGCTCTAGAGCCCGTGAGCCACAACTACTGAAGCCCGAGTGCCTAGAGCCCGTGTTCTGCAAAAAGAGAAGCCACTGCAATGAGAAGCCTGCGCACCGCAAGGAAGAGTAGCCCCCGCTCACCGCAACTACGGAAAGCCCGTGCGCAGCAATGAAGACCCAATGCAGCCAAAAATAAATTAAAAAAGAAACTCCCAAATATTCCACACTATCATAATTTAACTATTTCCCTGTTAGTGGACATTTAGGTTTTTCCCCCAAAATTTTTGCTCTTACAAATAATGCTGTAATAAGTGTCTTCGAGCAGATACTATTCTGCATATGTGCAAATACCTCTTTAGGCTAGATTCCTGGAAGTAGAATTGCAAAATCAAAGGATTTGAGTGTATTATATTTTGATAATTTCAAGTTGCTTTTCAAAAAAGCATAATCAATTTACATTTTCACTAAAAATGTACAAGCTTGGTTTGCTACACACTTAATGACTCTTTTTAATTCCTGGCAATACGGTAGATAAAATGTACTACTTTTAATTTGTATTTCTTTCGTATTTCACATTTCATAAATGAATTATCTTTGCCTATTTCACCTATGAATTACCTGTTCAAGTCCTAGACACATTCTTCAATTTGAATAGTTTTATTAATAGAAGCTATTTATATATTATGAATATTAATTCTTTATTAATTTGCAAGTGTTTTCTTCCATTTTGCCACCTGACCTTTAACCTTTGCTTACTGTACTTTTATCATACAGAAGTTTTTCTTTTTAAATTGTGGTAAAATACACATTATGTAAAATTTACCATATTAAAGTGTACAGTTCAGCAGTGTTATGTTCATTCACATGGTTGTGCAACCAATCCCCAGAACATTTTCATTCACAAAACTGAAACTCTATCCATTAATTAAGAACTCTCCATCTCCCTTCCCCTCAGCCCCTGACAACCATCATTCTACTTTCTGTCTCTATGAATTTGACTATGCTACGTACCTCATATAAGTGGAACCATACAGTATTTGTCTTTTTGTGACTGTTTTATTTCACTGAGCTTATGTCCTCAAGGTTCATCCACATTTTTTTTAACATCTTTATTCGAGTATAATTGCTCTACAATGGTGTTAGTTTCTGCTGTATAACAAAGTGAACCAGCCATACATATACAAATATCCCCGTATCTCCTCCCTCTGGAGTCTCCCGCCCACCCTCCCCATCTACATTTTAACATGTCAGAATTTCCTTCCTTTTTAAGGCAGAATAATATTCCATTATATCCATTATATGTATATACCACATTTTTGTTTATCCATTTATCTGTTGATGGGCACAAAGGTTTTTGTTTTTACAAAATCAGGTATCTATTGTTTCTTTTATGGATTCTGGGTTTGTGCTTTGCTTAAGATCTTCCTCATGCCAAGATTATACAGTCTCATTTTCCCCTAATACTTTTATAGGTCTGTTCTTTACATTTAGTTTTCATCTGTGCTTTACTTTTATGTATAATGTAAGGGAGTGGGTCTCACAATTTTTTTCAAACACATGTCCAATTTTCCTAATGTCATTTATTATTGACTCATCTCACCGATTTGAAAGACCACCTGTATCAAAAACTAAATTTTCATATATGTGTGGACTGGTTTCTGGACTCTATTTTGATCCAGTGATCTGTGTGTTCACCAATTTCATAGTGCTTAATTATTATTTTGGTAGGGCAAGTCCTTTTCACTTTTCTCTTTCATAAATGTCCCAGCTATTCTTAAGCATTTTCTTCCTTCAAATGCATACTATGTTTAGAACAGTTTGTCAAGTTTTTCAAAAAATGGTGCTGAAATTTTGATTGACATTACACTGAAATTATAGATACAACAATTTTTATAATGTATCTTCCCACCTTCTTTTGTGATCTTAAGTTTTACAATTTTAAATTTTTGTTAAATTTATTTCTGGGTATTTACAGTTTTGTTGTCACTGTGAACAGAATTTCTTTTTTCCTATGCCCTTTTTTAACTGATTATTACTGGTGAATAAGAAAGATATTGACATCTGTATGTCAAGTATATGTCCATCTCATTTGCAATTACTTTTAATAGTTCTTTAGTTAATTCCCTATGACTTTTATAATCAGAAAAATATTAAAAATTATGCTGAATAAAAAAAGCTAACATCAGGACTTCCCTGGTGGCGGTGGTTAAGAATCTGCCTGTCAATGCAGGGCACACGGGTTTGACCCCTGGTCCAGGAAGATCCCACATGCCGTGGAGCAACTAAGCCCGTGTGCCACAACTACTGAGCCTGCGCTCTAGAGCCCGCGAGCCACACCTACTGAAGCCCACGCACCTAGAACCCGTGCTCTGCAAAAAGAGAAGCCACTGCAATGAGAAGCCCACGCACCGCAATGCAGAGTAGCCCCCGCTCGCCACAACTAGAAAAAGCCCACGCACAGCAATGAAGACCCAACGTAGCCAAAAATAAATTAATTAAATTACTTTAAAAAAAGCTAACATCAAAAGATCATATGCTATATGACTCTGTTTATGTAACATTCCCAAATGATAAAATTATATAGAGAACAGATTATTGTTTGCCAGAGGTGAGGAGAATGGTAAGAGGGGAGGTGGCTGAGGCAAGAAAGGGTAACATAGGGGATCCTTATGATAAAACTATTCTGTAGCTTGTAATGTGGTGGTGGTAACCCACACAGAACACACACACAAACACGTGAGTGCAAGTAAACTTGGTCAGTGAATTGTATCAATGCCATTCTCTTGGTTGTGAAATTGTACTAAAGTTATGCAAACTGGTACCACTGGAAGAAACTGAATGAAAGGTACACAGAATTTCTTTGTATTTTTTATAATTGCATGTGAACCTATAATCCACATTAATAACTGAACTCAAAATAATATATTTAGGACTTCCCCGGTGGCACAGTGGTTAAGAATCCACCTGCCAATGCAGAGGACACAGGTTCGAGCCCTGGTCTGGGAAGATCCCACATGCCGCGGAGCAACTAAGCCCATGTGCCACAACTACTGAGCCCACGCTCTAGAGCCGGCGAGCCACACCTACTGAGCCCACGTGCCACAACTACTGAAGCCTGTGCACCTAGACCCGTTTTCTGCAACAAGAGAAGTCACCACAATGAGAAGCCTGTGCACCACAATGAAGAGTAGCCCACACTCATCGCCAACTAGAGAAAGCCTGCGTGCAGCAACAAAAACCCAATGCAGCCAAATAAATAAATTTATATATATACAAATTCTTCTAAAATATAGTAATAATAAATTTTTTAAATTTTTAAATAAGATTAAAAATATCAAAATTTAGCTTACAACTCTACTGTACCAGAATACATACACACACACACACACACACACACATAATTTCTGAATTCTTCTTGGTAAATCAGTAAATTCAAAATGCCTCTTGGTAAATTTCAGCTAGGTGTTTAATCCAAATGTTCAGCTTCTCTAGTATGATCAACTCTAGTACATCTCTAGTATGTCCAACCTCACTATTTGTCTTAAGAACACATTTATTGCATTTTTAGAATATTCTTCAATAGGATGATCCTTATTTAAGAGTAAGTAACCTTTTTTTAATTTAGTTTTTTTTAATTTATTTTTTATTGAAGTACAGTTGAATTACAATGTTGTGCTTATTACTGCTGTACAGCAAAATGACTCAGTTATACATATATATACATTCTTTTCATATTCTTTTCCATTATGGCTTATCACAGGATATTGAATAAAGTTAAGAGTAAGTAACTTTCCTTATCATTTCCATTTAGCAAATAAAATGATGCAAGAAGCATAGGGAAGGGGAAAAGATAGATTTTACCAGAGAGATTTCTGGGGAAAATAGAACATGTTTATGAAATGTTAATTATTTAAAGCACGTATAAAATTCCTCAACAAAATATTATAAGGTTAAAAACGCTTATTAAAAAAAAGACGTGTCGCAACCTAATGCAATTTAAATTGTTAAGTCTCATTTTCTTTAATTTCCTCATTTCCTAAGTCTTGTTTTCCTGATTCATTAGAGACTGTTTGTTAGTTTGGGGTTGCCAAAGTGACCACTCATAATAAATTTCAAAGTAAAAGTATTTTCAATAAGAATACCCTTCTTTTCTCCTATAATGCCGTTTTACTTCATCAGATGAAACACTTCGGGAAAGGATCAACTTAGCAATAATAAGAGACCAAAGGGTGCCATTTTCCCTGGATCTAAAAGAGGAAAAAAAATTCCGTTTTTAAAGTGTACTTAAGAGTTTTAAACAATGCTTACCTGGATTCCTTATACAGAACTAAATAAATCACCTTGTAAGGGTATCAATTCACACAGCACTTCTGCACCCAAACAACTGCTGTTACCAAAAGGATTGGGAACTTAACTTCTGAAACTCCTTTACAGCTGATATTGAGCTCTCATCCAAGGCAATCCCAAAGCCCCTCAAGTTCCAATAGGGGAGATGACCTTAAAGATTAAGCTTGAGGACCAGAGGTTGCAGCTGGAAAGAGGACATATCCCAGAGGACACCGAGGATTGTTGAAGTTGAGAAAGCAAGGAGGTATTGATATCCACTGAGGAAAGTTCTGAGTGTCAAGTATGTAGAGTGGGACTGGAAAGGAAGACCTGTTCAGCCTGGGGCCTCTGATACTGCAAAGCATACGAAAAATACTACAGGCAAGTGAAAAACTCTTCAAGAGAGCAGTTCAACACAGTAATTTCAATGAGCTAACCATCAAACTGCTATAACCTCTACAATAACTCTGTTTTCATACCTACTTCCTCGTCTAGGGGAGAGGGTTTTGTGGTTATGATATTAAGACACACCTGCAACAACATGCAAGGTAAAAGGTTAAATTTAGAGTAGTGGAAGGATGGGTTACATATGTCAAATTAAAATAACTTCTACAGCACTGTCATCTGGCCCTTGAATGTATTTATGGATTTAATAACACAGGCAAAGTCCAAATATCTCACCAGAAGAGTAAATCAAGTACTTAGTATCCACAAAGTATTTATCATTAAGAAATGGGATTAATTTAGATAAACTCTCTGATTCAAAGATTAGCATGAAGTGGGCTTACATTTTAAAGACACAAGCCATAAACTAGCAAAACAGTCATAAAAAAATGGAAATTGAAAGAGATTCTTACCTGTTAAATAACAGCTGTAAAAGGCCAGAAGTATTACCAAGTCCACATAAGTTATCATATGTAATATTCATTTTTTGAAGCATTTCACAATATCCAGTTAGAAAAATAGGTGGATTGTCTAATTCTTCATACCACTGCAATGAATAGAGCAGTTCTGCAACTAACAGAATGGACAACACATTATTGAGTATACTTTGTGAACAGACCTTTGAACTGTTTTCACTTGTCCTCCCCATTCCCTAACATTGTTATGCCCACTAATTTCAAAATATCTATGAACTGGGATTTCCCTGGTGGTCCAGTGGTTAAGACTCTGCACTTCCAATGCAGGGGTCACTGGTTTGATCCGTGGTCGAGGAACTAAGATCCCACATGCTACGTAGCGCAATCAAGCAATCAATAATCTGTGAACTGATTTTCCACTATTTGATGTTCAAGTACGGGGAACTAAGATCCCACATGCCGCATAGCACAGCCAATCAATCAATCAATCAATATCTATGAACTGATTTTCAACTATTTGATGTTCAACTATAATGAAAGCTGAGAATACCTGATACAAAATATCACTCCTCTCCCAAACATTACTTGGTCCCTTTTCTGATTAGTTAAGAATGTGACAGTAACCTAAGTTATCAGAGAGAGATACTGGAAGAATCTTCCTACTATTTTTGCCACAAATGATAAGAAGTTGCATCCAGGATAAACAACTAAGCGACCCAAGACCTGAGAAGTTCAAGTCAATGTGTTAAGAAATGGGAGAGGGGCTTCCCTGGTGGCGCAGTGGTTGAGAGTCCGCCTGCCAATGCAGGGGACACGGGTTCATGCCCCGGTCCGGGAAGATCCCACATGCTGCGGAGCGGCTGGGCCCGTGAACCATGGCCTCTGAGCCTGCGCGTCCGGAGCCTGTGCTCTGCAACAGGACAGGCCAAAACAGTGAGAGGCCCGCGTACCGCAAAAAAAAAAAAAAGAAAAAAGAAATGGGAGAGAGCACAATCTAGTACACAGGGCATGGGCCTAGGTGACAGACTAGTCTGGATTCAAATGAGCTGCACACATCGTTATCAGCTAGGATAATACAAATCTACCTCACGGGACTACTGTGAGAAGTAAATGACCAAGTATCACAAAACCTGGCATGTCACAGGTTTTCAATACATAATTAGTCACAACTCTCTTTTATAAAGCCAGGTATGGATTTTGGAGTTAGAAGACTTGAAACCTGGTTCAAAAATCAAATCCCATCCCTTGCAAGTTCCAGATAAGAAAAACAACAAAAATTATTACTCTAATTTCCATTGTTGTTTTTGGACAGATTCACTCTATGAGTAAAGTAAAGAGCAGGCTAATCTCCTTGACCTCAACTGCACGTGGAGTTCGCTCACCACGAGAGGTGTTCCAGCTTTCTTCCACAGAGCACAATATTCTCCTCTGCTAGTAACTGTACTCAGCTGAGGGCTCACAATCAAAACTGATACAGGAATTATGCAAGTCCTTTCAGGCCATTTTGTACAGGTCACACTGCTACCTACAATTCTACACTATTTCCTGGAATGGGGGAATTTTTAAATCCTTTTGAAATTCAACACTTGAAGCTCCACTTGCTGGGAAAAAAAATTATTGCCCTATACAAAGGTAGATTGATTCAAAGTTAATTGAAAATTCAGAATCCTTGATGAAATACAAGACTCACTTAACCATTTTCTTTAGGGTTATGTGCCATAGGATGCGCTTATATTGATGTCATGCCAACTAGAGTAACATCTTATATCAAATTCTGCTCTATTGCTAACAAGACTACAGCAAGATACTCAGTATGATTCCATTTGATTTGCAATTTAACATTCATCTCTTAAGTGTCCTCAAGTTTCTCATTGCTAAAATAATTAAAAGGAGCTGAGGATTTTTGATTCTTTAAAGATTTAGATTGAAGTATAATCAAAATTATTTCAAAATTACATTTTAATTACTTCAAGGTTTATATGTATTTATCTGAATGCTCATATATACTTACTTATTTTCTCAAGCTCATTATTTTCTAGGACTATTTCCTTTTTCAGTGCAACTAATATCATTTTGCTCAATAATGCTGAAGTACACAAATGGCTGGGAAGTTTCTTTGTATCTTGTTCTTTAAAATCTGTTTTGAAACACTCATAATTCAAACTCAGTCTTCCTTCTAAAAGAGGTCTATGCAACCACTATAAAAAAAGAATACATTAAATTATACACAAAAGCATTCAATAGTTCAATTAATTACTACTTCTGCAATTAAGAAGGGAACAAAAATAAAGTTATTAAAATATCTTCAAAATGTTATTAGAATAACTTCAAAAATGAAGCTATTGCTAGTTTACTAGTAAAACCACAGAAGCCTAGAAGTTTGGTTTCTACGAACAGAAATTATCAACGTGTGTGTTTCTTTAGGATTCCTTCAGGACAGAACAAGGTCTTATTTACCTTGTACCATGGCAACTGCCAAGTGTCAACTGGTAACTTGCAAACAGCAAACACCCAACACAGGAGCATTCAAAGGCAGAAACGCAAAGTAAGATACTCATTTCATTTACTTTTTTTCTTCCCCAGAATAAAATTAAAATATTTAAGCTTGCATGAAATCCAAACTTCAGAATAAAATAAGTACTCTCCAATCTCAAACATACCTGCATAGGAAGAGACTGTCTCATCTTTTCCCATTCGCTGTTGTCTGGCATTACACTTCCTATATAAACTCCCAGAAGATAAGTATCTTCACTCTCTAGAAGCGCATTTAGCAAATCATCAACAGCAGACAAGAGGACCTGAAGACTGAAAATAATGCAAATAACTTAACCACTACAGTTATGTTATAACCAATTTGAATACCCTGGTATATATTAAATACCCTACGGAAGATAGGGTATTTAATGAACAAAAAAGACAATTCAAAATAAAAGTAAATCGTCTCTCTCTCCACCCTCCCCTCGTGACTTACACACAATCAAACAGGGGATTTTATCCAACATTTTATAATTGAAATCAAGTGCTGCTTCTAGTTCAGAAAGAAGGTGAATGACCTATTTCAGATCAGATATTTCTGAAATATAGCTACTTTATTCCATTAAAAGAGTATGATAATCAGAAAAAGATTTAACCCAACCCCAGTAGCTCTGGATGCATTCTCTTAGTTTTCATTTTTATATATGGATTTAGGCATGAAATGTGAAATACATCTGCAATTCAACGCCTTACAACAGTGGCTACCAGACTCCCCCAAAAAATAAACAATGAAGGACAATCATTGTCCGTGGTGGCCATAAGAGTTTACGGTTACAATCCATACCAGCCTAAGACACAGGTCAGCACCCCTATCACATCACTAACCATAAATTATTATGGTCAAAACAAATCACTCTCCAATTAACTGAGCTTAAATGCATGATCATTAAAACAAAATCCTTTTGAAAAAATCTGTTTGGATCTTCCCTTAGAATCCTGTAGATTTCTTACATAACAAGTCTTTTTTTTTTTTTTTTTTTTTTTTTTTTGCGGTACGCGGGTGTCTCACTGTTGTGGCCTCTCCCGTTGCGGAGCACAGGCTCCAGACACGCAGGCTCAGCGGCCATGGTTCACGGGCCCAGATGCTCCGCGGCATGTGGGATCTTCCCGGACCGGGGCACGAACCCGCGTCCCCTGCATCGGCAGGTGGACTCTCAACCACTGTGCCACCAGGTAAGCCCAACAAGTCATTTTTCATAGGCATTCACACTAATCATGGAACCTTATTAAGGACAATGATCAATTACTAAAGAGACACTCTGCAACTGAGCACAAAAAAAGGTTACCTTGTGATATCCAATGATGAAGACTGAACTTGGTTTTTCAGCCACAGAGCAGATAAACGTAGGAAGGTACTCTGTTTATATGTGTCACCAGTTTGATGGACCAATAAATTCACACCAGAGAGCCAAGTATTTTTCAGTTTACTGATAAGAAAGTCTAAAATCAAGATGTCAACAGTGATTCATAATCCCTATGAAGTAACTATAATCAGTACAAAATGTCTGAAAGAACTCATTGCAGATCTGAGATTTGTAAGGTACCATCAAGAAAACATAAAATTACTATTCAACGGCTAAAACAAAATAACTATGTCATAAATACACAATAATGTAAGCTAACTCATGCCATATAAATGTAAAAATGCTAAGATTTTTAAAGTCAGCTTTTTTCTGCTCTGAACTTATTTATAAGAGAGTTGACCTTTTGGAGATATAAAAAATATTATACCATTTTCAAATAGAAAAGTTAGTATTAAAGAAAGGGTTGGGGAGGAGGCTTTTCCATTAAAACCTTTTTTTTTTAACAGTATTTTTTACATTCCTTTCACAAATAAGTCTGAATTAACATATAAGACAGGAATATAGTCCTTAAAAAGGGAATCTCAATTTCATTTTACTATACACCAAGATTGAATGTCTTTAACTATAAGAGAAGAAGGTATTAATGTCCCCCTTTATAAATATGGAAACTGAGGCAACAAGAAATTAAGCAACTTGTGAGAGCTACTGAGTGAAGGAGCTAAGATGCTAACTCACCTATCATGGCCCCTTTCAAAACCGTTTCCTTGATATCAAGTAAAAACTTTAGACATATGTCTACATACACCTTTAACTTGGTTTCTAAAGCTGAAAGTGTTTAAGATTTGTAGTCCTTTACTCAAAATGCTTTCAAAGTTCAAACACATTATGATTCAATTAATAAAGCCTGGGCACTTACACTATGAAGATCAGAGCCGGAGATTCCCAACAAAACATTTGAGCAGTAGGCTATTACCTGGCAAATGTGTTTTTTCTTTGCTCTCAGCACACAACTGAAAGAGAGTTAACAATAAATCTTCAGATGATGGCATTAGCAAGCATCCTTTTGCTGAGCTGAAATAGTTATAGGCCACATCACAGATAAAAGACACTGATGAGTCATTATTTTCAGCTTCTGACAATTTCTTTGCTTTGGATAAAGTTTCATGAAGTTTAACAATAATTCTTTCAACATATACTTCTCCAATCAAGTAATCTACAGAAAAAAATTCAAACAGACAAAATACAAGAAATATTAACAGTGTGTTTTCCTTTTTTTAATCTTTGTTTTTAATTTTTTAACCAATGTATTTTAATACTTTACTTGGGGTTAACATTCCATCTTGGTCTCGCCATGTGTTGTTTTTTTTTTTAAAAAGTTGTTTATGTTTTATATAAAAGAAAATCACATCAACAAATCAATCTGTTCCCCACACATAAAAGCCCTCACATTAAAAAAAGCTATTTTAAATTAAGTAAAAAAGCAATGCTAGACAAAATTAGAGTGAATGGCTAAATTCAAAACCCTTTAAAATATAAAACTAAAAGTATTAAATATCTTCCAAGTCATGTTACAGAGATTTATAAACATTTAGGGTGCTTACAAAATTCAGATATTTGAGTGAACTAAATCTTGTTATTCTCAACTAATATTATGCAAACTGAGCAGCATGGAATCCTCCCAAAAGGTGAAAAAACTACTCCCTCCCTACTAAAAAACAAAAGCCATATTTTTACCTACCATTTTTAACATGTTGGGATAATACCAAGCTTAAAAGAGACCATCTTTCTGAGAAGTAAGATTCAGAAGATACTGTGGATTCCAAGTCCTTATTACAAAGATGATCTGCCAAGGTTACCAATTTCTCGCCAAGGATATCTCCTTTTAGCCAAGGAGTTACTAAAGCATGTTTATCTGAACTAGAACATGCCTAAAACCATAAAATTAAAGCAAAGATTAGAAGCAAGATCAAAAAGTAGACTTGCCAAAATATTACTTGTACCATATTACCTCCTTTCATCATCGTGGCCTCAACATCGTCCCCCATGCCTCCTCCTCAAGTTCTAAGAAGGCTGGTATCTTCCCTATTCCCCACTAAGCCTTGCTTATGTATGCTTCCATGCTTTGTTCATTCTATCTTCCCAACCATAAATATTCCCCTTCTTCTTTATTTATGAAAATCACATCCATTATTTGAGATTTAGTATAAATCCCACCTGCTTTGTGAAGTCTCCCCCATCCATGCCAGCCCATACTCATCACTGCTTTTCTCTGAATCTCTAGAGCACTCACTAGGTTGTATTATTATTTATAATGTTTCATCTGTGTATGTGTTATTTCCAATGAAACTGTAAGTTCCTTGAGAGCAGAGACTGTCTTAAACTTCTTTGATACCTGCTATCAACACTGCAGATATATTCAATGAATAATGAATGAACTTTAAAGACAGATTTTAAAATGCTCTACAAATATTAAATTTTTGTTAATTAATTTTGCTAAAGAACAATTAACATATAATAGTGGTAAATTACTTCAATATGAACAATGGGACTTATCATTTGCCCAAATTTTCTGAAATAGTTACTGGGGTAGATAGCTGACAGCAACTGGTTTATTTTCGTGGGGTGGGGAAGCAAGGAAAAAAACTGTAAATCCACCCCCAAAAGCATGGTGATCCATGTTCCCAGAGCTTCTTTTGGTTTAAGGGCTGAGAAGAAAGGAATTTGCAACTTGGCTCATTTCAAAGCAATCTGGAAAAAAAAAAAAAATCCAAGTGCAGATTGGGTAGTGCCCCCAAAACTGTTTTATCTCCTTATTTAAAAAATTGTAGGTAATGAGAGCTTCTATTTTAGTCCAAGCTTTACCACTATTCTGGCTTTATGACCTTAGACAAAGCTCTTAACCAAAGCTCTTAACCAACCTGGGCCTATTTCCTAATTTGAAAAATGAAGGTTAACTTAGAAAATCTCTAAGGTTCTTTCTGGTTACAAAAGTCAGGTTTGTTTTTAAGGAAGCTGACTTTAGGACTCTGCTCATAAAGTATGATGTTGCATAAAAACAAGAAAAACTAGAACTTAGATGGCTATAATATTGGCTTTCCTACGATAGCTTACCAAATAAAACCAATCTATTTTATAGAATCCTACAGAATCCAAAAAGCAAACTTCTGAATAAAATGTCTCTCCGGTTAATAAGACATGAAGTCCAACTTCTCAATGTTTTAACATACCCACAGAAAGAATCTAACAGGGGTTAGGGAGACTAGTTAGTCACAGAAGTACAGGAAGCAAACACTGGCTATGAACTTCCAAACACTGCCCAGGAAGAGTCTTCCAAACAGATGTACCTGAACTACAGATGTACCTGAACCTGGCAGGTACATTCCTAAGTTGGAAATGGATATATCCATCTTTATCTCATCAAATTATTAACTATATACTTTTGCTCTGATTCTAGACTTATCAAGCAGCTTTCTCATAATCTGGCTTTTCACGTAGCCTGCCTATAGGGAGAGGAGGTACTGAATAAAGTAATTCAAAATGGTGTGCCAGTAAGTTATATTTCCCACTGAAAAAGAGTAAATTAATACTCTGTATTTATTTTGTAAAAATAAACTATGGGGGAAATAGGGAGTTATTGTTTAATGGGTATAGTTTCTATTTTACAAGGTGAAAAAGTTCTGGAGATTGGTTGACCAATAATGTGAATAAACAACACTACTGTACGCTTAGAAATGGTTACTCTGGCAAATTATATGTTTTTTTCAACATAATTTAAAAAGACAGAAAAAAAGAAACTTGTAAATTAGAGTTATGTAAGTAAAATTTTAAAATAATGAAAAAATTATTTAAGAAAAGGAAGACTTTTAGGCAGCTAGCCATAACATTTCTATGGTTGGAAAAGTGTTACATTATATCATTTACATCTTCATTAAGAAAGAATACTTAAAGCCATTTAAAAATTTTTCTGAATTATGTTTCTTGATTTCTTTGTATTATTTTCATCACTAATTTTCTTACTTAGTCAAATGGCAATTAAATAAAGGTGGGAAGACTTTAGTTTGCCTGTATAGTATTCCAGGGTAAAACAAACTTAATTTCCTGATGCGTTCTACTCAAAGCTAGAACCATTCAATCCATTTCTACAGAAGAAAAAATAACTAGGATAACAGCAGAAACCTTAGTTTAAAAGATAAACTAAGATAAATGCTTAACTCTTCCTCTGTTACCCACTAGGGAAGAGATGCTGGATCTTCCAGAACCTGTTCATTCTTCCCTGATACTCCTAACCAGAAAAATAATACTATAGAAAGGTGAACACCATGGCTTCTCAAATTATGAGAAGAAAGTTACAATAACAAGGAAGTTCTCTAACAGAGACACCTAATCACATACCATTATGTGAATATAGCTGTGGTTTAATTTTTGTATACCTATAAATACAAAAAAAAAAAAGAGAAAAATCTCTAAGATACCTTTTCAATGACCTGAAGAATAGAATTCCATTTCAGATCCACCTAAAAGAAGAAAAAGAGAAACAATGTGCTAGAAAAAACAGTAACTGGTAAAATTTTTTATAAGTAAATGAAGTGACCATGGAACCACTACAAAACTAAAACATTTTTTTAGCAAGTCCAGCTTTAAAAAGTATGGACTGAAAGAACTTACCCTTTTATTACCAAGCTTTTGTCATCTTAACATATTTACTCTTACTGAACAGCTACCCAGAAGTCTCACATACTTCCCAATCCCAATCAAGAATATATTGTCTTTAAACTGACATTCATAGTTAAGAAACAGTCCCCAAATAACTCCCATACAGGTCTCGTTCTACTCATCCATAATCAGTGTGCCAGTGTAAACCATTATAGTTTAAAAAGATACAGGGAACTCCCTGGTGATCCAGTGGTTAGGGCTCCATGCTTTCACTGTAGGGGGCACGGGTTTGATCCCTGGTCGGGGAAGAAAGACCCTGCATGCAGGCATGCATGAATGAATGAATAAATGAAAATAAAAAGATACAGAACAGTAATACCTCAATTAGATCATCCAAGACAGCTTTTCTTTCCATATGACTATCACAGCAACAAAGGGCACTGTACAAAATGTCCACCAAGAAACTAGCATCCTTCCTTTGATCTTCATTTAGCCAACCTATTACTTTCTGGTATAAAAACTGTATCGCGGGATTTTTTTGTGCCAGTTTGGCTATTTCAAGAGGTTTGGCTTTGACAATACTCTGTTTTTCATCACCTAACAGCACTTTAAATACTTGGCTTGAAGAGAAGGAGTTGAGCAGAGTGGAAAGAAACCTTAGATGTTGCTCTGACTTTTGTTCATTGACATAATTAACACTCATTTCTGCTAGTTTACAGACTAAGTCTTCCAAAGGTTTTTTCCTTAGGGGTGATATAAGGTCTGAGCAACTGTGAGTGAGAGAAGGTTCAGCCATTAATTCAGAGCCTCCACTATTCTCTCCTTCTGAGGAGACATATTTCTCATTCTCTTTATTACTTTCAGGCATCTCATCAGCAAATCTAACCTTACCAACGTTTTTTTTATTTAACTTCAAGGAGCTCTTTGGCTTCTGAAGGACCTGTAATAGGTTAGAAACACCCAAAACTGACTTAACATCGGTTTCAGGCTCATTGATTTTCTCAACACAGATCTCTGACAGTCTTTCCCAGAAATTCAGTAGCACTTTCTCCAAACTGTAAGCTGTTTTATCATCTTTATCCAAATCTGCTTTGGCTTCCCATGAACTTAAAGTTTCTGCCAAATGGTTAAATAGCTGCTCATCTTGCAATCTTGGGTCTTTGAGAACTGCATCAATAAAAGGAATCAACTAAAAGAGAAGGTAGACATATTAAAGTTCAGTTGTCAGGGAAAATGAAATTTAAACAAGGTATTTGTAAAACATTATAAATTTTCATATTTAATAACTGAAAAACATGAATTTTTTCCCAGGACTATGAAAAGAGTTAATTTGAACCTGAAAATCATCTCCATATCATTCAGAGAGCCTAACGATTTCACTGTATCTCCCCGAATTACTTCTTTTTTATGATATAATTGACGAAGATCATTGGTCATCAACTCTTTGGATCTTCTGAACTTATTCAAAGTGTTTTGCTTTTTTCTAAACCAATATGAAAGACATATAGGACCCACAGAATTCAGAATGCTTTCTCTTAAATTACAAAGATAAGAGAAATTAACTATCTGAGACATCAAGTAGGATCTAGGCTTATGTAATCATATTAATTTCCTACCATAAGGAACCATATTCCAGGACCCGCTCTCATCACTAGTTCTAAAAGCCAAGTACAATTGCTCACAAAAGGATAAATGTACTACATATTTTAGAAGGAACAAGATCATTATAATATAAACTAAAATACAAAATGTTGAAAATTGCATCTTCTAAATTGTTTTGCATTGCGACTCTCTAAAACAGAGTTTGTACAACCAGAGAGTGACTAGTACTTAGGCATTATGGTATTATGATAACAACTAACAATACAGAAATTTTCACTTATTGGTCAGCAATACACATTACTTAATTTGTAAATCGTAAAAATGAAATCTTTACAAGGAAGGCTAATTAATAAAAATGGCAACAAGACACAATGAGCTTGATTCTTTATAGTTAGTGTGCAAAGGCACTGATGATTTTTACATTATAAATACCTGATCATTGACGAGCATCTCTTCTATCTCTTCCTCACCTAAGTTTTGCTGCATTATAAAACGTAAGCATTCAAAAAAAGCAGATATTACTGCTGAGCACTCTGAAAAGCTGGTTTTGGTTCTTTCTGTTGATAGCCTAAGAAATAATAAATACCTGTGGCTTATTCCTTCATGAAAAAGAAAATAAGCAATACAAAAATACCAAAATAAAGGCATGAAAAAGAATTTCTAAAAATAATTTCTTCAATGAAAAACTAAGAACAACCAAAATACAGCCCGATTAGAATATAAACTTGAAGAACTATGAAAAATAGCATATCTTCAAAAATGTATCAACAAAAGATAACATATTTATTTTCTATTCATGGACCAATTCATCTGCAAATTTCAAAGAGAGGACTTAACCAAATAAAGATAATACTGTAGTGGAAAAAAAAATTTTAATCATTAATAAAACTGGGTATCTTTTACTAAGTTCAACAAATACGCTGAAATGACGTTTTAAGTGTGACTTTAAACAGCTATTATATTTAAGTTAATGGGAAAGTTCACTGGTTCATTTTCTGCACTCAGGCATTTGTATTTATCAACATACCAAAAAATGGGTCATTGAAAAAGAGCCTATTTCCACCTAAGGGCCTTGCCATAATTTATCTCACTTTCTGCTGCATACTACCACTGAAGTGTTGAAAGTACCCAAAAAAAGAATTCCAATTGTAATTCTCTGAAAACTTTAAAAGTGTTTAATGAACAGCAAAACAATTTGGGGAAATTTACATATGATAATAACAAGTATGTCGTTCTGCCCATTTATGAAAATAAGAAAAAATCTATTTTGCTTTAAAGGTCAAGAATTTAAATTCCTTACCCTGCAATTAGGGAGGTGAGAAAATTTTTGAAGAAATCCAACTTTGGATCTGTAATAGACTGAGGGAGTTTGCTGATAAATGGCAGAAGATAAGGATATATGACAGCAGCCAGACCCCGACCTCCTTCACGAACCATAGCTGACAGCTTGGGAAACACACTTTTTTTTGCATTTACATGAAGCCAACAGTCCTTCCCAAAAAAAAAAAAAAAAAAAAGATTATAATAATAATTAGAGATCATAAACATACATTTCCCAATTAAGAGAGAAGACATACAGACTCTCAAAAATAAAAATCAAGTATTCTAACTAAAGAGGGTCAAAATCTCTCACCACCATTAAAAACTAAAAGTCTGAAATTATAAGAAATTTATTACATTTAGTAATTATGTATACAACATACTTCCAGGACAATATTGATCAGAAATAACTATTTAGGGACTTCCCTGGTGGTCCAGTGGTAAAGAATCCACCTTACAATGCAGGGGACGTGGGTGTGATCCCTGGTCAGGGAACTAATATCACACATACTGCGGGGCAACTAAGCCCGCACGCCACAACTACTGAGCTCGCGCATCTCAACTAGAGAGCCTGTGTGCAGCAAACTACAGAGCTTGCACACACTGGAACCCGTGTGCCACAACTACAGAGCCCACGTGCCCTGAAGCCTGCGCACCACAACTAGAGAAGAGAAAACAACCCGCACGACACAACTAGAGAGAAGCCCGCACATAGCAACGAAAGATCCTGCATGACTCAATGAAGATCCCACGTGCTGCAACTAAGGTCTGAGGCAGCCAAAAAAGAAGTAATATTTAACTGAAAAGACTTCTATAAAAGCTGCTTTCTAAACAAACAAACAAAAAACCTGCTTTCTAAAAGGGACAGCAATATTTAATCTTAAATATAATATTCAGATGTTGATTTCATTGGGCCATATAAGTTTTAAAGGATATTGATATGACTAAACTGAAAGTAAAATAAAAATGCTATACCATTTTATAGTCAGTTTAAGATTTATACAAAGCTTTGGATTAAATATTTTATTCCCAGGAAAGCATTTTTCTAGCAAGTTTTAAATATTACAATCTGATAGGCTCTCTCACATGGTATCTAAGGCTTCTAAAATACAACTAAGAAGACAAATATTCCCAGCTGTACTAAATGTACCTCTTTAACCTACCTCAATAGTTGTAAGTGTGTAAAGCACAGCTTCCCAGAGAGCAGGGCATACAATGGGGTCACTGTCATCAATGCTAAGAAGGACAGATGGGCTCACTTTGGATGCTTCATCTTTCATCAACTGTGGAGTACGCTGGCACAAAGCAGAAACTAACTCAAAATAGGCTGAGCGGATCTGAAAGAAAAAATGGAAAGCTGAATTAAACTAAAGCCTAGTCAAGGTATGATAAAATTTTATTTATGGTAATGGCAGGTAGGCTATTCATACTAACCCTTCCATTAATAAAACTAAAGGGGCTAGAAAAAATACTTTTTAAAAATCTGAAGAACACCACAGAGCTTAAAAGACATTAGGAATTACCAAGCCAAAAGTGAAGGCAGAAAGAATTCAACTTTCTATTTCTTTGGCTCAAGCAAATACAAATCCTCTCTAGTGTAAGAAGCCTTCATTTGGGGGCTCAAATTATCCCTATGAATATACTAGTCAGCACAAAGTTAAATACAGCCAAACAAAAAATAAGACACCATGACCCACTATGCAGAAACAAAAGATAACACAGAGACCTGAGACTTTAACTCTTATAATTATCTATCAGTTACAAGCTCCATATCAACAATGTTTATTATATTTAAAGAAACAAAAGTTTAAAGAAATTTGAACGGAAAACGATCTTAGAAAAAGCACAGCAAATCTGAAAAAGAAACAAGCACAATTCCTAAACTAAAAATAAATACACAAATAAATAGAGCACAATTCATAGTTTAACAGCGTCATACTCAACATTAAGAGTCTACAACTATTTCCATTAAAGTAAGAAACAAGAAAAGGAAGCCCGCTAACACTTCTATTCAACGTGGTACTGAGAACCTAATTAATACAGAGAAAAGGTGGAAAAAAAGAAACTAGAAAGTAACCCAAATTACTGTTTATAATCATAGCAAAATAAAAGGCTATAAAAAATATTCCAAAAAATCTAAAGACAGGACTTCCCTGGTGGCACAGTGGTTAAGAATCTGCCTGCCAATGCAGGGGACATGGGTTCGAGCCCTGGTCTGGGAAGATCCCACATGCCATGGAGCAACCAAGCACGTGCACCACACCTACTGAGCCTGCGCTCTAGAGCCTGTGAGCCATGACTACTGAGCCTGCACACCACAACTAGTGAAGCCTGCGTGCCTAGAGCCCATGCTCCGCAACAAGAGAAGCCACCGGAATGAGAAGCCCGCGCACTTCAATGAAGAATAGCCCCCGCTCGCAGCAACTAGAGAAAGCCCACGCCCAGCAGTGAAGACCAAAAGCAGCCAAAAAATAAATTAATTAGTAAATTTTTTAAAAATTTAGGAAAAGGCAAGCTAAAGACAAATAATAAGAACAGGAGGAAGAGGAGCTTCAAGATGGCGGAGGAGTAAGACGTGGAGATCACCTTCCTCCCCACAGATACATCAGAAATACATCTGCATGTGGAACAACTCCTACAGAACACCTACTGAATGCTGGCAGAAGACCTCAGACCTCCCAAAAGGCAAGAAACTCCCCACGTACCTGGGTAGGGCAAAAGAAAAAAGAAAAAGCAAAGACAAAAGAATAGGGACGGGACCCGCACCAGTGGGAGGGAGCCGTGAAGGAGTAAAGGTTTCCACACACTAGGAAGCCCCTTCGTGGGCAGAGACTGCGGGTGGCGGAGGGGGGAAGCTTCGGAGCCACGGAAGAGAGCGCAGCCACAGGGGTGCAGAGGGCAAAGCGGGGAGATTCCCGCATGGAGGATCGGTACCGACCGGCACGCACCAGCCGGAGAGGCTTGTCTGCTCACCCACCGGGGTGGGTGGGGCTGGGAGCTGAGGCTCGGGCTTTGGAGCTTAGATAGCAGGGAGAGGACTGGGGTTGGCGGCATGAACACTGCCTGAAGGGGTTAGTGCACCACAGCTAGCCAGGAGGGAGTCCGGGAAAAAGTGTGGACCTGCCGAAGAGGCAAGAGACTTTTTCTTGCCTCTTTGTTTCCTAGTGCGCGAGGAGAAGCGATTAAGAGCGCTGCTTAAACAAGCTCCAGAGACGGGCGCGAGCCGCGGCTATCAGCACGGACCCCAGAGACGGGCATGAGACGCTAAGGCTGCTGCTGCTGACACCAAGAAGCCTCTGTGCGAGCACAGGTCACTCCCCACACCGACGCACAGCGCCTCAGGCTGGTGCAATGTCACGCCAGCCTCTGCCGCAGCAGACTTGCCCCGCATTCGTGCCCCTCCCTTCCCCCCCCCCCCCCCCCCCCCCCCCGCAACCCGGCAGGAGTGAGCCAGAGCCCTCGAATCAGCTGTTCCTTTAACCCTGTCCTGTCGGAGCGAAGAGCAGACGCCCTCCAGCAACCTACACACAGAGGTGGGTCCAAATCCAAAGCTGAGCCCCGGGAGCTGTGCAAACAAAGAAGAGAAAGGGAAACCTCTCCCAGCAGCCTCAGAAGCAGCAGATTAAAGCTCCACAATCAACTTGATGTACCCTGCATCTGTGGAATACCTGAATAGGCAACGAATCATCCCAAATTGAGGAGGTGGACTTTGGGAGGAACGACATATATATTTTTTTCCCTTTTTCTCTTTTCGTGTGTATGTGTATGCTTCTGTGTGTGATTTTGTCTGTATAGTTTTGCCTTTACCATTTGTCCTAGGGTTCTGTTTGTCCGTTTTTGTTTTTTTTTTAAGTATAGTTTTTAGTGCTTGTTATCATTGGTGAATTTTTTTTGGTTTGGTTGCTCTCTTCTTTCTTTCCTTTTTTTTTTAATTACTTTAAATTTTTTTTTAATAATTATTTTTTATTTTAATTATTTTATTTTACTTTATTTTATCTTCTTTTTTTCTTTCTTTTATCTTCTCCCTTTTATTCTGAGCCGTGTGGATGAAAGGCTCTTGATGCTCCAGCCAGACATCAGGCCTGTGCCTCTGAGGTGGGAGAGCAAAGTTCAGGACACTGGTCCACAAGAGACCTCCCAGCTCCACATAATATCAAACGGCGAAAATCTCCCAGAGATCTCCATCTCAACACCAAGACCCAGCTCCACTCAACGACCAGCAAGCTGCAGTGCTGGACACCCTATGCCAAACAACTACCAAGACAGAAACATAACCCCACCCATTAGCAGAGAGGCTGCTAAAATCATAATAAGGCCACAGACACCCCAAAACACACCACCAGACGTGGAGCTGCCCACCAGAAAGACAAGATCCAGCCTCATCCACCAGAACACAGGCACTAGTCCCCTCCACCGGGAAGCCTGCACAACCCACTGAACCAACCTTAGCCACTGGGGACAGACACCAAAAACAACGGGAACTACGAACCTGCAGGCTGCAAAAAGGAGAACCCAAAAACAGTAAGTTAAGCAAAATGAGAAGACAGAGAAACACACAGCAGATGAAGCAGCAAGGCAAAAACCCACCAGACCTAAAAAATGAAGAGGAAATAGGCAGTCTACCAGAAAAAGAATTCAGAATAATGATAGTAAAGATGATCAAAACTCTTGGAAATACAATGGAGAAAATACAAGAAACATTTAACAAGGATCTAGAAGAACTAAAGAGCAAACAAACAGTGATGAACAACACAATAAATGAAATTAAAAATTCTCTAGAAGGGATCAATAGCAGAATAACTGAGGCAAAAGAACAGATAAGTGACCTGGAAGACAAAACAGTGGAAATAACTACTGCAGAGCAGAATAAAGAAAAAGAATGAAAAGGATTGAGGACAGTATCAGAGACCCCTGGGACAACATTAAACACACCAACATTCGAATTATAGGGGTCCCAGAAGAAGAAGAGAAAAAGAAAGGGACTGAGAAAATATTTGAGGAGATTATAGTTGAAAACTTCCCTAATATGGGAAAGGAAATAGTTAATCAAGTCCAGGAAGCACAGAGAGTCCCATATAGGATAAATCCAAGGAGAAACATGCCAAGACACATATTAATCAAACTATCAAAAATTAAATACAAAGAAAAAATATTAAAAGCAGCAAGGGAAAAATAACAAACAAGGGATCAGGTTAACAGCTGATCTTTCAGCAGAAACTCTGCAAGCCAGAAGAGAGCAGCAGGACATATTTAAAGTGATGAAGGAGAAAAACCTACAGCCAAGATTACTCTACCCAGCAAGGATCTCATTCAGATTTGACGTGCTCCCAATGCAGGGGGCCTGGGTTTGATCCCCGGTCGGGGAACTAGATCCTGCATGCATGTCACAACTAAGAGCTCACATGCTGCAACTAAAAGACCCTGTGAGCTTGGGACTTCCCTGGTGGCGCAGTGGTTAAGAATCTGCCTCCCAATGCAAGCGACACAGGTTCGAGCCCTCGCCCAGGAAGATCCCACATGCTGCAGAGCAACTAAGCCCGTGCGCTACAACTACTGAGCCTGTGCTCTAGAGCCCGCGTGCCGCAACTACTGAAGCCCTCGCACCTACAGTGCAAGGAAGAGTAGCCCCCACTCGCCGCAACTAGAGAAAGCCCACGCGCAGCAAAGAAAACCCAACACGGCCAAAAAAATAATTAATTAATTAATTTAAAAAAAGATCCCGCATGCCGCAACTAAGACCCGGCGCAGCCTAAATAAATAAATAAATATTTCTTTAAACAAACAAACAAAAAGTACATGTATAAAAATTAAAGGGCTTCCCTGGTGGCGCAGTGGTTGACAGTCCGCCTGCCGATGCAGGGGACACGGGTTCGTGCCCCGGTCCGGGAAGATCCCACATGCCGCGGAGCGGCTGGGCCCGTAAGCCATGGCCGCTGAGCCTGCGCATCCGGAGCCTGTGCTCCGCAGCGGGAGAGGCCACAACAGTGAGAGGCCCGCGTACCACAAAAAAAAAAAAAAAAATTAAAAAAATTACTAAGTAAAAAGCAATAAATGGGATGAAATATAACACAGTATCATTAGTATCATTTATGTGAATTAAAAACACATGCAAAAAAGCTGTGACATGCCTAACAGAGAAAATTAGATAAACTTCATTCAGGCATGATGTCTAGTGCTGTTGTGTGGGAATTCAAAGTTAGTGAATCAACAATATACATTAAATAAGGTGTCTTTAAACAGATACACATAAAACAAGGTTATGTACTAACCAACTGTCAAAAATGTCGTGACAAGAGACTAACAGGAGCCTAAGCCTGCATTTCCCCTAAGAGCGATGCTTCGGTGTTCACTAATTCAGTGTTCATGGACTTCACAGAATATAATCACAGTAAGTAATGAGAATCGACTGCACAGACGAAAGCACATACATTAATCACACTTAGAACGGGCAGCTGGTGGAGGTGGAAAATGGAGACAGACAGACAAAAGGGAAAAAATAAATACATTAAAAGGAAGAGACTTGCACACACCCAGCAGTTTTAAGGTGCCATGAACAGAGGAAGATGATGATTCAACTCTGAATCTGAGGTCCAAACAACTAAATAAAAAAATGAAAATAAAAGAACATTCTAGTAAGACAGGTAATTCAGTCCCACCACAAAAATGTGTCTGCAGAATTTTAAACATAAACAATAAACATGAAGCCTAAATAAAAAATAACAAGATCAGGGGAGAAAAAGGAATCAGAGGAATATCTTAAAATAAAAAAGATTAAGATACCTGAGGTATACTGTGTTTTCCATACTTCCAAAACTTATTCTGTGATAAAAGAGTCTTAAATTTCTCCTCCAGAGAATCAAGCTCATTATCGGGTAGGAGGCAAAGCAATTTTTTCAATGCCAATAAGGAACAAGTTACAACCCGATAGAATTTAGCTTCTCTTTCTTCCTCTGGAATAGTTCTTGATGTAAAAAGAAAATAAATACATATAAGGATTGAGAATAGGACAAACTACATATTCAGCACTTCTATTTTAAACGTTTTATCATTGAATATCTACCAAAGTTGCTTTATCTCTGTATTCATTCTCTCTGTGCCAAACCCCCACAAAATGCCAATATACATAGAATTTTAATCACATATTATTCGAATACTAAAAGGTGAAAGTAAATCAAGAGTTGTGGCTTGAAATAATGTGCATGTACACTGCTCTCAGTAGCAGTTAATTGGATGATTAGAGAATAAATAACACTGCACCTAAGAGTACTTTCCCTTACAGATTCTTAATAGTTTGATTAGAACACAAGAGTAAAAAGTAAATGGAACATCTTACTATTCTTACAATAGAACTATTCATAGTTCTTCAACTATTTTCATCCAGACCTTAAAATGGTTCCTGCTATGACTGTCAAAAGGCAAATGTGGAAAAAACCTAAAAACATCTCTTTGTAAAAGAACCAAACACATGTGCTCCCAGATAATTCAAGTTAAATAGCGGGACAACTTGCAGGTAAAAGCACTTAAAACAGCACCTGGAAAATAACACTATATTAAGTATTTTCACCTCTACATTTAGCATCCCTTTTTTAAAAAATGTCACATTGAAATTATCATCTTATTACCTATGAGAGAAACATAGTTTCACTTAACCTGAATTACACAGAAACAATACAACTTACTGTGGGTCACTGAGTGTATCAGGCGTTTCTTTTATAAGATGATCCTGCAGCACCTATGGGGGGAAAAATGCCATAGACTTGAGATTTTATTGAATTGTCAGTGGTGAAGAGACAGAACATAAACTTCATCTTAACTAAAAGTTTTTATCCCCTTTCTCACAAAAGTAGCAAAATTAAGTAGCAAAACTAAAAGGTTTGAATTTTACCAATTTTTTTTCCCCTATCAATCCCCAAGGTTGGCACCTGCTGGGGTAAAGAAGGATAAGGTACTTCTTCCAAACACCTCCAGTTTCCACTGAGAGGAATTTTCCCTTAAATACTCCTGGCCTCTTGCGAGTCTCCATTCCTCTTGCACACAGCAGTGAAGTGAATGGGATGTCCGATTAGTAAGTTTGGGAGTGAATTAGGCTCTGCTTTCCTCGCCCCTCTTTTTTGAGCACCTCCCTGCTCACAGAGTACACACATTGTGCTCTGCTCCATCATGGAGGAAGGTTTAAGGCTCCATTTGAAATGCTGAGTAAGTCTGCTTACTTCTGGGGTACAGTACTAGCAAGTCCACTGTTCCAGTATCAATTTTATCAGCAATAATAATAACCAATATTTACTGAGTTTTTCCATTTACCATGTATTGCTTTGAGCACATTCCATGCATTAATGAAATCCTCAAAATAACTCGATGAAGTACAAGTTAATTCCTACTTTAACAGATGAGGAAATGGAAGCACAGAAACTTGCCCATGGTCAAACACCCCAACTAATGGCAGAGTGGACTAGAACCCAGTGGTATGACCCAGAGCCCATGTTCTCTTACAGACACTATGACATTTTGATCTCATTTGCCTAACTCCTCTCTAATAAATTTGTTTTGAACTTAGGAAAGTTCAAACCCAATATCTGTATATCTGTGACACAGCCAACTAAAGGTAAAATAATGGAGGAAATAATCCACATATCCAATGATCAGTTACCCATCCATAATAAAACCAAGAACAAAAAAACAACCAAATAAACAAAACTATGAATAGCCAAATTAATTATCTCAAAATCCATTTTCTAAAACTCTTAAGTGTCCAAACTCATGATACTTCACTCATAACATTCATCACTTGATATTTTAAAGAAACCAATGATATTTAATTTATAGTTGGGATAGAGAACTCCCTTTGAGAGTATGATTAAACCTACAAACCCTAGGGAATTCCCTCGCAGTCCAGTGGCTCGGACTCAGCGCTTTCAAGGCTGGGGCCCTGGTTCAATCCCTGGTGCGGGAACCAAGATCCTACAAGCCGCGCAGTGTGGCCAAAAAAACCCACACAACTACAAACCATCACCCTAGAAAAACAACTCTGGTACAACAGAAAAATAAAGAATGTAAGAACCAAGAACTTAAAGGGGGAACTAGAATGCATGTGTGTGTAGAGAGATGTTGGGTGAAGAGATCAGATAGGTAAGAAGGCACCACATCATGCAGAGCCTTGTAGGCCAAGATAAGAAATCTAGACTTGTAAGTATAATGGGAAGCCACAGAAAGGTCGACTAACTGAAAGGAGGGAAGCAGGGAGAAAACAAGGGAGGAGGAGGGAAGGTGTTTAAGTAGGATTATACATAGGGTGCTATGGAAATATAAGAGTACTAAATAGAGAAATAAATGTAAGCATTATCTTTTTTAAAAAAATGTTTACTTCTCCTCAATGGACTCACAGCCCATCTATTTTTATTTCTTGGTATAATACTAACAAATTGGTGTCTAGTTTTTTCCAGTCCATATATAAGGAAGAAAAGAAGGAGAGAAAAAATGAGGAAGGACAGTATTGTGTACAAACTAAAAGCCACAAAAGTTATGGCTGATATCGGTCTGGCAAAACTGCTGGCCAAGTGTTGGAGAAACGTATATCTGTTAATGGGAGTATCATAAAAAACCGGGTAAATAAATATTTTAAAAAATAATAAATAAATAAACCTATTCTTAAAAAAAAACTGGGGAAAAATCCCAAATGTGTATTAAAATGAAAGAAGTTAAATAAACTGTTGTATATCTATATATACAAAGGAATACCAGGATGAAACAGATCTGTATACATGTATTGATTTGAAAATATGGGGAAAAAAAGTTTAGATTTGATTTATAGATGTATTCTTTTTTTAGATTATATATTACAAAGCACATATCTAAATATTTTTAGATACAGTAAATTAAAACATTAAAATAAACAGGGAAAACTTAAATCATTTAGAAAGATCCAATCCAAAAAGTTAATTATGTTTTAAAAAGCCAAAATGGTCAACTTTGGTAAACACCATTTAAAAAACGCAATCTTCCACTGAAAATATTTCACTTCTCATACCCTCACAATGCTAGGTAAAAGAGCTGCCTTTGTAATACGCTTTATATCCCTTAAATACTTTAAAAATAGATACAGAAAGGTTCCAAGGACTTACACTTGTAATTTCATCCTTACAAAATGCTATGGCTTCAGGCTGCTTGCTTGGAGGGAAAGCTGCTTCAAAGGCATCTTTTGCTGCAGATGCAGCTGGTGTGTAAGTATCACACTGAGCCATTAGCCAATAGCCCATTAAACTTTTTAAGTAAGGAGCCAAGTGTTTCTTAACTTTAACGATAAGTTTTTCAAAAGCTTGCTGTGTGGCTTCTCGAACCCGGCGGTCATGATCCTATTGAAAATATAATATGGTTTAAAACAGCTCTAACCCATAAAAATAAATACTGACATTTCTGGGTATGCGATGAAGACCCATTAATAAGAATTCACCTATGCACAAAGCTAAACTAAAATCAATAATTATATTAAAAAACTGATTAATTTTTCCTTTTCCCAATGAGATAAAAATGACTGTATTCAAGATAGAGTCAGGGCTAAACCTGGAATAAATAAGCAATTCATTCTCATTCTTCTGCAGCAAGTATACAAAGAAATTACATTGTCAAAATTTACTATGGCTTAAAAGTATCTAGGTAATTCTATTGTAAGGACCTAACAGACTCCTTTTTACAACCCAACATGATCCAATCTGCATAATAATATTGACATAACATTCCATAACCCTCATCAAAAATGAATCATATAAATTTGACAGTCCCCACAACTTCAACCAAAAACAAAAACAAAAAATACAAAAAACAAAACAAAAAAACCACAACAGAAATAAACTAGTCAAGTCTTAATACTTACTAGTGAAATTTTGCAGAAAATTCTTGGCCAATATGGAAGAACTCCTTTTACAATTTCCGTGTCTCTCTCTGTACACATGGTTCCAAATTCCTGCATAGCCTAAAATAAATTATTAAAATCGTTAAGGATCAACAGCCATAATATTGGCTGTTGATTATATTTATGCTGTTCTAGAAGCTTAGTCTATTTTATGTAACGTGAGAATACACCATCCGTGTTTGTGTCACATGCGACTAATCTGAAGAGTTCTTTATAGGTTACTATGGTAGAAACTTTTCAGTTGTTTTAAAAAATATATAAAACGTACACAAACAAAAAAAAACCCCATTTAAAATTATAGAGTCAAAATTACATTACTTAATAGGAAAAAATGTAAAGCCAGAATTCCAAAGTGATTCTAAAAAGTGCAGAACAACAAACTAACTTATAACCCAGAAGATAAGTATAACCTAAAGTCTGTATCAGCAAAAAGTACAATTGTAAAAGTACTTATTAGTGATGATTCTTCATTTAAAAGTACTTATTAGTGATGATTCTTCATTCTTCTTTACATAAAATATGCCAATGACATTTTAACAAAAAGATTTTCTTGATCATTTTAATGAAAACAATAAAACTTGCTTTTAGTTTTGTCGTGACATCTTTCTTTGAAAGTTTTCGCAGCACCATTCGGAAATCAGAATCCACAAGACTGTCTATTTCTTCAGCTCCTTGAATAGCAGGAACATAGCCTAGGTCACTGTGAAATGTTCCAAAACCAATAAATCCAGGCACTGTTCCCTGTTCCTTGGCAAGGAGTTCTGCAGCTCGGCCACTGTTTGAAGGCTGGTAAGAAAGTAGGGAGAAAAAAAGTTAGAGTCAAGGAAGAGTTCAAAATTTAACTTTGAGTTCTTTGGAGTAATTACTTGACAATTCCCACAATGAAGCAAACTTCTATTTGAGGACTTTTTCCCCCTAGCCTATGCATCTATTGCAATGTCTGCCAAAGATAAATATTTTTGTCACCAAGAATTTAACAATAATGATCCTAGGAGCTATTTCCTAGTTTCCTAAACATCAGAACCATGTTTTTAAAGTTGCGATTACAAGCCATTAGAGGCTCATGGGCCATGACAACATTTTAAAGCAATAGAACAAAATTTTAAAAATCAGAATGTAAAACATATGGTAAGAATAAGTACTGTTTTATGAAATTTTTTATTTCCAACTTTTGTATAAATAGTATGTATACACATATATGTATACTGTGTAGTGATTAACTCATAAATGGATATCTCTTTATTCATCCACTCATTCAACAAATATTTATTAAGCAACTACCCTAGGACAACTCTAATGATAGCAACTTCTAGACCAGGAGTTCCTTGTGGGCAGACACACTCATTTCCACATACCCAAAGCCTAACCAAATCTCTTTGGGCTAAAATGGTTACAAATTACATTAGTATGTACATAAAAATCAATACAATGATCAGGATATAAGATACACTCCTTTGTTTTGAAACACAGTCAGTGGCTTGTTTGATTGATACACAATATAGTAGCTTCCAGTACTAAACATTAAAGGATTCTTTGTGACAAAGAAAGAAAGTACTTGAACTGTTGAAAGAAATTAATGTATTCATTGTCATCTAATAGGAAAATGTCTCAGTTCAATGTCCAGGATGACATCACAACCCATCTAAACTCACCTATTTCTTATTCCTCCGTAAGAATGTCTGAAAATCCAAATGTGTGATTCAGTTTGTTCATAACTAGCAAAACTGTGTTTGGGAAAATCATTTATCAAGGAATAATAATCTGTACTACTTTCTAAACTGAAATGAGTGACCAGAAATGAAAATGATAGACTAGATATTTTTTCAAAACAGTGGCACTTGGCCTAATTTCAAAAAAGGTTCTCTATTTTAAAACTTTATTAAAATGAACTAACATTATTCAGTTTACCTTTCTCAATATTGATACATGAATAAAGAGCTACAAAGGAAGTTAGTGAATTATAATTCTGAAAACTATGATGACATTAAGACATTGGAGTTTTACCCATAATCTCATGTGTAAACAGTTTTATTATGAAACAGAATAATGCAATAGTATAAAAAGCTAAAAGCTAAAGGAGTCAAGGTTGAATTCTGAACTGACCTGAAGACCAGAACTGACAGTGATAACTAAGTACAGAAAAGATATCAGATGTCGTTTCACAGAAACAAATTATTTTCAACTAATTGTATCTTTTTTTCAATGTCTACTTTGAACTTAAAATGTAGTTACTGTTTCTTGTTACCTTCTCCACTGTACATTAGATGCTCATACCCACAGTTCAAAAATTAAGAACCTCGATACTATTTCTGGCAGTTAATTGTCTCTTTTTTTTTTTTTTTTTGCGGTACGCGGGCCTCTCACTGTTGTGGCCTCTCCCGCTGCGGGAGCACCGGCTCCGGACGCGCAGGCTCAGCGGCCATGGCTCACGAGCCCAGCCGCTCTGCGGCATGTGGGATCTTCCCTGACCGGGCACGAACCCGCGTCCTGTGCATCGGCAGGCGGACTCTCAACCACTGCGCCACGAGGGAAGCCCGCAGTTAATTTTCTTATACTACACCTACTTCATTCTTTTGTGCCTGGCTTCTAGAGGTATAACATTTGAGGTGGCAATCCTGAGTCTACAGTTTAAAGACCAAATTCAGGAAGCTTTCGGGATCTTTCACCATCTGGCCTCGACCTCTCCAGTCATCTTTCTAACACTTTTTTCTTCCCTTGTCCCACTTCCTCCTCCCTGCTCCCTTTTGTTCCCACCATTTATGTTCTAGTTCCAAACTCAATACAAAGTTCCCCAAATATGTCATGCCTTTTCACAATCTGGTCTATTTATTCATTTTTTTCAAACAGCAAACACATTTTTTTAAAAAAAATTTTATTGGAGTATAGTTGATTTACAATGTTGTGTTAGTTTCAGGTGTACAGCGAAGTGAATCAATTATACATATACATATATCCACTTTTTTTTTTTTTTAAGATTCTTTTCCCATACAGGCCATTACAGAGTATGTGAGTAGAGTTCCTTGTGCTACACAGCATGTTCTTATTAGTTATCCACAATTTGGTCTTTGTGTAATCTTTTCTCTCCCTGACAAACTCCCACTTATCCCTGAAAACACATTCATGTTTTCAACATTTGCCTCTCCGGTCAATCACCATTCTTTTCTGTTCTCCCACTTTGCTTCTGATACCTGTATCATAATTCTTTAATATATTATAATTATTTGCTTACTTATCTATCATCAAACTAATAGTTCAAGAACAGAAAATATCTCTGTCATCTTTGAAAACACGGCATTCAGTATTCAAACTCTTCTGTTGAATGAATGACTGCCACTCTGAAGTTCAAATCCCAACTCCACAACTTCCTGACTACATGAATTTAGGCAAGTTAATTCTCAAAGCCTCAGAATCATCATCTTTAAAATGAGACAACAGTCACTAAATCATTACTTAGGTGTAGTCAAGATTAAACATAAGTTTTCAAACCACCATAATAATAATTGATTCCAGCAAGAATTATCAAAGGATGCTAAAAACCATTAAGTGAAAGTTTATGAGAGAACAGGTTATTCTGAAATTACTACTCCACATATTATTTGTTAATAGCCAATAAAAAGAGACACTTATACAATGGACATCACCTTAATCAAGTGATTACACATATACCACCAATAATGGGATTATGTGTCTCATTAATAAACAGACATTATGTGTCCCCGTGGTGTGAGAGGTACTGAGAAATTACACATCATCTATGAAGCATTTCTGTCAAAAACTGTTTAACCTGAATGTAATTATAAGGAACAATTAGACAAATCTAAGTTAAGCAAATCAATTGCCTAGACTCTTCCAAATTATCCATGTCATAAGAGAATCTTCCTCCAAAAAAAGGCACTAGGAAAACTGCCTAGATCTAAATGATAGCTAAATGGAATGAGTGATCCTTTCATGGATCTTGGATGTTTTTTAAAATGCTATATCTAGGGACTTCCCTGGTGGTTCAGAGGTTAAGAATCCGCCTGCCAATGCAGGGCAGGCACATGGGTTCGGTCCCTGGTCCGGGAAGATCCCACATACCGCAGAGCAACTTAGCCCATGCACCACAACTACTGAGCCCGTGCTCTAGAACCCACAAGCCACAACTACTGAGCCCACGTGCCTCAACTCCTGAAGCCCGCGTGCCTAGAGCCCGTGCTCTGCAACAGAAGCCACTGCAATGAGAAGCCCGTGCACCGCAACGAAGTGTCGCCCCTGCTCACTGCAACTAGAGAAAGCCCACGTGTACCAAGAACCAAAAATAAATTTAAAAAAATTTTTAAATGCTATATCTAAATAAAACTTATAGAGAACAATATTGAGATGACTACAGAAATCTGAATACAATAATGTATACTATTAGATAATAGTATTATACTGAAGTTGAATTTTCTGCATGTTATAATTGCTCACGGTTATGTAGAAGAATGGCGCTGTTTTTAGAATATACATGCTGAAGTATTTAGAAGTTAAGGGTCATGATTTCTGCAACTACTTCTCATACGGTTCAGCAAAATACATATATTTAGAAAGAAAAAGCAAAAGTGACCAAAGATTAACAATTGGTAATTCTAGGTAAAGAATTATGAGTTGTTGCTAATATTTGGAATATTTCAAAAGTAAACATTGAGAACATTTTTTAAAGTTAAATGAGAATGCAAGTAAAGCATTTAGGAGAGTACTAACACAGGGTAAGTTACTATTATCACTGTTACTATTATTAACCTCCAAAACAGATTAAGTGACAGATCTAAGAAAATGTGGTACTGGAATCACAAGAATTGTTTCACAAACAGGAAAAAAGCATCCTCATAAAATTAGACTGTGCCATAATAAACCTAGTACTATAAAAAATATCATTATGGCATCCCCAATCTTGTAGGTTTAGTCCATTCTGGGGTTTAAACAAGTATTTAGTGAACTTCTACTATATGCTAATCCTTGTTCCAGGCTCCGAGGATAACAGCAGCAGATAAAAACGCCTGCCTTCATGATACTTATATCCTATACTAATATCCTAGTGAAGCAAGACAGTAAATGAAGCAGGACAGTCAACTAATATGTTAGAAGTCATAAATGCAACGGAATAAAATAAAGCAGGAAAGGAGAAAAGGGAGCGGGGTGGAGGGCTACAACTTAAAATAGGGTGATCACCGGAGACCTCACTGAGATATCTCGGGCAAAATTTGGAGGCACCTAACAAAAGAGCGTCGGGGAGCCTGCCTGGCAAGGTCAAGTTTCGGTGAAGAGATAAGCATGGCCAGATGGAGTGAGCGAGGCGGAGGGAGTTGAAGATGGGGTCGGAGGTGGAAAGGGGCCGCAGCAGACCATGCACCGTGTATGTATCGTCGTAACGGCTTTAGCCTTTTCCCCGAGGGATGTGAGCAGCCACAGCAGGTTTATGAGCGAAGGAGCGACACGATCCGAGATACCCTGCACACCAGGCTCACCTTAACTGCTTCCCACCCAATTCCCTTGTTCACCCCTGCCACCCTGGGCAGATAACCTTCCTCTTGAAGCCGACACGGAACCAATTCTTAATGAAAATGTTGGGCGGGGGGGATGTGCTCGGGTGGGGACAGCTCTGGCACGGAACATCTTTTCTCTTACGACTCCCCAATCTGCTCAGAGATAATCCACCCCGCCCGCGGGGACGCACACACAACAGAGAGGTCACACTCGACACGCAAACACACGCCTCCCCACAGCCGCGCTGCACACATCCTCCGGCCCTGCGCCGGGCGGAGCCAGCCACTGCGAGGCGAGGACTCCTAGGTTGGCTGGGCCACCCCGCACTCACCCTCAGGTTCCCCTTGGTTCTCTGCTTGTTCTTCCCGCCCATGGTCGCGGTCTCAGCGGCACTCTCAAACCTCAGCCCCCCAGTTGACACGGCCGGGCCACAACTTCCGGCCCCTTGCACCGGAAAAGGGCCCATAGGAACGCCTTCCCCTAGCCCTCCCCTTCCGTCACCCACCCCGCCCACATGCCGCCCCACTTCCGCTCCCGCCTCCTGCCGCGTCCCTGGCCATCCGTGGCGGGATATGTCGCACTTGGAGCCACGCCCATCTGAGTTGACGTGACCCCTGCCCAATAGGAAGCCAAGCATAGCGCTAAATCCTGCTTCTTCCCTTTCCTGCAGCAAAGATTTGTTCCCTGCTTAGCGGGTAGGAAATCGGCATGGGCCGTAAGGGAGGTGTTTTCATACAAGGGTAGCAATAGAATGACACAGTAGTGGCTGAAGGAAGATGGGACAATGTTAGACTTTTTAAAATGCAATTATCGGGACTTCCCTGGTGGTCCAGTGGTAAAGAATCCGCCTTCCAGTGCACAGGGCGAGGGTTCCATCCGTGATCGGGGAACTAAGATTCCCACATGCCAGAGGGGCAGCCAAGCCCTCGTGCCACACTACTGAGCTCGCTGAGCTCAACGAGAGAGCCAGCGTGCCACAAAGCACAGAGCCCACGCGCCCTGGAGCTGGCGAGCCACAACTAGAGAGAAAACCCGCAGGCCACAACTGGAGATGACCCCGCGTGCCGCAACGAAAAGATCCCGCACGTCTCAAGGAAGATCCCGCGTGCCGCAACTAAAACCTAACGCAGCCCCCGCCCCCCAAAAAAGCAATTATCGGTATCACCTGGGTGTTTCTTAGAAATGCAGACTGTCAGGCCCACTTTGGGACTATTAAATCAGATTTTGCATTTTTAACAATGTTCCCAGGTTTTGTTAAAATTTGCAAAGTAGTGCTCTAGGCAATATTCACTAAATCCGCCCCCCCCCGCGTTTTTTCCCCCCATATCAAAAGTGTTATGTGCAGCTTTTCGAAAAGAGGGTAGTGTGGTAGTCTCTCTTAAAATTTGAAATTTACAGGTTTTGTAGTTAGTGATTTTGCTCCTCAGAATCACAGCACAGAAACATAAGCACATGTTGCTGGTTATTATCTCATGCGCACACACTCACCCTATTATAATCGACTCCATGACACGGAGGCTCTGCAGACTATTTCTCCTTTAGTCAGCCGTCTTCCTGTTAGGTTCCTTCAACGTGGGGGGGGGCGGGGCGGGGGACAATGGACTAGAAGGAGACGGAAAGAGAAGAGGAAGAAGCGACTTGCTCCATACTGCTAGCATCATCTCAGCAGCAGCTCTTTGCCCTGGTAGCAGCAATTGGTATAGGCAGCAGTTGTTTTCCGTCTCCATCTTTTTTTTCAACCACCAGAGTCAACCTCATTGCACACCTCAGGGGTACCAGCAGCAGCCAGGCAGGACCTTTCCCCTCCGAAGTATGAGTCCTAGCTCCATGGGCCCTCTCCTTTGAGCTCTTAAGACGGCCAGTGGTGCCCCCTTCTCAGAAGTCAGAGGCCCACCATCACGGAGTACCTTCTTTGAGCTCCGGAGAGCAGCTACAGCCAGGCAACACCCTCTCTTCAGAGGCTTGAACTGAGCCCCAGCTTTTCCATGCCCTCCTCCAAACTTCTAAATTCGAATTACCCCAACCTCTTCTTTCCTTCTTTCCTTTACTAGCCCTAGTGATAGTAGCTGCTGTGCAGTAATCACCTCTGTTACCTCAGGATTCTCTTTTTGCTTTTATACTCGTTTTTAACCAATCTCCCATGTTAAATTTTTTTCTCTTTAAATAAGTAGTGAAGTTTCTGTTTTCCTGACTGGACCCTGATTAAAAAAATACATACAGAGACATGCTGCAGGATGTTCCCTAAAACATTATAATAGCAAGATAATTGAAAACAACCTAGTGTCTATCCATTGGGGGAATGGCTAAGTAAATTATATCTATTCTATGGACTATTAGGCAGCAGTTAAGAGAGGTTTATCTGTACGTACATGGGAAGAATTCTAAGACATTCTTAAATTGAAAGCATATAGAGTAATATGTACAGCATAATACCATTTGTGTCTAAAATATTTATAAAACAGTATTATACGGATACATATATATTATGTAAATACACAGAAAAAAAGGCTGCAAGGATCATACCAATCTGATAATTGAAGTTAATCCTTAGGGGAAAGAGGTGGCAAGAAAAGAGATTAGGGTTAAGAATTATAGTCAAAGGAAATTAAGCCTTCCCTGTAAGATTTTATTTTATACAAGGAGAATATATTCATGTATTTATTATGTAATTTTTTTTTTTTTTTTTTTTTTTTTTTTTTTTTTTTGCCGTACGCGGGCCTCTCACTGTTGTGGCCTCTCCTGTTGCGGAGCACAGGCTCCGGACGCGCAGACTCAGCGGCCATGGCTCACGGGCCCAGCTGCTCCACGGCATGTGGGATCTTCCCGGACCGGGGCACGAACCCGTGTCCCCTGCATCGGCAGGCGGACTCTCAACCACTGCGCCACCAGGGAAGCCCCTTAGAACACCATTTTATAATTGGTTTGGGCATTCGAAAATAGTCTCCGTTACGTAACAGTTCCCAGTGGTTGTCTCTTTTGAAGATGAGACCCTCGTAAACCAGAGTACTCTAAACAGTGCCTACCAAAGTGGTAATGTTATGTCAATTCTAATCAAAATATCCATAACTCTAATGTAAACCAAAGTCTTAATGAACTTTGGACACATGATTTAAAAGTTTATCTGGAAGAATAAAAGGAGAATCAAAAGGATATTTTTGGTAAACAATGAAGAGAGAAGTCTGTCCTATCTGATTGTAACATCAATTTTGATGTTATAAAATAATAAACAAGTTCTAAAATAAAAGACCTAATTAAAGATAATTATAAAATCCAAAATACATAAAAATTAAAACAATATATATGTGCAGTACGTAGAGGAAAAAAGCTACAAAAATTTAAAGAGTTATAACTAGAGAGAGGATGGGAAATTACAATAGCTGAGATGTCAAATCTTGAAAGTTAAGTTTGTAACTTATGTACTCCCAAAAGAATTCTCAGTAAGATTTTGTTTTCAGATATCACAAAACTATCTCAAAAGCTCACATGAAAGAATAACATGAAAGAATAGCTAAAGATATTTTGAAAAGCAGGCATAGCAATGATTTGTCCTTCTAAACTTCAAAACTCAAGATATTGCCGTAACAATCCTAACAGTGTTGTTAGGAATAAGCTGAAATAGAATGGCAAATCCAGAACCCACATTCAGGCTCTGATAAAAGTGGCATCTCAAATGTCTGAAGAATATGGATTATCCAGCAAATATCATTGGAACAACTGCTTACCTTCTGAGAAAATAACTTTAGTACCTACTTCATGCAGCACTCTAAAATGAATTGCTGATGACTGAATGTTAAAAATGAAGCCATAAGATGTGGTACGGGGATACACACACACGTCATTAAAGTACAAAGAAATATATGGGGGGACTTCCCTGGTGGCGTAGTGGTTAAGAATCCGCCTGCCAATGCAGAGGACACGGGTTCGAGCCCTGGTCCAGGAAGATCCCATATGCCGCGGAGCAGCTAAGCCCCTGCGCCACAACTACTGAGACTGCGATCTAGAGCCCGTGAGCCACAACTACTGAGTCTGTGTGTCACAACTACTGAAGCCCACGTGCCTAGAGCCTGTGCTCTGCAACAAAAGAAGCCACCACAATGGGAAGCCCGTGCACTGCAATGAAGACCCAACGCAGCCAAAAATTAAATTAATTTAAAAAAAAGAAATATATGGGAATGATAAATACTTTAGGGTGGGGTTAATACTGCTAAGGAACAGAATGGTAATCAGCAGAAGTACACAAGAGGAATTCAACCACACTTGTGTAGTAGATTGGTAAAGTTTTACTTGTCGGTAAAGTTTTCTTAAGCTAGTTGGTAAGATTATGACTATTCATTTTTTACTTCCTTTTACCTTTTTGTATAAGGTAAATATTCATAGTAAGATAAATAGTATGAATGTTACATATCTACTTCACAATAAGATTTTTTAAAACAAAAAATGTTATAAGGTTATATAGACACATTTTAAAATTAACCTGGAGTAGGGAAAGCATTCCCAGTCAATGCTCCAAAGACAGAAAACCATAAAAAAAATGATTGATACATTTCAGTAACATTAATTTGAAAGTTTTTTTTTTCTATGTCAGAAAAAACAAATAGACAAACATGGGAAACATCTGCAACATTAACTAGGTGTTAATATGCTTACTGTTAAAAAAAAAGTTCTTACAAATAAATATTTTAAGGCTTCTCATTTAGGTATAAATAAGGCATAAACAGGCAATTCACCACGGAGGAAATATAATTGACCAGTACACGTGTAAAAAGCATTAGCCCATACTAAAAGTCAACTGAAAATAACATAAACCAATGTAGATTTTTCAATCTATTAAACTGGCAAAATAATAATCAGTGTTGGTAAAAATCTAGGGCAAAGTAAATTTTAGAGGTCTTGCAATGTTCATTTCTCAACCTTTCACAAGTGCAATCGGCAAGACAAATCCAGAGTTTAAGAGTGAATTTCCATTTCTAGAAATCTAACTTGAAGGGATAATAATGGACACTCAGAGCAGCTTTGTTTTTGAAACTAAACTAAACCAAACCAAACCAAACCAAAAATGTTACGATCTCACGACCAAAACAGTGAACTGCTGAAATCAATTATGGTACACTCAGACAACCGAATACAAGACAGTCTTGAAAATATTTAATATAATGGAAATGTTTACAACCTATTGTTTAATTAAAGGTAGATACAAAGCAGCATGTACAGTATGACTTGTTTAAAAAAGGAAGACGACATACACATATATGCAAAAGTAATATACTAAAAAATAAAACATAAAATGAAAATTTGTCTTCTTAGGCAGGAGATTATGGGTGAGTTTTACATCCAGTTATTTGTACATTTTCTACAATGGTCATCTTTTCTAGTAAAAATATATTGCTTACACTTATTTACATATATTTTGGGGGTGGGGAAAAGCAAGAGAACAAGTTTACAAAATCCAAAATGCCAAACACCCTGGGGGGGGGGGAATTAAGCCTCCATACTGTATGAGCAAAATGCCTATATTCAATCATCCAAAGCAAATTATTATTTAGGAACTATTTGAAAATAGATAATTTGAAAATATTTTAAGAACAAAAGTGATGGTGTATCAAAAGTTACTTTTTCCAAGAATGTATGTACATGTATAACTGAATCACTTTGCTGTAAAGTAGAAGTTAACACAACATTGTAAATCAACTATACTTCAAAAAATAAATTTTTAAAAAAGAACTCAGGTAAAATAAGAACTTTAGGCCAATGAACTTAAGAATTTTCTTTATGAAAAAAATCACTTTTTCCTATCATTTGCATTTTGGGTTAAACTTAGTGTTATTTAAAGAATCATAAATTAGAACCTCAAACTATCTCAGGAAGACAATAGCGTTGAGAACACATGTCATTTAAACTTCTCTGAAACTACTTAAATTTCTTTCAAAAATATATCAGTTTAAACCCAAATATATATATTTTTAATATTAAAAAAAATAATCCTTCATTTCAGTAATTCCCTGGTTAAAATCGGGGGACACCCTGAACCTCGAAGGTGCCACTCAGGTCCCAGAGAGCATCAGTCCTCCAATCATCCCAGCTGTTAGCAACATCCGGGAAATCCCAAGAGAGTAAAAGATAAGTATTAAAAAACAACAACAACAACAACAACTACCCAACAAAAACCGTATCTCAGCGCCAGGGCTGCAACTGGCACGGTTGCAGGAACCCCGTCCGAAAGACAAGCGCAGGACTCAAGCCAGGGTCAGAATCCTTTCACCAGAGCCGAATCCAGCTGTCCCAGCTGCGGTTACGCTACCTGCGCTCACCACGTCTCCCACCCTCACGGGCTAGTGCTTCTGGGGCGCGCCGACGAAGGTGGGGCGCATACGTGAAGAGTCCTAGGGCCCCTCCCAGCTGCGTTCTGTAGCTGCATGTGCGGAGGTCCTGCACGGGGGAGGTGCGGGGTTGTAGGAGAAGGCCGTGGTGTCCGTTAAGGCCCAGCGCTCTTGGGAGCCGCTCGGGACCCCGGTTTCCGTAGGTAGCCAGGCACCTGCCTTTCATTATGAGCCGGAATCCTCCCTCGCCAGGCCCTGTTCCTCGAAGTGGTCCGCAAAGGTTATTAAGGCCTCCATCCTTCCTCGACGCGGTGGGATCAGATTGCCAGATTGTGGAAGCACATGCTCCTTGTACCCCCTCTTGCAGAATTTTTGTGGGCCCAGTTTGTACTAGGTAGTTGTAATAATTGTTTTGGGGGGCAGCGGACTGGCAAGTTATGTATGTGCACCTGCCCTTATATGCCCTTATATGCCTTTAACTCTTGGCTGCCTTGTAGCTTTAATGGAATTTCACGAATGATACGTTATGTTGGGTTTCCCTGATACACAGCTAAAACCAAAAACAAAAACAAAACGGTGTCACAGTTATTTTTATACAAGTGCCGAAAGTAATCATCCATTGTGCACCACAGCAGATGTGGTATTTTTGTTGTTTTAATGCAGTTTATCAAATTAATGTGCAGATGGTAGGACTGGCTTTGACTTTGTTACTCCAAACTGAACACTTGGGCTTGTGGGATTAATTTTAGAATGTTTAAATTTTGTTTTGTTTTACTCGACTCAATAATACTATTGTTTGTACAGGAATTACTTTTACAAATAAAAAATGGACATGTAGCCAATGTTTCCTGCCTCCACTCTTGCTTTCTATAGATCTTTTAATTTTTAAACATGATTTGATTTGGGACTAAGTTTCTTTTAAAGGTTTGTCATTATTTCTTTATAGATGATTCCAGTTCAAGATATTTTTCAGATTAATACATGACAAACTGTCACTGTGGAATAAAGATACATACTGAACAATTTTACATTTAAGGATGTCTATATATGAAGTATATAATCATTGGTAAAAGTCTAAGAAAGCTATGTTGCCTCTAACATTTAACTATAGTTTCTTACAACTTTTATTGTGTCTCTTACATTATATAATGTAGGCAGGACCATCTAATTTGCTGCTTTCTAATACTTCCATCCACTCTCCAAAAAAATTTATTAATCATGAGGTTGGAAAATCTGTACTTCTCTTGGTCACTGTGTTGATAGTCCAATGTCTAAATTTGACAGGTCTGTCTGGGAAGAAAACTTATAATGCTACATTATTGTAGTCTATGTTTTTATATTATACTTGAGATCTATATATTTACACATAACAATGTGTTTTTAATTAAAATAATGTATAAAGACTAAAAAAATTATAGCAATTTAGTCTTACTGAAAGTAACATGTGCATCATTTGGCCCCTTTGCTGGCCTCTAGGGATGTCAGTCTCACGCTCTGTGGGGTATTTCACCCAAATCTGGAAGTGGCTGGAGGGAGTCAGAAACTAAACGTCCAGCTGGTCCAGCTGGCTGTGTGGTGGCAGCGGAGGAAGGACTAGTATTTCCAGGCCAACTGACAGGGCACTGGGGAGGTGGGCAGCATGGAGGGAATCTGAGGAGGCACCGTGAGATGTGCAGCCAATATAGGCACTGTGCTATGAATACCACTCGGACTCTTATTTGTGTTTATATTTAAGATCTATCCACATTGCCTTGTTAGTTCCACTTTATTACTTTTGATTCTTACTTGGATAGTATGTAGCATAATGTATTTACTAATTCACTTAGTGATGGGCACAGTACATTGCCTCCAACTTTTTACTAAGATAAACAATGCATTATGTCCCCACGCCCACTCCTCTATCCAAGTCTGACTTTTCAAGGAATACCCAACACACAGTACCAAGCTGAGTGCTAGCAATTAGTAAATATTTAATAAACACTTTGTAAACTGATTTATGGAGGGCCTCAAAAATCCAGATAGTGTGTTTATTTGACTCTAAGTCAATTTGCTGAAAATAAATTTACAGAAAGCCACTTCCAGAGAGAAAAATTTGTCAAAATCCAATTTTCCAAAAACGAATGCTTTAAATTACCAGTTTGATGAATAGTTGAGGCCTATTAAGAAGTCTGAGCTCTGCTCGTGCTTCAAAGTCTTCTGTGAGGTGAGCCAAGGCGCAGAGGCAGAGCATGAGTATACAAAAATAGAGATGAACTGAAAACTCCGTTTAAGAAAAATTTCACTAATCTTTGTATCAAGTGCCTGGGGCAGATGCAAAACTAATTCTTTGAAAAAAATCTATTTGGCAAACTCGCTTTTAACTGCTAGTAACAGACACAGAAATATAAATAAATTGGTTTTATTTCATAATAAGCTGTCTAGAGATAGGCAGCGGCTAGTGTCCGATCAGTAGTTTAACAGCTTGAGGACTGGCATCTCTGTGGCTCTTTTGGCCCTTCCTTCCCTCGTGGTTGAAAGCACTACTGCAGCTCCAGCCATCACTCTGGTATTTCGGACAGAAGGAGAGGGAAGAGGTGCCCTAGCTGCATCTATCATTTTAATCAGGGAAGCAAAAGTTTTCCCAAAGGTTCCCTGGCCCCCCCACCAGCTGCAAGAGAGCCTGGAGAGAGTGAGCATTAAGCTTTCCCAGGTTCTTAGTGGAGGCAGATAAAGGGGAAGGGGATTGGGAATAAGTGGAAAGTTAACACCAACTCTATCGTCCTCAAATATAATTAACTTCTCTTTCAAAATAGGTAGTTTATATGTCAAGACATGTCTATAAACAATTTTAAGATTATAATTTAAAACTCAGTTCTGGGCTTCCCTGGTGGTGCAGTGGTTGAGAGTCCGCCTGCCGATGCAGGGGACACGGGTTCGTGCCCTGGTCCAGGAAGATCCCACATGCCGTGGAGCGGCTGGGCCCGTGAGCCATGGCCGCTGAGCCTGCGCGTCCGGAGCCTGTGCTCCGCAACAGGGGAGGCCACAACAGTGAGAAGCCCGCGTACCGCAAAACAAACAAACAAACAAACAAAACCAAACTCAGTTCCGCATTAAATCATGAATATTTTTAACAGATGCATTTCAGCTATACTACTTTTCCTCTTTTTCTCCCCCTTAACATTTTAGAATGGAACTAAAGGGAAATTACTTAATCTTTCAAGAAAGAGTCGGGGAGAAAGTCAAAAGACCAACAGTAGCAAAACACTTTCAACTACTCTTCTGCTCCTTGTCCTTCCACACCAAAGAGCATCTGGAAAACATCCCCACATCCTTTGGCATTTAAAAACTGATACAGTTGACCAAAGTCCATGTGGTCTCCTCTGGCTCCATTAACACTGAATACTTTTTCTTCAAAAACTGAAAATTTTCTTTGTCTTTCCATTTCCTCATTTGTACCATCAAAAGCAATGTCTTCTCGATGGCGAATTAAAATTCTCTTCCAGTTTAATTTTCTGAGTCTGAAAGAAATTTTCAGAGTAGAAATTTTGAAAATGTGCTGTGTATTCTAAGGCACTGAAAATAGAAGTTATGAAACAGATTTCTCAGTGCCTTTTCCTAGAAGTAAAGAAATCTACTTTTATCTCACATGGATTTTAATCAAATATGATTCTGGTTAGAATCCCACCCCCAAACTCACTTATTGCCATTATCACTGCCTTGTATTAGCATTTTAGAAATGTGGAAATTGCTGAATCTCGACCTCCCAAAGGGACTTCTCAGAAATGAGAAGATTAGAAACCCCCTTGTTTCACAGGGTTCACAATTTACAGCATCACTAAGATGAGGGGAGAATCAGATCCATAGACATGGAGAGGACAGTAGACACCATCTTGGGCAGGGGCTCGATTTAACATCTATCTACAGAACATCTTCTTTGCGCCCTGTATCAGGTGAAGGGAGTGATGCTGATCATATGTGAGTGCTGTTTTAGACTGAGTCCCCATACATACTGATTTCCACATCTCTAGTATTGTGCTTAGTACTAAAATTATTGACAAGGCATACAAAAGTTGTGAAAGCCAACCTTGACCAGAATTCTTCACAGGCACTTTGTGGGCCTTCCACACAAACAACACCAGGTTTCCCAGGCATGCTAAACCCAGATAGGGAAAGCTCCTTTGCCCACTCTAGAATGTTCTTTCTTTTGCATTTGTTGTAGATGTGATGGCTGTAGATCCAGAGTCTTGTGAGAATGAGGTCAACTGGCTGGACTGTACTTCCTGGAACAGGGGAAGGTGTGTTGTCTTTGCTGACATAGTCAGAAGCGTGTTCTCTAACCCACTCTGTGGCATTCAATATACAGACATCTCCAAGACAATTCTTTTGTAGGTATGTGGTCAGATCTGTATTCAGCTGAGCCTGCTGGGATCTACTTAATAATACTGATCTGATGGAAAAGATACGGGATTAAAAAATTAAATCAATTTTCTTGGAACAGAAAACAAACTTGAGAATTGCTTTTATTCTCAGATTAGTTTTGACCTCTAGAATTGGCCAGTTTCTGTAACATACCTGACAGTAATTTCAGGCAGAACTGCAGGGTATTTAAAGGGAAGAACACAGGCCAGAGAAAACATCACCTGATAAAAAACAAAAAAAGAGAGAGAAAAAAAATGCCGTAAGGGCTGTTTTAAGTTGAGACATGTTTCAAAAGTAAACATGAAACATGCTTCCAAAAGTAAAACTGAATTACCACTGCTTCCTCAGATATGTCCAGGTTCATAGTGATAGTAAAGTAAACTTTTGAAGATCGTCCTTCCATTGTCCTCTTTTCAATACAATCTTTTAGTTCTGCTAAAGCCAGCTGGTCATTCACTATGAGCTCATTCACACCGGGGAACATACTGGCTAGCAGGTCTAACTCAGAGAGCTGGGCCTCTGCCTGTTCAATCTCAATCATTTTTGGATATCTGTAGGGTTCTAGGAAGATAGGATAATAGAGACATTTACAAGTATTATACAATCTTGGGAGAACTCAATATGGGTACTTACTGAATATGGAAACTTATTGAAAATTTGATTTCTTCATAAAATATGAAAGTTAATCAGAATACCTTCTGGCTATTCTACTTTCAGATGTAATATGCTAAGGACCCAAAGAACAGAACAATCCAATGAGAGCCATAAAACTCTAATAATAAGCAGGCACCAAATTCCTCTGTTTCTAGATAGTTGATGTGGCATCTTGAGCTGCCACAATGAGCAATTACATTGAAGTAAACTAATTATGTAGTCAAACGCCATATCAATGATATAACAAGGACAGAGGCTCTGACTGGTTACCTTGGAAAATTAGAATGAAAAGAATAAGGAAGAGAGTTAGTTATGTGGATGGTTAATTTTTCCTTCTTAATATTCATTAGTTTTTTAAAAAAGTAGAAGAATGTGAAAAAGGGAGAATAAAGGCTAATTATCCCACAGCTCAAGTAACCCATGTTAACATTAAAAAAAAAAGTACAAGATTATAAAATTCAAATGGCAGAGAAAGGTTATAAAATGAAGATACAGTTTGCTGCTGGTGACTGCTTCCCCTATCTGTCCAAGTCCCCGATCCAAGGCAGAGTTTTAGGTATTTCAGAAACAAAAAACATTTTAGGCATTATACATATATGGAAAACACATGTTGGTATAATGTGTAAATAAATGTAGAGAATTAAATATATAATTAAAATGTATCTACGGGGATCATATATACACATCTTTTTTCCCTACTTCCTATCCCTCTTCCCCCCAAATATATTTTGCAGATCTATTCACTGTCAGCACATATTGTTTTATCTCATTCTTTCTAGTGGTTGACTGTCATACTGAATCATGTAGATATGTCATAATTTATTGCGTTTGTTATCTACTGATGGGCACTTGGGTTGCTTCCAGATTTTTTCTATTATGAATACTTCTATAATGGTAGTTTATATATATATGTGCATGTTGAACTGTGAATACTGTATATTCAAGAATCAGTTTGTAGAGGTGGCTGGTTGATACAGCATTTAAAAATTTTGGTAGATACTGCCAAGTTGCCTTCCAGAAAGTTGCTACATGGAAGTTTAAAATTTTTACACAGTCCCCTCCTTTAAAAAAATTCTTAATACATAGTCTTTTTATGGTGTTTTGTGTCTGTGTGTGCCATTCATGAGTTTTTATTTTTAAGGATGCAAACTCACCAGCCTTTTCCTTTACAGATTCTGGACTTTGAATCTTTGTTAGAAAAGTCTTCCCGACTCCAAGGTTATAAAGGTTACCAATCTGCTAATCAAAATATGATTTAAAAAAATTTTTTAGAATTTGATAAATTGATTTTAATTTCATTTGCAAGAAAAAGTGTGGGGCTTTCTAATAAAACACGAAGGTTGAGCACAGGTATTTATTTCTCTTTCTCTATTTTTCCCCCATTTAAACTAGAGTAAAGGAACAGATTCTTAAAGACAAAGGGAGAGGAAATAATAGATAAAAGCTGTCAACAAAATTCTGGAAGATGGAAAGGGGTGAATGAATTATAACTGACAGATTTCAGCTTTCTTCCCTCTGTTAACTTGGTCAGGTGGGGAAGGGAGCTGCAGAGCTTCAGAAAGGCTCAGTACTGTCAACACCAGCTACCTTGGAAAGCAGCAGTGTGTATGCAGTAGAAAACATGAATTTGTTGAAAGTCTAGCGTCTAGACTTTAATTAGACTCAGTTCAGCATCTCTTAATATTGGCACTATTGACATTTTGGATGAGATAATTCTGTGTGTGGCAATCTCTATCTTTTAATTATAGTAGTTAGACATTTACATTTAATGCAATATTAATATGTTATGTCTTAAGTCAACCATTTTGTTTTCTATTTCTTTGGGGTTTTTTTCCTGCCTTTTTGAAAATATTTTGCAATTCCATTTTGGTTAATCTATAATGTTTTTGCATGTATTTCTTTCTATAGCTTTTTTAGTGGTTACTCTAAATTATATATATATAATATTATATATATATAATTACACACATATGTATATACAAATTATAACAGTCTACTGGTATCATATTTTACCAGTGTCAGTAAAATACAGAAACCTTATGTCACTTTTACTTTTACCTTCCTCCGTTAATAATATAGTGATCTTAGGGAGGGAGGGAGATGCAAGAGGGAGGAGATATGGGAACATATGTATATGTATGACTGATTCACTTTGTTATAAAGCAGAAACTAACACACCATTGTAAAGCAATTACACCCCAATAAAGATGTTATAAAAATAATAATATAGTGATCTTAAATTTTTCTTCTACATATATTTAGAACAACAGTGTAATAATTTTTGATTCAGCCATCAAATATGATGTAGAAAACTCAAGGAAAATCCATTTCATTCATTTATATTTTTGCTCAGTCATGATATTTCCTCCATAGTTCCTTTATTGTTTCTTTTCTGTTTAGAAAACTTACTTTAGCCGTTCTTTTAGGGTAAGTCTTACAAATTCTCTTAGTTTTCCTTTATCATAGAATGTCTTGACTTCTCCTTCATTCCTGAAGCATATTTTCACTGGATATAAGTATTCTGGGATGATAGTTCTTTACTTTCAGCATTTGAACAGTATTATGCCTCTTCCTTCTGGTCTCCATAGTTTCTGATGAAAAATGCTCTGTTATTTGAATTGTTTACCCTTATAGCTAAGGTTCATTTTGCTGCTTTCAAGATATCTTTCTTTTAGTTTTCGGAACTTTGACTATGATGTGTCTTAATGTGGATTTCTTTGGGTTCATCTTGCTTAACATTAATCTGGTCTCTTGAATCTGTTTATACCTTTTGACAAATTTGGGGACTTTTCAGCCATTATTTCTTCAAGTACATTTTCAGTTTTGTCCTCTTTCTCCTCTCCTTCTGGGATGACATGAATGTCAGATCTTTTGTTATAGTCTCACATGTCCCTAAAACTCTATTTATTTTTGGTCTATTTTCTCTCTGTTATTCAGATTGGGTAATTTTTGTTGTAACTTCCAGTTTGCTGATTCTTTCCTTTGCTCCTTTCCTTCTGGTGTTGATTCTATCTACTGTGTTTTTAATTTTGGTTGTTATATTTTTCATTTCTAACATTTCTTTTTAGTTCTTCTTTCTATCTTCTGTTTCTCTACTGAGACTCTATTTTTTTCATTTGCTTCAAGTGTGTTTGTAATTGCCTGTTGAAAATTTTTATGATAGGGGTTTTAAAATCTTTGTCAGATAATTCTCCCATCTCTGTCATTCTAGTATTGGCATCTATTGATTTTCTTTTTTCATTTAGTTTGAGATTGTCATTGTCCTTGGTATGATGAGCGATTTTGATTGAAACTTGGACATTTGGGGTATTAAGAGACTCTGGATATTATTTAAATCTTCCAATTTAGCATGCTTTATCTGATAATGCTTCAGGAGGGGAAGAGGTGGGTGCTGCTTCATTACTACCAAGTGTGATAGAAATCCAGGTTCCCTACTCAGCTTTTATTGACATCTAAGGTAAGCAGGGAGTGGAGAGAGTTCTTCATTACTGCTGGGTGAGGATGGGAGTTCTAGTGCCACCGTAGGCCTCTAAGGATACCTCCCTGGTTGGGAGTGATAGGAGTGCCTCATTATTGCTCCCCAGGTGGCCTCCACTAACACCAGGGTTAGGGGTGGCTTTGTTAATGGTAGGTGGTGTTGAGAGCTCTGACTTTCCACTAGACCTCTCTGACAACACCCCAGAAGGAGATAAAAGAGGGTCTCTTGTTACTGCTGCATCACGCAGACATACAAACTCTTCATGTGGTCTGACATGGACCTGACATGGGGCTGACACTGACACTGTAGTGCAGTCCTTGTTACTGCCTAGCAGGGAGGAAAGTCCTGGGTCCCAACTCAGACATTTTTGGCACCTTTCTGACAAGGGGTGGGCATTAGGTGCTTATTACGGCTCAGTGAAGATGGAATCTAGGCTCCCTTTGCTGGTGTTAGTAGGGGAGAGGCCACAGTGTTTTTGTGGGATTTGCCTGGTATACAGTATTTATTATTTAAATGTTTTCTGTCTTGCTAGACTGTACTTTTCTTGACACCTTATTAGATAGAGCAGGTTTTTGTTAGGGCTTAAATTTTTCTTTTTTTTTTTTCTGGTTGGTACCCTTGGATTTCTGGATACCAATCTAAAGATGACAGAGAGACACAAAGTGAGCAAATGCTGTTGGAAAAATGGCACCAATAGATGTGCTCAACGGTTGCCACAAACCTTCAATTTGTAAAAATCACAGTATCTGCAAAGTGCAACAAAATGAGGTATGCCTGTATATTCAAACAGTAGAATATTATGAGATAATTTTAAAAATGGATATTAACATTGATGTTCATTTTATATGGTTACCTAAAATAGTAGATTGTAGAGCAATATAAATAATCTTAATCAATAAATAATGATATTACTATTCATTCTTATACCATCACACATACTTGAAAAAAAATCACAAAGAGAATTCACCAAACTCTTAACAGTTGGCTAAATGTGGGTAGAGGGAAGAAGAGAAGGATTTTCACTTTTTAATTTGTGTGCTTCTATATTGTTTGACGTTTTATGATTAGCATGTAGTACTTCTAAATTCACCAGAAAAAAAATAAGGGTTACTCTTCCGAATGGAAAAGAAGAGCTCAATCCCACTGTTGCACAGGAAAACATGGCTTACCTTCTCAATGAGAATTTACTCCGTGAAATCAAACACCATTATTTCAGCTACTGGTGTCTTCATGGAATTCCTTTTAATCTTTGGTAAAGGTTTATCAAGCAGCTACTATATGTAGAGCTTCATCCTTCACTCCTTCTTGGAACTTTCTATTTAGTTCAAAGATCAGGACTTATATCTAATAAAATATAGAACAATGAAGGTAAAAAGGCCAAGTGCTTAATGACCAGTATAGGTATTATCACGAGGATCAGGAAAGATTTGAGGAAGGCAGCAAGATATGAGTTGAGCCTTGAAGGAAGGGTAAGACTTAGACAAGGGAGGAGGAGGCATAGTGGGGAGAGAGAACAGGTGTGCAAGGCAGGAAAGCACAAGAAAAACAGCATAGGCCTGAAACTGTCCCTTCTTCACAAGCTCAACTACCAAGGTCTAATTCAGGGACACATCATTTGGAATATTTCTTCTTGGGCTGGTTACTTTCTGATTATCCTCTAAATCCATTCTTGGCCCTTCTTTTCCCTGCCCTGGACTCTGGACAGCTGACCTCTATAGCCTATAGCACCCAAGTCTTCTGCCTTTCTTGTGGTTGGGTTCAGCCAATGCTCCGGCAGGAAGTGGGAGGATGGGAACAGAAAGAGGCTAGGGTATTTCCTCACTACTCCTTCCTTGCTTTGGTGGTATTCTGACAATGGCTGTGACCCTCTATGACCAAGCTTCTGCAGGCAGCCCTTCTTCTTTAGCTCCAGCAGAACTTTCAGCCAAGGGATAGTCATGGTTCCTTTAAACGTGGCCACACCTCTGTAAATAGCCCCGTTATGAAACAGCCTATTCAGTTTCAAAGTTGAGTGTGCATCTGTTTCCTTCCAGAACCATGACTCCTCTTACCTGGCCTCTGCCTCTAATCTCTCCATCAACCATCAATTCACACTCCACATTGTCATTATACTGATTGTATGCAGTGTCTGATAGAAGTATACTGAAACAAGCAAGAGGGCGCCAACTATCTATTAGGGAAAAGTTCACATAATCGGTGATTGGGCAACAGTGTTGTGGTCTGGGAGAAGGGGGTGGAGGTGTGTTAGGTTCCTGGTGGGTGGGGGAAAAGGCATATTGGCTAACAACCCTGACAGCTACCCAATAGAGTTGAGACAGGCTGGGACCTGGGACCTTTTGCTGCAGTGCCTGCATGCGGACAAATGTCTCCTCGAGCAAAAAAATACAAAGAAACTATAAGGGACTAAAAATTTGACTACATGCAGGCGCAACTGGGGCAAATTATGAACAACATACAAAAAGACCAAAAAGCCACACAGCACCACCAAGGGGGTGGGCAGACCACCCCGATCCCTGGACCCACCCCTATCCTCACCCCATATAAGGAAACAGCTCCCCCTGCCCCCAGAGTGAGCAAGGGAACTTGTTACTTGTTTTCACTCCCTCCTGCTGCAGCAGGGGTTCCAATAAAGCCCTGCCTGAATTTCTTGTCTGGCCTCTTATCAATTTCTATTGATTAAGGAAGCCAAGAACCCTGGTCAGTAACAGAGTGAATTTATCCCAGTTCACCATCTGGCTGTTAGCTTCAAAGACACAGTATCACAAAATGCCAGCGTATTGAGAGCGGATCCACTTCCCAAAGGGTGTCTTGCATGATCCATTATAAGCCCTCTAAGAACATGTCTATTTATTCAAGTCTTCTTTATTTCATCCAATATAGTTGGGTCATTTCTTTAACATCAGAAAATGGTATTTGGCCAACAATTTAGCTAGTTCACTCTATGGTACTTTTAAAGAGCAAAAAAAGTTCTTCCACTTAAAAAGAAATGCAAACTACTCAGAGGTGTCAGGTCAGTAGCTGCAATGGGTCCTGTCAAAAACACCAGAGATTATGGGAATGATTAATGTGGTGGGGTGTTGACTTCATTAGGATTAACTGGACACGAATCAGGAAAATATGAAAATAATGCCTTGTATACTATAGGCAGTCTCCACAGATCAGAGTATAAACCAATGCCAACACCACCTAATCATTCCCAATCCCAGTGGTTTTCAACTCATGTCCTTAAAACGCCTTACCAGGGTGTCAATGCCATGCTGGGGAAAAAAAATACATAAAGCATTGTGTTCTTAAATAAGTTCTTGAAATGCTGAATGACACAAAGCTCAATAGGTTTCTCTAGGGTGACCATGGGTCATCTTCTTGTCCTGACTGGTTTAGTATTTATCCTAGACAAAAGTGACCCCATTTGTACAATAAACTCTTTTTTTTTTTTTTTTTGGCCACACCTCGCTGCATGTGGAACTTCCCCAACCAGGGACTGAATCCGTGCCTCCTGCACTGGAAGCATGGAGTCTTAACCACTGGATCACCAGAGAAGTCTAGGACAATAAATTATACGGCACACTTTTTGTGTGTGATTTCTCAGTCTTTATTGTTAGATGCCAATATGCACCATGAATTTCTAACAAGAGGGTTTAGTATGCATAGTATCCCAACCTATCTGACCCCCAAACATTATTTCCAGACCTAATGATATTTGCTCTTCTCTACACAGTTAGAACTGCACATGCCTCCCTCCTTTAAATATGTTTGCTTTACTCTCTAGAGACTTTGTATATATATATGTATATATATATATATATTGTGTGTGTGTGTGTGTGTGTGTGTGTGTGTGTGTGGTACATGGGCCTCTCACTGTTGTGGCCTCTCCCGTTGCGGAGCACAGGCTCCAGACGCGCAGGCTCAGTGGCCATGGCTCACGGGCCCAGTTGCTCCGCGGCATGTGGGATCCTCCCAGACCAGGGCTCGAACCCGTGTCCCCTGCATTAGCAGGCAGATTCTCAACCACTGCGCCACCAGGGAAGCCCCAACAAATGTTTCCTGAGCACCTATTGTGTGTCATGCACTAAGACTACAACAATGGATAAATGTAACAAAAAAAACTCCGCTCTCAGAGATTTAATCTAGTGGGAGAAGACCATGACAACAAAACCCACACATATATGTATGTCCAGTGAATAACGGTTATGAAGAAGATAAAGAAGATAAGGCTCAAGTTGCAAGGTGGGTGGTTGAATTTTACACGGGGTGGTCAGGGACAGCCTCTCTGCTAAGGTGACTGCAGGGAAGAGACCTGAAGGCACTGAAGAAGAAAGCCATGTGTTTAATTGGGCAAAAAGTTTTCCAGGCAAAAGGAACAGCATGTCCAAAGTCCATGAAAGAGGATGGTGCTACACCAGGCGGCTGGGGCCGAATGAGCCAGGGGCAGGGTTTTATAAGGACACAAGGTTAGAAAGGAAATATGGGGCAGTTCATGTTGGAACTCATAGGGATGGCTAGGATTTGGGATTTTATCCTGACTGATATGGAAGGCCACTGGAGGGGTTTGACTTACTTATGAAGAGGCCCGCACTCACTGCTGGGAAGAGGGTAGGGGAACAAGGATGGAAGCAGGGTGACCAGGTAGGCACTACAATGATAGGAGGAGAGGTGATGGTGGCTTGGATTAAGGTATGGCGATGGAGGTGGTAAGCAACTCTTCATGTTCTGGACATAGATTTCGTATAGAACCAATAGGATTATTGATGAATTATATGTGATATGTAAGAATAACTCCAAGGCTTTAAGAAACTGGAAGAATGGATCTGCCATTTACTTAGATGGGGAAGATGATGGAAATCTGAAGTTTGGTTTTAGACATACTAGGTAATGAAGTGCCGATCAGGACACCTATTAAGCAGAGATGTCCAGCAGGCAGTTAGATGTACAATTATGAGATCCAGCTGAAGATATAATTTGGGGAGTGATTGACATTTATTTAAAGGCACGTTTGTTTACTCAGTCAGGGAGTGAGTGAATTTGGGAGGAGGCCTCATTGAGTTTGGAGGTCTGGAAGATGAAATGGAACCAGCAAAGTTTGGGACTAATAGACCTACGGGTGGACAACTACGCGAGTGATGTCACAATAAGTGATTTGTCAAATTATTTTCGTAGATGAGATTTCAGTCCCAGGAACACCCTTATGAGAAGTTTCTGACTCGAGATTTTAATGAATGTTGTAAGAACACAGAATGAACCTTGAGTTTCCTGAGCGGAATCCTTTTCACCGCACCCCCCAAGTTTTTTTTTTTTTTTTTTAAGGGAGGAGCGCGTCTCGCTGCCCGAGTCCTAACCGTCTCAGAAAGTTGCCAGGGCCACTACAGAAGCCAGATACGCAGGCACCCCCGCCCCTAACGACTGACCAGGCCGGGGGCGGGGGTGAGGGGAAGGGCGAGGGTAGCGGGTTGGTGCGGGGAGGGTAAAGGGGTGGGCGGGGCCATGAAACCCCGAAGCTAGCTCTAACCAATGAGCGGTGAGAAGGTCGTGGGAAGGGGGTGCCACCAGGTAGCCAACTTCCCGGGACGTAGAAGGGGCCGCTGCAGCGAGGGACCCCTCCAATCCCGCTGAGCACCAGTGGACAGGGACTCACCTCGAGCCGTGGACCCCCTCGGTGCTGTAACCCCGAGTGTCCTGGCTGTACGGACAGCTCAATTCTCATGCGGAGGGAGCCTCAAAATTCTAGGGCTAGGCAACCGGAAGTCTACGAACCGCTCTGGCCCGGCAGCCTGGGAGGGCGAGACCGAGTCCTCCGGGGCTGGCGCATGCGCACTCGTAGGCCCGCTCTTCCCGGAAGCCCGAGCAGAGACCAGTGGGATTCCTGGGCCCAGCCTCCTTCTTCTCGGTCGTGGAGTTTTTGTTCTCCCGGATTGGCGTTTCCCAGCTGCTGCCACTGTCAGTGAGAAGCATAGCCGGCAAGTTTCCTGAGTCAGGAAATGGTCCTTTAAAATAACGCTCTTCAAATTTGAACTTGCAGCGGAATCTTTCGGGGATCTTGGTATATAATGCAGCTCGGGATTCGGTAGGTAGTGGTGGGGTCCCACTTTCTGCATTCCTGAGGTCTTCCCGAGCAGTAACGATCCTCTTGGTCCCTGAAGGACGCTGAGTAGCAAGGCAATAGGAACAGTTGAGCGTGGATGCTGGCCTTGGCGACCTTAGGAAGGACCCTGTGCATGCACAGAAACTTGTCCCGGCTAATAAAAGGACAGTTTGAACGCGACTCCAACACGAGAGTAATTAAAAATGTTTTTCTTCACGAACTAAATATACACAATGCACTTTTTCCTTTATGACATATTCATTGTAGAAATCTCATAAATGAGGTTTGTAAACTGATATCCATTGATGTCAGGTACTACTGAAACTGCTAGGTGACGGTTTCTTTTTTTTTGGGGGGGGGCGCTCCCAGGAGCTCTGCTCCTTTATGTCTCAGGGCAGAAAGAATTCAGCCAGAGGCAAAGTGATGGATAAGAAGTGACTTATTAGAATAGGACGCTTGTGAGGCTTACAGGCGGGCAGGCGAGCGTTGTGCTGCCCCGAGTACTTCGTGGGTTACATTTTTGTGTAAGGAAAAATGTAAGGAAGAAGGTGGGAAAAAGACCACCTTCTTCCTCATTCTTGAGTAGATGTCATGTTTCCATCATCAGCTCCTCCTCCAGGTTGGGCAGGGGAGTTTTTCTTGTCCCTACATGGTCAAGCCGGGACTGTTATGGCACTATGGAAAATTATTTTAGGTCTCAGTACAATGAGGGTCTTTCACTTTGAAGTGTCACCTTTCCATAAATTATTGTTTTTTATGTGTGCAGAGAGCATGTCCTAGGAGTCATTAACTTACTGAGCTCACTGGACAGGATGTGAGTCTCATGCTACCATTGTTTTATTGTTTTGAGGCATGCCTCATACTTCTGTTGTATGGTTTTGTGGTTAGGCAAACCTGCATTCTTGAGTGATCATTAACTTACTGTGGTCTCCCAAAGCCCCCTAAAGTTCCCTCTTTATCTACAATCCCCTAATGGGATTTCTGAGCTATTTGATTATCCTACTCTATCCCTATCAGTTTTTTCTTTTGAAGTAAAAATGAAATGAACATCTTAAATGTATATTTGCTGAGTTTTGACAAACGCAAACACCTTTGTAACTCAAATCCTATTGAGATATAGAACATTACCAGCACCCCAGAAAGTTCCTAAATGCTCCTTCCCAGTCAGTCCCCACCCAACCCAAGAGGCAACCACTACTCTGATTTTTTCTCCCACCACAATTAGTTTTGTCTGTTCCAAAACTTCATATGGATGGAATTATACAGTAGGTACATTTGTGTAAGGCTTCTTTCAGTATAAAGATTCATCCATGTTTTTGTGTGTATCAGTAATTTCTTTTTTTTGCTTAGTTGTATTCCACTGTGACTATACCACAGTGACTGCTGTAGTCCACTGTGACTATACCAGTTCTTCCATTCCTCTTTTGATGGAAATGTGGGCTGTTTGCAGATTTTAAACTATTATGAATAAGGCTGCTATGAACATTCTTGTACAAGCATTTCTCATGACTATATTTCTTCAGTAAGTATTTATTAAGCACTGTGTTCCAAACACTTCCAGGTATTAGAGATACAGCTATGAACAAGACAAAGATGTCCCATTTCTCAAAGAGCTTATATCTCCTTGTTTCTGTGTATCTATGGAGGCAAGGGGATAGGCTGGGGGAGGCGGTAATGTAGGTAACTATGAAAGAAAAGTACCAGATAGTGATAATTGCTGGGTAGAGAAGTAAAATAAGGTGATGTGAGTGATCGGGTAGCTATGTTTCCTAGATTGCGCAGCCAATTTCTTTGTGAGGAAGTGACTTTTAAAGTGTGAACAAAATTAGAATAAGATCAAAAGGGAACAGCATTCTAGGAAGAGGAAGCAGGTGGTACAATGGCCCTAAGCCTGTTTTAGGATAGAAAAAAAAAAAAAGCCTATGTGCTGAATGAAGAAAACTTATAGCAGTAAAGAGCAGGAGAGCCAGTTTCCCCCCAAATTTAACCACCGTTACTCTGGCCGATTGGACAGATTAGGATGCCACTTTCTTTTTATTTATTTATTTACTTATTTATTTTGGCTGTGTTGGGTCTTCTTGCTGCGCACAGGCTTTCTCTAGTTGCAACGAGCAGGGGCTACTTTTCGTTTCAGTGCGTGGGCTTCTCATTGCGGTGGCTTCTCTTCTTGTGGAGCCCGGGCTCTAGGTACGCGGGCTTCAGTAGTTGTGGTTCACAGGTTCTAGAGCGCAGGCTCAGTAGTTGTGGCTCATGGGCTTAGTTGCTCCGCGGCATGTGGGATCCTCCCAGACCAGGGATCGAACCCGTGTCCCCTGTATTGGCAGGCGGATTCTTAGCCACTGCGCCACCAGGGAAGTACCTAGGATGCCACTTTAACCTAGTTTTATCAGATTACTAATAAGGATGAATATTTCTTCATATCATGCTCTTTTATTGTGAATTACCTGTTTATATACCTTGCCTGCTTTTCTATTGCCACCTGCATCTTTTTTTCCTAGCAATTATTGTGTCTTCTGCATAAGACTATAGTCCAGGGCGATGAGGCCTATATTTATTTCACTTTACAGAGGGCTTGGCACTTACCTATTTCTAACGAGTAAATTGCCACCTGCATCTTTTTTTCCTAGCAATTATTGTGTCTTCTGCATAAGACTATAGTCCAGGGCGATGAGGCCTATGTTTATTTCACTTTACAGAGGGCTTGGCACTTACCTATTTCTAACGAGTAAACAGTAAATATTTGTAAATTTTACCCTGTGTCGGCAAGGTTAGTTCAAGACTATTTACATATTCAACTTTAGAAGTCGACTGGACAGAATTTGGGAAAAAAGCGTTAACTTTAAATGTCCCCTCTTAGCCAGCCTTCAGATGCGATGCGTTTGAGTAAGGTATCTATCCAGGAGACTCCAAAGGGCTGACCACCACCACCTGGTACCCATACTTCAGAAGTATTTCAATAACCCCAGAGTCACACGCGAGCGGGAAATACTCATTGACAGTCAAGCTTCCAGGGGCTGCCGCGTTCAGACTTCCGGTGTTAGCCCCGCGCAGGCGCTGATTAACTGTCGTCAGTGCCGCCGGACCTTGGGGCCAAAGCCACTTCCCATAATGCTGCGTAACGGAAGTTGTTGCTTTCTAGGGGTCACGCTGGCTTCCGCTCTGTCGCTCTCAATTCGTCACCCGGAGGAAGACGGAGCAGGCTGCCCAGCCCGAGGGCCCATTAAGGGATGCAGTTATGGGCGCTGTCGCCGTGGGTGAGTTCTGCTCCCACTGCCTCGCAGTCACCGCTCGCACGACTTCCTGCGCGCCGGGAGTCCGAATTTCCTGCCCGACTTCGTTCTCCTCTTGAAGGCCCTCGTCCTTAAGCACGTTCCCTGGCCTCGGCCCGGTACCGCGTTCTCATTGGCCTCATGTCCTGTCCGTTCCAGGAGCTGACCAATGAGTTGTTGGTGCTGGCGCCCTCCTCGACCCGGTGGACCCCGAGGTTCCCCAGTGGGTGCGGAGCAGTTGGAAGGGAAAGGGAGGTGTGGCGAGCGCCGCGCGGCTAGGGGCACCTTATGGGTTGGGGCTGAGTTGGCTGCCGCGTCCGTGTGGTGGTTAGTAGGATAGGCAGCATCTGTCACCTAACCAATTCAGTGCTCCCAGGGTAGGATAAATGTACGCAAAACTTGAAAGCCGTGTTCTAGTCTTGCAAAGTTTTCCAGACGCTTGCATTTTTAATGGAACCGAGGGAAGACTGGGAGGGCGGAGAGGGAAGGGAACTGGATAATATGAGAGCCGGCAAAACCAGCTCTGATTTAAATTTTGTGTGGAGTCCTGCAAAAAGTAACGCTCATCTGAAGACTCGTCTGAAAAATTGTATAGATTTATTGATGTATATAGCTGATGGTACTCACAGTACTCTCTTCTCACGACTCATTAGATGCCCTTTATAGTTGTCAAAAATTTATTGGAGGGGCTTCCCTGGTGGCGCAGTGGTTAAGAATCCGCCTGCCAATGCAGGGAACGTGGGTTCGAGCCCTGGTCCGGGAAGATCCCACATGCCGCGGAGCAACTAAGCCGGTGCGCCACAGCTACTGAGCCTGCGCTCTAGAGCCCGCGAGCCACAACTACTGAGCCCACGTGCCATAACTACTGAAGCCCGCGCGCCTAGAGCCTGTGCTCCGCAACAAGAGAAGCCACTGCAATGAGAAGCTCACGCACCACACGGAAAGTAGTCCCCGCTCGCCACAACTAGAGAAAGCCCGCACACAGCAACGAATACCCAACACAGCCAAAAAATAAAAATAAATAAAATAAATTAAAAATAATTTATTGGAGCTTTTCCACATCATTGAAGCAACCCCCTTACTGTCCTCTGCCTGCAGCAATTACAGTTCGTCTTTCAAGTTTTACTTTGGAGTCTGGGCTACTGCAGTCCTCAAACCAGATTTGCTAGTGCTGTCTTCACTACTGCAGATTTCTTCATTCTTTACCTTTCTCTTTTTCACTGGAACTTGTGTGCTTCATTCTTATGTACCTACCTTTGCACCTTATAATCATCCTTAATTCCTCAGGTACTATTATCTTTTTCTATTTCAATGCAAGAAGTATTTCTTGACCTACTATGTACTAACACTATGCTAAATGCTATAGGCGATTCAGAAGTAACACTGAAAACCATTTCTTGCTTCTAGAACTTTAGATTCCAGATAGGGAAATAATACATGTCCAGGTTAAAGATTTAAGAAGCAGCCCACTTATGTATCTGATTAGGGTACAAGATGAATAGTGCACACTAGCTGGGGAAGTAGAGTTGAGTGGTTCATTTAGAGTAGAATGGTTGCCTAAGGCTCCATTGAAGTGGAAATCTTGGAGAAATTGGGAAGATTTGGATAGATGGAGAGAACTATCTGGAGATCAAAGGCTTAGAGGTAGGGGCAGGGTGTTTTGGAGTGAAGGATACTGAAGAGACTGGCTTGATTCTGTGTTGGAACCAAAATATCGGCGTTTTAGTTCCATCCCTGCCACCCTGTGATCTTTCATCGTTTTGCTTGAGTTTCCTTCTTTAGCGAAATGCTCCATTTAAAGGGTTTTGTGAAAATCAAATGAGATAATACTTATGAAAAGGCTTTGAAGATCAGAAGCACTATATGATCAAACATTAGTGGTTCTTTGTTGAGAAGTAATGAGAGTAAGGATTACCACAGCGGTGGGAACAATTTATAAGGGACCATGAGTGCACAGCATAGGAGGGTGGGTTGAAAAACTGTTAAATACTTTGAATCAACAGGGTGATATGATGGGGCTTCCCTGGTGGCAAAGTGGTTGAGAGTCCACCTGCCGATGCATGGGACACAGGTTAATGCCCCGGTCTGGGAAGATCCCACATGCCGCGGAGAGGTTAGGCCCGTGAGCCATGGCCACTGAGCCTGCGCGTCCGGAGCCTGTACTCCGCAACGGGAGAGGCCACAACAGTGAGAGTCCCGCGTACCCCGCAAAAAAAAAAAAGAGGGTGTTATGAGGAAAATGGCATTATTGGAAGATATGTCTGGTACTGGCATGCAGCACAGATTAGAGGGAGTTGGATTGGAGGCAAGAACTTGGATGCTGTTTTTTTCCCCTAAAATTTGCAATTCTAGATAAGAGAAATTATGTTAAATATTATCTTGGGGTGAGAAAATTACATAAAATATACGCTCATTTTATATATACCCATATAGTTGTGTTTTTTTGTTAGTAGTTAATTTATTTTGTAAACATGAAACTTTGTTACGTTTTATATTATCTTTGAAAAGGTTAACAGTTATTTAATTTGCCACTCATTCTTCATACAAACCTTTTGGAATTACCTTTAGTTACCCTAACCCATTAAGAGCTAAAGGAGGAATACTTCTAATACTCTAAGCCAGAGCACGATGACAGCTAAGTATCAATTAATTGGCAAGTGTTTTAAAAACGTATGTCCCAGGTCCTACTTTCCATTTATGCAATCAGAATTTTAATAAACATCCCAGGTAAAATAATTATTTTAGTCAGTTAAGTGATTTTGACACTAAGTTATTCTAATGTATGTAAAATATACTTTTCAAAACCGCTATTAGGTAGACCTGTATGTACTTTCAGTATTTTTCATGTTTTCTAATTTTTAATTGTTGACTAAGGAGGTGATTTGATATGAACTAGATTTATCATAGTAGTCCAAACTGATTTTGTCAAGAATATAATGTAAATGGTTGAGAATGCAGATGTAATCGATTTTCAGCTAACATCTGTAGGAAATCCTGGTGTGGAAAAATGCAGAACCGTGTGTCACTTTTTATATTTGGCTTTGAATTATTTTGTGAATTTTCTAACTCCCTCTATGAGATTGTTTTCAGAATTATTTTTAATTTTCTTTGAGAAATATCAATCAAATTGCATTCCCTGCAGGAGCTAAGAAAGATGGCTTTGAAGGACGAGAAATTATCTTGTTTCAAAGTGCCACCACCATTCCACATTTATCTAGTGAGAAGTTGAATTCCTAATAATGTAAGGGGCTGAGACTTTTCAAGATCTGTGTAAGAAGGTGTAGGTTCTCTCCTGACCTTCACATTTATTGAAAACCTTTTAACCTTACTAAGAAACAGATTCCTAGGCTATGAAAAACAGAGGTAATACCCTACTTCAGGGTTCTTACTGAAAACTGGATGATACATGTGAATGGTTTTTGTAACTTAATAGACACACAAAATTATGTGGTTTAGTTATGTTACTGTCTCCAAGAGAACTGTAAAACATACTTTTTTTTTGTCAAGCTAACTTTATCTTGTTTTCTAGATTGTTATTTTGTGTCAGTAAGTAATCCATAAAGTGCCAACATGGGAAAGAAACGGACAAAGGGAAAAACTGTTCCAATTGATGATTCTTCTGAATCTTTAGGTATATTTCACAAACTAAATCTTTAAAGTACTGTTTGTATCCCTAAATGGACATCTATTTTAATATGTAAAAATGGGATCAAAGTGTACATTATTCTGTAATTTGCATTTTAACTTAATCTTTGTATAGACATGTCATTTAATAGCACAACATTTTTAATGGCGTGATGTTTATTCCATTGATGTAAAAGACCATGGTTGCACATTTCATAATTTATTTAGGCAATCCCCTACTGTTACAAATGTAGATAAATCTTTAACTTTTCAGTGTTATGAATAGAGTCATAGTAAACATTTTTGTAGCTAAAACTGTGCACATCTGGTTATCTTCTTCTTGGTACAGATCCTAGAATTAGAATTGCTGAATTAAGTGGTGTAAACGTGTTCAAGGCTCTTTTGGATCTATTGCCAAATTGCCCTTCAGAAATGTTTTACTAATTTACAGGCCCCCTTGCAGCGTAACAAAGTGCCCATTTCTCTGAACCTTTATTGACACAGGTTAGTATCATTTGTAAAAATCTTTTCCTGATTTGCTAGTTGAAAAAGAGTATTTTCTTTTTCCAGTCTGTGTTTTTTTGATGACTTACTGGGATTTAGTAGTTTTTCATATGATCTCACTTGCATTTATATTCTCTTGGTGCACATTCATTGGACATAAAGCTAATTGTGTCACTTGATGAGTTTCTAAACCTCCAGGGGCCCTCAAAGAACTGAAGCCCTTTAGAGTGGCTTGTGAAGCCTGTTAGTGATCTAGCCCCAGCGGGGGTTTTCAGTTTCAGGTCCAGCTGCTCGTTTTTAAACATGCGTGACTGCCATTCTCAGGAGACAGCATGCACTTTTACATTTTACGCCGCCATCCCTTTGTTCATGAGATGTGGCCTTTTCAGATTGTTCTTTACTCCATGAGGTCATAGTTTAAAGTATGAGCGTGAAATAAGAAAGACTTGAATCCAAATTCTGGCATAGCTGTTAAGTAGTTATGTGACCTTGGGCACTAACTTTGAGGTTTCTTATCAGTCATTGGGGATAGTAGAGTCTTCCTTCTGGGGTGGTTGTGTGGATTAAATGAGATAATGTAGCACAGTGTCACACTCATAGTTAAGTGCTTAATTAATATGAGTTTTTGTTACTGTAAATATCTTCCAAGATTATACAGACATTACCTCCCCTGTGAAACTTTCGTTGACATCAACCTTCTCGTGCTGCTATAGCATGTTTCAGAGATTCTTGTACATTTATTTATTTATTTGCTTCTCCTGCCAGAATGTGTGCTGCTTAAAGAAAGAGCTGTGAGTTGGTCACTTTTTAGGTTCCGTGGCATCTGTCACAGTGCCAGGTGTGCAGTAGTTGTATTGTTGACTGAATGAGGGACTTTCTCTACAAACCTTTTAAAATAAAGAGAATGATAGATGTGATAAATAAATTGAAGTGATTTGGGGTGGCGGTAGTTATACCAAGGACTTCAGAATTTGTATAACATCCCTTTCTTATGTAATCGTCTTATAATCAAATATCAAACAAAAATTTAACTTTTCAGGTTATCTAAAAATTTGTTTATAAATTCATTTTTGAAGTTCAAATCAAGTGTAAGTTTTGAGATTAACTGAAGAAAGACATATTTTACCTCACGTACTCCTTTATTATTTGTTTTAATAGAACCTATGTGCAGACACATTAGAAAAGGATTGGAACAAGGTAATTTGAAAAAGGCTTTAGTGAATGTGGAATGGAACATTTGCCAAGATTGTAAGACAGACAATAAAGTAAAAGATAAATCTGAAGAAGAAACGGAAGAAAATTCTTCAGTTTGGCTGTGTCTTAAATGTGGCCATCAGGTATGCTTAGATTTTGATTGATATGGAATTTTATTATTTAAGTATGAACTTACAAATTTATATAAGTATGAACTTCTTTTAGAAGATATTACCTAAAAGTACAGTATGGGTGACCAGAATGCTAGCTGGCATAGGTCATGTTCCCTGGGGAACAGATTCTGAGAGTGAGATTTGTGTGTAGGTGGTTTAGTGGGGGGTGTTCTCAGGTACCACCCAAGGAAAACAGTGAGGGAAGCAAGTTTAGGCAGAGGGAGAGCAAAGAGGCAGTGCTACGGGGTCTCAGCTGATCCCACAGTGAACTCTGGCCTTCAGAGAGGTTCTGAATTGAGGCAAGAGGCCAGGCCTTTGTACTTGTACATAGACCAGCCATTGGATATGGGCTGACCTTGGGGAGGGGAACTAACCTTGGGCAAGGCGGCTTCCTTCCACTGAGGATAATTCTTGGGGGTCGACGGACTGAGCTGTGAGCTGTCACCAGGCCACATTTCTGGCTGCTGGGGGAATGAATACCTTGGGGTTGGGTGGTATGTGGGTTGCAGAACAGCTCACAGGTATTACCTTGGTACTAGAGGTCAGGAGAGCCTCTTAGTCAGCCTTAGTGGTGGTAAGTTTATATGTTAGGAAACTGGACTACTGGGCAGTGGTAACATTTTATAAAACTATAGTATAATATCACAACCAGGATACTAACATTGATGCAATCCATCAGTCTTAATCAGGTCTCCCCAGTTTTACTTCTCTTCGTTTGTGTGGGTATATGTGTGTTGTGCATGTGAGTGTGTGTGTATTAAGTTCTGTACAGTTTGTCACCTATGTAGTTTCGTGTATCCACCACCACAGTCAAGGTATTGAATAGTTCCAACATTACATGGACCTCGTGTTGCGTTTCTGAAATCATACTCACTTCTCTACTGCCATCCCTTCCCCCAGTCCCTCGCAACCACTAGTCTGTTCTCTGTTTCTAAAATTTTGTCATTTTAAAAATGTTATATAAATGGAATCATGTAATATACAACATTTTAGGATTGGCTTTTTTCACTTAGCCTAATCACCTGAGGGTTTACCCAAGTTGTGTGTATCAATAGTTCTTTTTTATTGCTGAGTGGTATTACATGGTATGGGCGTACCACACCTTAACTGTTCACCTGTTGAAGGACATTGGGGCTTATCTCACTTTTCTGGTGATTATGAATAAAGCTGCTATGAACATTTGTGTACACGTTTTTGCGTGAACTTAAGATTGCATTTCTCTGGGGACAATGTCCAAGAGTGCAATTGCTGGGTGATATGATAATTAAATGTTTAGTTTTTTGGGTTTTTTTGGCTGCCCCACGTAGCATGTGATCCTAGTTCCCGGACCAGGGACTGAACCCATACCCCCCGCAGTGGAAGTGCAGAGTCCCAACCACTGGACCACCAGGGAAATCCCCGTAAATGTTTAGTTTTTAAGAAACTCCCAGACTTTTCCAGAATGGCTGTACCATTTTATATCCCTACCAGTAGCATGTGTGATCCACTTTCTCCACATCCTTGTCAGCATTTAGTATTGTCACAGTTTTTTATTTTAAACATTCTGATAGGTGGTACCTTATTGTGGTCAGACAGTTAAAAAAAATTTATATGCTAGTAAAGAACATATTTATTGTTTATTTATATTTGAAAAGTTTTCATTTAACCAGTTAGATACATATGATGAGGGTGAATATATTTTACTACTTCAAATTTTCCACAATACATTTCTTATTATAAATTTTATCTATTTTGCTATCTTTTTAATTCCTAAGGGTAAGACAATGTCAGTATTAACTGTTAACTTTTATCCCAGTAGAGTTATCTTTTGCACTGTTAGCAAGGGATTCTCACCTGTTGTCTTATGATAACTCATGTCATGTTTAAGTTTCAGATAATCTCAAATGGTGTTAAAATTTTCAAAATTAATATCAAATGTTTATTTTAGATTTAAATGTTGAGCAGGATAAATTGAGTCAGTAGGTTTGATATCATAGTTGAAGGATTAGAAGCCATTGATAAATATTTCCCCTCTGAAGGATATTTTTAGTAGCTACAATAGAAACAGGACCACTTATTGTAGTGCTATCCAAGAGAGTTGGAAGCCTGGTTCAGATAGATACACAGTGAAGATGTATTTCTTAGCTGTGATTTAATCACCTGGAGACACACAATATGGTCGTGTTCTTTTATGAATATGCCTATGCAGATGTAGGTGAAAATCTCCCATTTACTTGTTCAATTAATGCTTATTGACCTCCTTCACTTTGCTAGGTTCTTGGTAATAGGTTAATTCTGTTTTTCATGCCTTCAGGATTTACACTCCAGGGGAGGAAGGATATCAACATTAACAACTTTAATATAAGGTAGAAAATAAGGAATGCCACCAGGAATTTATACCATGTTTTGTAGGAGTGTGTTTAGAGGAAGAATATAGTGTTTTCTTATCTTGAAGGATAAGCACAGGCTTCTGAGAGGAAGTGACCTTTGAGCAAGATCCTGAAGACTGGGTGGGATTTGATCAGTGGCAGTAACAGTAAAGAATTTCAAGGCAAATGGAATAATGTGAACAAAATTGTATTGTGGAAGGGCTGTGGTTTTAGCTGGTAGATGATATTCAAATAGGAGATTATGGGGGATAATCCTGAAAAGGTGGATTGGGATCAGAGGGTATCAGGTTTGGTGAGTAGGAGTTTAAGAGCAATTCATCACTTTTGAATTGAGTATATGAACAGAGCTTTGTTTTAGGAATATTAAACTAAAAAAATATGTATATGAAGAAAGGTTGAAGTTAGGAAAATACTTAGGAAGATGTTAAGGAGTCTAAACTAGAACTAGTGAATGACTACATTAGCATGGTTTAGTTGGGACTGGAAATGACAAGTTGGAGTGGAAGAGTCCTTCTAGTTGCTTGGGTTTATAAATACCTTCTTCCTTAAATGTCCTCAGCTGCCTATTCATATTTAAGTTTTAACAAAATCTGGACTCTCTAGAGTCTAAAGTTTTATTTTCAATATTATAAGAATGGCAGAATTTCTTGACCCACTTCCTTATTCATTGTAGATTATGAATTCTCTCCTGGTGAATTTTTGTGGCTTTGAGGTTTATGATTATGATTCTCTAGGGCTGCGGCAGAAATTCTCAGGAGCAGCATGCCTTGAAGCACTATATGACTCCGAGATCTGAACCTCATTGTCTGGTTCTTAGTTTGGACAACTGGAGTGTATGGTGAGTTTCAACTCCTGTGCCCATTTGCTGGAAATCATTTGAAATGTTGGAGAATGGAGGTGTTTGAAATGTTTAAAGAGCAAGAAGGTTAAAATTTTTGTAGTATTTGTTTAAATACCATCACTTTCAGAAGGCTAGAGAATGTGATGTTATGAGAAGCTTTTGCTTAGTATTGTACAAACACAAAAATTATAGCATGGAAAAGACATAGGAATTTTCACACTTGTTTTTCTTTCTTGTGATATTACAAAGTGTATGGTAGATTGTTTTTAGTTTAAAAATTGGGACACTAAGAACAAATTCCAGATAAACTGAGAATATAGTAAATTTTGGCAATGAATTTGCATGAAAATGTCAGGCTGGTATTTCTTTTAACCTCATTAAAATAAAATTTTACATCTTTAAAAACCATTTACATAGCAGTGTTCACTGAACATTTGTCAGTTGTAAAATTTGTTAATTTTGATGATGTAGGTCTGTGATTTGAAATATTAGAAAAACTTTCACTTTAATGTTATAAATAGCCATTTCAGTAAAATATTTGGAGTATTTTCACAGTATTTATATGTAGCTATAATTCAGGCTAACCTTATTTAACAGTAAACCAGAGTTAGTATGTATAGTCTCCTTCAAAACAGAATTTTCAGTTTCTTTAGTAGAATAATTTGAGGGTTACACACTTTGGGTTGCATGAATTAAAATTAGTGCCCTTCTGTGGTTGTCAGTTTGTTACTTTTCTTCTCTGGGATCTTTTGGGACACAGGTGTTACCTATGTGATGATGAGGTCCAGTATTGTAATTCAAACCGATTGGGTCAGGTGGTTGATTATGTTAGAAAACAAGCCGGTATTACAGCTCCAAAATCAGGTAAAATCATTTGTTTCTTAATATATACTGTAATGTTGATTTATATAATCTGCTGATATTTAGTTTAACATACCATAGCATTACATATAGCTGAATAACATTAATTATGATTAATTTCAAACTATTTTTGGTTAAGAATGTAAAACAGTGAGAATATAGATAATTATAAGGAGTTAGAAGGGAATCTGAGAAACAATAGTCAAATGTGATGTAGAGTCTGGACTAAGTAATGGGCAGTAACACCCTATTCCCATACCCTGGCACAGGGGCTTAAGGGAGACCTGCCTTATAATGAATTTATTTTGTTACATTTGTTTGGATGATGTGAAAGTAAAGTGCCTGTAACTCCTTCAAAAGGCCAGATACTTCTCAGGTTTTTTTCATACATAATTAAATTAATTGGGTTGGCTTTCATCATTTGCTTTAAAAGCTTGTTTACATTTTTACTGTCACAGTGGTATCTTTTGTGGAGCCAGAATTGTTTGTTCCTAACTTCAGGATTGGTTTTTGACCCTCAGACTTCATTTAAAAATTTATTTCATGTCCACATTCTTTATTTGATTGCTTTATACTCTGATTTCACAGGGTAATATATGCTCATTTGTAGAAAACATTTGTGCATTAAAAAGGGATTTATATTGAAGCATATACTGTTTGGTTTCATTTGTCAAAGTAATGCTTACATCAGTTCTGAATATTTTTTGTTTATTGGTTTTTCTCTCTTGATGGTAATTTACTTATATTTGTAAGAAAACATTTAAAATCAAACAGGTGGCAAATCATGTTATTAGGTAAAATTCACAAATTCTGGTCCCCAGTATAACTTTGCATTTGGTATGGCTGTGTTATACATTTTGCTAATAAGTCTTTTCTTCTTCTTTTTTTTTTTTAAAGCAGCAAAAGATAGTGGTAATATTGAACTTGAAAATAAAAAACTAGAAAAGGAGAGTAAAAATGAACAAGAGAGAGAAAAAAAGGAAAACGTGGCTAAAGAAAATCCTTCCATGAATTCTACTTCCCAAATAACTGTGAAAGGACTCAGTAATTTGGGAAATACATGTTTCTTCAATGCAGTTATGCAGGTGCCAATATTAATTTTTCCCCCTTTAAGGAAATCTAGTGTTTTCCTCATAGGGTGTTTTTGCTTATTTGCTACTTGTAGGCTTGAGCTTTTCCCTTGTAAGTAGTTTATTTCTATGTTTTCAAAAAAAAACTCAAGGGAATGTTTACTTTGCATGACAGTAAAACACTGTGCTAAGCCCTGGGGTGCAATAGGGCTCAAAACAAACATGGCCCTTGCCCTCAAAGAACTTTCACTTGGGTGGGGGAAACAGGAGAACCAAGTACAGAAACAAACGCCTAGTTGCACGTAGTGGTAAGTAGTGGTGGTGGTAGGGTAGCTACTTCATATTGGGTGGTTGGGAGAATGACCTTCTGAGGTGATGAAGCAGCTCAGAACTGAAGTATTTATGAACCAATTAGAGTGGGGGGAAGAGCATGAAGTTACTTTTTGTTTGACAGTCGCAATAAAAATTGCAGTGTTGATAATGATTTTCTGTTTTGGTAGAATAGGCACTTAAAAAACATTTGAATGAATTGCTTTGCCTTTAAATAATTTTCCCTTTCTTTTCCATACTACATTCCAGAATTTGTCACAAACACCCGTGCTTAGAGAACTACTAAAAGAAGTAAAAATGTCTGGAACAATTGTAAAAATTGAACCACCTGATTTGGCATTAACAGTACGTACTTTAAAATTTTCTTTTATTCAGTACTTTTCCTCTCTGAATAGCAGCATTTTAAATTATTTTTAAGAATTAATGCTCATTTTCACCTCTTTTGTTTATTTGGTTTTAAGCTACCAAGTTAAGGATTTTCAGGCTATTGGAAATTTATAAGGGGCCTTTACATTTATTTGCTCTATGTATGCCATGTACTGCTGTGCTGAGTGTTTGGCTTCTTTCTTGGGAATGCTGTTGATGTTTGTGAAGCCCTAGGCATGCATTCTTATTTTTGACATCTTTTCAGGTGACTTAAATGCTATAGAGCCAAATGAATTTTACCTTATCCATTTTTATTATTTACATTTTGCTTTGGCTCTTTCAGTTCCTAGGTAGTAAGTTCCTGATAATCTAAAACAGTAGAACTGAATTCTTTATCAAAGTCTATGACCAGAAGCCTTCTCCATCTTTTGATGTACATTTTGAGAATTTAATTGGGACAGCTCTGTCAGGAACATAGGAATAAAGGTTGACTAGTTACATTTTGATAAATGATTCCAAAATTTGACTGAAAAAAGTAATTTTTATTCCCGTATTCAGGAACCCTTAGAAATAAACCTTGAGCCTCCAGGCCCTCTTACTTTAGCCATGAGCCAGTTTCTTAATGAGATGCAAGAGACCAAAAAGGGAATCGTGACACCTAGAGAACTCTTTTCTCAGGTCTGTAAAAAGTGAGTATCTGTTTTGATTGTGCTTTCAGTGCATCAGTAGGATGCTGGGAAATAATATGAAAAAATTATTAGCTTTAGAGTTAATTCAGTAGATATATTAAAGCATGGTTTATTTCATTTGGATTAAAAAATACGTACTTTGTATGAAAATTAAATCTACTAAGGATGTTGTTGGACTAAACAAACTTTTGAGAAACTAGTGAACACTCCAAGATTTGGGATATGATCCTGAGATTTTATAAAAAAATAGTTTCCTTTTAGTAGACTCACCATTGTTTTTCTTTTTTCTTTCTTTTTCTTTTTTCTGTAGAGCAGTGCGATTTAAAGGCTATCAGCAGCAAGACAGCCAGGAGCTGCTTCGCTATTTATTGGATGGAATGAGAGCAGAAGAACATCAAGTTAGCATATTTTGACCAGTGTATTTTATAATCTGATCTTCATTAACTTCTTTGTCATTTGATGTCTTAAGAGTTATTAGAGCAGTGAAAACTAGTTGAGGCCATTATATTAAAAATTTTTTTTTTCTTCACCAGCCTTTTCAACCAGTATATTTTAATTATTAGAATGCATGAAGGGAATTAGAAATGAGTCTCCTTTTCATAATGCTCTACTTTGCTTGATGTTTACAGCGTTATTGTTCTTTAAGGGTTCTATTGTACTAGCCTATACCAGGAGAGCTATAAGGTACTGGAAAATGTGTGTCCCCCAAACGATTCCCAGTTGCAGCGCACCCTTACTCTTCATTCTGAGTGTGATTTAACACTGCTTTTTGAATCTAAGAAGTATTTTTATTTTGTAAGAATCAGGGAACATTTGTATTTTAATTTTTTTGTTAATTACCAGGGTATAAAGTAATTTGGGGGGATGTGGATATAATTAATAATAGTAATAACACAGTGATAACAACTAATATTTATGTTGCTCTTATTTTTTGTCAAGCACTGTTCTCAGTATTTTGTAAGCATTACCTTACTCAGTCCTCACAACCATTCTGTGAGTCATTTTCTCACTTCATAGATTATGAAACTAGAGTATAGAGAAGTTCAGTGCCTGGTTCAAGGTCATCCAGTAGTGATGGAGCTAGACTTTGAGCACTGGAGTTTGTCCCTGTAGCTCTCATTATCCACTCTGCTTCTAGGACATGGTATTTCAGTGGTCTTTTCAAAGGAGGTGGGCATGTTCTGAAAAGCTTTGGTTTGAGTAGGTTAAAATCTTGAAATGATAAGATGGTGCCTTTGCTCAGGGGTTACTGATTGTTTTTTTAAGTATAATTCTTTTTAGCTCCTGGAATTAATTTTGAAAATGTGATTTTAGAAATATTAAGTTTTATTCAGTAAGTTTGGAGAGCTAATTAATTCTTGATCACTTTCTTGACTTGATTACATACTTTTTAAGGAAAATAACTATAAAATTTAATGGTATATATATCTATTTTATTACTTTTAGAGAGTGAGTAAAGGAATTCTTAAAGCATTTGGTAATTCTACTGAAAAATTGGATGAAGAGCTAAAAAATAAAGTTAAAGGTAATGTCTGAATTTTTGAACTAAAGCACTATAGTTGAATTCCTCTGTACTTTAGGACAAGATCGCTAACACATGTATTTCAAATCCACAGTTATTAATAATTTATATTATTTATATTATCCACAGTTATTATAATTTCTCTTTATCTTCGTTGATTTAAAACAATTATTCAATACTCCAAAGGTAAATACTTTAGAAAAATTTAACTTCTGGTGTATTCTTTTTATGCAATATTATGGTAAAATTTATAAACATAGAGCTAAGATGACATCACAATTTTATTTTTCAAAAAGTTAGACTTTATTTATTTGGCCGCACCATATGGCTTGTAGGATCTTAGTCGGAACAGCTAGTTCTCTGACTAGGGATTGAACCCGGGCCCTGGCAGTGAAAGCGCCTCATCCTAACCACTGGACCACCAGGGAATTCCCTCAAAAGCTTAGACTTTAATTAGCAGTGATTGTCTTTGAGAGTTGTCAGCTCGTTTATTAATCATGGAGATAACTTTTTTCTTATTATGTGACCCTTGAAATGTGACTGGTGCAACTGAGGAGCTAAGTTTTATTTTCATTTAATTCTAACTAATTTAAATGTAGGTGGCCCCAATGACTAGCAACTACTGTATTGTAAAGCACAGTTCAGAATCAACACATAGCAACTGTTTACCTCCTTGGTGCCCTTGGTGCTGGCCTGGCCAGCAACAGAGAGGGAATCAAGCCTGTTTGCACTGTCTGTCATAAAATGTGTTTCTGTATAAATGACACCTGTCATTTGAATAAGGCCTACACATTTCATGTGATTAGAAAGTTGAACTACTAGGTAGTTAAATTATGTCACCTTATGCTAAACTTATCAAGGTTATTTCTGGGAACATAGAAAAATAAAAGGAGGATTTTGTCTGAAATACTCTCCTGAGGGCTTTTTGTTTTTGTTTTAAGTGGAGTTCACAAAGCAAGTTACTCCCAAACTTGCTGCCGGTGTTAGAATGTTAGAGCTAGAAGTGAGCTAAAATAGCATTCTGTGTGTAGCTCGATCTGCTTGTTTTACTAGGTAAGATACTGATATACAGAAAGTCTCATTGACTTGCAAAATTTATTTTCCACTGACTAGATCTTGGATAAGAACTTTTTTTTTCTTTTTCACAAGGTGTGATTATGTTAAAATGTGTTATGCTTAGAAGTGGAGTATACGCTGCTGACTGTAGCATAAAAATAAAATTGTGGTAATTATGAATAGAGAAAAGTCAATAGGATAGGAAATTAAAATTAAATTTTAGAGTTAGATTGGTAAGTAGTTTTGATTTATTTCATTAATTATATAAGGATAATTGATAGACTTTTTCCCCTTATAGATTATGAAAAGAAAAAATCAGTACCAAGTTTTGTGGACCGAGTATTTGGTGGTGAACTAACTAGTACAATCATGTGTGATGAATGCAGAACTGTAAGTAGATGTAGTGCAGACTGGATTTATGCATTAATATTAATAATGTACAGTTTATCAATTGTTTCTTTCAAAAACAGAAATGTCTAGTTAGTTTTATAAGATATTCTTTTTGAACTGTCCAAGTATGCATAGTTTTTTCCTGGAACTATGAGCACTCCTTATATCAGGAAGAAGTTATTTAATATTTTAATTGATTTCCCCTAATCCAGAGTCCTCAACACTGTGTAATTTTTCATTTCATTTTCCTAAGCCTTTATTTTAAAATTTAGCACCCCCCCATGATTTTACTATATAATGTTTAAAATGAATCTTTTCCTCCTTTTTACGTTTTCTTTTTTGGTTGGTTAAGGTCTCCTTGGTTCATGAATCGTTCCTTGATTTGTCTCTACCGGTTTTAGACGATCAGGTAAGACTTACATTTATTTTATTTAAGTAGATTTTTTTCTTTCCTGAGCTAGATTTATGGGGGAGGGCTTGCTACCTTTTCCAAGCTGTACATTACTAGGCCAAGCATGGAGAAATTTTTCTTAGTGTATATGAGACAGAAGAATTTTAAAGATTTGAAAAGAGAATGGGATAAATATATATATATATATATTTAAAGAGTGTGTCTGGAATTATTTATAGATAACTTGATTAGTTTACATATCAGGAAATATTTACTTCATATAAATTACTATTTATTTTCATTATTTAAGATTAGCCACAAATCCCTTATAGACTTAAGTTTATAAATGTTAAGAGAGTATCTCAGTTTTAAGCCATATTAATTTAGTTCCTATCAAGTAGTCATAGGAAAAAGAGAACATATTATGAGTATTGGATAAATCGTTATTCAACTTAATATGAATTGGGGGTCCCTTTAAATCACTGTTACTTAGTGATTAAAGTCTTACTAAACTTGCTCTGTTTTTTCTTTCTTTAAAACTGTCATTTGCATTCAAAGAAAGAAAAGAATGAAAAGGAATACCTGTAGTGGGACATGTAAATCACTTACCAACAGAGAGTGCATTTAGAAATAGACGTAATTACAGCATGATACAGCATGTGTCTAATACAACTCATTAAATTCCTTTCTATTACACTCATATGTTAGGTTGCCTTTTTTACTGTTTTACTTGTTTGTTTGCTTGTTTTCTCAGTATGTGAAGATTGCTTTCTGGTGTTTGAGATGAATGAATTTTGTCCTGGACATGTTTCCAAACATTGTGAAAAATAAATCTGGTGTAAAATAGGAGTAGAAAACTATTTAGGTAACATGAAATCTCTTCACCAACAATAGTAAAGTTTTATTTTTGGCCCATATTCTCTCCATATTTTAAGAGTGGTAAGAAAAGTATAAATGATAAAAATCTGAAAAAGACCATGGATGATGAAGATAAAGAAAGTGAGGAAGAAAAAGATAATGACAGTTACATAAAGGAGAGAAATGATATTCTTTCAGGAACAAGTAAGCACTTACAGAAAAAAGCAAAGAAGCAAGCCAAAAAGCAAGCCAAGGTGGGTAATTAGGAGGAAAACCATACTTTTCTCATTTTAATTTTTTGAACTGTTGAGTTTAAAGTCTGAGTGACATTGGTAGACATGTCTGTTATTTTATATACAGCACTTTCATTGGGCAATTACAGAATTAGCTCATTTAGTATTCTCTGCAGTGAAGTTTCTCTGAGTATATGTGAAGAAAATGTGCTTTTTAAAAAAAATTCTGCATTACTTGTGACAACTTTAAAAAAACTTTAGTTCATTTTCAATAATTTTTTGAGTTGCTAATACATTGACATTCAAAAAATTTTAAATATATAATACAAATGTGTACAATAAAAATCTCCCTCCTTGTGTGACATAGATACTACTTTCATTAGTTTCTTACGTGTCCTCTAGGTTTTTTTGGAAAATATGATCAAGTACAATACAAATATGTAGTCTTGTTTTTCACTCCTTTTAAAAATTATGCACAGTGTTCTGGACCTTGCTTTTTGTTTGTTTCTGCTTAGATTGTTGGAGATCTTTACATTTCAGGACACAAAGATTCCTTTTTTAACAGCTGTATGGTATTCTATTTTAGTAGTAAACATACTACTAAATATAGTATAATAGATGTACTATAGTTCATGTAACCATTTCTCTTTTGATTTAGGTATACGAACACCTATAGTCTTTTGCTATGATGGCCAGTGCTGCTGTGAATCACCCTATACATATGTCATTGATTGGGCATATTTTGAGAAGAGGGATTGTATTTGTGGTTTGATAAATTAATTGCCCTCCACAAAAGTTGTACCAATTTATAGTCTCACCAGCAACATATGAGACTTGCTGTTTCTCCTTATCCTTGACAGCAGAATATTAAACTTTTAGATTTCTGCCAGTCTGATAGATGGAAAATAGTATCTCAGTGCAGTTTTATTTTCTATTTATTTTAATGTAAGTGAAGTTAAGCATGTTTTTATGTTTAAGGGCTGTTTGTATTTCCTTTCCTTTGAAGTATTTGCTTATATCCTTACCCCATTTTTCTTTCATGTGTACTATTTTTAACTGAAGCATATCAGAAAATTTTTTTGTCCAGAGCCCTATGTGCTGCCCTTCAGCTTTCTGGTATTACGAATTAGCCTCACAGGGACTATCCTTTTAGTGACAACTCAAAATGCTAACCCCTTGAGTCTTTAGGCATTCCAGTAACAGAAATCTGGATAAAATGCAACTCCCCTGCCCTGCACTTGGACATAGGCAGCAAATGGCAAAGAACGTGTTTTCAGTGGGTAGAGTATTTTATTGTCCTCTGTATATGTGGCTTCCTTGCTTCTCTAGTTTTGGGCCATTTGTTTCCTGGAATGTTTTCCTCCATCCCTCTGCCCATCCTTGAATTTTTGGTTTGTTTTTATACATCCTTGTGTTTTCAGTTTATTTTTATTTTATTATTTTTATTATAACTCACATGGATATATCCCTTCCTGGTGTGTGTGTAGACACTCGCCCCCTGCTTTAATACATGGCTGCTTGGGTTCAACAGCCTTACTGCTCTGTCTAGATCAGAGACCATGTCTTGCACATTTTTATTTGCCCCCATGTGACAATTTTTTGATGATTGGTGATGTTTTATCCCTGCTTTCAATCAAAGAACTTTTCTTTTAAATTTATTTATTAAATTTATTTATTTTTGGCTACGTTGGGTCTTCCTTGCTGTACATGGGCTTTCTCTAGTTGCAACGAGCGGGGGCTAGGCTACTCTTCATTGCGGTGCACGGGCTTTTCATTGTGGTGGTGACTTCTTGTTGCAGAGCGCAGGCTCTAGGCATGTTGGCTTCAGTAGTTGTGGCATGTGGGCTCAGTAATTGTGGCTTGCGGGCTCTAGAGCACAGGCTCAGTAGTTGTGGTACGTGGGCTTAGTTGCTCCGCGGCATGTGCGATCTTCCCGGACCAGGGCTCGAACCTGTGTCCCCTGCATTGGCAAGTAGATTCTTAACCGTTGCACCACCAGGGAAGCCCCAAAGAACTTTTCTCTATAATTTATTTGACCCCTGATAGTAAAGGAACTTTTAGGGTTGGAATTCTGGGAGTGAACTCTTCCGTATTAACTTATTTATTTTTGATTGATAAACAGGAAAACCTGATGTGATACGTGTACGCTTTTTCTCTTCCTCTCTCTCATTTTTTTTTTAATGTTTTGTACTTTTTACACAGAACCAACGAAGGCAACAAAAAATTCAAGGAAAGGTTCTTCATTTAAATGATGTCTATGCCATCGACCATCCTGAAGGTAATGAATGTGAAGTTGAAATGTCACTTCAGCGAGAAGTGGATATTAAATCCAACCATATTTCACAAGAGGAAGTTATACATAAAGAATATTGTGTTAATCAGAAAGATTTGAATGGCCATGAAAAAATGATAGAAAGTGTAACTGACAATCAAAAATCCACAGAGGAAGTAGATATGAAAAATGTCAACATGGATAATGATCTGAAGGTTTTGGCATCTCCTGCTGAATGTACTAGGAATTTAAATGGTGCCTACATGAAGGAAGGGAGCAATGGAGAAGTGGACATTTCCAGTGGATTTAAGAACCTTAACTTGAATGCTGCTCTTCAACCTGACGAAATAAATTTAGAGATTCTGAATGACGATCATACTCCCGGGACGAAAGTATATGAGGTTGTAAACGAAGATCCAGAAACTGCTTTCTGTACTCTTGCAAACAGGGAAGGTTTCAGTACTGATGAATGTTCAATCCAACATTGTTTATATCAGTTCACCCGAAATGAGAAACTTCGAGATGCTAATAAACTGCTTTGTGAAGTGTGCACACGGAGACAATATAGTGGACCAAAGGCAAATATAAAAGGTATTCAGATTTTTTCACAGAAAGTAAAATTAATGTTTAGGGGTACATTTTGCACTGTATCAGTAGAGTACTACTGTTTTAATTGTATCAGGGTTTGGATGGTGTCAATAAGTTCCCTTTTCCCAAAATACTGTGTAAATTTTTTTTTTTTTTTTAGAAGATGTTGGGGGTAGGAGTTTATTAATTTATTTTTGCTGTGTTGGGTCTTCGTTTCTGTGCGAGGGCTTTCTCTAGTTGTGGCAAGCGGGGGCCACTCTTCATCACAGTGCGCGGGCCTCTCACTATCACGGCCTCTCATTGCGGAGCACAGGTTCCAGACGCACAGGCTCAGTAGTTATGGCTCACGGGCCTAGTTGCTCCGTGGCATGTGGGATCCTCCCAGAACAGGGCTCGAACCCGTGTCCCCTGCATTAGCAGGCAGATTCCCAACCACTGCGCCACCAGGGAAGCCCCCTGTGTAAATATTTTAATAGAAGGATGGATAAGCAGAACTTTGTTGATGTGGCTAGTACTCTGTGGCATCCCAGCAGCAGTTAAAGTGGGGCAGTTTGCTCTCTGATACCACTCCCTGTAGGGAAATCATCCCAGTAAGATGTTATCACAGCAGGCTCCTTAACAGATAGGGGCTGTTTCTTTGTATCCTCAGTTTCCTGTCATTTGTGATGAGCCTCATCTCTCTTGCATCCAGAAAACCACACTTTAATTCTTCAGCGTGCTGAAGTGACGTGCCCAGTGCAAGGTACTGGGAGGACAGTGCTTTCTTACCATCTTCTTCAAATACAGAACAGAAAGATATTAATAATCCCCCTCCTACCCTTGCCCCCACCTTGTTTTTTTTTTTTGATCTTGGGTAAGTGGGATAGGGAGGCATCATAGATTCCTAAGGATTCTTACTAGAATTGCTGAAACATTTAGAAAGTCTAGCTTTTTATTTATTTACTTGTTGATACAAAAAGTAAATCGTGTTGATTTTATAGCATTTCTGTTTGCTTTAGAGCCGGTGTAAGTGAACTGTGGTTTGCAGGCTAAATTTGGCCTGCTTCTTGTTTTTGTGTGATCTCCGAGCTAAAAATATTTTTTACAGATGAACATTTGAAAATGATTTTATAGTAGAAAACATGAACTTTGAACCCTAATTGTTACCTCTCCAAAAATGATTCCATTCTTCTTTTCAGTAGATTGCAATCATACTCAATTATTTTATTATAGTTTGAATTCTATAAAATTTGTGTATTAATACGTACAAAATATCCTTGATTTTGCCTCTTGGTCCAAAAAGCCTAAAATATTTATTATTTGGTTCTTTCCAGAAAGCGTACTGATCCTTGCTTTAGATGTTTGGAATGATTTTTTTTTTTTTTTTTTTTGCTGTACGCGGGCCTCTCACTGCTGTGGCCTCTCCTGTTGCGGAGCACAGGCTCCGGACGTGCAGGCTCAGCAGCCGTGGCTCACGGGCCCAGCCGCTCCGTGGCATGTGGGATCCTCCCAGACCGGGGCACGAACCTGTGTCCCCTGCATCGGCAGGCAGACTCTCAACCACTGTGCCACCAGGGAAGCCCCTGGAATGATTTATAGCAGATGTGAATGCTATATAGAGGTCTAAAATGATCCTCACACTGCTAAAATTGCTTTCTTTCTGTAGGTGAGAAGAAACACGTTTACACCAATGCTAAGAAGCAGATGCTAATTTCCCTTGCTCCTCCTGTTCTCACTCTTCACTTAAAGAGATTTCAGCAGGTACCCCTTGTTCGTTACCTAAAATTTGTTTTAAATATGTGACACCTGCTTTATTTGTTATTGTCTCAACATATTACTATATTTTTTGGCTTTCTGTTATTTCTTAATTCTAACTTCAAAGAAGTAGGAAAGTAAAATAATACATGTGTTTATGTTACCACACAAAAGGGGTTTGATGAAGATGCATGTCAAGGTGGAAGAGAAATTTAGGCACAATCACGCCTCAGTTTTACTAGAACTCATGTTGCTCTTTTTAGATATATTAGCATTTTACTTTAATCTTATTTTCAGGTTAGAGAAAGAAAACCAGTTTACTAGTTATATCTCACACTTGGGAAATTTAGTGATCTGTGTGGTATCTTATTTTTACTGACCCTTGATAAAAAGGCATTGATTGGTACCTTGGCTTTTCATCATTTTGGTGACTCCATCTTTTCTGGAAGACTTTTTCCTATGAGCAGTACAAGTTGTAAATTCAGTTCGAGTCCCAAAGTACCTTTGTAGTGTTTTCTCTTCTGTATGAGTTTGACTAATTGGGTGGGTCTCTATGAACAGTTCACCAAGCTTGGTTAGAAAGTGAGGCTGAAAGTGTATGCTTCACAGAAGAGTATTCTGCTGTTGCCGAGTTGGGTTTTTTTTTAATGTTTATTTTTTATTTGTTTTATTTTTGACTGATTCGGGTCTTAGTTGTGGCACATGGGCCCTGTAGTTGTGGCATGCGGACTTAGTTGCCCCGTGGCTTATGGGATCTTAGTTCCCCGACCAGGAATGGAACCTGCGTCTCCTGCATTAGAAGGCAGATTCTTAACCACTGGACCACCAGGGAAGTTCCTGCTATTGCTGAGTTTTAAGCACTCAAAACCTGTTGTCTAATCTGGCTTTTCCAGATGCTTAAAGCAGAAACATTGAGAGTTTTCTTATAGGAGCAGGTATCTCAACGTGTTGGACTCTGTGTGTGTGTGTGTGTGTGTGTGTGTGTGTGTGTGTGTGTGTGTGTGTGTGTGTGTGTGTGTGTGTGTGTGTGTGTGTGTGTGTCTGTTGCACTTAGCAAAAACAAATCAACTGGAAATCAATTAGTAGTCAGGGGGATAGAGTCTTCTAAGCAGATTGAACTAGGGCTAGATGTTAGTGTTCTTCTGGGCATTGGGGTGGGACTATAGTTTTTACATAACATGTACAGCTTTTCCAGGAAGAGAACTTAATGTATTATCCTTCTTTTATAGGCTGGTTTTAACCTACGCAAAGTTAACAGACACATAAAATTTCCAGAAATCTTAGATTTGGCTCCTTTTTGTACCCTTAAATGTAAGGTAGGTGGAACTTGCCTTTTTGGGAAAATCCTTTAAAGGGAAATCATAGCTTATTACCAAATACTCCAACAGCAACTCACATATATATGAAGTTGATAGGAACTACTGAGTAGACTGGGTCTTTGATCTTTGTACCTTTATAATGTCAAGATCTGTGATGAATCATGTTGAACATTAGGTGGTTATTTCGGTTCAACATTTTTTTGAACCCCCATTATTGTGGCAGACGTCTTGGGAGCTGAGGGCATATAACTAAAGAGCAGATATATTAATGGATAATCTCAGTTTAATATGGTTGAGTGATAGGATTGGTATACACAGAGCAGGGGTGATATGCACTTAACCCAGCATGTTGGTGGTTCAGGGAAGGCTCTGGAGGCTCTGCCTCAGAGGCTCTGCCTCAACTGCTACTTCAAGGAGTAAGACTTAGTATAATGAATCAAGAGGAAGCATGTTTTCCAGGCAGAGGGGACAGCAGGAGCAAAGGCAGGGCATGTAAAGTGGCATGGCGGGTGCCGGGGACTGTCTGTATAAGCAGGTCTAGAGCTTACAGTACAAGGTCTGGGAACGTTAGGAGATGAAGCCAGAGAAGTGAGAGAGGAATGAGGTTTTGGAAGATTATCGTGATGAGAAACTTGGGCTTTATTAGGTATGCGGTGGGGAGCCACTGAAGAACTTAAAGCAACAGGGTGACACAGCCAGGTCTGTATATTACATAGGTTACTTGCTGAAGCAATGGAGGCTGGATTTTAGGAGGACAAGAGTAGAGGCAGGGAAGTTAGGAGGCTGTTGAGTTAATTGTCAGTAGATGATGACAGCCTAAACTAGGGCTGGAGATGGGGAGATTGAAGGAATATTTCAGGAGGTAAAATTAAGACTTTTGATCTCTTTCCTCTGGAAGATGAGGCAGAGGCCTTTAAATGGATGCTGAGGGTGCTACAGAAGGAGTTGAGTATGATTCCCAGGGCCTGATTTGAGTGTCTGTGCAGTTGGGAGTGCCATAAATTGAGGTAAGAAACACAGGAAGAAGAGCAGGTTGGGAGGCGGAGAAAGGAATAATAATAAGTTCAGTTTTGGAAACATTGAGTTTCAGATAGTTTTGAGATATTCATGTGGCTATGTTTAGAAAACATTTGGATGTACATGTCTGAGGGCCAGAATAGAGGGGTTAGGGCTGGAGATAAGGATTCGGAAATCAATAAATAGGTGGTGGTTAAAACTATGAGAGGATAGGATCTCTTGTGTAAACAAGGAGAAAGAAGAGATGCTTAATGACAAAACTCTGGCGAGCATCGGAGTGTAAGAGGTGTAGGTGGAAGAAGACACCACCGAGGATATCAGCGAATCTCCATGTTGAAGAATTTGGAGAATAAAAGAAGCTATACTGTTGTTCTTTATCCAGATTTTAAATACTTCAGTGAATTGTCATTCTTTTTATGTTACTACCATAGGCCAGGGCCACTTTTGCTGGTATATGCATACTTCAGATATTTTGGCTTCCGTTCCAGACCACAATAAAGCAAATATTGCAATAAAGCAAGTCACACGAATTTCTTGGTTTAGTGCATATAAAAGCTATGCTTACACTGTATTGCAACCTGTTAACTGTGTAATAGCATTGTGTCTAAAAAAACAGTGTGCATATCTTAGTTAAAAAATATTGCTAAAAAATGCTAACCATCATCTCAGCCTTCAGTGAGTTGTAAGCTTTTTGCTGATGGAGGGTTTGAAATATTTTGAGAATTATCTGTGACACCGAGACACCAGGTGAGCAAATGCTATTAAAAAAATTGGCACCGATAGACTTGCTCAGTGCAGGATTGCCGCAGACCTTCAATTTATAAAAAAACGCAGTCTTTGTGAAGCACAATAAAGCAAAGTACAATAAAATGAGATATGCCTGTAAATAGAAATAGCTCTGGTTGGATTAGTTTTGAATACAGGGTCATCAGGAATCCATCTTTTGCCTAAAATGCCATTGTCCTGTGTTCAGGTTTCAAGGAAAGGATTAAGTGGCCTCAGTGTCAGAATATCAGAGAAAAAAACTAGAACGTGTTAGACAGTATAGAGGTCATGGTAAATTTTTTAAGAAGTGTTGGTAACTTCAGTAGGTTGAGAAATGAATGAGAATATTGGAGATAGAGCATATAGATACATTAGAGCTTTTGCTGAAAAGGAAACGTGGTGCATCAATGAAGATTTTTTTTTTTTAATACTAGGAGACTTAATTAGGTTTGTAGGCAAAGAGGAAGTAAAAGATACAGAAAAGAGAGATAACTGAGCAAAGATCCTGGAGAAGACCAGAAAGGCTGGGATAAGGACATGAAGTTGGAGAATCTCTGAACCAAAGGGAGAGGAGACTTCACATTCCTGAGAGCGGGCAACATGCAGCTGGGTGGGTGGTGTCTCAGTTTTCCTGAAGTGGGAGGTGAGGTCACCTCTTAAGGAGAGGCTACAGGCGAGCGGTGGAAGTTTGGTCTAGTTGCTGTGAAGGACATCCATGGAAGAGGCAGCTGAGGACACATTATAAATTATACAGTCACATCGAGGACCTGGTGAGGTAGAAAATCATGAATTTTCGAGGCTGCATGGTTACAGAATTGTTTCCTAGCAATGGCAGCTGTCTGTGTATGGGGTCGGGGAAGGTGCGTCGTGGAATTCAGAGCTGGGTTATGTGATGAGCTGGATGTGGTGGGTGTTGAGAGGTTGTCTGTAAGAATGACATGTGCATGTGAATCACATGGAAATCAGTAGGTGTGAGGCAGGGTCTGAGACTCTGCCTTCCAGTAAGCTCTCAGGTAATGTGATGTTGCTGTTCCATTACATTTCGAGAAGTGAAGAGGCTTTTTTTGGGAATGAGGCCAAAAGAGGCCTCATAGGCCAGGAGAAAACGAGGGTTGGAGGATCCTGTTAGGTTGACTAGTATAGGTGAGGTGAGAGTTGGAAGAATGGAATTGTAGACTGAGACTAGAAAATTAGTAAGATTTTTGAAGTTAAAGGGTTCTGAGTGATGACCGATTCCAGAATGTAGTCCTGGCTGTGGTTGGTTAAAATGGAATGGCAGGGAAAATCCTGTGAGGTTCATTGGCCACTGAAATCCCTGAGGAAGCTGACAGGATTTGGGGTGATGTAATAAGAGTTCTTTAGCAAATAGGGAGGCAAAGATTAGGGAGTGTAGTGACAGTACTGTTGAAGGGCAGTGATGCTTGTTCAGGAAGACTTTTTACAAGAGGACGCAAGTGGAGTAGTTGTCTGCGAGTGGCCCCCAGCTGGAACACCTGTCCCTGTTGCTGACCAGCCCTACGGCACATGTGATCTTAAAATAAGCAGCCTCCATGTTAGATGGGGAAAGTGAGCTCCTGAGAGGTCACATGTCCTTCTCACCAAATCTGCAGGGGATATTTGAAAATGTTAAGGGGTGGTCTTGGGTGTGACCTAAATGCTATCCTCTTGCTGTTAAAGGCGTACATTTTGGGCTGGAAATAGGATGATGAGTTGTTGAGGTATTAATTATCTGATCCCAGACTCCTAAAGAAACTTTGGCAAGTTCAGTTATTTAAGTATCTGGGCCAGGAAACTGTGATTATAGCAGGTAGACCCTGGTTTATGGTTCTTCCAGCAGGGCAAGAGCAATGGCAACTTTCTAGTAAAAACATAAGCGTGCTACCACTCACTAGGCTGAGAAAAGGTAGGGAGAAAATAATAGTCCATTTCAGACTCAGGACTTCTGCATTCTCAAAGGTCAGAGACCCTCTGCATAGTTTAAAATTGTCTTGTTGATGGCATCTGTATAAATGGGACTAGAACTAACTTTTGATTCCTGTTCATTTTTAAAGAATGTTGCTGAAGAAAATACAACGGTACTATATTCCTTATATGGAGTCGTTGAACACAGTGGTACCATGAGGTCGGGGCATTACACTGCCTATGCCAAGGCAAGATCTGCAAACAGTCATCTCTCTAATCTTGTTCTCCACGGTGATATTCTACAGGGTAAGAAAGAGGTCTTACAGAATTCTGGTATTCAGCAGATATTTATGGCAAAACCAAAAAAGGATGAACTTGAATCTTTCCATTTATATATTTAATTTTACATTTCCTCCTGACAGATTTTGAAATGGAATCAACCAAAGGACAGTGGTTTCACATCAGCGACACACATGTGCAAGCTGTGCCTACAACTAAAGTACTAAATTCACAGGCTTACCTCCTATTTTATGAGAGAATACTGTAACAATTTCAAAAAGTGCTTTCTCTGGAAACATGTTTATGGCTTTTATAATGGCTGTAGTAATAAAAAAGTAAAGACTAACTAACTAAGTCATGTTAACTTAAAATTAAATACATGCCAGAAGAAATCATGTTTATTGAAATACTGAAGGGAAAATACCTAAAAATTTACAGTGGTTTTGTATTGTCACAGTGGTTTTTATTCCTGCTTCCAGTTTCTGGATTCTGAAATTACTTAAGTCCTCTGTGCTTATTAATACGTCTGGGTGGTGGTTTGCAACACATCAATAAAATGAATTACCCCCAAAACTTGTTTTATTACTTAGAAGATTTTAAGTTGTACTGACATACACTACTAGAAAACATTTAGAAGAAAAAGTTTCAGACTGAAACTTCAAGTGTGTTCGTTAAAGCAAAAAAGTGTTAATTTTATAAGCATAGGTATTTGACCTTGGTGGTAACATATATAATGCTTCTGATGCCATGCAGTGTGCATAAGCTGGGGTGTAAGCTGAACTCTGCACTTGTTCTGTGCTATTGTTAATCGACCCAAGGAAGACATTCATTGAAATCCCCTTAATGCCAGCCTCTGGCCAGAAAGTCTGTGAACTGTCCTAATAAATTCCTTTTTTTTACCCAAGCCAGCCACTGTTTCCAAGTTGCAAACAACCCTAAGAGCCTTAAGAATACCAAACCTGTCTAAACTTCCTGTAAGGTTCTCTATTAGGAATTCCTTGATGAGTTTACCTAAGACCTAGTCAGCCATACTGCATCCAAATTCCTTTGAAATACCAAAAACAGTATAAAATTTCAAAATGTTACTCAAAGACCTTATATAACCAAAGCATACGGTAGCACATGTTCTGTAAAATAAGTTAAATTAACTTTTTACTATGGTCTTTGCTTTTTTCAAAACTCCACAGTATAAAAACTGACTTGCTTCATTTATATGTCAGGAGGCATGTTTTCAGCTGCATCACAAGTATCTTTGTTCTTCGCTACCAGAATATATGTGTTTTAAGTCAGCTATTTAACACATCATTTAATGTTACTGAAACAAGTCACCTCAGTCTTAGGGATTTTCAGAGCTGTGAAAAAATACATCTAGTCCAGGGACTGACAGACTTCCTATAGGTAGTAAATGTCTTAGGCCTAAGTAAATGTCAAGGCCTAAATGTGTTAGGCCTTGAAGGCCACTTGGTCTGTCACAGCTATGCAACTCTGCCATTCCCTTGTAAAAAGCAGCCATAGGCAATATATAAATATACCTGATCATGGCTGTGTTCCAATAAAACTTACGTATAAAAACAGGCAGCAGGCCAGATTTATATTGCCAACAGGCCCCTCATAACTTAGGTGACTTGCCTCAAGTGCCACAGTTCATTTCATTAACAAGGCTGAGACAAAACAGGTCATCCAGATCCAAGAACAGTGGTCCTCAGACAAAGAGGCTTTGATAGTAACAACACGTTTATTGTATCATCCAGCCGAGAATACAAGATACACAAAACACTTCTTAATTTAGGAGAATATGAAAACATCAGGCAATTCCTAGAGTACTACTACGAACACAGCCTTCACCTACAGTAAAAATCTAGCCATTCAGTCATTTTGGTCATCATCCCAGTCTTTCTTCCCACTTGGAGGCTTGGGCCCACCGGCTGGTTTTGCCATGATGATCTGCAAAACAAAATCCACACGAGTATACTTATAAACTCAAGCTCTGGAGTGAAGAGAAAGAATATTTCTCTATTACCCTGCTTCATTATTAGGCAATCATCACCAATGAGCAATCTGTTATTACACTGCATATGAAACACTAGCATATTGTTATTGTCCAGCAGGTGAGTTTTCCGCTTTTGTGGACATTAATAGCAACAAAATTCACACACATTAGTGAGGGGCATTCTAAGACATGCACTTCAACAACCCAATGCTCGGAATGTGAAAAATATCTGCATGGATCACTGGCATAAATCAGTCAGTTTGGCACCTGATTTGCTATTTATATATGAGATTCGTCTTGCCAACCATCTTTATCCCAATTTCCTTGTGGTTTAGAAGCTTTAGGTCCACCTGCCAGTTTTGCCATTATAATCTAAAGTGGTCGATACGTAAAATATATATAAAGTTCAACAATGACATTTTCTAGTACCTATAAATGAGAGCCATTCAAATACAGGAAATGTGTGTTCATAAATGAAAAAATCCAAGCACCTAGTTGCCTGGAAACATGCTAGAAGCCTCATTTATCTAGAATGCACTAATCCAGCATTTTCCAAGTATAATCATATAGCATGTTTAAAGAAAGGATTTATGTTTGGGCAAAAAAAAAAAAAAAAAGGTGTTGGGGGTGCGTGGTAGCTTTGGGCTCAAATAAATTTGGGAAAAGTTAAAGTCAGTTGGCTTTCCCCACAGTAGAACTGTAAAACTCTGATATACATTCTAAATCTCAAAATTGGATACAGTATTCACTGCGTCCCAAATTTATAATTAAGAGATCTTTCTGTATAACATCAAGGGGTTTGGCTTGAGTCTCATGCAACACAAACCGTAAAATATCTTCACTACCACCTTCAATAGATTTCCCACCCCTTTTCAGAAGCTGCTTTCATAAAGAAACCTAACCTGAAATTCTTGGAGGAACATTTTACCAAATGAGGATAAATTCAGATTGAATTAAAGGCAGTAAGTATAATTTTAGAACCCAAGTATAGTTTAAGAAAAAAGTACCTAAAAACAGTTCTCAAACTTTAGTGGGCATTACAATCACCTGAAGGGCTTATTTAAAACAGACTGATGGGCCTCTTTCCAGAGTTTCACTCAGTGGGTCTGGGAATTTGTATTTTTATTAAGTTCTTCAGTGATGTTGATGCTATTGACTAGGAGGCAATTTGAGAACTAGTGAAATAAACACTTGAACAAGATTAATCCAGCCCTACTACATTTTCCAATGCTTAAAACTTGATTTACAAGTCCTTTTCCAGAATATGTACTATGCAAAATAGGTACAACTATATTGAAGAGTGTTCATTAGACAGTTGGATGGGTTCTTCAGATACATATTTTCATGTACAGAGAGCTAAGGGCATGTAACAATGAACATCCTCCCCTAGGGTAAAACAAAACACAGCCTTCCCAGTTTAAAACCGAAATTCAGAAGTACCTGTGTGAGCAAGGCGCTTACTTGTGTTATTAACATTACTGTCTTGCTTGGACACTGACATTCAAAAAGTTCCTTAGGAACTTCTACTATTAGAATTTCTGCTTACGTCATGCTTCCGTCTAGGTAGCTTCTCCTGTCCCCTTATACTTTTGGTCCTCCTTTTTATTCTTAGCCACATGTTAACTTATAGAACAAACATTTCCTTAAGGCATTTAAACATTATCCTTGTTTAAAAACTCCAAAAACATATTCTTCCACTAAAAACTATTTGAGGCACTGATATAAAAATACACTATTAATAAATCCAGTACATAGATATCCAGTATCTGATTACTTTCAGTGTGTTGAAACTGGATCTCCAGGTTCCATTTTTGGTCATCTTACCTAAGAAAAAGTTCTTCCTTTACCGAAGTGAAATTTGTTTTGCTATAATTACAACCAACCGATCTGAGAATAAGTCTAATTTCCTTTCCATTTCTACCTAAAACTTGCTTCTATTAATTTGGCATGATTTTCATTTATTGGATTTATACTGTGCCCCTAGCAATTAAAATTTTCTACTCAGTATTTAAAAATTATTCATTGGTTAATAATCACTTCTAGAATTGTGTAGGAAAATACATTTCATTAAGTTTAGAAAACACCTTTTTGAAAAACTATGAATTCTGGTTTATCTGTGAATCCAAAGTAGTCTTCATCACTTTTCTTCTCTGCCATAATTCCTCAAAAATATTGGCAGAAATACTATGATTTTTTATACCTTAAGATCTTAGTACCCCAAGACATAATCTGTCACAGAAGAAAAAAATTTAAATGCCAGGTCCTATCATCTCCACACTTCCTTGAAGGTGGTACAGTAGTTCCCCCTTAGATGCCTTCCAAGAATCCCAGTGGATGCCTGAAACTGAGCATAGTAATGAACCCTATATCTGTGCTTTTTCCCATACATACATACCTATGATAAAATATATAAATTAGGCACAATAAGAGAATATCTGATTGGTAGCATCACTACTCTTGCACTTTGGGACCAGTAAGTAAAATATGTTGACCTGATAATCGAAATGGCTAACAGACAGTGCACACAGCGTGGATATGCTGGATGAAGAGATGATTCACGTCCTGGACCAGGACAGTGTGAGATTTCATCACACAGTATACTTACAATGGCACACAATTTAAAATTTATGAATTACTTATTTCTAGGATTTTCTTTCTTATATTCTAGGATTGCAGGTGACTTGTGTAAACTGAAACCACAGAAAGTAAAACTGCATATAAGGGAGGGAATACTGTAGTCTGCAATATCCGCCTCAGATCTTTATGGCCCTTCCATATTCCATCTTAAACTTCCTCTCTAGATTATGTGTACAAAGACTTTCTTAGTCTAAAAAGTCTTGAAAACTATGAATCTGTATCAGATTTTACCCACTCCAGTTCCCAAATGGCAAAGGATTCTTTCACTGGCAAAATCTTCATTTTAAATTAGCTGAAATACATTCAAAACAATTTAAAACTGTAATAGAATTAAAACAATTTGGGGGGGTACTCTGAATAGAATGAGAACTGTGCTATGTTCTAGTTCCATGAAAATATACTTCCAACTACATAAAAATTAGTATTTTTAAAGATCAAAATTTCACTTCTCACTCACCTGATCCACTCTAAGTACAGTGACAGCAGCATTAGTAGCCAGTTTGATAGCCCAGTATTTTCCCAGGTAAGTATCTAGAACACCAGCTTCCAACATGTCCTTTACAGCAGGAACTTCAGCCTGTCAACACAAAACTACTTTTATTCTTTCACTTTAAATGTTTATGTGAAAATATCTGTACTCAATAGAAACATGGCTACTTAAATAAAACTAGAATGAGTAGCTAGGAAAAAGTACTACCTCATCTACACTGTAAAACAAATTTTAATAAAATACTAAATTCTCTATCAGATAAACTATGAAAAAGCTAACTGTTATGAAAATCATTTGTTCACAAATCAGAACATTTTCTGATTTTCCTTTTAAACTTAATACGTCTATTTTTAGGTTGTGCATTCACAAAATAAAACAAGTTCACAGTGTTTTTTTCAAATACCTCAATATCTAATCCAACATTTTTATTTCCTTCTTGATGTACTGCATAAAGTTTAGAGATTACTTCATTGGCCTTAACTCCAGAGTTTTCCGCCAGTGCCCGGGGAATAGCTTCAAATGCCTCAGCAAACTTCTTAATGGCATACTGTTCAAGTCCAGGACATGTCTAAAACAAAAATGTGCTTATTACTCAATTTTATTCGAACAATGACAAGAAAGTCAGTTTGTACATAGAAAGCCATATACCTCTCCATATGATGTGATCTGTTTGGCTAACTCAATTTCTGTTGCTCCACCTCCAGGTACAAGACGTTTATCCTATAATACGTAGTTTAAAAAAAAAAAAAACAGAAGTCACCAAGAAGCAATTTCCAGTTTTCTAAATCTTTTCAGATTCCAGTACTCCACCAGACTAGAGGTTTTAATCAGATTCAATTACAAGTTTTATAAAATTCAAATTCCAATTATGAATGTCATAAAAATGGCGTGATTTGAACAAATTACCTTACTGCACCATAGTGTCTGGTATACGAAAAAGGACCAAAGTTAAGAATGGGAACATCACTATGTGGTTATCTGTATTTCCAGATGTAGCACTAAGAATAGTGCTGAAGCAACTGAAGGTATATTATAATTGAAAACCACCATAAACCATCTCTTTAAAACAGTTATATATAAAAAAAAAAGTCTTGGGCTTCCCTGGTGGCGCAGTGGTTGAGTCCGCCTGCCGATGCAGGGGACGCGGGTTCATGCCCCAGTCCAGGAGGATCCTGCATGCCGCGGAGCAGCTGGGCCTGTGGGCCGTGGCCGCTGGGCCTGCACGTCTGGAGCCTGTGCTCCGCGGCAGGAGAGGCCACAACAGTGAAAGGCCCGTGTACCGCAAAAAAAAAAAAAAAAAAAAAAAAGAAGCCTTGATTTGCTATTTACTCCTTTTCATTTCATTTTAGAAAATTCATCAGCAACAAATACTTAAGTGGAGTCTTAAGGAGGAAGGTGCTTTGCTTTACACAAGCCATTCATTTTCAAGTTCTCAGAATGTCTGCCAACTGTTTTTGAGGATTTACAAATACTAAATTAAGATGAATGCTGATACTGACCCTTGTGAGAACTTTGAAAGTATTAACACCATCATCTACTGCCCTCTCTATATCATCCATCAGATTGTCTGTAGAGCCTCGAAGCACTATGGTAGAAATGGCACCATCTTCCTTTTCTGTCAATAAATTAAATATATTTGGGGATTAGTAAAAGGAAATTAACTCCCCACACTTCACATACATATAGTTTACACTACTTACCATGCTTAAAAACCACCACCTGCGTATCTCCAACCTCTGAGAGGTAAACACTGTCACAATGTCCCATTTCTTCAAGGACAGGAGGAGTCTGCGAAAAAATGACTCTTGTAATAAAAATAATTCAAATAGGTTCAACTCTCTTTTAATCCGGTCCAAAATACGTACCAATCTAGGAAGAGCTGTAGCACCAACTGTTTTACATAATCTTCTGAGATCCCATTTTGAGTTCAGCCTTTAAAAAACAAAACAAAGACCTTAACAGAAGTTTTAATTCCATGAGATACCAAAGTAAAACACAAGAGATTAAACAGGAAACTGTACATTGGGCCTCAGGTCACCTTCTTTTGACCCTGAAGGTTCAAGCTCAGAATGGGTCTGGACTGCACTGTGCAATCCAGTCACAGGTGTTTAGGGCATTATTCTAGAACTGGGAGAGTTCCAGTCTCCTTAGGATGTCAAGCGTTCATAGTTCTGAAATACTAAGGAAGCCCTGGTACACAGAAAACTTTTGCTTTACTTTGGGCAACTGCACTTTCTGTGAGGAGAAGAGTGATTTACTCTGCACGTTATATTACGTGCTCGGAGAGGTGGGAACGGGTGGGTGAACTGTCTAGTGTAAGCCACAAACGTGTTCATAAATTTAAAGCTATGTTCCTGACCCCACGCTCCAGCTGGCAGTGTGTACCAGGTCTGTGTCTGGTCTCTTAGGCTTCTCCCTCTCCCCCTTCAATTAACATCTGCTAACTGGTCCTTCAGCTCTTGGCCTAAAGGTAAGTTTTCTCAGAGGTGCTTCCTGTTCCCCTAGATCAAGTTAAATCCTCTTGCCATGCAATCTAATACCTCATACTTTCCCCCTTTTAACAGTCTTCATGTTGTGTTGAATTTATCTGCTTGGTGTTTCACCACTCAAAGCCATTTACAATCCAGGTTAATAGAATGCAGTCCCCTCTTACCTCACCAACATGATATTGTATTTGTTTGCATAATGAAGAGCCATGTCTGCCACTTTGCCACCTGTTACGACGACATTTGCACCACTACCAGCAATAGCTCTGACTTGCGTATCCATGAGGTTTTCTTCTCCCTTACTAAAATTCATCAATTCTTCAGCAGTCTTTATCAATACCGTTCCCTAGCAAAATAAGTGAGGATTTTCTTTAAAACCATTTCACCACGTTGCTGTTCAAAGTCACAGAATAACACTTTATTGAAGAAATAATTTAAAGATTTGGGAGAAAAATATGAAGATAAACATAAACATGAAGCAGAATACAAAATTTGTATGAAATTAACAAATTCAGCTTGTTCCTAGACCAATGCACCTGCCCCCAACACTGATGCATTTGCTCTTTGACAGGCACTTTGATGGAAAAATTGGAGAAATACACTGTACTTTTAGATGTTAGACAGGTATCCTGACATCTGTCTTCTGATGAATGTCAACCAATAGAATGTTGTGGTTCTCAAACTTTTTCTAAAACGTGGACTAAGTGACCAGCCCCACCCCACCCCTGCAAAACTTCAAAAACCGTCCACAACTCAGATTTCAAGAATTCTAGGGATGCAATCAACAGTGACCTATAAACATATACTTCAAAATTCTTAACGTGTTTTTAAAAACAAACTTCAGGGACTTCCCTGGTGGCGCAAGGGTTAAGAATCCGCCTGCCAATGCAGGGGACATGGGTTCGAGCCCTGGTCTGGGAAGATCCCACATGCCAAGGAGCAACTAAGCCCGTGAACCACAACTACTGAGCCTGCGCTCTAGAGCCCGGGAGCCGCAACTACTGAGCCCACGCACCTAGGGCCCATGCTCCGCAACGAGGGAAGCCACCACAATGAGAGGCCTGCGCAACACAATGAAGAGTAGCCCCCGCTCGTCGCAAGTAGAGAAAGCCCGCACACAGCAATGAAGACCCAACACAGCCAAAAATAAAAATAAATTTGTTATTAAAAAAATTTTAATGAACAGCACACACTCATTTTCTTCACTGAACATTTAACCTACTGAATTGTGTAAGTTCTACTAGAAGTCAAGAGCTGTTTATTAGAATATAAACAATACTGTCACCATCTAATGTTCCAAGTTTTGCACTTATATTTGAATTAGATATTCAAATATAAGTCTGATTAAAAAATAAACATGACCCGGCAATTTTCAATAATTATGTAGTATTCACTGGATTAAGAGGAAACTCTACCTCAAAATTTCAGAATCATTAAAACTATCTGAAAGGATAACCGCAAATTTTTACCTTTAAGGTTCTGAAATCTACATACCTTAGTTTCTGTTATCATTCCATCAAAAGGACAAGAGTACACTGCTATTTTTGCATCTTTGACAGATGTTACATCACCTTCAGTTTCCTTCTTAAAAACCATGCCATGCAATACTGAAGAGGAATGGATACCAGAGCCCTAAGGAGTTGGATATCAAAATCACCAGTGATTTCATGAAAATAACATCAGGGCTAATTTGTTGATTCTGCATGCACCAAAAATATTCATTTCTAAATAATATAATATACAAAGGCAGTGACTCCTGGGGATGAGTAGCGTGGTGGACATAAAGCATACCAGTCTGCTCAATGCAGGAATCACTGTGGCAACGAGCCACTGTTATGGAAGGGGGTCCTTCAGTGTACTGGGAAGAATCAAAGAACAACTGCTCTAAGCCATTCACTCACTCTGTACCAATGTACCAGGCAGAATAGGGATCAAAGCCAAGTTTCTGATTTCACAAGCTTACCATGTAATGGCAAAGGGGAAGGCAGTTCATGGATAAAGTCAGAAAACACCCAGCACGTATATTAATACACACACACTTACAGCTAACACATGTACTAATGTAAGCTAAACTCAGCTACATTAACAATCACATGTGTAAAATCACTACAGTTATAGGTTTTACTGCATCAAGCACAATATTTTTATCAAATACATACTCTTTAAATATTAAAAGTATGAATTTTATTATGATAGAGGAACAGAAAAACTTGAACCTCATTCAAAATTGCCAATAATTAATATTTTGTTTATGCACTATTCTCAACCTTCCAGCTATCATGGAAAAATGATGACTTAAGAAGACAATATGTTGATATCCTTTTAAATTTAACAAGTGGTAATATTACAATCTAGCAATATCCAAATGCTACAACAAAGGCAGGAAGTCCTAAGTGCCTAAAACCCACAAGATAAAATTTAGATTAACAGAAATTTTTTTTTTTGCAAAAAAAATCTGATCTATCTAGATAACATTAATGCATTTTCTAAACTTACCAGAATCTTACAAACTCTGATGTTATCAACATTGAAGTGGCCAGAGTCAGGAAAAATAGATACTGTTAAGAAAATGAGACATATCAAAAGATATATTGGGACAACAGAGAAAATATCTTAATCACATTAAGACATTTTAATTTTGGATCTTTTCATTTACTGATATTTACTCACCACATGCCTGAGCAATAAGTTTGGCCAGAAATGCTTCATTACCATATTGTTTACTCATTATGGAGGTATGAAGTAGAGATGACACTTCATCAACATCCCGAAGATTTTTTGCAGAACAACACACCAAGTCAGGAAGAATCTCATGGGCTTTTTTGCAGGCTATTTCATAACCTTCTATGACCTTAAATGTAAAAAGCAAAAATGTTTCTTCAAAAGATGTAATTTTGACATGACTTAGTAAGGTAGCTTATTTTGGTAACCCAATGAATACCAATCTTTATTTTCAATAGAAAAAAACAAAGCACACTTCCAGAATAACATTCACGGCACAGCCTACTATTTAAGGGTGCAGGCTTTGGTGAGAGCCCAAATTTGAATCCTAACTGCCATCACTAGCTACTTGCGCAAGGTTTTTCTAACTTAAGGCTCACTTTCCTTATCTGAAACAAAACAGGATTACTTCTAATAGGCCCCACTCATAGGGTTCTTGTAAGGATAGAATGAGATACTGCATGTGAAGCATATGTACTACAATGCCTGGCACAGAGAAAACTGCTCAAAATCAACTATTACTAATGACTTTTATTTAGTAGGTATATATACATAAGCAAATATGAAACGGGGTAGATTATAAAATGAACACTCACCTCTGAAACTGACAGGCCGAGTCTCAGAAGCTCTTCAGCTAATTCTAGAAGAGCTCCAGCAAAAACCAGAACAAAGTTTGTGCCATCTCCAACCTCTTGCTCTTGCATGTGAGAGGCCATTACAATCATTTTTGCAGCAGGATGCTGTACCTGACAGAAGGGGTTTGAATTTGAATATCAAGCTGAAACATTTGATCCTTAAAGCAAAATAAAATTGTTCATTTCCATTTCTTCTTAAATTAATAGACTCCAATCTCCCTATGGGTGATACCTGTCAGACAGACAGGTAACTGTCTGACAAGTAACAGTTACCTGTCAGACAGGTAACTCATGTGATCACACTGCTACACACTACTTATAGTGTAGTCACAAGAAGACAATCCAAGTCCACCTAGGCCTATGAACACGAATGCATCACCATAAATGAAAATAACTTCACAGGCACTTTCTTTTAATGGTCAGTCACCCAGTATGTACACCTGCATACATAAGGTTCATAACTTTATTATATATTCACTAAATTAAAAAACAAAGTAATTCCAACCACTAAACCTAAGGCACTTTTAAAAAAGGCTTCAGAAGTGCTAAAATAGATGTCATTTAACTTCATCACAAGTCTCAATTTTTATGTATTCTTTTTGTAAGGGGTTATCAATTATGGTTTAAAAGGAGGGGAATATAAAACATGTCTTAAAAACAGCATATCAAAATTTTAAGTGATCGTTTCTTAGGATTTAGTTGCTTTTTAAGAAATAATCAGAGTAACAGCTGATAGCACTGAGAAAACTAAAAAGCTGACATTATAGTTTATTATGAGGACAGTATCCCCGTCACACTTGAACAACTCCTGAGAACATCACAGAGTACAACATTCACATTCATAATAAGCCCCTCTATAAATATCTTGTGGAATTAAATTTGTTTTGTTCAATATTATTACTTCAAGACTATACTGTTATTTAAGAAGTTGAAGAAATGTTAACTTATCTATGGAGTTCTGTCTAAAAGCATTAAGCTCTGGTGCTTTAAGAGCTAAGTTCAAGAAAATTCCCTGAGATTGAACATATGCTTCAATTAGCAGCTGGCTGAGGAATGGTGCTCTATGTGTTCAGGTGCCAGGCTGTCCTCATACCTCGGCTGGCAGTATCTATTCTACAGATTCTATAACATCAAAACTGCAGGTGAACAAAGCAAAATTCCACAAACTGATTGTTTTATCTTCACAAAGACAATTAAAAAAAACACACACCACTATTTTCAAGTATCAGATGTTTCTACATTATTGAATAATTCACTTCAGTGTTACACTCTACAGAACAAGACAACATATTCAATTTGATATGATTATGAGCAAATATATTTTTTATCACAACCAATCATTCCATAAATTAATAATTTAGGAGATTTAAAATTTGAGTTGCTAAGATGTTAAACATAAAGAGGACTCTATAATTAGGAAAATCTGTATAATGAATTTTCAAGTTGGAAATAAAAAAATCCCTTATTATCCAATTTGAAATAAAGGTTCTTTTACATTAAAATATACTGAATTTTTGATGTCACCAAAACATTTCTTGGCTTTTTTAAAGAAATAACTTACTTCTAGCTCTCTTAAAACAGTTGCTGCATCATTTGTCACAAACAACTTCTCCAGGTGGTTGATAATCATTTTGTTCATTCCTCAAAAATAACAATTAGAAAAAGAAATCCATTATTACTCAAACCCTTCTCCAAATACTGGGAAAATCTAGTCAAGAAATATAAATTTATATCCATTCCTAAAAATAATTTTGTAAGAACTCAAAACATATTATCTATTCTTTAAGGTTATCTCATAGCCCTATGGCTTTGCCTGACTGCACACCTGTACTCTTTCCTTTTTAATCTCTGATAATGTTTATTAGCGAGGATGCCAATTTTGTCATATTTTTGTTCAATCAACACAGCATATTAACATGTACAAAGACTAAAATAATCTATTTAAAAGTACACTTATTTTTTTGCTTATTCCATAAATCTGTATCAATTAATTCAGTCGATGGTAGGAGACAAGAGAGAATTTTTCTCCTTTAAATTATAATGTCACTCTATGTAAAAGATCTGTTCCACATCTACAACCGTGAACACTAGGTACTGCCTCAATGGTGAAAGCACTATAACTTTTCTATCCTCTCAATAGGACAAAACGTAACATTTGGATTCCAACTTTTCTAAAAAGATATGAATTGCTGACTAAAGATTAGAAACATTGTACTGGTGTCACTGAGCTATGAAATAAATTTCAATGCCATACTATATTATGGCGAAAACTCTCAATTTACATATAATATCCTTAGAACAAGTTTGAAAGAGCTAGTACACAAAATTCTATTACAGTACTGTATCTTTTAAAACATGAATTTAGAAATTACCGTTTGGTCCATATGCTGTACGAGTTGTCTGGGCAAGCTCCTTGCAAGCCTGTATGTTCCTGTACACAGCCTCTTCCAACCCTGAAAAATGCTGTCAAAAAAACCTTCTGATTAGGCAGGACAGTGAATCTCAATAATTTCTTCATCTGTAAAATGGGGTAATATAATAGTACCTGTTTCAGAGGATTGTTAAAACTATCAAGCAAGATTTATATATGTAAAGTATGATGCTTGGTATTCACAAATTATCCACAGATTTGTCCACTAGTTGAATGAATAAAGCAAGACATTTTTAGGGACCACAGGTACCTACTTACACATCAAAACATAAAACCTGTAATTTTTAAAAAATGTAGTGAAAAGTGCAAGGAAGAGTGCTAAGATTGATTAGAGAAAGCAAATGAGCTCTTGCAGATAAAAATACCTTTTCAGAGTTTATCAGTACTTTCTAAAAGTTGAAATGTGGTCATGAATATTTATTGTGTTAAAACCTGAGCATTGTAAAACCAGCAGTTTTATGTTCACTGGGAATTAACATATCTGCCTCATAAATTTTTAGGAACCAAAGCATACAGATTTTGAATGCTCATTTGAACTGCAATATAATTCCAACATGTACACATTGAAAACTGCTGAATTGGTCACAGTACTAAAATTCTCAAGTTTTACACTGGACTTCTTTTAGACTTAGAACTTACCTGTGGTCTCAGATAAATTTCAAGAGCCTACTGTTCATGTGAACATTTTTCTAGAGCTGTTTTGCCCAAGAGAGTAGCCACTTGCCACAAGTGGCTATTTAAATTTTAAGTAATTAATTAAAAATTCAGTCCCTCAATTGCACTAGGCACAACTCAAGTGCCCAGTAGCTACTTGTGACTAGTGGGTACCATACTGGACAGTCCTGATATAGAACACTTCCATCACAGCAGACAGACAATACTGTTCTAAAGATCTCCTGCCTTACATTCTTGTTTTTCCCCCATCCCCATTCTCTGAGGAACAGTCATCTCTGATCATAAATTAGATCCTGTCAAACCCTTTAATGACTTCCCATCACTTAGGAAAAAATGTAAAGCCCCTGTCAGGGATAAATGTGTAGGCACATTCTAACCCTTGCCTACAACTCTTCTCAATTCATCTCTTACCGTTCCGTTGGTAAGCTTCAGCCCTATCACCTTTCTTGTTTTCTTTTAGCAGGTGACACTCATTCCATCCTCAGGGTCTCTGTACTCACTGGTCCCTCAGCCTGGAACACTTCTGCCTTTAATCTTGGCCACTAAGCACAGAGCTGAGAGTTCTTTCCTGAACATCTTAATTTAATTGTTCTATCTACTCCAACCCTTCCTTTTTAATTTTTTTTTTAGAGGCAGATTTTATTTCCTTTATCATTATTTGAAATTATCCTTTTTGTTCATTTGGCCATTTATTTCTGCCTCAGAAAAATAAAAACCATGGACATTCTTCAGCCTTTTAAAAAAGTGAGCAATGTCATTTTCAGCGAAGCTCTTTCACCAATATTTACATTAAACCTTGATATTTACTATATTCACAGCATCCCAAAAGTGCATCATGCCAACAAGAACCTAGTTCCCTAAACCTGTTACCATAAATGGAACCACACTACCTACATACCTTTAACTAAGCACAGAAAATATGGGGGACAAATAAAGGAACACTACCATTTGAACACAAGAGACACATTTATCAGTAGTGCTTTAAGATATTTTTAAAAAACTAAGCTTCTGAAATTACGTCCAAGATCTCGCCATAAAACAGTTTTATTTAGGCCAGGGTGTCACTTACCTTGTGGGTTACAACTATGATCGTTACAACCCTTTTCGTCCAATCTGCTCAATTTAATAATGAGAAAAGCAAGACCCAGAGGGATAAGTTTTACATCAAGCTAGCTATCCTAAGTTGCGACCAGAATCCATTCGCATTGTAACCACTGTTTATCCTACTATAACGCACTGCTTCTGCGAACTAAATGGGGAGCCTGCTGTTTCTCATTTAGAAAAAAGTTGCCAAGACAGGCCTCTTTGTCCCTCTCTTAACCGCACCACCCACTCCCCGAACTGTGGCAATCGGCTTCGCAGTTCCCAAAGCAATTTCACCTACGTTGTTTCACCTGTGTCGCCTTCTAAAGGAGAGACTCATCACCCCCGTTTTACGGATGGAGGTAAAATGCAGGAGCGGCCTTACATCTGTCCGACAACCAAGTACAGAACGCGGTGTCTGCGGCCTCGTCCCCCACTCGCCGTCTCTGCCCGCTCGACCCTCCCCGGCGTCCGTAAAGAACCAAAATGCCCGCGGGCCTCCGCGGCAGAGCCCTCCCGAGAACACCTCCCTTTCTGGAATCTTCTCTCGCTCCGACCGCAGTGTTGGGGGAGCACGCCCGGCCCGTTAGTACACCCTTCCCCTTCGCTGCGGCCGCCACTGCCCTACGCCGACTCTCCCACCTCACTCCTCCTTCCTCCTTTCCTTACCTTCGCTCCCTCCTTGAGCATCTGGGCAAAGCCCGGGGCCTTGGGGACGTGGAGAGCCATGACCACTACGCAGGGAGCAGTTCACGCGCCCGCTCAGACTATCCCTGAGGAAGCGAGGAGCGCGCACAGCCTCCTGGGAACGCAGCGTGCGGCGGCTTCACGCTCCTCCTCTCTCTCCAGCCGGGTCCGCCCCTTCCCCCAGCCGCCTGGACTGAAGCCTCGCGAGAAGGAGCACTTTGAGCAGTCAGAACTGACTTGACGATCCTCGATCTGGTCGATCGATCCGGCGGGTCGCGGAGCGCGCCATCTGTCTTCCGGCCGACGCACGCGCAGCCAGCCGGGCCGTTGTGGCACGCTGGCGATTTTTCCCTTTGACTAGGCTCGCTGCTCTGGACGTTTGAATTCTGCTGGTTCTGACCTGGAAGCCACACCTTCCAAGATTACCTTACTTGTAATCTTGCAGACCCTCGCATAACATCGGGGCAGGTGTGCGACGCCCCCCCCCTTTTTTTTAACCAAGGCAGGACACCTGCCTTCATCCCCAAAATCTATTCGTTGAGCGTGTGCTCGGACTTGGGTGCTGTAGCAGCTCTGGGGACTTGAAGGTGATAATTAAAATCTGTAAGGATAACTGTATACTGAGTACTCCTATGTGCCAGGCTCTGTTACTTGTTTTATGTGCGGTATCTTAGCTAATGGTCAATCTTACGAGTTAATTCTTATTATTTACATTTGGTAGAAGGAGAATTTGCAATTTACAAACGGTAATTTGTACAAGATCACAGCGCTAGTAATGTTAAAGCTAGGATTCCTACCCAGATCAGATTGACTGCAAAATGCACGTTGTTAACCAACTACCTTCCTCTTTCCTGCTTTTTCTTGGAAATATAACTCCCTTTTACTCTCCCAGAATCCTTTGAAACCTGACCTCTACGTCATCCCACATCAGCACGTGACTGATTTCAAAAGAATTGAATGGTAATAGAATACTTTAAAGAATAATTTCACACGGTGAAAGCAATCCACTCTCGTAGAAAATATGGAAAACTTGAGCAGAACGTTTGACTTGTCTTTTGTTCTTTGATTGGACACTTGCAAATGACTTATTTTCCTTAACTTGGGACAGATTTAATGTGTCTTAAGGAATAATCACGTGGCAAATGTATTATAACATTCTAATGAGCACTTAAAATACATAATTATTAAAAAATACTTTTGCCACCTCAAAGCAAGTGGTATGTGAACCACCTGTTGGGAAACATTACAAGAGATCAGTGATTCTCAAAGGGACAATACAAGATTTTCTCATGGATTAGCTAAGAAATAAATAAAAACTCATTCATCTAACTCAAAGAGAGCATTGCTTATAAATATAACCAACAACAATAACAACAAAAACTGAAAGGGATTAAAGATGACACTTGATGAAATTTTAATAAAAATGATTGTCTCAAGTCTTGATAAGGACCATTGAAGATAACTTGAGGATAAAACTATTGATGAATCGAGTTTCCATGGAAAATTTATAATAGAAAATGGATCTTAATTTTAGTAAATTAAAAAGGAAATGGAAATCTGTATGGTAATTTATCAAGAATTAAATTGATTTAATTTACTAAATCAATTTACTAAAAAAATTGCTAAGAAGACTGCTTTTTAGATAAAAATTCATTTATTTTGTATTATTTGGGTTAGATGGTGTATTCATAATTACAGAATCAAAACATCAAGGGCAAAATTTCCACTGGCTCCAAATAGTAGGTCAAATATTCCTCACCCAGAATAGAAAATAAACACAAATCCTCAATGTGGCTTCAAGGACTAAGTTCTGGTCCCTGCTTTCAGCACATGTATCTTTGCCCTCTTGGCCTTAGTTTATCTCTGATTCTATGGCTTCCACCAAGGTGGCACCTGATTCTCTTTACCTCTTTCAACTGCTTTTTCTTCTTTCTACATCTTAGCTTTGGCTGGCATCCTTTTCTCTGTGTCTCTTAGTTTCCTGACCCCCTTCAGGTTGGCCTCAGTGTGTTTCATACTTAAACATACCAAGAAAAAAATCTGGTTCATTCAATTTATTGCCATCTAACGAAAAGCCCCCAGGTCCTGTCAAATTCTCATCAAGGATACTACAAATCTCTATGGCTGCCTTGCATGAAGCAAGAATTCCTGGTGCACTTAATGTTGACCAGGGGGCCAGGATCATCTGTGACCTTAGTGTAAGGAATGCTTTGTGGCTGTTTTGTATGAAAATGAGCTGTACACGTGGCCAACATTCAGAGTTTCATCAGTAGTCTAGTCAGTCTGTCCAAGGCTATGCTGTAGTTAGTAGCTCTCCTAAAGCTTTCTGGATCAGGGCAAAGTAAAAAGTAATGAACTGTATAGTTAGTTAATTACTCCCTGGTTATTACCATTCTGAGAATGGAGATCTTGGACAGGATGAAAGTGATCATTTCCCCCTCACTTTAAATGTTGGCTTAGTTGTCCCAGTGACTATTGGTGCCTGGCCATGATTGAGCTGGTTAGGTTATGGGGATGAGAAAGGTGAAATGGAGTGAGACAGTGCATTTAAATTCTATTAGTGATGCCTTAGATCTCTGAAGGCTGATGAAATCTCGTAGAGGACTTCAGAGAGAAGTTTCCCTTCAGCTGTTATGAATGGATTGTCGATAAACTAAAACTGTGTTTATCAGTCCCTCTTTTAGTAAAATTAGAAGTTACTGCCTTAGTTCCTCTGATGGATGTGCTAGACTGGCACACTTGTGCAGTCCTGTATTGCAGAGGCCCGAGAGCTGAAATTATTTCCCAGGTTCCCTTGCTGTTATGGTTCAGGATAGAAATAAGTCTCCACCAGTAAGATACCTTCATGTGAGGGTTTGAAGGTGGTAGGGAGACAAAGTCTATTTTCAAGCTGCTCTGGTAGTTCTTCCAGCAAGCAGAATTATGAGAGGATGCTGTTTTGGCATTACTATTCCAGTAGTTACTCTGTGTGGAGGGGCAGCTGTGGTGATAGCGAAGGCTTCTTATCCTGTCTTCCTGCTCTCTGCATCACAGCTGTGGTGGTGTGTTCTTGATCTCAGGCTGTCCAGTGGTGATTCCTCATTCCCACCTTTCTGATCATACAGAAAGTATGGCTCCCAAGGTGGGTCAGTTCTGTGACATCTGGGGTTTATTCTTGGAGGCCCACCTGAGAACTTGTTTCTCCATCCATCCATGGTAGATTTTTTTGTTTTTCTTAGAAGATGTTGGGGGTAGGAGTTTATTAATTAATTAATTTATTTTTGCTGTGTTGGGTCTTCATTTCTGTGTGAGGGCTTTCTCTAGTTGTGGCAAGCGGGGGCCACTCTTCATTGCGGTGCGTGGGCCTCTCATTATCGCGGCCTCTCTTATTGCAGAGCACAGGCTCCAGACGCGCAGACTCAGTAGTTGTGGCTCACAGGCCTAGTTGCTCCGCGGCATGTGGGATCCTCCCAGACCAGGGCTTGAACCCGTGTCCCCTGCATTAGCAGGCAGATTCTCAACCACTGCACCACCAGGGAAGCCCCTATGGTAGATTTCTGAAGCATCTGATTCCTTGTATGAAAACCCTTTCTGCTTCTAAAACCTAGAGTGGTTTCTGTTTCCTACACGGGATGCTGATTGAGACAATTCCTGTGTTTATGATTGTTAGGAAGCTAAAAACAGTCACGGCCAGGCTTGTGAGCTAACATGTGAGATGAAATTCAGAAGTCATTCAGGATCTTGCCAAAACTAATTTTTACTCTTGATTTAAAAAAAAAATGGTTTTTAAAAATCAATTCTTTTTGGCTGGCCCAGAACTGAGAGTCAGAAAAGATTTTGAGATGAACCTGATGAGGAAGATTGAGGAAGGCTCAATATCGAGGAAGACTGAAGAAGGCCCAATATCAAGTGATATGAGAGACCACCCTTTTTCTCACGTTTATAATTTGAAATAAATTGCTTCTCTCTAGTACATGCAGAAAACATTTCTTTTCATAGTCTTACTGATTAAAAAGGTTAAATTAAATATGCTACCCAGTGAAGATTTTCTGTTATTAAAATTGTTTATGGTCTGCTAGTAACTAGCCTTTCTAACTTTGTTCTAATGGATCAAAGTATAGCATATCACTCCCCACCTTCCCCCCTTCTGGAAAAAATAGATTATTTATTATCTGAATTATGGCTTTATCAGATCACTTTTTTTTTTTTTTTTTTTTTTTTTTTTACATTTTAGCCAGTTTCCCATGACAAATTGCAAACCGGATTTCTCAAGCTAGTATTTTAAGCAAGGAGCAAGATTTTGACAAGGCTATTCCACAGTAAACTACTTTTTCCTTTCTGTATGTTTTATGCAGAAATTTTCAAGAACAAGATAAGATTGTTTATAGCTTTTATTGCTCTTTACTCAGTATTTGACTCTGTGGTTAGGAACCAGGTGTAGCCTAAACTGTGTAATATTGAGCTTTTAGTCCTGATTCTTATGTAGAATTTACATCTTTAACACCAGTGCAAAGATCTGGGTTTGGAAGGACAGTCTCCTGAAAAGTAATTATTTCAAGATGAGTAAAATAGAGATTTTTGACTACCCCCTTTCCTTTTACTTGTTTCTTAAGATTCAGTATTACTTTTAGATAAGCCAGTTGAATCCCTCCCTACTCCCCCTGAAAGTAAAAGTAATACATATTATCTGCTAATATCATCAAGCTCTAGAAATGACTTTACCAGCTCTTGATTCTCTTTTCCATTACCTAAAGGATTAGCTTAAGTTCAGGCACTGTAGCTGTTAGCAACTGCTGTATCAGTTAGCAAAAACAAACCACTCCACAACTTAGTGGCTTAAAGCAACAGCCACTGATTATTCCTCACAAACCTAGGACTGGTTGGACACTTTGGCTGATCTGGACCAGATATTGCTGTATTAGGTGGGGATTGCTTATGTATCTGCAGTCAGCTGGCAGGTGGACTGAGCATTGGTAGGTTAGGAGGCCTCAACTGGGACAGTCCTCATGCTTCAGCAGGCTACCTCGACTGGTGCTGATGGAAATGAGGGTTCCAAGAAAGCAAGCAGAAATGTGCAAGTACCTTGTCAAATTTGCTACTATCCCGTTGGCCAAAGTAGGTCATAAGGCCAAGCCCAGAGTCAGTGTAGGAGGGCAGTATCAAAGAGTGCAGGCGTGAAGGAGCATGAAAATTGAGGACAATAGTGCAGTCAATCTACCATAGCTATTCAACCCCAACTATCCTTTTTGCAAGTTTTCCAATATTGATTTTCTTTGTATTCAACAATTCCACTCAGAAAGTTATCTTAGGAAAATATCAGAACCAATTTACCTTGTAGGATTCACTAGAAAGCAACATTACTTAAATTGAAATTTTCTTTTGGTGTGCTACTGAGATTTTTTTTTTTTTTTAATCGTTGAACCACAGTGAATGGCTGGTAATATCTATATTGAAAAGATTCAGGCTAAAAATCAGTGTGGTCATTCTTTGCGTTGTAGAGCTTTGGTGTCTTACTTTTCCTTTTATTTGTATTTTGAAATAAACGAAGAACTTTTGGGAAGGCACAAATTGGTACTTTCTAAAGATATTTAGGTGTTTGCCTCAGTTAGTTCCTCAACTTTCTCGACTTTACTGTACAGAATATCTGCACCCTGGATTCTAGTTTGAGAATATAACTTTTAACCATCTCTTAACAAGTTCTTATCAAAAGCCTAACTGCAAAAATTAACATTTGAGGGAAATTCCCTAAATTCCATGCACTCTCATTTAGATAATAAATTTTGCCCTTGGATCAAGCCAGAGCATCAACATTCTAGTTCTTTGGAGAACTGAGTTTGAAAAAATGCATTTTGATACCTTACCATTGTCTTATAACAAGGAATATTAAAGGAATGGCCAGAGGTAAGGGACTCTTATCTTTACTCTAGGCCTGTTTTTGTGGATGTCAAACATTTCGTTACACAGTATCCTTTTTATATGACCTGTGGGGAAAACTTACCATCCAACCATTGTTTTTATTTTGTGATCTCTATGAATCTTACAACTTCTTTGTTTCTCTCTTAAATTACTAGAAACTTTGAGCCAATATGTAGCCCAGCTCTACCACCTATATGACTATGGTGTGACATTTCTGTGTACTACTCACTAGTTTGTTTTATTTTCTTGCTTCTTCTTTCTTATTTTGTCCAGACCATCTCAACTTAAAAAATTTTTTTATCAATTTTATTTGTTTTATAAGTCACATCAAATCCTTTATGGAATGAGATGGGGTATAAATATATTTTTAAGTGCTAATTTATGGATTTACAGATGGTTTGGGGATAATTAAAGGGGTTAGAAGCTTTTCTGTAGAGTGACCTTTCCCCTCCCTCCCTCCCTTCCATCCTCCTTCCCTCCCTCCCTCTCTTTCCTTCCTTCCTTCCTTCCTTCCTTCCTTCCTTCCTTCCTTCCTTCCTTCCTTCCTTCCTCTCTCTCTCCCTTTCTCTCCTTCTTTCTCTCTCTTTCATTCTTTCTTTTCTTACTAATTTAAACCGAGGAGTTTACATTTTTGCTAGAAACACAACCACACTGAAAGTAACACAAAACCAAAGTATAAAACAAGTCTGAGGGCTTCCCTGGTGGCGCAGTGGTTGGGAATCCGCCTGCCGATGCAGGGGACACGGGTTCGTGCCCCGATCCGAGAGGATCCATGTGCGCAAAGTAGCTGGGCTTGTGAGCCATGGCCACTGAGCCTGCGCGTCCGGAGCCTGTGCTCTGCAACCGGAGAGGCCACAACAGTGAGAGGCCCGCGTACGGCAAAAAAAAAAAAAAAAAAAAAAAGTCTGAGACCATATTATATTACTATACATTGATTCCATTAAAAACAGTAAGGGGAATCAAAGATTGTTGTAGAAATTTTTTCCTTAAGTTACACACATTAACTGATTCAGGTAAGATGGTCCCCGATTTCTTTTAGTTATTTAGCCCATGAGCTAGTACTTATTTTTGTGGTTGGATTAGCAAGGATGCTTGATGGTTCAAATGTTTATCAGCCATTGTCATTCTCACTTGTCCTATTCTTAATGTTTTGGCTATTTTTGTTACAATGATTTCTACTAGGATTTTCAATAGGGTCAGTCATTAGTCTCAGGGGAATAAAATTAAGAAGGATCTTCATGTCTATTTATGTAATGGTTGGCTAGAGCGATTATGTTTTCTCATTGCTATCTGACTGAGCTGTTTTCTGTTCCTTAACAGATATTCACTTTTCTGACTCTGTTCCAAACTGCACTGCTTAGGTGAAAGTCAAGCCACATCAGGAATCCTGATGAAGAAAGAGGGGAATGGCTACCAAAAATCCCTTCCAAGAGATCTTTTTATCCCCATACATCATCATAACAGGGCTTTTGACAACTTAGGAAAACAGTCGAATAACAGTTAGAAATTAACTTCCTGAGATGAATAAGAAAATTTATTTAGAAAGAAGAGATACAAGGCAATATGTATTAGAAAATACAAGGCAAAATTTAGAAAATGTGAAAATATGCAATCACTTATCTCACGATGACTCTCAAACTTTGCAAAAAATTACAAAGGAAAAAAACATTAGCAAAATTTAGAAAATGTGAAAATACGCAATCACTTATCTCAAGATGACTCTCAAATTTTGCAAAAAATTATAAAGGAAAAAGGAAAAAAAAATTAGCAAGGAAAATACCTGTCTCCAAGCCCATGCACTTTCTCCTTATTTGAAATATGGAATGACTCTTAGGCCCTTACCTGGGGCATTTGGACTGAGAATTGAGAAATAATGCAGCTCATTCCCATAAACTTTATCATCTGATTTCTCAGATAGAGCAAATGGGAACAGGTGTGAGAAAGCACAACCTAAGAACAGTCAGACCAACAGATAATAGCCAGACAGACAAAGGGCCTGAAATACTTAAAGGAGACTTGAAGAACTAGAGCAACATAATCGGTGCTGTTAAGAGAAGCCACTGTGTGTATCAGTGTTTTGCATTTAAGGTGATCATTGGCTATAAGTAAGCAAACTAAATAATGATGCTTGCACCTTGTTTAAGTGGTCATTGAATATGTGAAACATATTTAAGTTCTATCAAAAATGATGGCAAAATTTGAACATCTTTTGGTTCTTGATGGGGGAGCTTCATTTGTCTGGAAAATTCATTTATGAAAACAACATCATTCCTCCGATATTATTTACGACTGAAAGGCCATTATAGTTAACATTAATTGAGTGCTAGTGACACGGTTAGTGTGTTGTTCGAAGCAATGTCGTGATGGTTTTGATGCAGAATCATAACTCTTTATCACTCTCTGTGAAAGACAACTCAGGTAGTTAAACTGCTTCCTTGCAAGGTAACCGAACATTTCAGATCCTTGTATTCAGTAGTTATGTGGGAGGTGGCGACAGATTTTACCCCATGCCCTTCTCCAACCTCTTCCTATAAGACTGACAACTGTATTTCATCAGAAATAGGGTAAGGAAAATGTAGAAAAGTAGCAGAGGGAAATGAACCTTGGAAGTCTCTGAGTCAACTGCTGCTGTTGGCAACCTCTGGGCAATCTGGGGCAGGTCAGTCGCCTATTTGTTGATGTGCTGATTGAAACTCTGGGACTGGTTCTTTCCCTTAATACAAAACCAATTTTGAGCCAAGCCATTTAAGACCTTTTGAAAACTGACTCTAGAATAGCATGTGATATCCTGAGGAAAAAATAAACCATGATTTAGTAAACAGAGTGATCCACGGAGTAAGGATTGCTTTATATGGTGTTCTCACAGAAACAGAAGGCACAGAGGATTGAGTGTGGCCAGGAAAAAAATCCTTGACACACCCATGTGGGTTCCAACTTGACATGGATTTCTGAAAATTCCCAGCCTAGTGTTTGCTGCCCACCTGCTTTGGGAAGTGGGTGGAAGAATTCTCACCAAGCCTGGGAAATAGAAATTCCACTTACCCGATGAGGTGGTAGGAGAAATTAAGAAATGGTTGTGTCATTTCATAGTGACCACTGTGTTTGGGATTGTTCCTTCATATTCCTTTTGCCATAGGCAGATGGCAAAAATCAAGAATGGTGGAGAGTGCTGGCCTAAGATTTGACTTCAGTTTGGTTGATGATAATGATGACAGGAAAGATAGTACAGTAAAACACACCCCACAGTGATGAGAATTTGGCTTTATGGTGATTGGCAATGGAGTCCTATCCCCTGCTTGAGCCCTGTTCTTGCTACATTAATCTTCCTATATCTTGACTCTGAATTTTATAAGAATGAATATTTTGGACCTTCCAATATTATATGTCAGGGTTTAAGGGTGATGATGATGAGGTCACCTCTTGTTGCGTGTTTACTCTGTGCCATGCGTTCCTTGTACTGAGCCCTTCATGTTTGTTGTCTCGTTTAATCTTCACAGCCAGCCTGATGGAAAGCCTCTAATGACTTCACGTTGGACTTAAAATAAAAACCACCGTTTACACCAGGGCTTCTAAGGCCCAGCATGATTGGTCCCCATCTACTGCTTGTCCTGCTTCTTCTTCTTTTTTTTTTTTTTTGCGGTACGCGGGCCTCTCACCGTTGTGGCCTCTCCCGCTGCAGAGCACAGGCTCCGGACGCGCAGGCTCAGCGGCCATGGCTCACGGGTCCAGCCGCTCCGCGGCATGTGGGATCTTCCCGGACCAGGGCACGAACCCGTGTCCCCTTCATCGGCAGACGGACTCCCAACCACTGCGCCACCAGGGAAGCCCCGTCCTGCTTCTTTTTCACTCACTCTGCCACAGACACATAGGCCTCTGTTTTGTTCTTGGAACATGCGAACTCCTTCCCTTCTTAGGGCTTTTCTACCAGCTGTTCCCTCCGCCTGGACGTCTCTTCTCCTAGACCTAAGCATGGATGACTCCACTTGTCATTCAGGTCCCAGATTAAATCTTACCTCCCAGAAAGTGTTTCCTTGACAACTCCAATCTAAAGCATCTCCTCTATACCTCCTTTACATCACTCTGTTTTATTTTCATCACAACACCTAATGGTCCCTGAAAATTTTCATGTTGCTTAATTAAAACTATCTCTACCAATGTAATGTAAGAATTACTTTCTCAGGCATGTAATCTTCCTGAGAATTTGGACCAAACATGTTCTTTGTTTTTATGTTTCCAGCTCTTAGAACAGTGCTTGGCACACAGAAGGTATTCAATCAATAAATCAATGAACCCCAATGTTTGGATCAGGAAGCTGAAGCACAGAGAGGTTACCTATTTTAGGTCACCCAGCTTCTAAAGGCTTATGGAGTATTTATTCAGGCTTAATCCCAAAGCTCATTTTCTTAACCACCATGCTTTAAGACACTGATTAAGAGATCTCTTTACATCAAACCTGGACTCATGTAGAGGTAATAGCTGAAAACTAAACTTAGATGCCCAGGAGAGGGATTCTGGTTGTGTTGTAATCTACTAAGTTAATTAGTTAACTTATTGAACCACTTTATTGAACCACTATGCATTAAATAGTGCCCATATTTCTCAAAAGTGCTGAATTTCAAGACTATGCACTCAGGAAAGAGCAGAGCTGGAAAAATATTTCAACTTTGTTCTAATACTTTAGATCAACATAGATGCTTTTATCTTCTTCAGCAGTTTAACTATGAAAAGTGAAGCTTGGGGCTTCCCAGGTGGCGCAGTGGTTGAGAGTCCGCCTGCCAATGCAGGGGACACGGGTTCGTGTCCCGGTCCGTGAAGATCCCACATTCCACGGAGCGGCTGGGCCCGTGAGCCATGGCCGCTGAGCCTGTGCTTCTGGAGCCTGTGCTCCGCAACGGGAGAGACCACAGCAGTGAGAGGCCGCGTACTGCAAAAAAAAAAAAGAAAAAGAAAAGTGAAGCTTAAATAGACACACAATTTAGGCTGTTCTAAATATGATTAAGAAGTTTAAGCATAAGCATAAACAGCAAATAACAAATACTGTCACTTTTTGTTATGTTTCCCTGCAAGTGTTTATTTTAAAATATGTAATCCATTTTTGACAAAAAACACACAAGTTTGCAGGCTTGCATTACATTTGTGTCATTGAAAATAATTTGTTTTGAATTATGTGTAAGGAATAAATGTAATTTCTGGGTTCCTGTAAGTGCCCTGTCATAAGCTCTCCTTAAGTTATTTCACACCCTGCAAAGTTTAATTTAAGCATGCTAGTTTTATTTGATAGGTTAAAAGGAATTAAATTAGTTTTAAAATAAATTATGCTGCAAATAATATAAATGCTAATAGGAAATGTATTCCATAACACTAACGCTATATTTCTTGAGGCTGCTGAAGCCCAGTTATTATTATCATTACAGGCAATCTTAGCCTACAATTGATCAACTTAGGAAATGAGTTTTGGTGACACAGAGGAAAGCATGTGTGTGTGTGTGTGTGTGTGTGTGTGTGTTGAGGAAGGTAGGGACAGTCCACCTTTTGTGGTCCTGCTTTCTCTGATCTCATGATGATGTGAACTTTCCTTTGTTTCCTTGTTCTTCAGCTTGGAATCTTGGGGTGCAACTGTCCCAGTGAGTTAGCTACCTTTTTTTGCAACAGAGAGAACCAACAAGAAACTGGTGCTGGTGCAGAGGGAACTAACAAGATATTGGAGTATTGGGCGTATGTCTCCCAGAGATACCTCTCCTCCCTAAATGAAGAAGCTGTGGACGGCTGCTCATACTGCTTGGGGAAAGTAGGATGGGCTCCTTAGATCCCACGTTGGGACTTTTATTTTGCCATAAAAATACTGTTGTATATTATTTTGAGAGAGTAGAAATAATGGTGTTAGTAGTCTGCCTCAAATACATTCTAGGTTAATGTGTATTTGTATATTTGCAAACTGGCCCAGGAACAAATGAGAAAAAGATGTCTAATTCTAAACAACCAGCATATAAACTTCCTCTGGGAAGATAACCCTTTCCTAAGTTGATGGCTGCTTGTCATTCTGCACTTGACACCATTAAGTTTGTAGCTGGTGAATGTTTGTGGTCTTATAATTTCTTTTTTTTTTTTTAACTATTTATTTGGTTGCGCCGGGTCTTAGTTGCGGCATGCAGGATCTAGTTCCCTGACCAGGGATTGAACCCGGGTCCCCTGCATTGGGGGCGTGGAGTCTTAACCACTGGACCACCAGGGAAGTCCTAAGTGGTCTTATAATTTCTTGGCCTTGTCTGCCAGGTTGGTCTTAGACACAGGAACAAAGTATTAACCTCATAAAGAAATCGTATTGAAATAAGCAGCATAGATTTCTAAGGTGAAACCTCATACTTTCTGTCTTTACATAGGATTTACAAAAAGGGACTTACAAAAAGGGTCTGAGCTATTCAAAGGGTGAAAGAAAAAAAAAGATGGAAGGGAGGAGGGAGGGAAAGACCGAAGGAAGGAAGGAAGAAAAAGACAGTTGGAGGGAAGAAAAAAAGAAAGAGTTGGACATGGCCTAATAATAGTTTTCACATTATTAAACCTGTTTCCTTGCCCTAATTTCCATATCATGGCATTCATGGTGAAAGCTGTAAGTTCAACAATGTGAAATGTAACTCATTCATTCATTTGTTTATTCTGTATTATTTTTAGAGACCCCTCTGTGCCTATTTTTCTCTTAAAATGTTACTAAGTAGCCAGCAGAGGGTGCTCTTTCCTTAATTTAAGTCTTTCCAACCACTTCCCAAAAGGGAACAAGCTGTTTTTATGAGATCAAAAACTGTTACCCAGTGAAAAGAGCTGAAGGACCTGTAACCTCTCTTTTCTTTCCTCTTCCAAATGTTACAAAACGGAATATGTAAAAGGCATAGGGGATGCAGTCTCTTTCAGCTTTTTTTGCTAATAGTAAAATCTAATCTTGATGCCTTCCTTTCTTTAGTGGAGCTAGGATTATCAAGCCTGTATCCTCCTTCATGAACTGATGTTTTTTTCAGTTTGCTACATTCTTGAAGATTCCTTTTTTCCTCAATTTGTGTGTGTGTGTTTGTATTCTTCCTTTCTTTCTATACCAACGTTGTCCAATAGAGATATAATGCAATCTGCACGTGTAATTTAAGTTTTTCGTAGTCACATTAGAAAAGTAAAATGAAACAGGTGAAATTAATTTTAAATATATTTTATTTACTCCAGTGTATCTAGTTTTCATCATTTTAATGTATAGCCAAAATAAAAATATTAATAAGAAATTTTATGGGGTGTTTTTGGGTACTGAGTCTTTGAAATTCGATGTGTATTTTATGGCACAACTTAACGGCACAACTCAACTTGGCCTGTCACTTTCAACTGCTCAATAATTACATGTGACCAATGGCTACAGTATTGGACAGTCAGCTCTACACCTCCCCCCTTTCTTTCATCATTTCCCCATCTCTACCTAAACTGGCAGAAATCAGTGTATTACAAAATGATGCTATGTGTGCAGGGACTCTTTAGGTCTAATTATCTACTAATTTGGATCATGAAGGAAACATGACAAATGACCTGCATTGCTTTGAGAGACTGTCATCTACCAGTTTTGAGATCTTTTAATAGAATGTAATAACATTTTTTAGCCTGTTGATTTTTAAGTGGCTCTAATTCTCTCTAGCACAATAGGAGGTGTAGATTTGACTCAAAACTTTCAATTTTATTTTTCTGACTTTGTTTTCAAATACGTGATAATAATTACAATCTACTGTGTATTTCCTATATGCCGAGGACTGTGTGCTAATTATTTACCCAGATGATTCCATTTAATTGTCACAATAGCCCTTTGGGTTAGTTACTATTATTATCACTTCTATTTTAAAGATGAGGAAACTGAGGAGGGGAAGGGCTAGGGAATTGTCCAATGTGACCCAGCTAGAACACAGCAGAGGAAAGCTTTCATGCTGGGTCTGCAGGGCTCTAAATCCCAGCTTCTTTAACTTTATGCATGGTATTTTCCCAAGTTGTGAGTATATTAACTGCAAGTTTAGGATGTCAGTAAAAAGTAGAATTCTGCAAATGGAAGTAATCCTAGAGTTCCTGTAATCACACCTTTCTGTTTTATAGGAAACACACACACACACACACACACACATACACACACACAAAACCAAACCTGAGGCTGAGGGGGGCTGAGTAGTTTCTCCTTTGAATATTCAGGTCTAGAACCCAGGCCTTCTGATTCCAAGCCCAGTGCTCTTTCCTCTGATTAGAAATGTTTCCAGATTTGGACTCCAGTTTATAGGACCATTAACAGTCCTCTCTAAAAATGAGGCAAGAGGTTTCAAATTCTTCTCAGGGCAAAACAGAACTGACATCAAAAGATTTGTTTGGGGTCATTTGTTTCATCATGACTTTGATTTGGCCTTGGTCTTTATTTAGCATTTCAGTTTTATGCTCTGCGACAAGTTTGGCCATGTCGGAGGACCGTCCAAAGGTCAGAGAGCTGGCTGCTGACGATTGGATGCTCCCTCAGAAGCCAAAGTCTATAACTGTGCAGTGGAAATCCCCAGCTCACCTCTGCAGGAGTATTGTATCCACTCTCTGGAAGTTGTGGGCATTGCAGGCTTTTCGCACCCTGCTCCCTGGGAGCCTGACGCTGGCCATCAGCACTTCATCCTGCTGGGACCTGGGTCACGGCAGGTGGATGGCTCTCTGGTGTTCTGGGCATCCTCTTTCTCTCTCATTCAGTCAATGATTCTGATTCTCTTTCACTTTCTCATCAGGGGCTGTGGTCTAGAGGAGAAAGACTATTCCTGAATTTGTTAATTGTGCTATTTTTTTTTCTTCTCTGATTTGAGTACCGATCTCCCCAACATCTTGCCTAAGGCTCATGATAACTCTCATAAAGATTTTGTTTCCAAGTAATAGTTCATGCCAACATGTATAAATAGGCTTCCTCTAATATTGGATATACAACACATTTTTCATATTAAACAGTATATTTAAGAATTCTTCCAACTATTACTTCTCAGCTAATATTGAATTTGTTCCAAGAGTGACGATATTATTCAAGGCTAGAAATATCCCATCCGTAACCTGTTTAATTAGATAATTCTCTTTATTTTTGTGAAAAAGGATGATCTGGGTTTAAGTTCCAGCTCTGCCACTTAGCAGGCAATGACCTTGGGCACATCGAGTAACCTCTATGAGTTTCAGTTTCCTTACCAGTAATATGAGACTGATGATAATTACCTTCCTCATAGGATTAATATGAAGAACAAATGACACATATGAAAGTGCTTTGTAAAGTACAAACTATTCAAACCTTAGTTTATGTCACATTTTCACGTATCCGTGAACATATGAATACATATATGTTGTGGACATGATTGTTTATATGTCATGATGTAGACTTGGACCAGTCCAGGTCATAGTTATCACTCTAGGGCAGTGGTTCTCAACTGGGGGCAATTTTGTGTCCCAGAGGATATCTAGCAATGTCTGGAGATATTTTAGAGTGTCACTTTAGGGAGATGGTGTAGAAGTTTAGTAGGTAGAGGCCTGAGACTCATCTAAACGTATCCTACAATGCACAGGTTAGCTCCCACAACAAAGAATTATCTGTTTGAGAAACCCTCCTTTAGAGCATTGCTTCTCAAACTTTAGCATCTATCAGTGTCACCTGGGAAGCTCGTTACAACACAAATTGCTGGACTCTATCCCTACATTTTCTGATTCAGAGGGTCCAGGGTGGGGTCCAAGAATTTGCATTTCTAAGATGTTCCCAGGTGATGATGATGTCTCTGGTCCAGGAACCACACCCTGAGAACCACTGCTGGAGATGATTCTATCAATATGCACTGGTTGATTTCAGAGGCTGCTTTGCTTAGCCTACCAAGTAAGCTAGTGTTTTTACTTGTTAAAAGGTACAAAATTTGTACCAGCTAGTGGAGGAGTCTGGCTTCAGGTCCAAATCCCTTGTGTGATCTCTGTGTGACTAGAAGCAATTACAAAGCTTTGCTTGGCAGGCCTCATGGAGGGAAGCTGCCCTCCCCACTCCAGACTTGGTGCATTACAGTTTTCTGGAGGGAGTTGCATGCAAGGACTCAGGTCCCCCCACCTCTCCATGATCATAGACATAGCTGCCTTCCTAGCCCAGGTGCCTCCATTCTACTGCCTCTTTACTGAGCGTCTTGGCTAAGACACTTCTCCCCTCGACTCACCTTTCCATTCCTAGCCTTTCCCCTTCCCCCTTTCTCCAGCTTATGGGGTCCATAAAGAGGGAGGAGCCTTTGGTTTAGGGCTTCTTTTGCTTGTGAGTTGATTTCTCTGACTGTCCTGCATGTCGTATGAGCCTCACCTGTGTTGTTTCCTGGCGGAAAATGGAACAGAGGGGAGCTGAAGCTTTTCTCTTTTGCCTCTTACTTGCACTGTCATAGTAAGTGAATAAAGCCTTGATTGTTACTCTCAGTTTGACTCATCGTCCTAATCGACCCCCTTGAAACCTGATTGTTCAACGGTAAGTATTAAGTATTTTCCTTTACCTGTAGTCTCCCCTCAACCCATGTGCTGTCAATACAAATGTTATAGTAAAAATATGTGGTGTCACTGCCTACTCCAGAGAAGCAATTCTCAACCTTGGCTGTACATTGATATTACCTGGGGATCTTATTAAAATGCAGTTTCTAACTCAGTAGGTCTGAGGTGGGGCTTGAGATTCTGCATTTCTGCAAAGCTCCAAAGTGATGTCAATTCTGCTGGTCCAGGGACCACACTTTGAGGGGCAAGACTAAAGTTTCAAGGAAGTAATGATTTCAGTAAGAGAATTACCGTAAATACACAGACATACAAAACAATTACAGTGATGCCACTCAGTGGTATCAGCTGTTTCTAATATTAAAAAATGAGGTGATTTTAGAACAGTGGTGCTCAACCCAGGTGCATTTGAGGAGCTTATAATTTTTAGTATGGAAACTCAAACAGAATGTTTGAGTATGGCTGGAGCCTGGAGAGTGGAGGAAAGTGTGAATTCTTATGAATCTGGACAGGTACTATATTCAGGACTCATTTGGTTACAGGCAGTAGAAGCCCAACTTAAGGAGTTGAAGTATAAAAGGGAAATTGTTGGCTGGTTGAAGTCCATGAGTGGAGCTGGCCTCAAGGGCAGTGAAATGAGACCATCAGGTCTGTTTCTTTGCTCTCTTACTCTACTTTCCTCTGTGTGTTAGTCTTACTCTCCTCCATTTCAGAGGCATGTCCTTCATATGGATGGGAAATGGCAGGGCATGATTAGAGGCAGCTCAAGGTTTACAGCATCCCAGTTTAGCTACTAAAAAGGAAAGGGAGGTCTTCTTTCTTCCAGAATATGTATAAAATCCCAGATAAGAACTCTATTTACAACATATGCCATTCTAGCCAATGACTGTGGCTGGGGATGGAAGGCTTACTGTGATTGTGTGGCCACCAAAAGCACAGGTAGTGGGGAAGGGATATTACCTTAAGGAGAAAAGAGTTGCTTTTATCTAGAAAAAAAGGACAAGGGGAGGCTGAGCAGACGGAACCAAAAGATATTCACTAGAAATATCTAGTAGGAATATGGAGGGAGTATACATACCACAATAAGACCTTGAACTTTTCCCTAAAGGTAGCTTAGATGAAAAGTTTAGTTTTGAATACATTGTTGAACTGTATTGTAGCCAGCAGATATTTGGAGCTCACCTAAGGAGAATGGGAAAAGAAGAGAAAGGAAGAAAAGAAAAAGAAAAGATTTTCAAATAAATTGAAAATATTACAATTGCACACAAAATATGAGATAGAACAAAATTAAAATTTGCTTTCAATTTTAATAACACCACTGCAATCCCCTTACGTTGACCTTGAGATGTTCGCTAAGTACCTGTGGTTTGATGACAACTCCAGTTCTTAGGCTAGAAAACAGTCAGATTTATTACCCGTTTGTTTAGGTCATAGCCTTCCTTCTGCATGGTTTTGAAATTAATCATTTCTCCTATAGGCATATGGTCAACCACATGATATGTAGTTACCACAGCAACTGAGTTCACATGAATTAGGCAGGGGAGCAATATTCCAACTTAATTAAAACATGCAAGGATATAATTTATATGATGATGTCAAAATGGATTACCCATTAATGTTATAATATTGGGATTAATAGAAGCAGAATTGTCTTTTTTTAAAAATTTATTTATTTTATTTATTTATTTTTGGCTGTGTTGGGTCTTCGTTCCTGCGCCCGGGCTTTCTCTAGTTGCAGTGAGCGGGGGCTACTCTTCGTTGCGGTGCGTGGGCTTCTCATTGCGGTGACTTCTCTTGTTGTGGAGCACGGGCTCTAGGCGCGTGGGCTTCAGTAGTTGTGGTGCACTGGCTTAGTTGCTCTATGGCACGTGGGGTCCTCCCAGACCAGGGATCAAACCCATGTACCCTGCATTGGCAGGCGGATTCTTAACCACTGCACCACCAAGGAAGTCCCATAAGCAGAAGAGTCTTGCTAGTGTTTTTCAGGTTTTAGCTCAGTCAACAGAAACTGGTCAAGCAGTTAAGATTAGATAAGATCATAAAAATGTATACGAAAACAAATTGTAGGTTCTGTAAATTGTGTCTGTGTAACTTGAAGGGATTATGGAGGAAAACATAATCTAGTGGGTCTATTACCTAGATTTGTGCTGTCCAATATGGTAACTATATAAATTTAAATTAAGTAATATTAAATAATATCAAAAATTCAGTTCCTTAGTCACATTAGACACACTTCAAGTGCTTAATAGGCATATGTGGCTACTGTCTAACATATTGGACAACACCTGTAAAGAACATTCCTATCTTCATGGAAAGTTCTACTGGACAACACTAATCTCGACACCATCAATGGGTCAAGTTCCCTTTCTTTGGGATGAAATAAGCCAAATACAAATTTTAAAAGGGATTTTTCTCTCTCTTCGTGCCCCAAAGTAAGTTCTGTCAGCTCCACCTTAAAACACACTCCCAGATCTAACCTCTTCGCTCCTTTTTTTTTTTAATTAAAAAAATTTTCTTTTAGCTGCACTGGGTCTTCATTGTGGCACGTGAGCTCCAGATCACACGCACTCAGTAGTTGCAGCGTGCAGGCTTAGTTGCCCTGCGGCATGTGGGATCGTAGTTCCCCAACCAGGGATTGAACCCATGTCCCCTGCACTGGAAGGCAGATTCTTAACCACTGGACCACCAGGGAAGTCCCTTCTCTCTTCTTCTGCTGCTATCCTCTGAGTCCAAATCATTATTAACTCCCATTTGCACAACTGCTGTTGCCTCCTGAACTCACCTGGTTTCCATTCATTCCATTTATATGTGGTCACCATAGACCAGCAGGGTGATTTTTTAAAAATAGATCAGGGCTGGGCTTCCCTCGTGGTGCAGTGGTTGAGAGTCCGCCTGCCGATGCAGGGGACACGGGTTCATACCCCGGTCCAGGAAGATCCCACATGCCGCCGAGCGGCTGGGCCTGTGAGCCATGGCCACTGAGCCTACGCGTCCGGAGCCTGTGCTCTGCAACGGGAGAGCCCACAACAGTGAGAGGCCCGCGTACGGCAAAAAAAAAAAAAAAAAAAAAAGATCAAATGTAATTTTTTTTTAAAAAAAGGAATGCAAAAGAAGGAAATTGAACATTTATTGAATTACCATTATTTGCACCACTGTGCGCTGTTCTTTTAAGTAAACTATCTTCTTTAATCTTTACAATAATACATGAGGGAGATATTTCTTTCTTCTTGCAAAGGTGGATGTTAAGGTTCAGAGAAGGCAAATAACTTGTGTGTGTTTACCTGGCTGGTAAGTGGCAGAGCTGTTGAAGAAATGAGTGAATGATCAGACAGCAAAGTCCACAAGCTTCCAATGAGACTGACTTGCCAAACGTTGTTAAACCCTAAAGGAGATTTGTTATTGAGCTTCTTTCTTTTGAGGAAGAGAGGGACTCTTTGTATCTTTATCTACTGTATATCTTTATTTATCTGGACTTTGCATCTTTAGTTGAGAACACCAGTCTCTTGATCAGATTAGAGTTGAAGGTCTCTATTCCTTTAACTTCCAAATATGCCAAAGTGACCGGCAGAGTTTTGACATGACTTATACTGAAAGGGTTCTCTCCCTGACATCATCCTAGGGTTTAAAGCAGTGGCTCTCCACTTTTCTGGGTTTGAGGTATACTAGAATTTTTGAAAGCATACAAAAAGAAGTTGAGAGATTAAAAACAACATACACACAGAAAGCCAGTAAAAATGATAATGGAGCATAATAAAGTAAAACATCTCAATATATGTAAGTACAACCACAACTATCACACTGTCAGTCATGGCGTCCCTCTTTGACACTATGCCACCTCTTTCTCTGCATTGGACTACGTGTTCCATCTGTCACATCACTGTGTTCAGAGTATGCATGCCACAGCAAGAGTAAGTCTTATTACTTTTACTATCTTTGTTGTTGCTGGGGGATCTTTGCTGTTGCTGTGAAGAGACTGCAACACAGCAGTTGGTCAGAGTAGGAGGCTCTTTGTTTTCTCCTAAGAAACAGACTTCACCCCCATTTTATCCTCTGAGTGGCAACGTTGGGATGTACAGGAAGCTGTCTGCATCAGCTTCTTAAACAATGGAGATTCCCAAGACCCAGTGGTCTTGGACTTCATGTCTTGGGTTGGATTTTAACTCAAAACAGCTCTGTGGCTCTTTCTCTTACAAAAGACATCTCTTGCTTGTTTTCCCAGTAAGAAACCCTGAGTTCCAGGGGTCATATGATATATGAATATCAGAGGATATTAAGGATATCAGAGGATATTTCTGTATGTCTCTCTTAGGCCCCTTTGCCAAATTCCTCTGTATTACACAGGTCCTCATCCTTCCCAGGTTTCCAACCGTCTGGCCATGCAGCGGTTCTAATTTATGTGGAGCGTTCCCATCAGCACAAACTCTTGCCATGATGCTGTTTACATTTTTTTTTCCTTCTTGATACACATTTTCCCCCGCAAACCAGTCTCAGACCTTGTATCCCCCAAGGCCATGCTACTCAGAGGGTGAGTGTCAACATCAAGTCAAATGATCCTGTAAAAACAACAGATAATTCCACTCTGGGTATTTATTAGAAGGAAATGAAAACACTCATTCAAAAAGATATCTGTACCCCCAAGTTCATTGCAGCATTATTTACAATAGTCAAGACATAGAAACAACCTAGGTGTTCATTGATGGGTGAATGGATAAAGAAAATGTGATACATATAATGGAATATTATTCAGCCATAGAAAAAAAAAGAAATCTTGCCATTTGTGACAACATGGATGGACCTTAAGGGCATTATGCTAAATGAACTAAGTCAGACAGAGAAAGACAAATACTGTATGATCTCACTTATATGTGGAATCTAAAACGAAAAACAAAAAACAAAAAAACAATTGAGTTCATAGATACAGGGAACAGATTGGTGGTTGCCAGAGGCAGAAGGAGAGGGGTGGGTGAAATGGGTGAAGGTGGTCAAAGGTACAAACTTCCAGTTACAAAAGAAATAAGTCCTGGGGGGCTTCCCTGGTGGCACAGTGGTTAAGAATCTGCCTGCCAATGCAGGGGACATGGGTTCGAGCTCTGGTCCACGAAGATCCCACGTGCCGTGGAGCAACTAAGCCTGTGAGCCACAACTACTGAGCCCACGTGCCACAACTACAGAAGCCCGTGTGCCTAGAGCCCGTGCTCCACAACAAGAGAAGCCGCCGCAATGAGAAGCCCATGCACCACAACCAAGAGTAGCCCCTGTTCACCGAAACTAGAGAAAGCCCACCACAGCAACGAAGACGCAATGCAGCCAAAAATAATAAATAAAATAAATAAATTAAAAAAAAAAGAAAGAAGTCCTGGGGATGTAATGTACATCATAGTGACTGTAGTTAATAATACTGTGCTGTATATTTGAAAGTTGGTAAGCCAGTGGGTCTTAAAGGTTCTCCTCACACACACAAAATTGTAACTGTGTGTGGTGATGGATGTTAATTAGACTTACTGTGGTAACCATTCCAAAACATATACTAATATCGAATCATGTTGTCTACCTGAAACTAATATCATGTTATATGTCAATTACATCTCAATTAAAAAAAAACCAAAACTTTTTTCCTGTCAAGTTTACTTCTGTTCTACTTTCAGAAACATTCTCCACGTCCCCTCTCAACCAGAGCTATGGTTTACATTTAAACTATTGCTGTCCCAGTAGAAAAACCCCTTTGCACCCCCTTAAATGTGTTCACTATTCCCCACCCCGTCATAAGAAGCGTGAGTTGGGAAGCTCACAGTAGTCATTGCATTTCCAACGGCACCGCAGACTGACCCATAAGCAAATTCTCCACATGGAGGCGAGCTTTGCTGTTTTCCACTCTGCGCTGACCAGACTTACCCACATATGCTAATTTGAGAACCTCCTTTGCTCAAAGGGAAAGCTTGTCTGGATTAGAAAAGTCCTGTGTAGAAACCTGACACTGTCCCGGGCCGGCAGTATTTGGAATCACACACAGGAAAGGGCTGTGTATTTGTTGACCTGCCTGCATGACAGAATGTGTGTGTGGCCGTCTCTAATTACAGCCCTCCAGGAAGCATCACCCCCAAAGTACGACTGCTATGAACTCCGGTTCATCCTCATTAACTGAGGTGGAGATTCTCTTTCTGCCTGTATTGTCTTCTAAACCATATCCTTCCTGCAGTCTTTTTTCATGCCTTGGAGACTCACTGGCCATCCTCTGGGGGCACATGGGCCTAGCTTTGCCCCGATCAGATACATTCAATAGTTATTCGATAGCTTTTGTGAATAACCAGCTCTCCTTAGTCAAACACTGGGTCCCATTGAAGTGCCATGCACAGGGCCCTAGAGAGCCCCAGGTATGATTTGTCACACTGAGAAAAATGTGTTCAGAGGGGAAGAGAAGAAGCTAACCTGTAGCCGTTTGATTTCCACCCAGGTATCCAGGTCCAGTGGGATTAGAGTCTGATTAACTTCTGGGCCAATCCTGATCTTCTGCTTTGCCTCTAGGATCCCAAAACTGGAAGTAGGGCTTGCCCTGGAGGATTTTAGGTTTAAGAGGCCTTTCTCTCTGATCCTTCTCAATCCTCCTGTAGGTGGTTTGTAGCTTCTCTTCCACCCCTCCCCCCGCACCATGCTAATTTATTAACCTTCAACAGGTCAGGTGCTGCCCTTCATTCTGATCCTGGCTCAATCCATGGAGCTTCTTGTGCTCTGAGCTGAAAGTTGAAATGATAAGGATGAGGTCTTTGGCCCGGAGGAGGGCCTGCTTTGTTGCTGAGTCATACCTGTAAACTCATAATCCCAGTGAAATCTGATTAATGAGCTAAAGGACATTCAAGTTGAATCCTTAAGGAAGGAGCAAGTAATTGTTTACCTGGAGAAGTGGGGTAGGGGGAGATTCCAGGCCATGGGGATAAACATCACATATAGAGGTACAGGGGCACAAAAACACATGGTACACTCAGGAAAGCTATAAGAAATTCCCTGACAGGGACATTCTTTTTATAGATCTTATTCTGGAAGTTCAGTGTAGATGGGCCAGCAGAGGAATAGGGGTGGTGACGTTCAAGAGTGCTTTAAACCACCTACCCATGCTGCCTAGGACTGAGGGTGTGTCCTGTCCAGAGTTACCCCTTGGCTGGAAGGCATATGGCCCTGCACTCTAGCTTTGTTGGAGGAAGGAGGCTACATGGAGGGAGTTTCTGTTTTATGGTAACACAGAAAGAAATTTTTTTCCTTAAAATATTGCTGAAGGTAGCTCTCTGAAAGTAGGCTCTAGACAGTCCTTGCCTGCCTCCTGACCTTTTCTTCCCACCACTGGGGTCCCTTGAATCTCTCTGTCTTCCCATTGGTAGGCACATGCCAGTCCCCAGTCTCTAGGATCAAGCCAGACAGGGCTACAGGTAGCCCGTATGGAATCTCCACTAGTATTAGAAAGAAGCACTTTCCTGTGGGTGGTCCAGGGCTTAGCAAGCCTAAGCCTTCTTTGTGAGCACCAAAAGGTGGCCCTTCTGAAGAAAAAGATGCTCCCTTCTTCAGGTAGAAGGAGCTCAGCAGTGGGGTCATGGCTTAGAGAGCAGAGCTGAGCTGGGTTTTGGTCCCTATCCACTTCTTTTGGTCTAGGGCCCTTGTACTGATCACAGTCTGCACAACTACAAGAGGCAGCTCTGAAGCATGACCTATGGTGGAGAGTCCAGAATTGTAAGACTTGTTTGTAATCGAATCACCCCTCCCACTAGTTCCCCTCTAGTCTGATGCCCCAGCTTTGAGCAGGATTTTGCACTAGGATTTAGGGTAGGTGTGTGACCCAATTCTGGGGAAATCTGCTGAGGGCTTCTGGGGAGGATTTTCCTCCCTCACCACCTAACTTTGGAAGTTGTCATGTGGGGATGTGGGCTATAGAGCTGCAGCAGCCATCTTGAGGCCATGAGGAAATAAAGTTATTAAAAACAGCAGCAAAGCTAATAAAAAGCCTTGACTTTACTGAGATGCTAAACTAACTAATCCTGTTTCTGGACTTCTTGTTATTTGAGAGAATAAATGTCCATTGATTAAACCATTTTTGTTGAGTGTTCTGTTAATGGCTAGTGAAAATATCTGATAAGGAAACTATGACTTGCCAGGTACTGTACTAGAGCTTCATAATATTCATAACAACTCTAAGCAGTATGTACTGCTATTATCTCTCCTTTTGGATATGAAGTTCAGAAATATAATGTGTTTTTCCCAACAACACTGAATTTCTGTTGTTTAAGCCCCTCAGTCTATGGTATTTTGTTATGACAGCTCTAGTTAAGACACCAATTTTTTTTTTTTTGGCCTTGCTGAATGACTTTCAGGATCTTAGTTCCCTGACCAGGGATGGAACCCAGGCCCCCCCAGTGAAAGCTCAGAGTCCTAACCACTGGACCACCGGGAATTCCCTAGACACCCATTTTAAGGATGTTGATACCTATTGCCAAATTGTCCTCCAGAAACATTGTAGCAATTGGCAGCCACATCAGTAACATACAAAAATACACATTCCCTGTACTTATACCAATACTGCATGTAATCTTAGAAGACCTGAATTTGAATGGCAGTCAACCTTCCAGCACCTGGGTATGCTTGGGCAAGTCACTTTCCCCTCTGAGTCCCAGTATTCCCATTTGTCAAATTAACATAACGATAATTATCCCAGCTTTATTAGTGCCATCTCACAGGCCCATTGAGAGTGCCAACAAGAGAAAGAATGAGAAGACATTTTGTAAACTGTAAACAAGAGAAAGAATGAGAAGACATTTTGTAAACTGTAAAGTAAAACACCTGTGATAGTGGTTGTATTAATTCATCTTACTGCCTCAGTAAACAAACCATAGAATGTTTTGGAGGTCAAACAAAACAGTCTGAAATAATACTGCAGTGTTTAATTGACTCAAATTGTGTGAAATTTAGTCAAAATGAAACATGAAAAAATACTTAGGTAAGTCCCAAAGTTCAAGATGAATCTGAATTCAATGTAGGCTGGCCCAAACCATTTTCTGATTCCAGAAGTGTAGCTCAAGAGTCCAAGAACTTCCCTTTCTTCATTGAAGAATTATATTCCTGTGCTGCTAGTTTGTATCTTCCTTCGAGGCTGACATTCTTACCCTCCATGGACCCCATCCGAGAAGCTTCATCTCTCATCCCATCTCCAAATTACAACCACCACTGGGACTGGGAGAGGATGCTTATTCCCTCCTCTTTTCTAACCTCTTTTGCTCTAGACCTTTCCTAGAGAAAGCTCTGTGGACCTAGGAAGGGGTCTGGATGAGTATTAAGTGCTGTGAATTCCAAGAAAGAAGAAATCCCGTTACACACAATGACAGTGCACATTTGAGTAATGCTTATTTTACACCCATTTAATTAATGTCATTATTACTATTTCCTCTAGTAATTAATTTAATTTTGATTAGTAATAGAAAGGTAGGCTAAGTCTATTTTCCCTTGAAATTAGAGAAATCTTACAAATTTAAAAAAATGTTTGGCCAGGAGGTGTAAAGGTTTTCATATGTGTGAGACCTTGGTCAAAGGTCTTACCAATTGTTCTCTCTTGGTCAATGGGTGTAGACATAAATTTAGGAATGGATTTTGACTGGTGATTCCATAAGACTCTCACTTTACTGAAATCCATTTCTTGATTTACAAATTGCATATCTGACTTAAATAACGCAATTTTCCTTTACACACAGAATTAGTATAGTAATCATGTGTGTTTATAAGTGATAGTACCCTGAATTTGCGGATAAACTGCAATTTATACAGTTGGCCCTTGAACAATGCCGGGGTTAGGGTGGTCAACCCTCTGCACAGTTGAAAGTTCGCTGTTGGCCCTCTGTATCTGAGATTTCTCTGTATCTGAGGTCCTGCATCTGCAAATTCAACAAACCACAGATCATGTATACTAATGTAGTATTTACTATTGAGAAAAACCTGCGTATAAGTGGACCTGCACAGTGGACCCTCAACAGCTCCTGTTGTTGAAGAGCCAACTTTATAAACAGTTGTGCCTCAAGCTGGCCCTCTGCAAAATGGTAAACTCCTTCAGCTGTAGTTTTCTCCTTGTCTTTTCTACACCTCTTCTGTTATTCATAATTCCTCTTCTGCACAATGCCCAGGGAATCCTCTAGATCCCAATATTAAAATGTCATCTGAGACATGACACTTAAACCAAATCCTCAACCTTTGCCCTCACAATCGAAACTTACCAAGTCAGGATGTCAAATCATGAGATTCTCTGTGCTTCACAAAGTGACAGTGAATTCATCTTATCGAATCAGTCTCTCCCTTTCTTGAAAATAAAGCAGTTTTTTTCCCTATAAATTAAAAAAATGTATACACCTGTGCATAAATGTATAAAGGTGATCAAAGTTTGCTTCTGTTTCTAAGTGAATTTCTTTTCTTTTTTGCTTGGTTTCCCCTCTCCCCCTCACTAGTATCCCCACATTACCCACTTCTCCCAATCCATGTTAACAAGTGTCCTTTCACATTTTCCTCCAACCTCACACGGTCCTACTCAAATATATACATGCAGAAGCCCACATATCTCTATGCATGTATTTTATACAAAGCAATCATACTATACATGCTTTTCACTCAACAGCTCCAGGTACTGGTCCCTCCAAGCCAGTTTCCATGGCTTGGATCCATTCTGTCAAATGGCTATAGACCATTCCCTCATATAAAAATAATATGAGTGAATCTACCATTCTGTTACTGATGGGCATTCACTTTGTTTCTATTTTTGCCATCATGTGCTGTGGTCCAATAAGCTATCTTTCACATAAATCCTCTGTACTGCAGCTTTCCGATTTTATAATTCAGACTCCCAGGAGTGAGGTTTCTGGGCCAAAGGGTATGGAGAATTAAATTTTAATTGATGTTGTCAGACTGCTCTCCAAGAAGACATTAATCTGTCAATGCATAACTGTGTGTTTTCCTTGTAACCCTGCTAACAAGAGATGTTATCTGTTTTCAGAGGTTATCAGTCCAGTGATGTATAGAGTGGTATTGTATTGTGCATTTAATTTGCATTTCCTTGACTCAGTAAATTTGAGCATATTTTTACTTTACTTCAAACCTTCTACAACTTGTATCCATTCAAGTTTTTTTTTTTCTTTTGCTACCTTCCATTAAATTATGGGATGAGACATTTTACTTTAAATACAAAATTAATCTAGTTTTTCCTTCATAAAAAACCACATTCATTATATGAACATATATTCATATTTCTCTGCAATTATATACTTCAATCACCCATATTAATTACAAATTTTAACTAAAGTCATTAATTTTGAGGTATATTTTCTACTTTTTCACCTTCTGAAACTCCTTTATTCAAAGTTGGTAGCACCAGTTCTCAGATTTTCTTATGTCCCCCACCTCTGCTTTTCATTTTTCATCTCTGTGTCTTTTTCCTCTATTTGCTGGTAGGCCTTAAACTTTCTATTCCACCCTTTCTACATAGTTTTTTCATTTCTACTTTCATGTTCTTAATTTCAAAGAACTTCTTTTCCTTCTCTGAATGTTTCTTTTTTTACGCTATCCATTTTGTTTCATGGATGGATTATCTTCTTTTAAATCTGAATATATATAGAGAGAGAATATTCTCTCTATATAAATATAACCTGAATGTGTGTGTATATATATATGTATATTTTAAAGTATTTTTTCCTCTCTCATCACTCATCAGTCTGTTTCTTCCAAGATGCCTTCTTTGTGGGTTTTTTTTTTTTTTTTAGAGTATAGTTGATTTACAATGTTGCATTAGTTTCTGCTGTACAGCAAAGTGTATCAGTTATACATATACATATTTGGTCTTTGTCTTCCACATTAGAGATGTTCCTCAGGTATCTGGTAATCCTCCGTGGTCTGCCCCGTTTAAAAGTGGGGAGCTGAAATCCTGGAGGGCAGCTCGGAGTGCACTCTCAGGCTGGCAGGCTGGAGGTGATCTGGCTGTGGAATTTGTTGGGAACTCGCCCTCCTCCTGATATCAGTATCTTTAGATCTGTCTTCTTGGGCCTGTCAGGTTCCCCTGAGAAGACTCTTCCAGTCTCCTGCCTGTCTAGAGAGCAAGGGCTCATCAGCATTGTGGAAGTTGAGAAGGGCAGGAACACTGTGTACTTTGACTTAATCCCTCCGTTTCCAGTTCGTGCATCCACACAGCCTCTCTTCCCTCTTCTCCAGAGAACAAAGCCCCACTCTTCCACTGGTGGGGGGGGGCGGGATAGGAGTGTGGAGTAGAAAAGGGACTTCAGGGCCTGCCTGTGTCTCAAGCAGATTTCAACACATCCTCTTATTTTAGTTTCTTGCTTTGTCCCCACTTCCAGAGGTACCTGCTGCCACCAATTCCTGAGCCTTTGGAGGACTCTGCATTGTATCAAGTTGGTTCTTTTTTTAAAAATAAATTTATTTATTTTTGGCTGCGTTGGGTCTTCGTTGCTGCGTGCGGGCTTTCTCTGGTTGCGGCGAGCGGGGGCTACTCTTTGTTGCGGTGCACGGGCTTCTCACTGCGGTGGCTTCTCTTGCTGTGATTGTTACAGAGCACCGGCTCTAGGCATGCAGGCTTCAGTAGTTGTGGCGCACGGGCTTAGTTGCTCCGTGGGATCTTCCTGGACCAGGGCTTGAACCTATATCCCATCCATTGGCAACTGGATTCTTTTTTTTTTTTTTTAATCATTAATGGGTGTTGTTTGAATGAGTTTCTTTCTTTTTCTTTTCTTTTTTTAAAATTAATTTATTTATTTTGGCTGTGCTGGGTCTTCATTTCTGTGCGAGGGCTTTCTCTAGTTGTGGCAAATGGGGGCTACTCTTCATCGCGGTGCGCGGGCCTCTCACTTATCGCGGCCTCTCTTGCTGCGGAGCACAGGCTCCAGACGCGCAGGCTCAGTAGTTGTGGCTCACAGGCCTAGTTGCTCCGCGGCATGTGGGATCCTCCCAGAACAGGGCTCGAACCCGTGTCCCCTGCATTAGCAGGCAGACTCTCAACCACTGCGCCACCAGGGAAACCCCAGCGACTGGATTCTTAACCACTGTGCCAACAGGAAAGTCCTCAAGTTGGTTCCTGACCTTCTCTGCTGATGGCTTACCACTTCTGGTGAGCCAAGCCATCTGTTTTTTTCACATCTGGATACTTCCAAACCCAAACTTTGTGTTGCTGCCTCTCCAATTCTCCATCTCCTTAAGGTTCTGTGCTCATTCATTACAAGACCTTTTGCTGTAGTTTTGGAAGAATTGAAATTAGATGCAATCCTCTATCCTTATAGAGGCAAACCTTTCTTAATCACTTTGCTTTGTGTGTCTTTCTTATAATTAGTATACAGCTAGGATTTCTTTTTTAACCCAATCTGACAATCTCTGCTTTGTAGTTTAATGATCGAGGCATTCTATTTATTCCACACCTAACTTTATATTTTTTATTTATTTTAGATTTCTATTTTTTTCTTTTTTGTTTCTTTGTTAGATCTGATCATATTGCAATTCATTCCTTTTTCTTTGATAATGACTATACTTTTCCATTGTATCTTCTCTATGTGGTCCTCATAATTATATATGTACTTCTTTACCATTGCTGGAAACAAGATATCACTTATTTCTCTTATCAAGTTGTTCTTTATACTTTACCATACATCCCTCCCATCTTGATTAGCCGACTCCTCCGGAATATTTTACTCTTCCTTCCACCTTCCCTCCCGGCAAATGAGACCTTTGGAAGTTTTACTCTAAATCCTCCCTACCTCCCAGCTTTAATTCTCAACTCCACTACTTTGGGGTGAAATAGTTGAGAACTTTTGATTTTACACTCCTGTTAGAATTTCTCCTTGCCATATATTTCTTCTTCAAGTGTCCCTTTTTGAGAATGATGCAGGGTTGTTGTGTTTAAAAACATTGGGATCCGGAGACTGGGTTTGAATCCTGGTTCTGCCCCTTCCTTGTTTTGTGACTGTGGTAAAAGTCACAAGTTAAGTAAACGTAATCACTCTGTGCCTCAGTTTCTTCCTTGGTGATGTGGGGGTAATACTAGTGCTGTCCTCATAAGGGACTTTGCAAATGTTTAGTTACTGCGTGACAAGAACTTAAAACAGCACCTCTTTCATAGTTAAGTAAATGTTAACCTATATTTTAAAATAAATTTTATTTATTTATTTATTTATTTTTGGCTGTGCTGGGTCTTTGTTGCTGCCCACGGGCTTTTCTCTGGTTTCAGCAAGCGGGGGCTACTCTTTGTTGAGGTGCACAGGCTTCTCATTGCGGTGGCTTCTCTTGTTGCAGAGCACGGGCTCTAGGAGCACAGGCTTCAGTAGTTGCAGCACACGGGCTTAGTGGCTCTGTGGCATGTGGGATCTTCCCAGACCTGGACTCAAACCCATATCCCCTGCATTGGCAGGTGGATTCTTAACCACTGTGCCACCAGGGAAGCCCAATGTTAACTTATTAATACTTTTAACTCATTCTTAGATATTAAATCATTGTTCATTTACATATATATTATCAAGATATATACGTATGTAACTACGTGTGTGTGTGTGTATATATATATATATATATATACAGATACATATATATAATGTTTTAGTGCTTATATTGACCTATCTATATTATGTATGTATGTATGTATATATTCATAGTTTATTACTCATTTGTTTTTCCTCTTTTTATCTCCCTCTGTGTCTTGGAACCTCTGTTATTGTTTTTACTGGCAGGATATTTGATTATAGAATTCTTGGATTGTAGCCATTTTCTCTCCAAATTCTTTATTTTTCTTTCATGATTTCCACCTATTTATGTTTTTGCTTTGTGCTTTAAGATTTTTATTCCATTAGATATTTTATACCACTATTTTGAATCTCAACATGGCTTTCTTTTCCTCCAACTCATCTCATGAAATGTCAGCTGGAAATGATCATTTTTAGCTTCAGATTGTTTTTGAACCTGATTTGGGACTTTTTTCATTTCTTTTCCCTAGGCATTCTCCTCCACCTCTATTTCTCCTGGCCTGTGCTAAATCGGAATAATCCAATTGATTGCTCTCTCTTTCTCTGACCACTAAGCCTCTTACGTGTGTCAGTTTTTCTTCATTACCCGCTGTGGCGTAGTTCTGCTTGTGGAGGTCTCCAAATGGCAGCAGCCAAGCCTCCTAGGAAAGCAGAATAAATGCAGGCAGACCACTGGCCCATTGCTGAGACACCTGGGACAGTCTCGATTCCTTCTGTCTCATGCTTTCCCAGCTTTGTGATCTGTGAGTGCTTAGCTCATCTCTCGAGGGCCAGGGAGACGGTCTCCCTGGGGTCCATAGATCCCTGCAGGCCAAGCTGGGTTCTCCAGCTCTGATTGCCAAGTCCTCTTCCAACCCACAGGAAGAAAGCCCTGCACCACTTCTCTCCTCTGCAACCCCCCACAGAGCCCAAGGCTTTCCTTGGGTTGCTTATTACTCGGCATTGTGTGAGCGGGGGAGAAAAACGGGTTGGAGTTGGTAGTGGAAGGGAAGGGAATATTGATGACTGACTCCCTGAAAGGAGCCTCCAAAAATGTGGATAAAGCAAAGCAGAGTCTAAGAAGCTTCCTGGGGGTAAGATGGTAAAGGTGGGGTATTTAGGGGGTCTGGGGTAAAGTGGGTCTTTCCATGCGGCAGGGGTTGACTGGGCTTGGGCAAAGTTTGTAATATAGTAACTGAGACTTGGGAAACATAAAGAGAGTTGTGAAAACAGTCAGGAAGCATAAACATTCATCTGATAAACCTGGTTAAGGAAACTGTTGCTCTGAGAAGGGGATATTTGCTCTGAAGAGGACCAGTGAAAGGTCTAGTGCTTGGATAAATGAATTTTTTGAGGAGGTTCCTGAAATGCTCAAGTTATTTGCAACTTCATCTTCCAAGTTTCCTGGAATAGTAGAGTGATGTTAATGTAGATAGTAAGATGTGTGGTTGCAGATGGTTCCTGGGTTCAGGGGTCAAGATCAGACAACCATTCTCCCATGCTTGTCTGCTACCAGCCACAGCCTTCACAGGTGTGTCTTCAGCTCTGCTCTTTGAGGGTCAGTGTTTCTGACTTTTGGTTGCACACAGAGCAATGATGCCACTAAAAGGAATTCTAGGCCAGATGGGAGGGACAGGTTGTCTTACAAAAAACAAATGAAGAATGGATTTGAGGTTGGGGAAGACACTTCCGGAATCCTTACCTGGTCCCTGGTAGTTCTAAGCAGGGAGACGGGCTGGGAGACCTCCTAAAGGACACTGCTGTTGGTTAATTGACTAAATATTAAAAGTCATAGAGGCTCTGTGCCCTAGAGCCACGAGCCACAACCACTGAGCCCATGTGCCACAACTACTGAAGCCCGTGCGCCTAGAGCCCATGCTCTGCAACAACAGAAGCTACCGCAGTGAGAAGCCCACACACAGCAACGAAGAGTAGCTCCCACTCGCCACAACTAGAGAAAGCCCGTGCACAGCAACGAAGACCCAACACAGCCAAAAATAAATAAATAAATATATTAAAAAAAAAATGTCATAGAGGCTCATATCAATTAAGCAGAAAATCATAAACTAGTCTAAGAACTATGGGATTCCATTGCCTTTACCGAATCCAATCAGAAAATAACATGATTGGATTTATTTATTTAATATGGTTTATCAGAGAATGCTAAGGTTCTTCAAAACCATTCGTTTCTTATAAGACTACACCATCAATTTCTGGGTCTGTTCAGTGTTGCTCACACGGTTCTAGTCCACACTGGGCAAGGGCATTTGGCCCCATTTGGCAATGAGGAGTATACTCGGTTTAGGATAGCAGCTTCCGGGCATCACTCGTGGCGTAGTGGTTGCGAGTCCGCTTGCCGACGCAGGGGACACGGGTACGTGCCCCGGTTCGGAAAATCCCACATGCCGAGCAGCGGCTGGGCCCATGAGCCATGGCCACTGATCCTGCGCGTCCAGAGTCTGTGCTCCGCAACGGGAGAAGCCACAACAGTGAGAGGCCCACGTACCACAAAAAAAAAAAAAAAAAAAAAAGCCCTGGGAGGGAACATAGGATAGCAGCTTCAGTGGTTCTCCTTGGAGATATCATTCTTGTCCAAGTCTGGGGGGCTTTTTTTACGACTTGGGGGGCTTTTTTTTTTTACACTAAATTAATTATTTTTTACTTAAAAACTTGGGTGGCTTTTTTTTAGTGGACTATATTTGGAAGTTAGTTTTACAATTAATAAAACAAAAGATTTTTATTTTGATTTAAAAAAACCAGAAGCAGAATGCAGATAGAAAGCTAAACATTAGCAAATGATGATGATGATGATGATAACTTTCAGAGCTTACGTGATATGGATCAGGCCCTGGACTCATGAGGAATGTCTGCAGTCCATTCCCTTGAGCTCATAGATTTTAGTCAAAGCAAAACACCCACAGTTCCCTTAGATAGAAGATGAAGATGGAAAGGGTCAGGCAGGAAACTCTGAAAGCCGAAGGATGCAAATGCTTCTCTCAACGGGTTACTTGACCTTTGACTCTTTGACTCGGAGCCTTCAGGCAGTCTTGACTCTTTTCTTTAGTATTTGATCCTTAGCTGACACAAGCCTTTTATTTATGTTTGTCCATTGGACCACAGGGCAGTTAGGCTGTTTTCACCTCTATAAAAGGAAGCGCAGAGTGTTTCCTTTGATCTGACCCACCCCTGCTGTGGCATCGCCATTCTCAGCTAACTTGGTCTTCCCCATGTAGGGCTCTGGATCCCACTCCTAAAAGCTCTAATTTAGGGATCAGAGCTTGAAATAGCCAAAAGGTATCCTGTTTAGCTGGTCATTTAAATAGCTAAGTCCCTGCCATGGCCATTTAAAACCCTCTCACCTTTCATTTAGCTAAGCAGTTCTTTTTTCAAATTAGGCTTTTTTGTGAATGCAGCATCTCTTTTTCTTTATCCACTGCAATTCTGCATCTATAAAAAGCATTGACTGAAGGAGGAGAGAGTGAAATCAACATTCCTTTTAGTAAATCACTTTAGTTGGAATTGTAGAACTAGCAGGGAACTGAGCATAATGGCTTCCGATGTCTCCCCCCTGAGTTCAGAGGCATGTAGGGTATGAATCCTGGCTCCAGTGATGACTAGCTTTTTGACCTCTGGCAAGTTACTTAACCTCTCTTTGTCTCAGTTTCCGGATCTATAAAATGGGAGTGAGAATAGTGTTAATCCTCTAGACAGGACTGGTTATATAACTTGCAGAGCCCCTTGTTCAAATTCCAGTGTTATGAAAATGCTGTGCCCATTGATCCAATTTCAAGATGGTGGGAACAGAGCATTAAACCAAGTGTGGGGTCCTTTGGAGCATGAGGCCTGGTGTTGCTTCCCAGGGAGCTGGCCCTGCTCTTAGGACTGTTGTGAGGATTAAATGAATTATTGTGTTTAAAGTCCTTAGAGTAGTGTCTGGCACATATGCAATCTATGTAAATATTAGTTAAATCTAAAAAATGGCAGTGGGTTGATCTGGGAACTGAAGAGCTTGTTACCAGCTCAGGGAAACAGTGAGTTGGTGGTAAAGTGAGGCTTAGCAGGGTCTGTGCTATGGCTCCCTGCCTAGTTTATTTACATATACTCCATGCTTTCTTCAGTGAAGTTCAGTCCTTCAATCAGTATTTCTGAATGCTTTTAATGTTCCATGCACAGTGGTAGAAAGTGACAATATGTAGCTCATGAGTTTTTTAAATTTATTTGGTATTTGTTCTTTATTGACAGTGCTGCAGAACTCTAGAATAGACCCCAAGCTATTCTAACTCTGTCATTGGACAAGCCATGAGATTCTTACCTCATTATGCCATAAGAATTTAGAAGAGTCAAGGAAATGACATTGGGATCTTGTCATTAAAATATGAACAAAAGTTGTGAGTATAAATTATTTTAAAAATATAAATATAAATTATGGATGAGTTTTCTCATGGGTTAAACCAGGGGGTAATTTAGGCGACCTAAAAGAAATCTTCCAATTGCATGGCGGCCTGGCCCGGGCTCGCCGCCTCTCAGAGTCTTGGTGCTCCTGGGTGCGCGTTTTGCCCTTACCCGCCCAGTTGTTGCCGCCTCGCCCCCTCCCCCTTCCAGGTACCTGGAAACCTCGGGCTGGGGAGCCAATTCTTGCCGGGGACGTGGGCCTGGGAGGTCGCGGGAAGCCAAGGATACAGTATTACATTTAGTCTTCATGTCTCAATAGGCTCCTCTTGGCTGTGACAATTTCTCATACTTTCCTCATTTTTGATGACCTCGACAATGTTGAGGAGTACTGCTCTGTTCTAAAGCCTCAGAGTTTTCTGCTTCAGTTGGCAGAAAGGGAAAGAGACAGTGGAGGAGCCACTTCAGATTCATAAAAACCCAAGCTTGGAGGTAAAGATCAAGATTCTCCTTATGAATAGCCAATTATTTCTCCGCTATTTGTTGAAAAGGCTTTCCTTCCTCCCATTGAATTGATTTTTGCCTTGGTCAGAAATCTTTAGAACATATAAGGGAGCTGTCCTTCCTTCTTTATTTCTGGTATGGAACGATGGAGATCTCCTCTAGCACCTAGTGCTAAGGCAACATTTTCAATTTGAATATTCCATTGGTCAGGCTGCTGCTGGCGGCCTGGCTTTAGAAGACTAGCTGTGTGGCTGACAGAGTCTTGGTGCTTCAGCTGGGTGTCAGACCTGAACCTCTGAGGTGGGAGAGCCAAGTTTAGGACATTGGTCCACCAGAGACCTCTCAGCCCCACGTAATATCAAATGGCAAAAGCTGTCTCAGAGATCTCCATCTCAAGGCTAAGACACAGCTCCAATCAATGAGCAGCAAGCTACAGTGCTGGACACCCTATGCCAAACAACTAGCAAGACAGGAACACAACCCCACCCATTAGCAGACAGGCTGCCTAAAAAATCATAATAAGTTCACAGACATCTGAAACATACCACGAAATGCAGATCTGCTCAACAGAGGGACAGGATCCAGCCTCATCCTCAAGAACACAGGCACTGGTCCCCTCCAACAGGAAGCCTACACAACCCACTGAGCCAACTTTACCCACTGGGGAAAGACACCAAAAACAATGGGAACTATGAACCTGCAGCCTGCAAAAAGGAGACCCCAAACACAGTAAGTTAAGCAAAATGAGAAGACAGAGAAATATGCAGCAGATGAAAGAGCAAGGTAAAAACCCACCAGACCAAACAAATGAAGAGGAAATAGGTGGTCTACCTGAAAAAAATTCAGAGGAATGATAGTAAAGATGATACAAGACAATAAATGAAATTTAAAATTCTCTAGAAGGAATCAATAGCAGAATAACTGAGGCAGAAGAACAGATAAGTGATCTGGAAGATAAAATAGTGGAAATAACTACTGCAGAGCAGAAGAAAGAAAAAAGAATGAAAAGAATTGAGGACAGTCTCAGAGACCTCTGAGACAAAATTAAACACACCAACATTCGAATTATAGGGGTCCCAGAAGAAGAATAGACAAAGAAAGGGACTGAGAAAATATTTGAAGAGATTATAGTTGAAAACTTCCCTAATATGGGAAAGGAAATAGTCAATTAAGTCCAGGAAGCACAAAGAGAAAATTCAAGGAGAAACATGCCAAGGCATATATTAATCAAACTATCAAAAATTAAATACAAAGAAAAAATATTAAAGGCAGCAAGGGAAAAGCAACAAATAACATACAAGGGAATCCCCATAAGGTTAACAGCCTATCTTTCAGTAGAAACTCTGCAAGCCAGAAAGGAGAGGCAGGACATATTTAAAGTGATGAAAGAGAAAAACCCTGCAACAAAGATTAGTCTACCCAGCGAGGATCTCATTCAGATATGATGGAGAAATTAAAACCTTTACAGACAAGCAGAAGTTAAGAGAATTCAGCACCACCAAACCAGCCTTACAGCAAATCCTAAAGGAACTTCTCTAGGCAGGAAGCACAAGAGAAGGAAAAAACCGACAAAAACAAACCCAAAACAATTAAGAAAATGGTAATAGGAAAACATATATTGATAATTACCTTAAATGTAAATGGATTAAATGCTCCAACCAAAAGACATAGACTGGCTGAATGGATACAAAAACAAGACCCATATATATGCTATCTACAAGAGACCCACTTCAGACCTAGGGACACATACAGACTGAAAGTGAAGAGATGGAAAAAGATATTCCATGCAAATGGAACTCAAAAAAAGCTGGAGTAGCAATTCTCACATCAGACAAAATAGACTTTAAAATAAAGACTATTATAAGAGGCAAAAAATGACATTACATAATGTTCAAGGGATCAATCCAAGAAGAAGATATAAACATTGTAAATATTTATGCACCCAACATAGGGGCACCTCAATACTTAAGGCAAAGGCTAACAGCCATAAAAGGGGAAATCGACAGTAACACAGTCATAAGAGGGGACTTTAACACCCCACTTTCACCAATGGACCAAAATGAAAATAAATAAGGAAACACAAGCTTTAAATGATACATTAAACAAGATGGACTTAATTGATATTTGTAGGACATTCTATCCAAAAACAACAAAATACACATTCTTCTCAAGTGTTCATGGAACATTCTCCAGGATAGATCATATCTTGAATCACAAATCAAGCCTCGGTAAATTTAAGAAAGTTGAAATTGTATCAAGTATCTTTTCCGGCCACAATGCTATAAGACTAGATATCAATTACAGGAAAAAAATCTTAAAAAAAAACCTATCCTTCTCAAACTCTTCCAAAATATAGCAGAGGGAGGAACATTCCCCAATGCATTCTATGAGACCACCATCACCCTGATACAAAAACCAGACAAAGATGTCACAAAAAAAGAAAACTACAGACCAATATCACTGATGAACATAGATGCAAAACTCCTCAACAAAATACTAGCAAACAGAATCCAACAGCACATTAAAAAGTTCATACACCACGATCAAGTGGAGTTTATCCTAGGAATGCAAGGATTCTTCAATATACGCAAATCAGTCAATGTGATACACCATATTAACAAATTGAAGGAGAAAAACCATATGATCATCTCAATCGATGCAGAAAAAGCTTTTGACAAAATTCAACACCCATTTATGATAAAACCCTTCAGAAAGTATGCATAGAGGGAACTTACCTCAACATAATAAAGGCCATATATGACAAACCCACAGCCAACATCATTCTCAATGGTGAAACACTGAAGCCATTTCCACTAAGATCAGGAACAAGACAAGGTTGCCCACTCTCACCACTATTATTCAACATAGTTTTGGAAGTTTTAGCCACAGCAATCAGAAAAGAAAAAGAAATAAAAGGAATCCAAATCTGAAAAGAAGAAGTAAAATTGTCACTGTTTGCAGATTATGTGATATTCTACATAGAGAATCCCAAAGATTCTACCAGAAAACTACTAGAGCTAGTCAATGAATTTGGTAAAGTAGCAGGATATAAAATTAATGCACAGAAATCTCTTGCATTCTTATGCATTAACAACAAAAAATCTGAAAGAGAAATTTAGGAAACACTCCCATTTACCATTGCAACAAAAAGAATAAAATTCCTAGGAATAAATCTATCTAAGGAGTCAAAAGACCTGTATGCAGAAAACTATAAGACACTGATGGAAGAAATTAAGGTGATACAAACAGATGGAGAGATATACCATGGTCTTGGATTGGAAGAATCAACATTGTGAAAATGGCTATACTACCCAAAGCAATCTACAGATTCAATACAATCCCTGTCAAACTACCAATGGCATTTTTCACAGAACTAGAACAAAAAATTTCACAATTTGTATGGAAACACAAAAAACCCCGATTAGTCAAAGCAATCTTGAGAAAGAAAAACAGAGCTGGAGGAATCAGGGTCCTAGACTTCAGACTATGCTACAAAGATACAGTAATCAAGACAGTATGGTACTTGGACAAAAAACAAATATAGATCAATGGAACAGGATAGAAAGCACAGAGATAAACCCACACACACGGTCACCTTATCTTTGATAAAGGAAGCAAGAATATACAATGGAGAAAGGACAGCCTCTTCTATAAGTGATGCTGAGAAAACTGGACAGCTACATGTTAAAGAATGAAATTAGAACACTCCCTAACACCATACACAGAAATAAACTCAAAATGGATTAAAGACCTAAATGTAAGGCCAGACACTATAAAACTCTTAGAGGAAAACACAGGCAGAACACTCTATGACATAAATCACAGCAAGATCCTTTTTGACCCACCTCCTAGAGAAATGGAAATAAACACAAAAGTAAACAAATATGACCTAATGAAACTTAAAACCTTTTGCACAGTAAAGGAAACCATAAACAAGACGAAAAGACAACCCTTAGAACGGGAGAAAGTATTTGCAAATGAAGCAATGGAGAAAGGATTAGTCTCCAAAATATACAGGCAGCTCAAGCAGCTCAATATTAAAAAAACAAACAACCCAATCCAAAAATGGGCAGAAGATCTAAACAGACATTTCTCCAAATAAGATATACAGATTCCCACAAACGCATGAAAGAATGCTCAACATCACTAATCATTAAAGAAATGCAAATCAAATCTACAATAAGGTATCACCGCACACCAGTCAGAATGGCCATCACCAAAAAATCTACAAACAATGAATGCTGGAGAGGATGTGGAGAAAAGGGAACCTTGCACTGTTGGTGGGAATGTAAATTGATACAGCCACTATGGAGAACAGTACGGAAATTCCTTAGAAAACTAAAAATAGAACTACCATATGACCCAGCAATCCCACTACTGGGCATATATCCTGAGAAAACCATAAAATCATGTACTGCAATGTTCACTGCAGCTCTATTTATAATAGCCAGGACATGGAAGCAACTTAAGTGTCCATTGAGAGATGAATGGATAAAGAAGATGTGGCACATATATACAATGGAATATTACTTAGCCATAAAAAGAAACGAAATAGAGTTATTTGTAATAAGGTGGATGGACCTAGAGTCTGTCATACAGAGTGAAGTAAGTCCGAAAGAGAAAAGCTAATACTGTACGCTAACAAATATATATGGGATCTAAAAAAAAAAAAAGTGGTTCTGAAGATCCTAGAGGTAAGACAGGAATAAAGATGCAGTTGTAGAAAATGGACTTGAGGACATGGGGAGGGGGAAGGGTAAGCTGGGACAAAGTGAGAGAGTGGCATGGACATATATACACTACCAAATATATAATGGATAGCTCGTGGGAAACAGCCACATAGCACAGGGAGATCAGCTCAGTGCTTTGTGACCATCTAGAGGGGTGGAATAGGAAGGGTGGGAGGGAGTTGCAAGAGGGAGGAGATATGGGGATATATGTTTATGTTTAGCTGAATCACTTTGTTATACAGCAGAAACTAACACACCATTGTAAAGCAATTATACTCCAATAAAGATGTTAAAAGAATTTTTTTAAAATAAAAGAAATCTTCTAGTTCTAACATTAGTAATATACTTACATGTGCCCTAATTCTTCTTTCTTACTGCCCATGTAGACACAGTAGAAAGGCCTAGTTGAAATTACTCTACTTTTTGTTCTTAATGTGCCCTTCAAGAAAATTATTATAAACAGATCAATGGCAGATAAAATTTTCTTAAAATCTTAGTTTAAAAACTTAAACGAGGGCTTCCCTGGTGGCGCATTGTTTGAGAGTCCACCTGCCAATGCAGGGGACACGGGTTCGTGCCCCGGTTCGGGAAGATCCCACATGCCGCAGAGCGGCTGGGCCCGTGAGCCATGGCCACTGAGCCTGCGCGTCTGGAGCCTGTGCTCCGCGAGGGGAGAGGCCACAACAGTGAGCGGCCCGTGTACCGCAAAAAAAAGAAAAGAAAGAAAAAAAACAAGTTAAACGGAGTAAAAATTACTATTCTGTCGATATTCTTATTTATCTTCATTTACTTTTTCTTGGTAAAAAGGGAATATCATTCTTCTTCATTGTGAATTTCAGAATCTAAATTTGGAAATAGAATTCTAAAGGCATGCTAATTAGACTCTGAAGAGAGTTCTTTAAGATTTTGAATATATAAATAATTTGACCATTCAAAGTGTGAATTCAAAGTGTGAATTGGCTATAGTTAGTCTAGCGGGCTTTTTAAAGTAATACACTTTTTTCATGTTCAGGAGTGTTTTTCTGCCATTTGTGTGGAACTCAGACCATACAGAGCCCTGTAGTACAGACTTGTCTAATGTGAATTGTTTGGATTAATTTGGCAGTCTGTGAAGTACCACTTTGATTCTTATCTTGGTTATGCTCACCTTAAGGAAGGCATTTTGTTGGTTAATAATGCAAGCTCTCATTTTATCGCAAAAGCATTTGTGAACTCTGTCCTAACTATTGATAGATTTCTTACATTTAATGTATTCTTAAGTCTCATAAGGAGGTGGTCTCCTGTCGTTCACTGGGATTTTTCTGTTCCAAGAAAATGTCAGTTTCTATTTGTAGACTCTTATAGGAAATCTTCATTCTCCTTTAGCTGGAGCAATGATGGGAAACTGCCCCTTCTCTGATGGACTTAACAATGCTATTTCTGCAACTCATTTGAGAGGCTGGCCAGCCATTCATTTGTGGTTAGTACTGTAATTCTTAAAATGTATTTTTAAGAAGGGGATGGAAATAACTGAAACTCCATTTTAATTTGAATGCTATCACTGCTCAAGCACATACAGAACTGTCAGCAAAATGTTTGTGTTGAGCAACTCCTATGAATTGAAAGTAGCTAAGCTAAAAAAAGGGAAATTGACAGGTGTCTTATTAGGCCTTAGCTATTAGTCATTTTTGTATCTTCACAAGTAATTGACACTCCACTTCTAAACTAGGAGTGTGCATTTGCATGCTTTCAGGAAGAAGTCCTGCTGGGTGATTCTAATCCACTATTTTAGGATGTGATGGTTTAATTTGAAAAATGTTTTGATGAACAAAACATGATCTCTTCCGTGTCACTCTTCTGGAAGTCCTCGGGGTTCACAGTATAATCAGGGACTAAATGGATTTTGCTCGGGTATGAAATATCTGATGACTAAGGGAGTTTAGCAGTAAAATTGGGGGTGGTGTTGGTAACCGGCTTCAACAGGAAAAGGAAGAAGGATTATCTTCATTCTGTTCTTTTCTGGACGATTGCTGTAAATGTATTTTTGGTTTATTACAAACCATTTGACTCTTTACTAAATCAAAACTAGGGAAAGAATTCTGAGGATAATTCCTTTTTCAATTAGGGGCTGTTCCACCTCCTAAAATGAAAGCGTTTAGAACTGTAAAGAATTTCAGAGCATCAGTTTTAAATCTTTTGCTTCCAGATGAGAAACTGTTGTCCAGAGACATGAAGTGACAATCTCGATGGGGCTAAATGAGTTAGAGACAGAACCAAGATGAAAAGATTACTAAACCAGTTTGATGCCATTTATGGATCTAGACTCCTCTTTCTTCTGTCTTTGTGTTTTGTGACTTTTCCCACAAATAGATGAATTGCTAAACCACATCCCACTCTCCACCCACTGCACTTCTGTGTTGTTTTGCTTTTGACCCTACCTCTGAAAACATGGAGTATATCTAAACTGATAATCAAACGGAAAAGTTTGAGTTAGTGATTTGATGAATTAAATACCACTGCCTCAACGATAAAATGTTTCCCTACCAGCAGCTTCTCATTTAGGTGATTGTTGCAACTCACCACGTTATTGGTCTTTGTGACACTATTCAGGAATCGTGTCATACCTAAAAGTGACTGTGCCCTTTGGGTAACCTCTGTTGTCTCCCCACAACCAACCTATAAGGGGGGTGTGGGGAGACAAAAGAGGTTACTCAAAGGGGGGAAAGGGTTCAAACTATAACGAAATCACCAATGCCCTCTAGGACACATTAATACTGTTGAGCTGACTGATGGCCCTGAACCTTTGTGCTGTCATGCTGTGTGAGTTGGCACAGTGGGCAGTGGGGTAATTTTGGTAGGGATTTCTACACTGGCTTGGCCAGCAACACACTCTATATTGAGATAGTGAACCACATAAATATATGGACATTAATGTATCCCCAACTCAACTTCCATTTAGCCAAATTCTCACACCTTCTCCATTTTCACCCAGTGCGGGTGTGGAAGTGTGACAGAGGGGAAGTTGGAATGGTAAGAGACAAAAGTCTTAACCCATGCAATGAAAATATCTTACTTTTGCAAAGTTTACAAAGACATATGACCATATGAACCCACTGTAAGGGTCCCACCCAGGGTTTTGGAAGTGGTCTGTGTGAGTGAGGGTCCCTGAAAGCTGCCTCTGCTCAAGAGATGCTTTCCACAGCGAATGATATTGACCCAGTCCTCTCTTTTTAAAGAAAGGTAAACAGTGGTGGCTGTGGGGAGAATGATCTAGAAGAGAGTCAAGGTAGTTTAGTGATGAAGTCATCACGTGGATGTTGTGAAGATCTTTGAGGAAGAATTCACCCCATTTGGTTGCCAATTCTGCATGCAGAGATGATGGAGAGGAAGTCCTGTTTGAGAAGGATTGGTGACATTAGGAATTTTTCCTACCTCACTTCTACCTTTCTTTCAAAATCTAAATGTTATAAATCCCTGCCTTCTCAGAGTCTCATTCTGCTTTCAAAGGTATTATTTGGATAGTATTACTGTACTTCTGTATAAATTAAGCTAAAAAACGGAGAATGATGCTGCTGCAACAGGCATAAACTTTTAGCACTAATCTCTTTCCTTTTTGTTCTCCAGTTCAAAGGCATAACAGTTTTGCTGGGCCTGTTTCCTCAAGAAGGAGTTGGATTAAGATCCTATTCTATTCTAATATTCTGTGTTTTTCTGATTGCTAATTATATGGACTTCATATTAATTCCTTGCACAAGGAATAACTCATGGTCTTATTCATTGGATGAGGTGATCAGATTTGTACCTACCGGTATTAAATTACTAAAATAAACAAATCTCTTTGTATTTCCTGAGACTTTGCACCTCATTGCTTTTTGAGACTCCCAGTCTGGCAATAGGAAAAGGTATCTCTTACGAAAGCAGTTTTAGCCGTATGCTTTAAACAGATTTTGGTTTGTAGATGAAGAGATTTATTTTGGCAAACAAATTGGCTCCAATGCTTTATTAGCTCTGGAACTCTGGAGAGATTACTAAAACTTTCTGAATCTCAGTTTGTTCTTCTATAAAACAGGAATGACAGTAGCTATTTTAAAGGGATGTTTTCAGAATTAAATGGTATCATATGTATGAAAAGAGCTTAGCTGAGTGTCTGGCCCCATCAAGGTCATTTTTAATCATCATCTTGGAGCTAGAATATTTTCATGGGACACAGACACATCCTACTTATGAGGATATTAGCATAGGATTTTTTTTTTTTTTTTGCGGTACTCGGGCCTCTCACTGTTGTGGCCTCTCCCGTTGCAGAGCACAGGCTCCGGACGCGCAGGCTCAGCGGCCATGGCTCACGGGCCCAGTCGCTCTGCGGCATGTGGGATCCTGCCGGGCCGGGGCTCGAACCCACGTTCCCTGCATCAGCAGGTGGACTCTCAACCACTGCGCCACCAGGGAAGCCCTAGGATTTTTTTTAATAGATCTTTATTGGAGTATAATTGCTTCACAATACTGTGTTAGTTTCTGTTGCACAACAAGGCAAATCAGCCATATGCATACACATGTCCCCATATCCCCTCCCTCTTGAGCCTCCCTCCCACCCTCCCTATCCCACCCCTCTAGGTCATCGCAAAGCACTGGGCCCATCTCCCTGTGCTATGCTGCTTCTTCCCACAAGCCAACTATTTTACATTCGGTAGTGTATATATGTTGATGCTACTCTCACTTTGCCCCAGCTTCACCCTCCCAGCCCATGTCCTCAAGTCCATTTTCTGTGTCTACCTCTTTATTCCTGCCCTACAACTCGATTCATCAGTACCATTTTTTTTTTTAGATTCCATATATATACGTTAGCATACAGTATTTATTTTTCTCTTTTTGACTTACTTCACTCTGTATGACAGACTCTCTAGGTCCATTCACCTCACTACAAATAACTCAATTTTGTTTCTTTTTATGGCTGAGTAATATTCCATTGTATATATGTGCCACATCTTGTTTATCCATTCATCTGTTGATGGACATTTAGGTTGGTTCCATGTCCTGGGGCATAGGATTTTTAAGTGGCCTTTTCTTTTCTTCCCTCCCTCCTTCTTTCCCTCTTTTCTTCCCCCCTCCCTCCCTCCCTCTCTCTCTCTCTCTCTCTCTCTCTTTTTTTCATATGCCCAACATTAATTTATCAATTTGGAGAATTATTCTCTCTCTACTCATGACACTGTCCAAGTGCTCTACTCCTTTTCCACAGCAATGGACATGGCACTCAAGCTTGACCAGTGACTATTCTAACCAAGTGTTCTGAGGGAAATGATATTCTCCTTCTGTTGGGCTTTTGAGCTGGGGGTATGTAAGTTTAGGCAGCTGGTAGCTACCTCATGGGGACACTCCATCTGAGAACGAAGTTAACATAGGAGAAAGCTGACCCAGGAGGTGGAGAAAGACCGATTCCTGATGTCTTTTTGCCTTTGAATAAATCCATTTCTGAAACAAGAAGCCTTCCGGATTTCCTAGTGATGTGAGCCTGTAAATACTCTTTGTTATTCAAGCCAGTGTTGAATTGGCTTTTGACTCTTGCAACTAAAAGAATCCTAAATCAGATCTAAAACTTTTTTCTTTCCTCTCATTCACACGGGAGGTTTGCCTGGCATTTGGTCCTCTCTTGCACAGAAGGTTTTTGAAGTAAAGACCTACACTAAAAGGGCAGAAAGCCACCATATTTAATGGATCATGCAGCTCAGTATTTGGGATTTTTAGAAATAGTTCAATGAGTTTCCTTAATAATTTTAGTAAAAATGTGACCTTAAAGTTGAAGCTCATTTGAGAAATGTCAGAAAGGCATTTGGGATACATCGCTTTAGGCCTTTTGATTTTAACAGGCTTGTGTTCATGCGTTAATACGGTACAAATGAAGCAGTTGTGGTACATGTGGTACAATAAAGGTACAATAAATACATGTGGTACAATAAAGGAGGCCAACGTTTACAGACCCCAGGTGTTCAGCACTTTCCTTAAACGTGTGCTTGTTGTATGAAGGCCAAGAATGTCATGGGTACCACTCAAACATGGGTTTCAAAGCAGGTCACAGAAGAAAAGTCCCACAAGGAACCAGTCATCATGCCCATGTCAGGGTGGAGAGGAGGAGCCCTAATGTATCAGCACTCGAGGAGTCCTATGTTCAAGCTGTGTGTACTTGCTTATTTTCAGGAAAGCATTCTGTCATGTTACATTAATGTGGTCAAATTCTATTTTAGCTTTGGTGCTTTATTTGTATTCAATTTGTAAACTTGGTTTTATAAGAGCCTTATAAATTTGGTTTTATAAAAGTTTTGTAAGAAGGTTACACATAGTTTTATGCTGTTCTTACTTAAATAACATTATTATCAAAATCACCTAAGGTCTTCATCGCTGTGCGCGGGCTTTCTCTAGCTGCAGCAAGTGGGGGCTACTCTTCGTTGTGGTGCACGGTTTTCTCATTGCGGTGGCTTCTCTTATTGTGGAGCACGGGCTCTAGGTGTGCGGGCTTCAGTAATTGTGGCTCACTGGTTCTAGAGCGCAGGCTCAGTAGTTGTGGCGCACGGGCTTAGTTGCTCCGCAGCCTGTGGGATCTTCCCGGACCAGGGCTCGAACCCGTGTCCCCTGCATTGGCAAGGGGATTCTCAACGACTGTGCCACCAGAGAAGTCCCCTGTTTTCTTTTAAGAATATTATTCACTGCCTATGAAGTTGTCCTGCAAAAAAAAAAAAAAAAAAAAAAAAAAAATCAGGCTTGAACCTGATCAAGTTTCTGGATCTCATTGTCAATTTACAGGTAATCTAGAGGACAGAGAGGCATGTTAAATGACATGATGGGGGTGCAATTGTGGGAAACTCTATGGTTTTTAAAACAAATAAATTTCCAAAAGCTTAGTTGGAGGTGGTGCCTATAGATTTTTAAAAATGTAAGAATAGTAGGAATCAATTATATATTTGAAACTTGTTTGGGCCTTGATTGACCTAAATGGTAAGGAAATCCAAAAAACAGGGGATACATGTATACATATAGCTGATTCATTTTGCTGTACAGTAGAAACTAAGACAACATTGTAAAGCAACTATACTCCAATAAAAATTAATTAAAAGCAAAAAAAAAAATACTAAAAACAAAAACGGTAACCCAAAAAAATAATTTAAGACATTTGTGAGAAAACTGGAGGTTTGAATGTTGTTTGGATATTCGATGATGTTGGGGAGAGTTATGACTGTGGTAGTTGTTGTTTGGTATGACAGTGTTTTTGGTTGTGTTAAAGACGGGAGTGGTCTCGCCTGTTGGGGTGCACGATGGGAATTTTACAAATAATAAGTTTATGTTTTCCTTAGGATAACATGAAAACAATAAGCTAAATCTATCTGTACTCTAGTGACAAGTTATAAAACTTGGTTTTAGTAATCCTTCCAGATTGTATTCTTGGGAAAGATGCAAATGTTGATATATAAGATAAATATGATTTCTCATAGTCAACAATATTAAAGGAAATTTCATTGTCTCTCCAAGAGCCTGATGTCTAAGTTATTTTAGAAATAGGAACATGTGAGTCAAATCTAATCAACTATATATGATATGCTTATAATATAAAACCATACAAATTCTACATAAGGTTAAAAGGCAAAACAATGGCTACACACACACACACACACACACACACACACACACACACACACACACACACACACACACACTATATTATTCCAATTTGGGAAACCTTAACTTTTCCTTTGCTTGCTTGTTGGCTAATTCTATAGGTTAAGGGTCTGAAAACTATGGACCTTGGTTCAGATCTGGCCCACTATCTCTTTTGGTGTGGTCCATGAGCTAAAAATGCTTTTTAAATTTTTAAACCATTGACAAATATTAATAAGAGAATAATATTTGGTGACATTTGGGAATTGTGTGAAATTCTAATTTCAGTGTCTATAAATACAATTTTACTGGAATACAGATGTGCCCATTTATTTACTATTTTTGTAAATGAAGTTTTATTGGCATCCATCCATCCATTTATATATTGTCTATTGCTGCTTTCCACAATAGAAATGGCAGAGATGAGTATAGTCTTATCCCTCAGCAGTGGATTGGTTCTAGGACCAGCCCCCCCATACCCAAATCCATGGATGCTTTAGTCCCTTATATAAAATAGTGTGGTACAGCATCTGTATCCACGGGTTCTGTATCTCCTTGTTCTGCATCTGAATCCACGTATGTGGAACCCGGAGATATGGAGGGTCCACTGGAAATGCCACAGAGATTGTACCGCTTCCTAAGTCTAAAATATTTACCCTCTGGCCCTTACAGCAAAAGTTTGCAGACCGCTGGTATAGATGAAAAAACAGGTCCCAGAGATGTAAAGTGTCTGTTCTAAACTCACACAGCTTTTGAAGGCAGAATCATAATTCAAACCTAGATCTTCTAACTCTTCTAATACTGTTGGGTGTGGTTTTCCCTATGTTTTTTGCCCCCATGAATTCATAATTTCTACTTACATAGTGCTTATTGTCTTTCTGGCATTGTTGTAAGTACTTTACTTAGAAATAGAACTCTTCGAGTGGTTTAAAAGTTCTAATCCTACTCACACCTCTCTTGAGCTTTAGGGCAAAAATGATAGAAAGTTGGTCACTCTGCTATCTTAAGGCTGAAGCGAACTTGGACTACGAAAGTGGCTCCCAGTCACCTTTAAAATGAAAGGCTGTGGTAGTGTATGATCAGAAGTTCTTGGAGGAGGGCTACCTTGTTTTTGCTTTGGAGCTTCAGTCCTCGCTTTGTGATCTTTCACTGTATTACCCTGACAAGGAGGTTTGGGAAGGAATGGCAACACCACTGGAAGTAAGAATTGCAAAGAGACTTCTTTGGGACCGTGGGAAATCTTAGCTGAGGCCTGACTGGGGTCAGGAGGAGAGGAAGAGACCACTCAAAAGAACAGTGGCATGAGACCATCTCACAGCACACAACAGGTCCTCACAATGCTTTCCCGCCCTTCACTTGCAGTCCCATGAACAAAGGGAAGCATCTCATCGACTGAATCTCTACAGCTTTATTGTGGTGCATCTCATAAAAGTTTGCCTTCCCCTCATTAGACCAAGGAAACATGCTAAATCCTTGTACTTATTTGCTTATTTAAGTATTTATTCCCCTGTGTTTGTTTCAAACAGATGTATCTGTGCTTTATAGAACAGCAGGGTTAAGAAAGAACTTTGGGAAAACCACAATTCAAAAAGAGACATGTACCACAATGTTCATTGCAGCTCTATTTACAATAACCAGGACCTGGAAGCAGCCTAAGTGTCCATCGACAGATGAATGGATAAAGAAGATGTGACACATATATACAATGGAATATTACCCAGCCATAAAAACAATGAAATTGAGTTATTTCTAATGAGGTGGGTGGACCTAGGGTCTGTCATACAGAGTGAGGTAAGTCAGAAAGAGAAAAACAAGTACCAGATGCCAACGCACATATATGGAATCTAAAAAAATGGTTCTCATGAACCTAGGGGCAGGACAGGAATAAAGACACAGATGTAGAGAATGGACTTGAGGACACAGTGGGGGAAGGGTAAGCTGGGACGAAGTGAGAGAGAGGCATGGACATATATACACTACCAAATGTAAAATAGCTAGTGGGAAGCAGCTGCAAAGCACAGGAAGATCAGCTCGGTGCTTTGTGACCACCTAGAGGGGTGGGATAGGGAGGGTGGGAGGGAGGAAGATGCAAGAGGGAGGAGATATGGGGATATATGTATATGTATAGCTGATTCACTTTGTTATACAGCGGAAACTAACACACCATTGTAAAGCAATTATACTCCAATAAAGATGTTAAAAGAAAGAAAGGAAGAACTTTGGGGCTGTTGTGAAGGAAAGTCTGACATGTAAGAGTTTTTCTGTGGGGATGGAGTTGGGAGGGATGAATAGAAGAGAGGCAACTGAGAGCGGCAAAAAATGAAAAGTTAATTTTCTCCAAGGAGACTCTGCCCTGCCCCTCTGGGAGAGGTATGTCCACTGGAGCTTCAGACTGTGGTGAGGTGAGATAGGAGCTGGTAAACTATGGCTTTGGGCCAAATCCAGGATGCTGTCTGTTTCTGTAAATAAAGTTTTATTGGAACACAGACATGTCCATTTGTTTCCCATTTTTGTAAATAAAGTTGGAGCACCTCCATTCAAATACATCTTGTCTGTGGCTGCTTTTGTGCTACAATGGCAGAGATGAGTAATTCTGAGAGAGATTGTAAGAGCTCATTCAGTGTAAAACATTTAGTATCTGATCCTTTACAGAAAAAAAACTGCTGTTTTTTTTTATAAAAACTGTTTGTTTTTTTTAATAAAAACTGACGGTTATAAGGGAAAACTCATTACTTCACCATGGTGAAACATTTCTTTTGGAGATTATAGGCTACCTACGTCACGCAGCAGTGGAGAGCTAACTTTAAAGTATTGATGAAAATGTCTTCTAAACCATTCTTTAAATGCTGTACACAAATATTAGCACTTCTTGTTTAAATTTATAAAACCTGGACCTACCCCAGCCCTACTGAGTCACTCCCATGGCAGAGCCTGGGAATAGGTATTTTTAAAAGGCATGAACCCACAATGAGGCAAATTTGGGAAATGCTAGACTGGCACATACCAAGTCTTCCCAAGATGCTTATTGAATTGTACCAAGAAATTGAGATCACATTAATTGTGATAACAGTCTGTACCATGAGCTGCTGTGTGTATTATAGACCATAATTCAGAAGCAAGTCAAGGATTCATCATTTGAAAAGCTCCTTGAATTCCATTAAAAATAACTTTCCATGTAACAGTAAAAATCCATTTACTGCTGAAAAGGAGAAAATAAAAAGTTTACATATTGCTTCTATCCAGAGACATACTGTTAATCTGTTAATATTTTGATGTACACATACTGTCCTTTCTGGGTTGAATTAGTATAATTCTATTGAATTCTTAAAATACCATGTAGTTATTTTGGGTTACATTTGTGGGAAGGGATTTCACTTGAGTTTCAGATTTGTTATCCTCTTGGAAGTGTTTAGATAAAGAGCCAAGAAATACATCACTGCTCCCATGGGAACAGAAGAACTGGTGAATATTATTATTAAAGCCTTGAATTTATGTGATCAGGCTTGGACAGAGCACATTTAGACTATTTAGATGTATTCTTTTTGTTTCTTTCTTGTTGTTGTTGTCATATTATCCTTTAATGACATCTTTTCCTTTGTATCTCTTTACCAACTGGCATCACCATACCACTGTTGATGTCATGAGGATGCAGCCACTGACATTGCAGCCCACACAATGGATGGTCCCCAGGATTGCTGTAAAGGTGCTGGAGAATCCTCTGGATAAAGATCTATGCTGCATCTGTCAGGTGCTTTTGACAATATCATAAGAGGTGATATTTCCATTGTATTTAATATATAACTGTCGTGTTCTATCTCTGGTTGGTTCGCCAAGGGCTTTTATGATCAGGGCAGAGGAGGAAGGTGCTACCTCATTCTGGGCCTTTCCATTCTGAAGGGTCAGTTTCACTGGAATCCAGATGCTTCCAGTTATGGATTTCCTTGGCAATGTCCTTGTCACCACCAGCTTTTCTGAAGTCACACCCATGGGCTGATTTGGGAGCCAGTGCAGAATTGGTATCCACTTCCCCACCAGCACACACAAGATCCACAACTTCGGTTTCCTTGAGGTTGAATTTAGGTGTCACGGTAAAGATAGCTGGTGTCGGATGAACCTGGATGCTAACAGATCATGAAGAAAGTTATAACTTTGTCTCCTTCACTCCAAAAGTTGAGTGTCAGACATCGATAATGAAACAACTCAATTTGATATTTCATACACAGTGCATCCTGGTATAGTGGAAATAGCATGAACTAAAAATTGGAAAACCTGGATCTTATCTGGGTCATTATTCCATAATGGTCATTTATCCTTGAACCTTTTACTTAAATTGTTTGAGTCTCAGTTTCCTCATCTGTTAAATAGGGCTGACAGTATTGGCCATGTTTATTTCATAGGATTATTGGGAAGATGAAGATAAACTCTTTTGAATAAGACTCTTTCTGGGGCTTCCCTGGTGGTGCAGTGGTTAAGAATCCTTCTGCCAATGCAGCAGACACAGGTTTGAGCCCTGGTCCAGGAAGATTCCACATGCCATGGAGCAACTGAGCCCACAAGCCACAACTACTGAAGCCCGTGCACCTAGAGCCCATGCTCCACAACAAGAGAAGCCACCACAATGAGAAGCCTGGGCACCCCAACGAAGAGTAGCTCCCGCTCGCCGCAACTACAGAAAGCCTGTGCTCAGCAATGAAGACCCAGCACAGCCAAAAATAAATAAATAAAAATAAATAAATTTATTAAAACAAGAGTCTTTTTAATCAATTTTAATGCAATACGTAAGACGATATTATTATCCATAAAATAACATCAAACAGTAATAATAATTCCTGGAAAGATTTACAGTTAGAAGTGCAAATAGGTTTATATGTGAATGTTTTTAATCATCTGAATCTATGCCCCTTATTACTGTGGATAGCATAACAAATTAACCTTTTATTCATTAGACCAAGGAAACCTGCTAAATCGTTTTACTTATTTAACATTGTTTGAGCAGTTTAAGGTTTACAGAAAAAAAAAATGAGTGAAAAGCACAGAGTTCCCTTCTATTCCCTCCCCCCCACTTCTCCTCCCCTATTTCCCCAATTATTAACATCTTGCATTAGCGTGGTACATTTGTTACAATTGATGGGTCAATATAGACACAGTCTTATTAACTAAAGTCTGTAGTTTATAACTCTTGGTGTTGTACATTTTATGGGTTTTGACAAACATATGACATATATTCACCATTATAGTGTCACACAGAATAGTTTCACTGCCCTAAAAATCCTATGCTCCCTATTCATCTCTCTCTCCCTCTCTTTAAACCCCTGGCAACTACTGATCTTTTTCCTGTCTCCATAATGGTGCCTTTTCCAGAATGTTGTATAGTTGGAATCATGCAATATGTAGCCTTTTCACATTGGCTTCTTTCACTTAGTAATATACATGTAAGTTTCCTCCATGTGTTTTATGGCTTGATAGCTCATTTCTTTTTATTATTGAATAATATTTCATTGTCTGGATGTACTACAGTTTGTTTATCCATTCACCTATGAAAGGACCTCTTGTTTGCCTCCAAGTTTTGGCAATCATGAATAAAGCTGCTATAAACATCTGTGTGTAAGTCTTTGTGTGGACATAAGTTTTAGTTCCTTTGGGTAAATACCAAGGAGTGTGATGGCTGGATCATAATGGTAAGTACATGTTTAGTTTTGTAGGAAGCTGCCAAACTGTCTTCCAAAGTGGCCACACCATTTTTCACCCTCACCAGTATTTGGTGTTGTTAGTGTTTTGGATTTTGGCCATTCTAAGAGGGATGTAGTGGAATATCAATGTTGTTTTAATTTGCAATTTCCTCATGACGTATGGTGTTCAGCATTTTTTCATATGATTATTTGCCATCTCTATATCTTCTTTTGTGAGGTGTCTGTTCATATCTTTTACCCATTTTTTTTTTTTTTGCGGTACGTGGGCCTCTCACCGCTGTGGCCTCTCCCATTGCGGAGCACAGGCTCTGGACATGCAGGCTCAGCAGCCATGGCCCACGGGCCCAGGCGCTCCACGGCACGTGGGATCCTCCCAGACCGGGGCACGAACCCGTGTCCCCTGCATCGGCAGGCGGACTCCCAACCACTGCGCCACCAGGGGAGCCCTGCCTATTTTTAAATTGGGTTGTTTTCCTACTGTTGAGTTTTAAGAGTTCTGTTTATATCTTGGATAGCCATCCTTTACCTGGTATGTATTTTGCAAAGATTTTCTCCCAGTCTGTGCATTCTCTGGATACTTGCACATTCTCTGTGCATTCTCTCCCAGTCTGTGCATTTCTCCCAGTCTGTGCATTCTCTGGATACTTGTTTATCTTTAATTATTTAACCTCAACATCAACATCCAACTCTTTTAAAGTTCTACCCATCTTCAGGTTGATAGCTATTAAAAAGTTTGAACAGTTTGAACTTTCCCTTCCTGTTTACCATTGACTCAGTTTGCGGTCGGTTGCATCGTAGATGGGATCAAGTCATCAAGCCCAACAGCAGCTCAACCTCAGACCTCACGTTCTTAAGCCGAATCATCGCTGCCATCATCTGAGAGTCGGCTTGTGGCCTGTCCAAGTTGGCTGGGTCCCGGGGAGCTGACTGGAGCGGCCGACATTTTTGCTGACTGGAGTCATGCTATCTTTGCCAGTTTGCTGGAATAGACACAGACACCGATTGGGTCACGCTGAAGACATTCCTGTCTTGTGAAGCAAGTCTGTTTGTATTTTAGGTTTGCCAGGACTAATGAATTAAAACATTTGGACTCTCCACGACTTGCTGTTTATCAATGCCTCTGACAGGAGGAGGGATTTCTTTTGCTCTTGCTTTTTCTAGAAGCATGACAACATCCTGGCTGTTGGAGAGACAAGGAAAAGAGAGAGGGGTCGTGGAGGGAAGTGCAACAGGGAGGCCCCGTGGGACGCCGGAGTCTGGGGGACAGCAGGTAGCAGCGAGCCGCCCTCCCAGCTGTCACTGCTCCTCAGATTGTCAGCGGCTGCTATGCGGCAGGTGCAGCCTGCTCTGCCACTAGGTCTGTACTCCACAAAGGCAACGACCGGCCAAGGCAGTGGCTGGCCCTCGATTACACAAGTGCAGACACTCAACTAAGTGAGGTAAGGCGACAGGTGTGAAAACCCAACTAAATGCTCAGAGCACCAGCAACTTAACCAAAGCTCTGCTACCGCCGAGAGGAGGAATCAGTGGCCCATTTCCCCAGGCGGTGTGATGAAAAGGCAAGTTGGTTCAGGGGCTCTTGTGGCTGACACCGTGTGGAACTCAAAATCCACCCAACTTTGCCGCCGCCATCCTTTGGGAGGCGGACAGATGTTCTCTGTTGTGTGGAGGGGAGGGACTCTAATTAGCTGTGTTGATCAATTCCATTTCTCGTGGCTGGAAACACTGCCAGAGATCTATTTACAAAATCCCAGGAGGCAAACTTCCACCTCTTCTGGTTTATTTCTTGGTGCAGGAGAGCATTGGGAGATTTAGCCAAAAGAGGAGTGAAGCTTTTCATCCTTAGATGTTATGATAAAATGGTTTGGTGATGGTACAGGGCGTAACAATAAGATTTTTTTCTTTTGGCTACAACTTTAAGGGGTTTTTTATTGTCTGTTTTGTTAAATTTGAGACAGTCTGTTCTATTCCCTAGGAACAGGTGGCTAACAAGATGGTTGATTCTAAGCAGACGAGACTACACAGAAATGTATGTCAGAGCTAAGATAAAACAAATTTTGAGTCAAGTAACAGTGATTTTATATTACCCTTTTCTTGAGTCGAATGTTTCACATTAATACTTCTTTTCTAACTTAGAATGACATGACTTGGAGTGCTTTATGGTTCATTGCTACTTGTAGTGTTCAATGAATGGGCCAAATATGATTCTAACTGGGTGATGAACAGTTGCTGGTTTTTCTCCAAAGCTATACTAGGTGTTTAATATAAGCATGTTCTTTTTTCATATACTGGTGGTAAGATGATTCCATATGTATGTATGTCTAAATATATATATTATATGTATATATGCATTCGCTTTGGCTCTATAAATAATTGTAAAAACAAAATTCAGTGTTCTAGACACTATTTTTAGATAGAGAAAAGTTATGGGAAAGAATCAGAAACCTTGCTGTGAGAAAATGTCCTGCTAAAGCAGTTCCCAGAATCTCGCTAAGGATGGTTAAAGAGATGATTTATATTTTGCCATTTTTAGAGACATTTTCTTTAAAACATCATTCAGAGTTTTTGGTTTACTGTCTCCATGAGAAGGAAAGTAGAAGGCTTAGGGGAAAGCATGACTAAAAATAGAAAAGTTAAATATATGGATTTAAATGACAAAGATATCTTGTGTTTATAATTATATCTTTTCCCAGACCCATTGAACAAAAATTATCAAATATCTTGGTTAAATTATTATACAAAGAAATTTTCATGTATTTTCACCCACCCCAACCCATATTATCTGTAGCATGCTTTTCCATTCATTCTATCTTAGTTTATTAAATGATAAATTAGTAGGTGATGTAGATCATGAATAGGATGTTTTTAGGATGTGTCTTTTGCTCATATCACACAACCTTAGAAATGTTTGGTAGATTAATAGGTAGTTAATCAGATATTTAAAGCGCATACTATTCATAATATAACTGGGGGATATTTTAAAATAGTCTTTGGTATTCTTGAAATAATTCCATGATAGATATTTGTTACCACTCCCAGATCAATAATTCAGATCCAATTTAGGCTTTTGAGTGTGAAAAGATGTCTGTTGCCTTATTAAGACTTCTTTATCCCCCTCAATTAAAAATAAAATACTATATAAGACCTCAAAGGGCCAGGGTTGGACTGGTCAGTGTAAGGGATACTAAAAAAGTGAGGTGGGTGGAGATTTTGCCCCATCTTTTATATTTTGTTCTAGATGTATTTCCAAAGCAAATGTTTTTATAAGCCAGAAAAAGAATTATAAATGGGACAGGTGTAGGGAAAGCAAGCTAGGAGCTAGGAATATCTTTAAAATAAGAAAGCAGTGCTTACTAACTTTCCCCTCTAAGTTCCAAAGGCCTCTGAGTATTCGAGGGGTAATGTTGGGTAAAGTGACAATGGCTCTTTCTTGTCATTACAGCTGGAAGACCAGGAGGAAGGCCAAGGCTCAGGTGCCCACATGATCAGCACAGCCAGGGTACCTGCAGATAAGCCAGTACGCATTGCCTTCAGCCTCGATAATGCCTCAGGTATGCTCTGCTTTGAGGGAAAGTGTTGCCTCCCCAGCCTGCCGCCTTCTTACCATCATGTTTTCTAGTTCCACAAAGGACATTTAAAAATGCATGCCTGGGGACTTGCCTGGTGGTCCAGTGGTTAGGAGTCCGAGCTTCCACTGCAGGGGGCACGGGTTCGATCCCTGGTCGGGGAACTAAGATCCTGCAGGCTGTGTGGCCAAAAAAATAAAAATGCATGCCTGGCATGAGCCAATGATGGGGAGAGTGATTCTTCATCATGCATCGTTGGAGAGTGGCTTCCAGAAATGCCTCTGGTGACGCTTCCATCTCCAAACCTTTGGTCGTTTGAGCACATTTCTTCTTCTTCTTTTTTAAAAAAGTATTTATTTATATTTATTTAGGCTGTGCTGGGTCTTAGTTGCAGCACTCGGGACCTTCCTTGTGGCATGAGGATTTTTAGTTGCAGCATGTGGACTTCTTAGTTGCAGCATGCATGCGGGATCTAGGTCCCCCACCAGGGATCAAACCTGGGGCCCCTGCGTTGGGAGCACGGAGTCTTACCCACTGGACCACCAGGGAAGTCCCTCTTCTTATTTTTTTACTTTTTCCATTTTAGTTTTCTTTTATTATAAAATTCATGGAGCTATAACAATTTCTAATGAGAACAAATTATGTCATTGTTAAAACTGCACGAGGAAATGTTTATTAAGAGCTGGCAGTTGGCTAGGTAATATAAAAATATCACTGTCCCGGTTCCAGCAGCATTTCTTGAAGCCTAAGTTCCAAATGCTGGTTTCTCACTGGTGCTCCCACACTTCCAGCTAATAAACAGACTTCAGCGGGAGTGATGAATGAGACAGGTGAGGCAGACCTTCTTGAAATAGTATGGTCTGAGGTGAGGCTGCCATACATAGAGCCCTTTGTCATGGCTTCCTTCAATGACCTCTTAACACACATACTCAGTTCCACCGTCTTTGACAGGGGACCTCAGGTGGTGTGAGGTCACAGCAGTGAGGAAGGGAAGGCTTGGATCTCTTCCACTGGTGTCATCTTTTGCTTTCAGTCTAATGTCATCTGTTAAAATCACATAGTCATACGCTTAAACAACATTATCATTTAAACCTTGCATCTTCTGAGCATTGATTCCCTCCTTCCTTCCTTCCCTCCTTCCCTCTCTCCCTCCCTCCCTCCCTTGCTTCCTTCCTTCCTTCCTTCCTTCCCTCCTACAATGCTCCTGTAGGAAGGAATGCTTTAAAAAGTAATGATTGAAAAGGGACAGGTTCCTCCCCCAAATAATGCAAAGTAAGGATCTGGGCTCTGTGAAGTCTGACACTACACAACCCATTTAGACTTTACTATACCAAGTGATTATGGTGGTGACACCTCTGCCCTGGGGTTCCTGGACTATGCAGCCCCCAGTGGAGAGTTCGTTCTAGAGTAGGAAGAGGTGAAGCCTTGACTCTTCATCATCTGTTCTTCTAACACTCTTCCCATGGCCGCTGTTATATTATATTCCCAATCAAGGTTGCCTTGCAAGACAATGATGAAGGGGAAACCTCCCAAAAGGCAAACCAATCCGTCTCAACTAAGAAATGACAACTACCACTAATTGCATTTGTCTTTGCATTAGAGCTTCACTTATATTATTTCTGATCTTTAAAATAACCATGCAATGTAGGCATTACTATTTCCAATTTGCAGAGACAGAGATCAAGGTCCAGAGACCCCACTGTTAGTGAGTAACTGAGTTATGATTTAAACTCAGGTCCCTAGACTGGACTGTCTGAACTCTTCATTATCCCATCATGCATCTCTAGGAAGAAAAGGAAGCTATGTTTGTAGGGAAAGAGAGTATGTAAGAACTCTCTGTACTTTCTGCTCAATTTATCTGTAAACCTAAAACTGCACTAAAAAATAAAGTCAATAATTAAAAACAAAACAAAAAAGAAAAGCTCCTTCTTTTTTTTTTTTCTGCGGTACGTGGGCCTCTCACTGCTGTGGCCTCTCCCGTTGCGGAGCACAGGCTCTAGATGCGCAGGCTCAGCGGCCATGGCCCACGGGCCCAGCCACTCCGCGGCATGTGGGATCTTCCCGAACCGGAGCACAAACCCGTGCTCCCTGCATCGGCAGGCGGTCTCCCAACCACTGCGCCACCAGGGAAGCCCGCTCCTTCTGTTTTTACGCATTTCATAAATACAAGATTTTGAGGAATAATCAGTGCTTGAGTGGCTAGCTCTCAAGACAGACACATGTAAACACAAAATCCCAAGGGAGAAAGAAGATGTACAGTTTTCTTCCCTGTGCTCGTGTCCCACATGAGCAGGACAAGTCCTGTCGCAATCAACAGTGTTACAGAAAAAATCTAGTATATAAAACTTGTTTATTTCAAACAATATTATTATATCATAATTTTGGGCAACACAAATAAACACATTGGTCCCTCATATTCATTTTAACAAAATTTAATTTATGTACAGAAAAGAACCATGGAGAGGTGGATCTTCTCTTTGGGCTACATGAAAGACTCTTCCTTGAAGTACAAGATGTACAACTTGTAATTAATTTGCCACCATCCTTTGAACCCTCTTGGCCCCTGACTGGGAATTCCTGCATGTTTTTCATCAGTCATTTTCGATTGGTTTGTTCCAGTCTCTTTCAAATGTCCCAAGAATGCCCACTTCTGAAATTCACAGTTTTTGATACAGTAGCTTCAAATAAGGGTTGTCATTTATTTCAAGTTAATTCCTGACTTCCAGTTCTACAGAAAGATGCTCATGAAGCCTTATGAAGAACCTTCTAAAACTAAATTTTGTAAAATGATCAGTGTGTCCCCATATCTCTCGAAAGGGCACCTAACTAGAGAATTCAAGACAGGAGCTGGGGTTCTGTGTTTCTCCATCTTTCTTAAAATAATCACCAGAGAGCACTTATCAAAAACATATGTTCCATGGCCCCACTCCTCCTGCAGTAGGCTCGGACTGAAGCCCAGCAATCTGTATTTTCCCATGCACCTGAGCTTACAAGTGCACAGAAAGATGCCTTGCAGATATCTGGGGACACTCCCTCTGAATTCTTGAATAAGGAGTGTGTGGAGTGTCACACCAAGCAACACTTGCCATCATACACACTATGCATGCCTTTTGAATTCCAGTGCATGTGGTCCATAGACCACACACTTAGGGGGAAAAGAAAGGAAAAATCCTAGACTTTTACAATAAATGGGAAAACTAAGGTAAACTTTTAGGGAGTAATTCCTTATTATTGAATTTATTCTTGAGGAGTAAGCAGAGTCCATGATAAAAGGAGATGTCTTTGCCTGTGAACGTTGACTTGTTCATTTCTTATGAGCCTAATACAGTGCTTATTCCTCTGGTCATGTTAGGACCGTTTCTTTTCTTTTCTTTTTTTTTATTTTTTTGCATATTTATCTGAGACAATTTAGTGTAGAGGTTAAGGGAATACGGCTTTGAAATCAGTGAGCTGTGGTTTCTAGATCCATTTCCATCACTGTTTGTATGATCTTGGGTAAGTCACTCAACTTTGCTGAACTTCAGTTTCTCATAAGATGTGTATAGTAATAACTCACAGAGTTCTTGTGAGAATTAAATGACACTATATAGATAAAACATGTAGCATAGCACTTGACATAAATTAAGGACTCACTTAGGCCCTGTGTTTATGATGACTGATTCTGGAAAATAAAGGAAAGTATAAAGCATGAAGCAGCTTTGTGTTTCACCTACATCTCACACTTCTACTTCTTGTCAAGGTAGGGTTTATAGTATAACTGAGCTGTAATTATTTAGGGAGTAATTATCCAGTTGCTGGATTGTGGGTACCTCTGCTTCTGCTCTTAGCAGTTAGCTGAGCTTTACTTAGTTTCTATATTTCTAGCATTCTGCCAAAGGCTGGTGATATGTGCAAAGAGAAGTACAATATGATCTCTCCTGTGGGGAAAAATCTGTCCCCCAGAGCAGATGGGAACAGCTTCTTGGAAGATGTAATAGTCATCCTGGGCTTGAAGGCGGGTAGTGTAGGAAAGGTGCCATTTCTGGATACCACATATAAGAAAAGGAAGCTACACATCTTCTAACAATTCTTCTTCCTTTTCCCTTCAAACAGAAAGTGTGAGCAAATCCTAAGTCAGGAAGAGCACGATTTGTTCAGGAAATACTAAAACTCTCTTCAGCTGGAACAGAGGTCTGAACTGTGGAAGAGTTCCTGCCATTTACTTGGCCCCTCTCTGAGGTGGGCATTGTGCTGGAGTCTTAGGTAGAATGTGTATTTTAGATAGCAGTAGACTAGAGTTACCAAGTCAATCTTAAAAGTTCAGTGAAAGAGTTTGGATTTGATCAGAAGCAATAGAGTTTCAAGAGTCCTTGAGCAAGGGAGTAATATGATGAAAATGATGAGTGTTCAATTGAGATAGTCTAGAATGTGGGGAGATGAGAGAATGCAAGGGGCTTTTTATCATGGTACACAGGCAAAGTGATGAAAGCCTGGATTAGAGAATGGAATGGGATGATTGAATTCAGAGTACATTTGGAAGGAAGGGTTGAAAGGACTTGGTGACAGACTGACCTGGGAGATGGGGAATTGATCATTGATCATTGATAGCAGAATGAGCCACAAGTTTTCAAAAAGACTAGGGACCTCTAGGGGCTTAAATAAAGGAAGCAAGTTGTTAGAGGGAAAAAAAGCCTTCTAAAATACAATCACCATTTCTAGCCTACCATTAGAACCCATCCTTAAGTAACACTTAGCTAGCCATACCTCCCAGAGGCAGCAACGCCTGTCTTTTTTTTTTAAGAATATATTTTATTTAATTAATTTATGTTTTTTGCTGCACCGAGAGGCTTGCAATATCTTGGGATCTTAGTTCCCCAACGAGGGATCAAACCCGGGTTCTCGGCAGTGAAAGCGTGGAGTCCCTAACCACTGGACCGCCAGGAAATTCCCAGCAATGCTTGTCTTTAATAAACTATGATATGACTGGTATTACCTCCAAACTGGGAATTCCAAAGAGTTGACTTTCTAAATTGGGACCTTCATGAAGTTACTTTTCTCAATAGAAAATGTGCAGAAGAGAAATAGGAATCCCACTTCTTGGGTTATTAGAGACTCACTGGCCCTTCTCCAATTAGAGAGAATTTAGAGTTAGACGGACGTGAGGATTTGATGTTAATTACTTGAGAATTTTCTTTATCTTCAGCAGAGCCAAAATATGGCACATTCTTGTGTAAATGTAGACCTTGGATTTTTTTAAAAAAAATTTTGGTTGTTATTTAGAATCAAGGATAGTGGTATCAGCCTTAGCTGGTAGCTTTAAACAATTTGTTAAAAAATTTTTTTTTCAAGCTATTAGAATTTTTCATATCTGGGCATGAATTAATCATAAGACCTTTAGTTTAAAAAAACTAAAGACCCACTCTGCTTAAGTAATACTATTTTGTCCTCACACGTCTGGTGTTTTGTGTGGCAGTGGGAGCTATGTGGAATAGCTGAAATAGCTATCCTTGAATCTAGTTTAACTGGGTAGCGTGTGAATGTCTTTTTGCATGCATGTGCAAAACTGGCTCTCAGCAAAATTGTGATGCAGGTGAAATGTCTCTTGTCATTGTCCCCTTCCTTCAACTTTTTCCTCCCTGTGGTACCTTTTGGTGTTATTTCTCTCTCCCTCTTCAGGGCCCAAAAGTTTCTGTACTCTCTTCTCTTCGCAGTCTCAATCCTTGCTTTTGGGAAAGACTCTGGAAAACCTCATTCACACTAAGCAATAAGTGCCGAGGTTTACCTTTTTATCTCTCTCAGGGTGTATTTTTGTGTATCAGTAGGAGGTCTAGGGATAAAGTTCCCCCTGGAATTCTACCAGCCAACTTGGTAAGGATGGCATTTGGGGACATGGGCTGGGTGAGCCTCTTTGAACTCTCCCAGGTGGCATTCTGTCCCAACTCTGACCCTACCTTGAGGGCTGCCTCAGCATGTATTGATAACAATAAGTTGAAAACCACTCAAGAGTGGGGTGGGAGTGGGGAGGCGTCTTCTATATTTACATCCTTTACAGAGTTGAGAACCACAGTAGAACTTAATTATCAAATACTATAAAATCAATAATACAGTATCTATAACCCCTTTGAGTTTGTTATTCTGATATCGGGTGAAGATTCTTTGAGATACAACTGGATTTATTGGTTGGAATCTGTTGCTTAAGGCTGTAAAGAAAGGTCAAAAGGAAATGAATGCTTATGGAGTCCCTAGGTGCTTTTACTTGTACTATCTCATCAATTTAGTATAGGTGATAACTCTGCGGGAAGATGTTATTATACCCATTTTACAGATGTGGAAACATTGGCTAAGGGAGGTTAAATAACTTGCCTCTAATCAAGCAGTTAATAAATAATGGGAAGGGATTCAAAGCCAGGCTCTTGGGGCTGTTTTTACTTTATTGCCCATTTGGAGGCAGGATCCAAGTAATAAGAGAAAAGAATGATTGTTCCTGTCAGCAAATAGCTTCCCCAATGATCCTGGGAAATGATGGAGGAAAGTTAGTTCTGATATGTTTTCATAGAGTAGGAAAGAAGAAAGGGAGAGGTAAATTTTATTTAGTGGTGTCTGACAAATAAATATACTTCCAACGAGTTCATCTTGAAGCAGATGTTTCTGGGTGAGGGAGTATGTTTTTAAGCTGAATAAGTCAAAATATGCTTACAAAAGGATAAATCAATAAGATTCACAAAATTATAGCTACAATAATAGTGACTAGATGAGTGTTTCAAAGAAACAAAAAATCTGTCTTTAAACTGAATCAGGTCTCTCCATGCAGAGAAATATCACTCAGTCTATTTGATGTATGACCTTGTTTGCCTGATCGTTTTAGGTACTGGTTAAGGTAACATGGTGATTTTTATTAATTATAAACAATTGACAATCTGCTAGGTATCATAAGAAAGCTCTCCCTTTATCCATATCCATATCTATAGTTTTAAGTTTATGGGCCCTGAAAATTCAATGTGTATTAGATTCGCATCTCTAATGTTTAACAAGCAGAAAGCAAAGGTTAAAAAAGCTTTTGATGTGTTTCAAAATGATATGATGCTCTAACAAGAACCAAGGTATCCAGAAAGTTTAAAATAGTTTTTTTGATGTATTGGTAATGTGATTTGCAAACTTATGTCACTTATTTTATTTCTAATAATAACATGTGAATCTTGATTTAGATTTAAAGGGAAAGTACTCAAAGACCTTTCATGTGTAAGTTAAAAAAATTTTTTTTACAATATTTTATATAGAAAGTGCTTTGATAAGGAAGTAAAAGAGAAACACTTTTAAAATTCAGACTTAAATGAAGAGAGCTGAGGTTATGGCCACACCAAGGAAATCTCCCTTAACTTGGCCTGGGGAAAACTCAGTAATTAGAGTCAGTGATCTTGACCCTAGCTGTTCTCTTTGGATTATTCGGATGATGAAGATACCCTTAACCCCCATCATTAAACACATACATATGCGCATGTGGGCACACCCAAACACACACACACACACACACACACACACACACACACATCTTGCCTCCCCATTACCACTTGATTGAGTTTATGGTGAAAAGGAATTTAAACTCGATTATATTAAGGATTCATTGTTACTACTGATTATTTTCTAGGTGCCAGGCTTTAGGCGAAATGGTTGACATATGCATTCCTTTACTAATAAGTTTCTGAGACAGAGAAGGTGACGTCCATTTTGCAGAGGAGAAAACTGAGTCTCAAAGAGATTATGTTGATTGTCCACATTCACCAATTAAAAAGTGGTCAACCCAGGGCTTCCCTGGTGGCGCAGTGGTTGAGAATCCGCCTGCCGATGCAGGGGACACGGGTTCGTGCCCCGGTCCGGGAGGATCCCACATGCCGCGGAGCGGCTGGGCCCGTGAGCCATGGCTGCTGAGCCTGCGCGTCCGGAGCCTGTGCTCCACAACGGGAGGGGCCACAACAGTGAGAGGCCCGCGTACCGCAAAAAGAAAAAAAAAAAAATAGTGGTCAACCCAGAGATTCAAAGGCAGGTTTATCCATCCTACCAAATGGCACCAACCTGCTGTGTCCTTAGTGGTTAGGAGCCTTCACAGGCAAACAGTTACCAGGAAAGGCTTTTCATGAGCCTCTGCAGTGTAGCCACTGCCCAACTCACTTGCCTCTTAAGTGTCAGTTTGCCCCTGGTGCCCTGGACAGTCTCCAGGAGACCAGCACTCAGGGGTTGTCCTGGAGGCAGGACCATAATGTGTAGAGGCACAGTGCAAACATTCTGGGGCTCTTCAAAAATTATTAAAAATTTCAAGACAGTGTACCCGGATCATTAAACCAAGCGCAGGCCCGCCTGCGAAGAGCTCCTGCGACTGCGCAGGTGCATTCCCACGAAGCCGGCTTTGACTGCCGGAAGCGTAGACGGGTTGAACGGATTCTGGGCCAGCTGCCTCTCGAAGTTCCTGGTTGGGGAGTGGAGTGAGGTTTGGGGATGTTATCTGAGCGTGACTTCTCCCTCTCCCGAGGTCTTCTTCTCTGTGTGGAAACCGACACTCATTCTATCAAGGATTTAGAGTTTCCCAGCATAGACCCAGTTGTACAATATTTAGGATGGAGGGCACAGTGGGGTGGGGAGAGAGTTGACTCCAAAGTCCAGTCAAGATGTTGTCTAGGGCAGTTGTTCTCAAATACTGGTTCACAGACCTGGTCTGGTTCTGATGAAGTTTTCCTCTCTGATGTAAAACAAAAGAAATAAGGACAGCACAGTGAGGTTGTGTGTGTGTGTTTGTCTATAAAGCTAAATTTATCCATTATGATGGATACACTTGCATTCTCAGATTATATTTGTCTTATAATTTTGGTGTTAAAATGTTCTCTGTCATAAAGAGATGTTAAAGATACGTGGTCGTTGTTTTGGAATCTTCACTAGCTGAATAAAAATTTGGACAGTCTAAGGGCATGATTCCCAATGTTTGGGGGAAAATTTTACTGGCTCATGAAATACAAGTGCACGGGAACCCATGAAGCAGAAGGTGAAGAAGCCCAGGGCAGCATGAGAAGAGCCCTGGGCGGGGAGACACCCCTTAGTCTTACGAGACTCTTCCTTTCGTGGGGCCCTTGTCCTCTGCTCTGAGAGACTGGGACCAGATGACCAGCAGTTCCTTCCAGCTGTAGCATTATCTGAGAGCTCTGGCTGCATAATTACTAAATAACAGTGAGGATTTGGATTACAGACCCAATGGGCCTCCCTTATCTGATTCATGGAGAAGCACAAAGCAGACAATTTAAGGAAACCTGAAGCAGGATAACCACCAAAGCAACCCAACAGCTGCTAAATAGACACTGAGACAAGCCCATCATAAAATGTACTATGGTATGTCATAATGGTTGGGATACCAATCAGAAAGTTCTATATTAAGTACCATTGACTTAGTCACATTGTGTTTGCAAAACAAGCAGTGAACATCTGCTTATTAAAAAAAAAAAAAATTCCTCTTTCATTCTTTCCTTTATCTTTCGTCCTTTAACAAATTCCTGAGGATACATTTTTCTTGGTCCATCAAGCCCACAGTGTCATTTTGGAAAGGAAGCCTACGAATTATTTTCTTAATGCATTAAAAAGTGTGGTAAAGTGATTTGCCGGTTTGGCATAGAACCTCAGTCCCTGCCTTGAATGTAATAGGCATTTAATAAATATTTGATTGATAAATAAATTTTAACAAAAAAATACTTGCATTCTGATTTTTTATCACATTATAAACATATCTAGCAACTACTCTCCTTTTTTAAAAAAAGCCAAATTTTCCAAGGGGGTGTCTTGCATAGCTACTGTACAATTTACTTTGTGCTTCTGGAATTGTCAAAACAAACTTAACTGCTCTTAGGAACTCCGATCTGATATCACTGTCAAAATGTTTTACAACGATTTGGCCAAATGTTTGTGGAACAGCTGTGCTACTAGTCTGCCTAAGTCATTTTCCTTCTTTCTTTTTGGCCCAATCCTGTGATTCATCATTCTGCTTTTAGAATATTTGCCTATTTTTAAAACCAGTCAAAGAAGGCAGCCACTGTTTAAAAGTAAACACACCACACATCAACTTGGAGCAGCTTTGTAAGCAGCTTTGCAAGCCCTGAAATTTCTGGCTGGCAGGGATGCCAGCTAAACCAGATGGCATCAAGCAGTGAAATACCGGACTGGCTTTCAAACTCAGTCATCTCCTTACATCTGTCTTTGGTTTTCTTGTTTCCAATGCCATTTCCTGCTTGGATTAAATCAACTTTAACAAAACTCTTGCTTTTATTTTGCCTTTCTAAAATATTTATTCTATGTTTATTTCTATGTCAATCAATTAGACTTTTATTTTTTCCAACTCGAGGAATCTAATCTTAAGCCTTTACTTATCTGCAAAATTATCAGCTTGGTCCCATATATATGCCTTTACATGGTGTGACTATCAATAATGACAGATTTTTATAATGGGTTTTATTAATTCTGGGTCATACCAGATATTTGCTATTGACTATAGTAATGCAAATGAATAACTCTTTTCCTTTTTATTTTAAATTTTTTATAATTAAGCAGGAAGGAGCATGACTTCATGCGGAACAAGGTGGATTAAGTCCCAGGAAGACTTGAGTTCCATTCCTGGCTGTCTTTTAGAATTCTAGAATGTACTATCTGCTCTGTACTTTGTAGAAGTGGTTTCTCCTTCTAAAAAGTGGCTGCTCATCTGTGACTATTAAGATTGGGGTGCCAAAGTATAATATGTTCCCATTTACCCGTACCAAGTTGTTCCAGCCTTGAACTCAATGAGTGGAAATAATCATGATGTTTGGGTTGTTGATATTTTGTTCAAGTAAATTGAAATGCACCTTAGACCAAAGTCCATTTTATATACAAACTATAGGTTTTATAATAAAGGCTATCTCCAAAGGGTCAGCAGAAACAAATGGTTATTTCTGTCTTTTTAAAAAAATTTTTCTGTTTTTTTGGTGCAATTCTTTGCAAATGATGGGGTGGATTGAAAAAGCCACAGTATTTGGCAGAAGTTGTCACCTCCGAGTAGAAGAAGGCATTCCAAGGGCCAAGGGATTGACTCTCCTTGTTTCCTTGTGAGATGGCACTCCAACCTGCAGCGAGAGTCTTGGGAAGATTTCCCTGTTTCTACTTGCTCTCTGCAGCTACATAGCGTCGGTGAACCTGGGGGCATCCATTGTCCGGCAGGTACAGGAACAAATGGATTCACAGTTGGTGCCCCATTGCCATTGTCTGAAGCCACTCAAGTGGGAGTATTATTACACTACTCTTGACTAAATTATAGCAAAGACCCTTAAGGTGTTTGGAAGAGGTGAATACTGTCCTTGTTTGAATGATATTTCTGGTGATTATCCTGGGTGCCTTCGAAGAAACGTAGTCTCTTAGAAGCCAGGAGCTCCTCGTGTGCTGTGTTTTATTGTGGATAGTACTGTCAGTGAGTAGGGAGAGGATGCTTGCTTCTGCGTTGTGCATGACCCGTATTACTTCTTCTCGTTCAAAGAGGACTTCAACAGTTTTTATAAATAAATTTGTTTATGGTAGTGAGAACATAAAAAGCATGATCTTTCTTTCTTATAATTTAAAATAGATTTGGTATTGAAATTATTCATGTAGCCTGTATTTCATCATAGTCTCATAGTCATACCTGTGGTACCTGTGGTTGTCAACAAGGAGAGGATTGGAAATCTATGGCCAGTGGACCCACAGAGCCAGATAGAGAGGTTCTGCTGACAAGAGGGCTGTCCTCTAGTACCAGAGCTAGGTCAGCAGTATGTTCTTTTTTTTTTTTTAAATTTCCAAGGACAGTCTTTATTAGTGCTAAAATTACTTAGTTAAACTCCAACCTGAACTGCTACACTTCTATCTTTATCTGTAGAAAATAATGGAATAAACACCAATAGCTACTCACTGCTCTAGATCCCATAACTCTTTAAACTTCCTAGTGAGGGTCAAAATGCTCTACTTCAAGATCATATTATTCTTGAGAAGCACTTTATTCTGACTGTATGCACAGCTTTTCTTCCTTTTCTTTTTTTTTCATTATTTATTATTACAAAAAATTGGAACTCAATATTCACCAATAGGAAAATGGACAAATACATTCAAATAATAAATGAATGAGTGAATACTGTATATCAGTTAAATGAACAAACTAAAACTAAGTTTATTTAGTTCAATCTCAAACACATAATGTTAATCAAAAAAAAAGAACAAATTTTAGAAGAATATCTACAATGTGATTCAATTTATAGTTTAAAATCATCCATGCATAGTAATACTATATTACCTATATAGTTTGTGGGTGTATACATACATAATAAAAATATAAATACATACATATACATGATAACCTCTAAAATCAGGATAGTGGTTACTTCTGAATATGAAGAGGTAGAAGGGGAATAGAGTTGTCTCCACTCACCTTATTTCTTAAGTTAGGTGCTTACCTTTTCTTACCATATGAATTCAATTGGCATGAATTCCATTAGAAATTCTGCAGTAGAAAAACTCTCCTCCTTGCCAAATAATTGAATGGTACAATTCTCAACATCTTTTTAGTCTAAGGAGGTCAGCCTTATGGCTATGGCAAGGATAGCAGAAGTATGTTCTTGAAGAGATTCGGATAAACTTCTCTCAGGTTTCCTCTGATGCTTCTGTGAACCACCTCTTTTGATCCAGCAACACCTGCCTGTTGCCAGTCAGCCAGATGAAGGCAGCTGAGGACAGAGTTGCGGGCTCTCCCGCATCAGGACAGTGTATGGGCCTCGGGTTGGGATTGCTGCCTGGTGCGTTGGGAAGAAACGCCCTGATCAGGTTACTGCCTGTCACCCACTGTAACCCAGAGGAAGCTCTGGTCAACTGCCTGTCAGTGGTGGTTTGTGGTAAGAGCAGAGGGCAAACCCATCAAAGCTTGCCACCCTTGGAGTCTTTCAGAGCAGAACTAACACTTTTTTTCACTAACATGTTCTTCTGTCCCAGTGAGGTTGTTCTGGTCACCTCATTATTACCTGGTTAAATAAAGCACTTTCCTGAATATCGTATTTTTTGATTTTGGCTAACGTAGGAGTATTGAAAGATAAGCAGTACTTCTTAATTGGAGAACTACTAGACTGAACATTTGAGGATTCTGATACTTGTTTGCAAAATTTTGGTCAAACCAACTACACCTTCTGTGCTTCTGTTTGTACCAAAAAATGAGCCAAATTGCCTCTGCATTCTTTCTGTCCCTAACTGATGTATACTGATGGTGCAAGTCCAAAGATGGTAACAGCAAGAAAACTCTCCTGAGAGAAAGGGCTCTAATAGTGAAGAATCACTTTATTTTCATGTTTTAGATGATACACCTCCTGAAGACGCCATTCCTCTGGTCTTTCCAGAATTAGACCAGCAGCTACAGGTAAGGATTTTTCTGCAGTCTTTACTCTTTCCTCCTTAGTTTCACAAAATACAGTGAGTGGAAAAGTGGTCTAATTGAGAAAGATTGACCTGGAGACAGAGTGGGGGACATTTCACGTCATCAAGGCTTGCATTTCTAGGGTTTCAAGGTCATGAAGCCCTCAGGTAATGCCCCTGTCTGTTTATGTGGCTATAGCATGAGAATAGCAAGAACTTAGGGGACTTCCCTGGTGGCACAGTGGTTAAGAATCCGCCTGCCAATGCAGGGGACACAGGTTCAAGCCCTGGTCTAGGAAGATCCCACATGCTGCGGAGCAGCCAAGCCTGTGTGTCACAACTACTGAGCCTGCACTCTAGAGCCCACGAGCCACAACTACTGAGCCCATGTGCCACAACTACTGAAGCCTGCACGCCTAGAGCCCATGCTCCGCAACAAGAGAAGCCACCGCAATGAGAAGCCTGCACACTGCAACGAAGAGTAGCCCCCGCTCACCACAACTAGAGAGAAAAGCCCTCATGCAGCAACGAAGACCCAATGCAGCCAATATTTAATTAATTAATTTTGAAAAAAAGAACTTAGGGTGTAATCTCCTACTTTTAAGGAGTTTTGGAGCCTGGGGACAGGGCTGGTCCCTGCTTTCCTTGCTTATGGACGTTTCTGGGCTATTGTAGTTTTGGCCCATTTTGGATTAGTGATTTAGTGATAAACTACAAGGGACACTTGTCATGTGTGGCGAGACTTCAGAATAATCTTCCTTTCTCTACTCCACGCTCACCCTCTCCCCAGTTCTCTGACAATTTGTAGTAGAATGTAATTATTTTAAGTTAAGCCTTCTGAATCCTGTCTGGTTTGACCTATGAGAAAAATATTTTGTATGTGTAGTCTATGGATGACCTATCAAAGATATCTAATTTTAATACACCAGAATTATTTGAAAGAAGATAATTTATGACCCTTTCATTTTCTTTAGGTGATATATGGTGATTCCAGAAAGATGTCTTTAGGAAGAGGCTCTGCTTAAAATACCTGGATACTGACCTTGGGTCAAATGTTCACCTGAGTACTTCACTTTGCTGTCACATTTAGTCCAGTCTAATAGGGGTTTTGAATCCTGTGCACAGATGTTTGCTTAGTCACCACTTTTTTCTCTAAATACTGATTCTGAAAGCCTTTAGGAGGGGTCTGCCACCTCCAGTTCCCAACTGATGTTTCTTCTTGTCTTACACTTGGTAGCATTTCCCATGTGTGGGTGTGCTTGGCGTCCTGAAGTCATTTGAGTTTGGGGCCCCTGGACCAGAACAGCCCTTGACAGAGGTGGGAAGAACCAAGAATGAGCCCTTATGCAACCTAAGATAGAATCCTTTTTTTTTGGCTCCAGTTCTTGTCTCTGTGCCCAGTGCACTGAATTAAAACCTGGAAGCAACTAGGTTGGGTCTGAAGAGCTGGTGTTTCACTGCTGGGGTGGTCCCCTGAAGATCTATCCAACATAACTCAGGTGTGACCAGACCTCTTGGAGGAGCTCTTGTCTCATCTCTGAGCAGGCCTGGGCATCGTCACAGCCCTCCGACAGAAAGCCTGCCAACAGAGCAATATCAGTAATGTAGAGATTTCTGAAGACTGTTCAGGAGGTTATACTAATGACCTTGCAGCTGTCAAAAGACAGCTCTGTTCTCCTCTAAAATTTCCTCTGCAGCTATCAGCCATCGTATCTCCTTCCTCTCCCGTCCCCCATGCAGGGTCTTCAGCCCAGCTCTCTGGTTCCTGCTGTCTAACCATATCCCACAACCTCTCTTCTCACCATGGAGGACAACTCAGCTGTTCCTCTGCTTTTCCGTCTGGTGTGCTTACATGACGTACAACCTTCCTTGCTTGGGTTCTGTCCTCACTGATGGGCTGTATGTGTGCTGCTCATGGTGTAGTTGGGATTGCAAAATAATAACTATATTTTTTTCCCAGTCACAGTTTTTCCCCTTTATTTTACTGTCACCACAAAGCTATTTTATTATCTTAGGAGTCAGCTGAAAATAAGGAGTTAATGCGTTTTGCAAATAAAAGAGGGAAAGCATGTTTAGATTCATATTCCCCCACCACTATTATGGATCATTAATTCTACTTTCTTGTGCTGACAGTTTTTTTCCTTTGGGAACATTAATGGTCTTCCCTAGCTCATGGATCATTCTTCCCAGGATTCATGGCACCTCTGGCAATTATCCAGATAATTTTTCTGTTAAAGCATTGCAAGATCCCTTTGAATTTTATAGCTTTAATTCCATTTGACATATATTAGAAATTAAGTCTACTTAATTATTTTAATCTAATGAGACTATTTCATCTTCATTGATCCTTAATGAATTAGTCAGTTGAGAAGCTGATTTCAGACTCAGGGGTTATGATACCCCCAACTTCCCCACCCTAAGATATGGTATTGCTTTGCCTCTTCATGAACAGAGAGGACCTTCCCAGCACTATAACTAAAATCATTTCAGTAAGGGCTTGTTTTTTTGGTTGAACGATATGATTGAGTTTGTTATAAACATTTATCAGTGGCCAAGCCATTTGGTTAGGGTTGCCTCTGTCTAGGGCTGTTGTCAGTTACCTTTATTCTACACTCCAGGGTGTGAGTAACTAAAATATAAGATGGAGGGGATTGAGAGGGGAAAGATAACACAGAAAGCTACATCTAGAAGCAGACTCTTGTTTCCATGCTTAGCATAAGCATATAAATTTAAGACATTCTGCAGCAGGAAGTCTCTATTGAAAGCAATGAAGATGCTTTATGTATGAAAGGAACAATCCATTCCATGGAGCAGGCTGTCTTTACAGTCAATCCAGTGTGCTTTTATCACATAATAATGACTCTTGGGATTTAACCAACCATCATAATCCTCTACAGAAAAATAAAAGTTAGGTTACAAAGGCATATGAAGTGCCTTGTGGTTGTTACTATTTGCTTGAGGATGAACTGACTCTTACTTATCTCTGCTAGAGCCTTAGAAACGTGCCCAGTGAAAACTAATTGATGCCAGCTGATTATTGCTGGCCTTCCTCTCTGAATACCCTCAGATTTAAATCCTACCCATGCATATTGAGTACTGCTAGGCAAGGGGGGTTTCCCCACAAATGACCTCATTTGATCCCCGCAACAATTGTGTAAGCTAACTATTATGTCTCCACTTTAGGGATGAGAAATATGAGGTCAAAGTTTGGTCTACATAAATTTGCTAATTCAGACTAGATCCCTGATTCTGAATCTAGGTAGCCTTCATTTCTTTACAGCTTTGGTGGAACCTATGGCCTGCTTACATTATGTTGATAGGTGGAGGGTTTTTGGTTTCTGGCTTGCGAAGTTGCCATAATGTGGTTATAGAACAACCTAGTAAAATCTATTCTGGCTTCCTGATATCCGTTACACGTTCTTTCATAGTTTATAAAATGCAGCTATAAAGTATCTGTTTGGTAGATACGCTATCACCACTTTGACCCCCCAAGAGTTTTCGGTTGCTTTGCCAAGAATGTGGACATGTTTAAGCATGTAATTCGTGGGGCTTCTATTTTCACAGAAGCCAAAAAAAGCCTTGGGCAAGAATAGCAGTGACAAACATTTTTCTCGATGTCTCTATTAATGCAAAATGTTGGGCAAGAGACCTTGGGCTAAGGTAGGTGTTAAAATGAACATCTCTTTGTAGGCCTCAGCCCAGGGGCAGGTGGTAGGTTGGTTCTATTTTGTGCGGATTCCTTTCCTGGAATTTGGCTTCTAAATTCTTCATGTCCATTAGGGGCCATGTTTGGGTAGAGCTAGTTTAGACCATACAGTCAAAAGAAAGGAGGTTCAATTCTATGTCCATTTGTAAGAATGAATGAAAAATCACTACTTTTCTTTAGGCCTCAGTTTCCTTCTATTTGAAGAAGAGGTAATGATTGACCTCCCTCCCTTTTCTGAAGGATGGCACAATCCTTTAATAGTCTCAAGGTCTGGGTCAGAACCGAATTTGTCTTAAAATTTAACCACATTGTAATGTTTTGGAGGTTGTGGTTTGACCTATAGATGATCCACAGCTAAGCTTTGTGGTCTTTGTTGCCTCGGAAAGAATATGTTTTATTTGTAATCAGGTGGAGGACATGCTGATAACTAGATTGTAATAAATCTAATGGGAGTGACAGTGACTGGGGCATAGGCACTGGCATTAGGCTGGCATGAATTTGGACCTCAGCTCCACACCTACTAGTTTTGTGATTTGGGCATGTTATTTACTTTCTGTAAACCTCACTTTTCTGACCTGCAGAGTGGACATAATATCTCACATCGTTGTGTGAATTAAATGTGATAATGAACAGATCGAGCATGGTGCTTGGCAAAATAATTGCTCAATTAATGTCAATTTCCTTCCCTGGTGAAATTGTTTATTGAATGAAATATTTAAGCACTAATATCTTTATATGTGTAAAATGAAATGAGAGAAACATCTCTTTGGATTCTTGGGTTAGGAACAGAGATGCTGATGCCCTCTTCTTTAAGCTAAGGTACTTGGAAAACAATACGACTATTTTTTCAAACCAAATTGAGCAATAGCTTCAATCCCTCCTAAAGTACTCCCATCTAATCTGAGAAGACAGTAACAGGTGTCTCCGTGGTACACATTGAACTTGCTTTTTTCTCAGACAGAGTTTGGTAAGTCCAGAAACTGATGTCACCTCCACAAATAAACAATTTCGTAGCTTTGGTTGTGTACTATAGTATCTTGTTGTCCGAGCAGTCACTCCAGAAACTTCCTTTAGGTCTTGCATCAGTGTATCACTTGCTATCTGGGAAACAAAAATGGTAGAAAATGGAGGAGTCTTAGCATTCTAAGATTCTACTGCACTAGTCTTGAACATCCAGAGAAAACACTGAAAAAATGTCTGCCATTTTCTCTCTGAGGCACACGTTGAAAAGTATCTTACAGTTGTTTTTCTGGCTGCTGGGACCACACAGAAAACATATATAGATATCTTGGAGCTTAATTTGATCCCTTTAATTTTTTTTTTTTTTTTGAGAAGCCCAGTTCATTAGGATATGCATTGTTAGAAGCGTTTGGGGCGCTCGAGTTCTTGCTCCCTTTAATATTGCCTACATCGATAGAGATGACTTAAATATCCTTCATTCCAATATTATATAATGTATAAGATGTGTAGTATAATTAGTACTAGTGCTGACTTTGACCATAGTGTAGATAGTATAGAAATGTCAATTCTTAAAATATTTTTTAAATATTTACAGTTCTTGATAACAGAGTTTTCAAATATTGCAATTAGTCCTGTCTGTGTTTTTCCATTTAGTTTTAGCAAATTATGCTTGTTAATTTGGGGACATTAAAATGCAACATGAATTTAAGCCAGTCACCCCCATTCTGCCTCCAAAATAAAGGTAACACTGAGAATCAAGGAATAAATACAAATACAGTCTGCTCAGCAACTGTAGAATATTTAGCTTCCTAAATATATCTTCTGTGTGGGAAGCTGGGAGAGGAAAATTAAATTCTTACATTTTTGAAGTGGATGGGGCCAGTAGTATTTGAAGAAGCCAAGTAGAAAACGGAAACGCTTAAGCTGGCTTTGCCTATTGCGGAGAGATGCTTGGCTGGGTCTTTTCCCACGGGGCTCCTTCCAGAGGACAGAGTCCATTTCGGGAGGAGCTTGCTATAAACCGGTGGATGGGATGGTGTGGCTCAAGCCTGCATTCTTGGAACAGGAGCCTGTGGTTTCTCTCTTACTTCATCTTGTTAAATTGGTCCAGATGACTGGGGTGGATACCAGAGATAGTAGCGGCTCTCTCACACTGCCATGTAATTTAAAGCCCTTGCAAGCTCCATCCTCAGGCAGTAGCAGGATAAGGGGGGATAGAGGAAAGGGGGTGTGGAGGAAGTGCCTCCTCCTGGGCTCTGACCTCATCCAAACCCCAATCTGTATCTTGGGAAAATGTGTTTCAAAGTTGGCTTGAGACACTGTTAAGGGAAGGTCTTAATTTAACCTTCTTAGAACTGGCTGGGTTGTGAGTAGACCAGATACCATGGCATCGAGTGGACCGGAAAATTTGTTTCTGTGACCCTACAGAGTTTGTCCCCTAGTGCCTGAAGAATACTGTTACCTTTTCATTTTCACATTTTGAAATATCTTTGGCTTCCTTTTCTTTGAAATTCAATATTTCATCCTTTAAGCAAGAGCGTGTAATAAATGCATACAAACCATGGGAGGATGTAGGGTAATTGTGGAGAAAATAACAAGGAAACTTTCTCTTCCTGAAGAGAAAAGAAATTCACTATCAACATGGAGTTTATTTATTGCTTGCCCATTCCCAGCACAGGATTATAAGTATGAAAATCTCTTGGATGAAATAGTCAAAATCAAGCAATGAGAACTGAAATAAAAAGTTTTATAGATAAACAAGGATTTACTGTATAGCACAGGGAAATATATTCAATATCTTTAATAAGCTATAATGGAAAAGAATCTAAAAAAGAATATATGTGTATATATATATATATATATATATATATATATATATATATATATATATACAACCAACCAAACCACTTTGCTTTACATATCTGAAACTAATAAAATATTGTAAATCAACTATACTTAAAAAATTTTTTTTAAAACTGTGTTAATTTTTATTCCAAGATGTTAATAGCTGTTTTCATCTGGGTTATCACAGGCATTCTTTTACGTTATTATTATTATTTTTAATGTGAACACATGTTAAATAGTATCTTAAATCCATGTACGTTGATTAATTCATGGGTGCCAGTGTTTTAAATGTCACCTGATGTAAGCCTACTAGTAGTTCCATTTTTAAATCGGAAACCTGATTCTTGTGCTTGAATTTTAGGAATCTATTTCCTCGGGTAAACAGTTTATTCAGTGAACCCTGTTGGTCATATATTTTCTCCTGTTTTCAGGGCTTATAAGAAGGTAAGAGAGAGTCACTCTCAGTGAGGACCTTATGATGCTACACACAAACCCACATTATATCATGAAACAATGAGAGTGTGCTATGTCATGCAGGACAATACATTTCATTACTCTGTAGTTCTACTTTTTATATCAGGTAAATTCCTGTTGGGATGAGAACAATATGTGTTTAAAAAATTCTTTGATGAGTTTCCTGAACTGGAGTAAACATCCAATGATGTCAAATGGCTTTCTAAGAACAATGAGTCGTGCTGAACAGAGGGCACTTTGATTTGTCCAGCAACGTTTGGGTTTAGTGGTACATGGCTCCGAATTATAAAGGGGTGAGAAATTTTAAGTTTCCTGGGGAGAAATTTGGGAAGGAGAGAAAGGTAGGGTGTGAATGAAGTGAGTCTCAGATAGGGAATCCTGGTAGCAATGCTTAGAAGATGGGCTGGGGGCAGCAGAAGGATCTAATGATACTTATTTTTGCATTAAACTTTTTTTTTATTGTGGTAAGAACACATAACACAAATGTTCTCTTCTTAATTTTAAGTGTACAGTTCAGTAGTGGTAAGTATATTCATATTGTTTTTTTTCTTATTCGTATTGTTGTGCAACCAATCTCCAGAACATTTTCATCTTGCAAAACTGAAACTCTATACCCATTAAATAATAATTCCTCATTTACTCACCTCCCCTCCACCCCCAGCCCCTGGCAACTAATTAGATAATTTTACAGTGTTGTGGTGTGTTGTGCAATATAACTTCCCTTCTTGCTTAAAAAATAATTAATTTTGTTCTTTAATGCTTTCATACAAATTGGAAGAACATGTATGTACTGCTGCTGAGTTACATGTCAGTCTGGGTATAGACAGAGCTTTTAGGAGCCGGAAACTGAAGTGACACCGGTCATCCTTTTACTCCCTGAAACACTGAACACTAAGTATTTTTGGCTTTTTTAAAAATTGGCACTACTTCTTAATTGTGGGCAATTCTTGAAAATATTGTGACGTATAGCATGATCTTCCTGCTGAGAACATATGAGGATACTGAATACATCCTGAAATACTCTATATCCTAATGTCCCCTTAGCATGATCATGTTACCTGTACATAAAAACATCTTCAAATTTCCCACAATTAAATAGTGCCAATGAAAAAAGAAGTCATGAAAACATTTCCCCCTTAGTAAAAAGCATTGCAGGTTGGCAAGCCAAGGGGGAAAAGAGGACTCTCTCTTCTTAAGAAAATTATTATCTGTAATTTTCAGTTTTTCTTTTAAATTATAGCAGCAAAGGGTATTTCTCCCTTTCCATGGCTGCTCTCATCTGTATCCTCTTAGGCATGCAAACACAGACTCCTAAAATCTTCTGGCTGTCACATAGGTAACTATGCTGAATTCGTGGTTCAGGTACCTCCATGTGGCAAGTTATGGGCTGAACTGGGTGTAGTTTATGAGTGTTCATGAGGACAGGAAATAGGATACGTTGAGTCTTGGGGCTTACCAGTATGCAAGTCCTTTAACAGGGCACAGATGGTTTAATAGCAGCTTGGTGAGGGTGCCCAGAGTAAATTGCTTTCATTCCCCTTACTATTATACCTGGTCATTTGCCAGTGTAACAGGTGAAAATTGATGAGGGGGTGGTGATTTCTAGGATTGGAGGACCTAGGAGTTCTGAATGCCTTTGGCAATGCCTTTATCTCCTGCGGTGAGTTGTACTGTAATACTCCCGGGCACTACTTTTTAATTTATTTCACTATAGAAAGAGATAATGGCTCCAACAGGCTGAGTTTATGCTGTGAATATGTTCATGGGGCAGTAGGGAAAGATGCTACATAATATAATTATTAGATGAATTTCCATGGATTAGAACACAACAGATGTTCCACATAAAGGTTAATTTCATCCAAGTCTATTTCAAATTTTATTTCCTTTAGAAGATCTCTACTCAGAGGCTTCATGATAAATAGGAAGGGTCATCTTACTTATCAATCAGATTTTATAGAATTTTGTAGAACTTTCTAGAATTTCTTTTGCATCCTGGGTGAGGTCACTAAATATGACACCCAAAGAAATCCGTGTCCTGGAAGAATATATAGTGAGAGGAGCAAGTAGTAAGAAATTCATTAGTATAAATTAATTAATATAAAATTAGTGAGACTATGACCTAGTCAGACACATAGTTTACATATAAAGACTATTGTGAAGAGAGGATTAGACAGAAGAGCCTATTTAACAATTAAGTCATATTTCTCAGATATTATATAACATTTTTCTATAAATAATTGAAAAAGGTGATTAAAACACTCCTTAAAAGACTATTAGCTAATATTTCTCCAAGTAATGCTTTTAATAATGTGCCACTATAAAGCAGAAACTAACACACCATTGTAAAGCAATTATACTCCAATAAAGATGTTTTAAAAAAAGAAATAATGTGCCACTAATTAGAACTAAGGATTACAAACTCAGGGAAAGCTAGTTCTTTAAAAATAATTTCTGGAAAGAAGATTTTCAACATGTTTCGGTTAGAAAGGCTTGAATGCTGGCCTCTGTTTCCCTCATGGATGGGAGAGAAGCAAAGACAGGAAGCCTTGTTCTCTTTGGCCACACGCTTTATAAGCATCGTTTTATTTGGGGTTTGGTCTTTCATATGCTTTGTTAATTCTTGCAAGCATTATTTCCAGGCCAGCATCATTTTTTCAGTTTGGATTCCTTTCATTTTTTAAAAATAATTTTTATTGGAGTATAGTTGATTTACAATGTTTTGTTAGTTTCAGGTGTCCAGCAAAATGAATCAGTTATACATATACAAATATATCCACTCTTTTTAGATTCTTTTCCCATATAGGTCATTACAGAGTATTGAGTAGAGCTCCCTGTGCTATACAGTAGGTCCTTATTAGTTATCTTTTTTTTTTTTGCGGTACGCGGGCCTCTCCCTGCTGTGGCCTCTCCTGTTGCGGAGCACAGGCTCCGGACGCGCAGGCTCAGCGGCCATGGCTCACGGGCCCAGCCGCTCCGCGCCATGTGGGATCTTCCTGGACCGGGGCACGAACCCGTGTCCCCTGCATCGGCCGGTGGACTCTCAGCCACTGCGCCACCAGGGAAGCCCAGTTATCTATTTTATATATAGTAGTGTGTATATCTCAATCCCAATCTCCCAATTTACCCATCCCCCCCCATTCTCCCTTCGTAACTATAAGTTTGTTTTCTATATCTGTGACTATTTTTGTTTTATGAATAAGTTCATTGGATTCCTTTCTTGTAGGGCTCCTCCACCCTACAAGATTTGATAGAGCTACAGGAACAGAAAACAAGGGGGGGATTGAAACAGACGACTGAACTATTTCCCCATCACTAATTCTCTAAAGCAGAGTCTAAGATTTCTGGGGAAAAGTACAGAATTATTAGGGGACTTATTTTTCCTCCAGCGCATGGCAGGTAACTGATCTGTAATGGGTCTTATGGCTCTGGCTTGGGCCTGAGAATGCCCTGGAATAACACAGAAAGATACATGTGGGGAGGATCAGACCACTTCTCTATTTGTAGTCAAGTAGAATCAGCTGAACTCTGTCCAATGAGGGTTGACAGTGCTATTCTCATGCAAAAACTCTCCTTCTAAAGAACATCAGTAGAGCACGATGGTTGGTAATTTATTCTGCTACAAGGAAATGGACTGATTTCTTCTTCTTGTTGTTTGTGAAGCCTCTGCCGCCTTGTCATGACTCCATGGAATCCATGCAGGTGTTCAAACAGCACTGCCAGATAGCAGAAGAATACCGTGAAGTTAAAAAGGAAATTGCCCTGCTTGAGGAAAGAAAGTAAGTACTATCCCCCTGAGCACCCTCAGCCCTGAATCCTGACTGCTGGTCATGGACCAGGGGTCATGGATTGGGAGTGGCAGGGGAGGAAAAGGCTGAGCATGGGAGCAAGAGGGAGGGAGACATACAGGGAGGAGAACTGACATTCTGTAGTTCAGAGGTTACACGCATGTCATGTTTGATTCTAGAAATGATCCAAATGGAACGGCACTAGATGAAAGGCTTTACAGAGTAGTGAGGGGAACCACAGGAGTGCTTCCTACTCAAATTTAATTTTTTAATAAGCATTCTTTAGTTCAGGAAATTAAAGATGCCAAAATACCACCTAGAGCCACATTTTGTTCCATGTGAATGTGCCCAAAGGCCCCAGAGCACTTTGTCTTGGGGTGAATTTTAATTAATGCTTGAATGGTGGAGTACCCACATGAAGCAAAGAAGTCACTGTGATGGCTCTTTGGAATAATGTAAAAGGATTAGTTGCCTAACTACATTTTATAGCCCAATAGTCCAGTAAGTTTTTATCTTGATAGCTTCTATTACCATTACAGTTCTGCTATAGGGAATTAGGCAGTTCTATTAATTAAAGCACTATCACTTTACTTACTCATAACTTTATGCTTCAGAATTCTCCTTTTGATTGCACTAAATTCTGCTGATGTCTACCCAGTGATCCCCATTCTTTCATACTTTCAAAGCATCATAGCGCTGGTCGGTTTGTACTTACACATTTATTAGGGAGATCTTTTGATGAATATTTGCATCTCCTGCCAAGTGGTAAGTGTCGTAAAAGGGAGGATAGTCAGGTGTCTCTCACCATCATATTCCTGAAGCCTAGCACAGTGCATGGCATGTAGATACTGAATAAATTTTTGTTGAATGAGTGTCACATAATCCAAACATACTGTGAGTTTGTAAGTTTCTGCTTCTTCCCTTCTTCTTACTGGAGTAATACATGGTATCACTCCATATTTATATCAGTATTTATACTTTGTATTTATATTTATATAAAACTTATTTTTTAAATGAATATAAATGAAACATATTTTGTTTTGAGAGATTTATGAAATTCGTGGGACTCTTTGGAGACTCCCCAGAATAGTGGTTGCACAGTATAATATGCTAGGGAGCAGCATGGGTTTTAGGGTCAGACTTCTACATTCACTGTAAGACCACAGTTAGCATGTTATTTTCTTACTTCCTTGCTTCAAACATAAAGTCTTACCTGGACTTTTGGTTATAGGGCATTGAAGGATGCTTATGAGGAAATCAGAAATACAACTTTTCCTTTGTATGTCTGAGACTTTCTTTTTGGTCTAAGAGTTTTCATAAATTGGTCGGAATGCTTAGATTGTCCATTTACACACAATATGAGCCCTAAAAACAGTTTCATAAAGGAAGAGAGGAAGCTTACTAATAATGTGACCAGTGATTAAGTTAAAGGAGGACTTGTATAATCAGTAGCCTATAAAGGTATCTTCCAGTGGGTGTACGTGTGTGTGTGTGTGTGTGTGTGTGTGTGTATGTGTGTGTGTGAGAACTGTGGTGTTGTGACAGGAAAAAAAGTCCCAGGTAATTATGTATTTATTTGTAAACACTTTAGACTGGAAGTACAGTGTTATTTAAATTAACCCCATGTGTAGCTCTTTTGGGTAGGGGCAATGCAAGACTTACCCACTAAATTATATATTTTGTAAGTTTATATTTTTGTATATTGCATTAAAAAATACAATAGGATAACAATATGAGAGTGATTCATCTGCTCTTTTATTAAAACATATTCCTGCTGTTTCTGCAAAACTAATCTTACTTCCTCCTTAAACCTCTTTGAACTTTGGAGTTTTCTTGAAACCATGATGTTGTCTTTTTTTTTTCTTTTCTTCCTAATAATTGACTAGATAAGAGACAAAGACCAAATTCTTTGATTTTTTTTTTCCTTTCTTTTTTATAAAGTCTCTCAAGTTCCTTTTCTTCATTCCCACTTCTGCCATTTGGGATCAGGACTTGTTACTTCAAATCTTGATCAATGTAATATTATAATTGCTTTCCCTACCTATGGTTTCCTATTGCTAGAGAAGGGCACCCAGTGCTTGGCCTGGATTGAAAGATCTACCTTGGGCCTTAGTACCTCTGCAGAATGTTCTAGCTCATCCTTCGTCTTCAGCTACGTTGACCTATTCACTTTGTCCACCTCGGTGCCCTTGCTCACACCAGGCTCTCAGTATAGAGTCTCCCTCCTTCCTCTTCACCTGTCCAAATGCTATCCTTGAAAAGAGCTTAGCCTGTATCCCTAGCCCAACCATCCCACAGTGATCAGTGCTTTTCCTGGATGAAGGAAAATTCACTGGAATGATTCTTTGGGCACTTTTTGTGGGCTAGTGTTATCGATAGCTATCCACTGAAGTTTCTGTCCTTTCTGACTATGTATAGTTCTCTGCAGACCTGGATAACCTTGAACATCTCTTTGGATCGTAATCACTGAATAGGGAGCTGCACGTAGGGTAAAATACGAATAGGGGTGATTTAGAGTAGCTGATGATAGGAAACTGTTATATCCTCCATGTATGCATTTTTTAAATTTGTAATTTGTATTGTCTGTATTTAAAATATGGAGTCAATATCAGCAATAAAGAATTGCTAAGATAAATTGTTAAAATTCAAAGTAGGGTGATATTTTATATCTATAAATAAATGAACTTGGTCCTCCAAGGGTTATGGGTGATCCGTGTTTTCATTAACACTTTACTGAAGCAGAAATTCATCTTACAACAGGTATTTTCCTGAACAGTCTTTGTGTTCAAGCAAGATAAATTGGGCCAAATGGATTTGACCCAAGTAAATTCCCTCTCCATTTTTTTGATGATTTGGATGAGAATTTCTTCCCCATCATTTAATAAAGTGTGGCTGATTATGTTGCTTCCAGTGATTGGCTAGCATATGCTGGACACACAGAGAGTCACTAAATCAGGTATTTTAAAAGAGAGTTTTTGAATATTGGAGCCATGTGGGCACAGGTTAAGCTGAACTTCTCTCTCATCTCCAGAGGGGGTCTCCCTGGACCTAGTTTAGGAGACTTCGCAGAGGGGAGGGGAGAAGAGTTGATTATAACTATTGTTTTAAATCATGTCTGTTGGGTGGATAAAGACAGTCAAACATTTTCTGGGATTACAAATTCATCATGGGATGAATTTAATTTAAAGAATAGCTTCTGGCTTATTGACCAGTGATATGCAAAAAGCTTGTTCTTACTTTCATTGGAAATTTTTCTCTTCTTAACTGGAAAAAAATGACAATTTTATTGAAAGCTTTAAAAATTTACCAAGAATTCTGACATCTTTACAGAACTCCTACTATCATTTTTGTCTATTTTTTCTAGGCCTTTTGGATGTGAATAGGTATTTTTTATATAATTGCTTATATAGTAACATAAAATGTATACATACTTTTTTCAATAAATATTCTAAGCATTTTTATAGAACACATACAGGTTTTGTGTATGTAATGGAAACTCATGGAAGTGAGGTACAGATATTTTATGGCAGTTGATATTTATCACTGAATTGTTTGGCAGTTTAAAAAATATATGGTTAAACTATAATTAGTTCTACAAATAGATTTACCATTAGTAAAACTTGCTTTGTGTTTTATCTTGTTCAGAGGAGAGACCACTCTTCTGCTTTATATATGAAAAATTGTGCGAGGTGTTCCGGTGTTTAAAAGATTGACTTAGACTGTCAGAAAAAGATAAAATCTTAGAAAAGTCAGGTTGAAAAATGTTATATAACTTAAAAGAAATAATTCAGGGGCTTAAAAAATAATTCAGTGGTTTTCAGTAGACTCACAGAGCTGTGAAACCACCATCACGATTTTAGAACATTTTCATCGCCCCAGAAACAAACCTTGTACCCCTGAGTGGTCACTCCCCATTCCCTCCCGCTGGCCACTGGCAACCACTAGTCTACTTTCTGTCTCTATGTATTTGCCTATTCTGGATATTTGAGATAAATGGAATCATGCAGTATGTGGTCTTTTGTGACTGGCTTCTTTCACTTAGCATGATATTTTCCGGGTTCATCCTTGCTGTGGCATGCATCAGTGTAGGCAGACCTCAGAGGTACTGCAGGTTTGGTTCCAGACCACTACAATAAAGCGAGTATTACAACAGAGAGTCACACACATTTTTTGGTTTCCCAGTGAATACAAAAGTTATGTTTACACTATACTGTAATCTATTAAGTGTGCAATAGCATTATGTCTAAAAAAAACCATACAAACTTTAATTAAAAAACACTTTATTGCTAAAAAATACTAATCATCATTTGAGCCTTCAACGAATCGTGGTTTTTTTCCAATAATAAAATCAAAGATCACTGATCACAGATCACCATTACAAATATAATAATAATGAAGAAGTTTGAAATATTGCAAGAATTACTAAAATGTGACACAGACACATGAAATGAGCAAATGCTGTTGGAAAAATGGTGCCAATAGACTTGCTCATTGCAGGGTTGCCAAAAACCTTCAATTTGTAAAAAAACACAATATCTGTGCAGCACAATAAAACAAAGTGCAATAAAATGAGGTATGACTGTACTTCATTCCTTTTTATTGTCAAATAATGTTCCGTTATATGGTTATATCACATTTTAGTTAGCCATTTGTCAGTTGATGGACATTTGGGTTGTCTGTACTTTTGGCTATTATGAATAATGCTGCTACAAACATTTATGTATAAGTGTTTGTGTGGATGTATCTTTTCAATTCACTTAGGTGTGTACCTAAGAGTAGAATTACTGAGTCATATGATAACCCAATGTGTAACCTTCTGAGGAGCTGCCAGACTGTTCCTAAAGTGGCTGCACCATTTTATATTCCCATCAGAAATGTATGAAGTTTCCACTTTCTCCACATTTTGCCAACACCTATTATGTCTTTTTTTTTTTTTTATGTCTTTTTGATTATAGTGACACTAGTGGGTGTAAAATGATGTTTCTTTCTGGTTTTCATTTACACTTCCCTGATAGCTAAAAATGTTGAACACCTTTTCATGTGCTTTTTGGCATTTCTATGACTTCTTAGAGAAATGTCCATTCAGGTCCTTTGCCCATTTTTAAGTTGAGTTATTTGTCTTTTTATTATTGAGTTAAAAATGTTGTATATAATTTTAGTTGCAAAACATTAGAAAACTCTTTTCATATGAGAGTACCACAATAAGTATAAGACCTGTATTTTCATGCCTTTTTTAAGATACACAAAATGATGATTGAGGGAGCAACATCTCATCGAGGGGAACATATCAGGATGGGAGAAAAGGGAGCATAAGTAATTTGTAAAGGCATAGTCTAGAAATAGCCCCATTCTGATTTGTTTTTAGTCATGGTATTTACTTTATCCTGAAATTTCCAACAAGAGGTTTTTATTATTAATCAGAAACATTTATTTCTTTATGGGCATTCCTGAAGGCAGAGGCTTTTAAACTGGGTTCTAGGAAACCTCTCAGAGATTGGGGATGGTGAGGGTGATGGGGGGGCGGGGTAACGTACAAGGGCCAAACAGGGGAAGTTCAATTTTGTGTGTTTTATTTGCTTCACTTCAGGGTACAATTTTCTTTGCAAAACGATACCGCAGTTAGAAAACATTGAAAACCAAACCTCACTTTTTTATTCCAGGCACATTTTTCTTAAATCTTTACACAGCCCTCAGAAAGCAGGTTTCCACTGTCATAAAGAAACAATAAATTGAGGTATTTCTCCACAAGTGTTTGCAGGGTATGTAGTAATGTGTGGAAAGTTCTATCCTCATTCCTAAGATGTCTAATATGGATAAGATGCCTTTTGTATAATTTATAGGTTTTGAGTTCATTTTCCAACAGTGGAGATACACTCCCCGAGACTAACAGTCTATCGAGAATTGAGGACAGGGCTTGGTTTGCAATAGGATTTCAACAAATACTTGTCAAGTGAATGAGTAGAAGGACCAAAGAACTGTCTTGGCTCTTCACTCAGAAGCAGAGGTGTGGACAAGGGGATTCTTTTTATTTTTTAACATCTTTATTGGAGGATAATTGCTTTACAATGGTGTGTTAGTTTCTGCTTTATAACAAAGTGAATCAGCTATACATATACATATATCCCCATATCTCCTCCCTCTTGCATCTCCCTCCCACCCTCCCTATCCCACCCCTCTAGGTGGTCACAAAGCACCGAGCTGATCTCCCTGTGCTATGCGGCTGCTTCCCACTAGCTATCTATTTTATTTGGTAGTGTATATATGTCCATGCCACTCTCTCACTTCATCCCAGCTTACCCTTCCCCCTCCCCGTGTGGACAAGGGGATTCTTTTGTTTGAGGATTTAGTTTTATGTGAAATCCCAATATACCAGATTTCATTAGACTGTGAGATTACACTTTCCATTTATGCCCCAGTCATAATGATTTGGGCATTTTATACCTAATTATAGGCAGTCCAGTCTTTTAACTGGAATCTCATTCCGAGGTATCTCTCCACCTAATCCTCTCTGCCTGGAACCACATTAAAAGGGATAGAATATTTACCTCTCTTCAGTGAGAGTGCCTTTAATTTTGTCTCTCTTGCTAAGGAAAGAAACTCCAATCTTTAGGGGAGCAGAATGAGGAAACATTTTTCCCTCAGCCAGTTTCCTCAGTCGTTAGCATGTTACATTACCATGGTACATTTGTCGAAACTAAGAAACTGACATTGATATATTACTATTAACAAACTCTAGATTTTACTTGGAATTCATCCAATTTTTCAATTAATGTATTCTGTTGATATTTTTGGTAGACTCCAGTCTTCTATTGAAATATATCATCTGTTCTTCTATTTCTTGAATATATTAATCATAGTTATTTTAAGTCTATGTCTAAGAGAAAGACAAATACTGATGATATCACTTATATGTGAAATTTAAAAAAATACAACAAACTAGAGAATATAACAAAAAAGAAGCAGACTAGCATATATAGAGAATAAACTAGTGGTTACTAGTGAGGAGTGGGAAAGGGGAGGGGCAGTATAGAGGTAGGCACGTAAGAGCTACAAACTATTAGGTATAAAATAAGCTACAAAGATATATTGTACAACACAGGGAATATAGCCAATATTTTATAATAACTATAAATGGAGTATAACCTTTAAAATTTGTGAATCACTGTATTGTACACCTGTAACTTATATAATATTGTACAGCAGCTATACTTTAATAAAATTACTTAATTAATTAAAATAAGGAAACAAACAAAAAACAGAACGAGGAAAACATTTTGCCTTTCCCCTTATTCCTAACCCAGAATTTAACTCTTTTTCCGGTGATTGATAGTGGAAATCTCCATTTCCTATAGAGTAGGGGTTTTTAACTAGACTGATTCCTCAGCCTCCTACCCCTAGGACATTGGCGATGTCTAGAGACATTTTTGGTTGTGATGATGTGGGGTGAGGGGAGGTGCTACTGACCTCTGGGGAGTAGAGGCCAAGGATACTGCTAAACCTTCTATAATGCCAATGTCTGGGACAGCCACCAACAACAAAGAGTTGGTCCAAAAGATCAATTGTGCCAAGGCTGAGAAACTCTAGAGCAAATCTTACTTCTTCCTGCAAAGGTAAGGTGTTGCCCTTTGGCTCCCAGAAGATAGGGTAAATTTATTCTTCCTGCATCATTCATTTGTAGGGCTTCAATACCAAAGTCTAGACTGCGTTTTGGAAATTCCATTTCAATACCATTTATTGTTCCTTCACCTGCATAAGATGAAGGTGAACTTTCACATCCTTTATGTCATCTTGAAGCATCTACTCCTCTCTTGTGTGTAAATGTTGGTGCTAGAACACACATCTTTCAAGAACCACTAACAGTACAGTCTAAATCACAATTTAAGCTAAAATTCTCCTACGATGAAGATAGTATTTTATTACACTATAATTTTTTTAAATTAATTAATTTAATTTTATTTATTTTTGGCTGCATTGGGTCTTCATTGCTGCACGCAGGTGTTCTCTAGTTGTGGCGAGCGGGAGCTACTCTTCATTGTGGTGCGTGGGCTTCTCATTGCGGTGGCTTCTCTTGTTGAGGAGCACGGGCTGTAGGTGCATGGGCTTCAGTAGTAGTGGCTCGCAGCTCTAGAGCACGGGCTCAGTAGTTGTGGCGCACAGGCTTGGTTGCTCTGCGGCATGTGGGATCTTCCTGGACCAGGGCTCGAACTCATGTCCCCTGCATTGGCAGGTGCATTTTTAACCACTGTGCCACCAGGGAAGACCCTTTGTTACATTATTATTCAAAACGCTTTAGCTCCTGGGGACTAAACTGCCTAGGATTTTGTCTTTTCCAAATAAAAGTCTTTAGTTAACTTAGAAAGTTCCAAGAGTTCTGGTCTTTCCAGAAACAGAGAAATACTTGTACTAATGATGAATCCATTTCCCAACCTCCTACAACATAAAGAATCTCCTTAATTTTGAAATTAGTTTGCAGAAAGTTTTAGTTCTCTTTACCGACTCACTTGGATTTCCCCTTCCCCCATTTGTTTTAGCAAATAAAAACTTATCCAGGCATGTGGCTTAGGATGGGGCCAGCAGATGATCTATGGTGGACCCAAGGTTATGACCTTTTCACTGTTGAGGTACATCATCTGGAAAACTATGGTATAAATAAGATTCCTGTAATGATGATCTTCTACACCTTTATCACATTACGCTGAAGGGAAATGATAAACAAGAAATCAAAGGCAGGACCACATTCTAGCCAATTGTACATATTGACTTGCTCCCCAGATCATCTATTTATAAGATTATCTTTGTAGGTTGATGTGCTGGGGTTTAATTATGAATTGCTAATGAATGAGCATCAATTTTTCTATATAAATAGGTCTTGGACAGGAGGCAACAGACGTTTTGACAGTATTCATTAAATAGATGTGTAACTGCTTATCAAATACATGAAATTAATTTAGAAACCTATCAGTTGAGTCTTCTTGATTCCAGTAAGGAAGAAATTATTATTGACTTTCTCCAATGCAAGAAGATTGGATTAGACAATCATGACCATTCCTTTCAGTTGTAAAATCTGTGATTTATTTTCCCTGTTAGTCAAAACTAATAACAGATATCCTCAGGAATTTTAAATGAGGTCAGATATGGAGCCTGGACAGTAGCCATTATTTGTGTGACACAGTTAATTTGAAAGGAAGAAAAGAACAGGAGTAGATGATCTGATGGGTGAGGGATTTAGAGGCATGTCTCTTTTTACTTACATAGATTTTACTAATCAATTTCTTTAAGATAGTTATGTAAGAAACGTTACTAATATTTAATTATTGACATTTATTGCTTAAACTATGTTTAGAGGCAAAGAACCTTAAGCACTTAATCAGGAGGATAGGTTCGATTCATGGCTGCTTCTTATTAGGTGTGTGACTTTTTCCAATTATATTAAGCACTTTGAGTTTCTGTTTCCTCATCTTTAAAATATACATTGTCTCTGAGGTACCTTACTCTTCAATTATATTTATTCAATAAGTATTTATTGGGAGACTTTATATTCTTTTTTTTTTCCCCCTTTTGGCCACACTGAACCTGACCAGGGATCAGACCCATGCCCCCTGCAGTGGAAGAGCAGAGGCCTAACCACTGGACCACCAGGGAATTCCCTATATTCTTTCTTTAAACCATTTTAAAAAATTGAAGTATAATTAATTTACAAGGTTGTGTTAGTTTCAGGTGTATGGCAAAGTGATCCAGTTTTATACAAATATATATATATATATAAATTCTTTTTCAGATTCTTTTCCATTATAGGTTATTACAAGATATTGAGTATAGTTCCCTGTGCCATACAGTAGGTCCTTGTTGTTTAACTATTTTATATATGGTAGTGTGTATATGTTAATCTCAAACTTCTAATTTATCTCTGGGAGCCTTTATATTCCAAATACTATGGAAGATTCAAAGATCAATAAGAGCCCAAAGGAACCTTGTGTATATGCATATGAATGTTCCAGATTATCTTCCCTTTGTCCCTGTTGGGCACTTTCTTTCCGGTGCCTGGTTTTGCTCAGTGGTCACCAAATTGGGTACACAAAGCAGTCTGTTGAATGCAGGAAGAAAATACTAGAACTTCTGTTCTGATTTGCTTTTATCCTTTTCCTGGGGCAACTGTGTGATGGTTTCAAATTTACAGAAAAGTTACAAAAATGGTAAAAAGAACCCTCATACTTCCTTTACTGCATTCATTAATTATGAAGAATTTCCCCAGTTGTGCTTTATTCTCCCTCTCCCAAAGCTACATACTACTGGGGCTCTCTCTCTCTTTCTCTCTTAGAGAGATGGGGTGTCTATCTATCTATCTATATCACATGCACATATACAATTATATATATGTGTGTGTGTATATATATATATATATATATATATATATATATATATATATATATATTTCATGCTCCATTGCCCTAAATACTTCAGGGAGTATTTTCTAAGAACAAGGACATTCTCTCACTTGACATCAATACAATAATTAAAATTAAGAAATTTAGCATTGATTCAGTAGTATTATCTAATTCACAGGCCATATTTAAATTGTATCACTTTCCCAGTAATGTCCTTCACAGCTTTTCTCTTTCCAATCCAGAACTGCACATTGCATTTCATTGCCATTTCTCTTTAGTTTTTCTAAATATGAAGCAGTTTTAACATTTTGAAGCATACAGGCTTCAAATGCTTTTGTAACATTTCCCTCAATTTGAGGTTGTCTGATGTGTGCATTTTTTGGCAGGAATACCACAGAAAAGATGTTGTGTCTTTTGTGATGCATGGGGCATCTATTGGTCTCATTACTAATGATGTCAAGTTTAATCACTTGGTTCAAGTGGTCTTCCAGGTCTCTGCACTTTTGCATACAGAGGAGAAAGAAATATGACATACCCTTACGTTGAGGCAAAGGAAAATTCAGTTAAGTCTAGTTTAGGATTAACTGACACATATAAGGGGAATGGACCCGTTTTGTGTTGTCATGTTTATTAAATCTAAATATAGACTGCAAATCTTTAGTTCCTTATTATGTGTATTTACATCAATGAATTATTTACAAATATTTATTGTTTTAGGCATTATCACTACAAGTTCCCTCCAATAACCTTAGCTTGCTTCCTAAATTCAGGAGTCAGGACAGCACCAAACATAGAGATATTGCTTTGTTAGTTAGGGCGACAAGATATATATAAGGGCTAGGGAAAGACATGGAAAATAATATCTGCAGGAGGCAACTGGAATTTCTTCATAAAGATTTGTTACTTTGCCTAGTAAAGATTTGTTAAACTCAGAAATAGAAAACAAAAGAAGATAATAACTGAATTTGAAGGACAAAACTTAGGTAAGGGACAAACTATGATTCACCTACCTGTAAGACAATAGCATCTTAAATTATAAACAAATTTTTCTGTTTTTTTCCTACAAAATAGTCATAATTTTTAATAATCTGTTGTACTCTTTAAAAGATCACCCCTTTTGACTGTCAAAGGACTTATTGAGCTTTTGCTGGTATATGTTTATTTTATTTCTATTTATTTATTTATTTTTAATTGGCGTATATTTGCTTTACAATGCTTTGTTAATTTCCACTGTACAGCAAAGTGAATCAGCTTTATGTGTATTTATATCCCCTCTTTTTTAGATTTCCTCCCCATTTAGGTCACCACAGAGCATTGAGGAGAGTTCCCTGTGCTGTACAGTAGGTTCTCATTAGTTATCTATTTTCTCCATAGTATCAATAGTGGATATATGTCAATCCCCATCTCCCTATTCATCTGATGCCCCCCTTCCCCCTTGGTATCCATACATTTGTTCTCTGTATCTGCGCTGGTATATGTTTAATATTTTGGATATATCTAGACGAGGTGCTGGAATAAAATAAAGGCATCTAACATTTGTGAAGTTGGAAAAATAACAGTAAGGAGGCAAGCAGAGATGGGTAAAATTTGGAAGAGTAGAATGACATATTCGACTTCCGTTATGCTGTTGCTGTATAATTCAATTTGTTTGCATTATGTTTTATGCTTCTTCCTCACCTGCCCCCCTGAATCTTCAGAAAGGAGCTCATTGCCAAGCTGGATCAGGCAGAAAAGGAGAAGCTGGATGCCGCTCAGCTGGCTCGGGAATTTGAGGCACTGACGGAGGAGAATCGGACATTGAAGCTGGCCCAGTCCCAATGTATAGAACAACTGGAGAAACTTAGAATACAGTATCAGAAGAGACAGGGCTCGTCCTAACTTGAAATTATTCATTGTGAGCATAAGAGGTTGGTGGCTGCTATGCACTGGCCAAAAGATTTTTATTTTAAAGGGATAGTGAGTAAAATCTATTGCTTCTCCTTATTACCCACATGGCCAACGTCTATACTAACGAGTTTAATGCTTGCCTGATATAGTTTGAGAGAAGGGTTATTTTATTTTAAATAAGGTAATTGAAACAAACCTATTACCAGATGTCTTCAGAGGTCATAATTCGTTTCCAAAGATATTTTTTTTTTTCTTATTTAGCAAGATACGATCCTACTGTAGATCTGGGTAGAAAATGATAGAAATAGAACATTGACTGATTCTACTAAGAATCATGAACAGAATTCAGCCATGAAACAAACTAGTAAGATGCTCACTGCAGTTTTTTATCTGTGTATTTTAAAATTTCACATCTTCAATATTTCTACGGTGCTCTAATCTGAACTGTCAGAAACTTCTCCAAATATATTTACGTTCACCAGAGTGAGGTTTAATCCCTCAATGATTGATTGTACTAAGAATACATGGTTGCATATCATAAAAGCTTTCTCATGAAAATATTAGCGGAAAGCATGTTTGTGCCAGAAGCACATTTGCCAGTGCTAACTTGCCGTTGTAATAAAAGCTGATAAGGCTGCATTTTCTCCATGCTACGTTACCTCGTGGTAAACATCTCTGCCTTTGCTTGTGTGTGTTCTGGGAGAAATGGAAAAGTATTGTTTGGACATTACCTTGGTGAGTTCCCATGAAAACAGCCCAGTAATTTGAACAGTAAAATTCTAACTATTACTCTGTTTTGGATTTAAGGAGATGTTTTGGATCAATGATTAATAAGAATATATGAGTATATTTAAGATTAAAATGATTTTTCCCTCGTTCTATCTATCACCGTAGTTTTCCAAATTGATCTCTTTGTTTTATGTCCATTTCTATTCCTGTAACTTCTTTTTCATTAAACGTAGATCAAAACCCTCAGTCTGTATTTTGTCTCTTAACCTCAATTTATGCTAAAAGTTGGGATGGGTTAACCCTAGTCAGAATTTGTTCTTAGTTGTATTTGGAAGTGCCAAAAAAGCGGTGAAGTCCCCTTTCTTGTAAGACTGTGGTTTCTCATATAAATAACTCAGAGCTCTATACTGAATATGGTCATTAGTGTCTTAAAGTATTTGCCCAGAAAACATAAAAGAGAATAGCTGATTAAAGCAATAAGATGGCCTGGGATAGACTGGTTGTTATCAACTGGGGGTGATTTTACCCTCAAGGGACATTTGGCAAAGTCTAGAGGTATTTTTGTTGTCACGACAAGGATGAGGGTGTGGGTGCTACTGGCATCTGGAGAGTAGAGGCTGGGGATGCTGCTAGATATCCTGCAATACACAGGACAGCATCAACAAAGAAGAATTGTTTGGCCCAATATGCCAATGGCACAGAGGTTGATGCACCTTGGGTTAGACTAATCACTGGGCAGCTGGGCAAATACCAAGCGGAAACATGAAGCAGGGCCATGGGTTTCTTGTCATGTGGTGTGTGTCCATAAGGTCCTTAGCATCCTTAACCTCAGTCTCCTCATTTGTAAAATGAAGCTTTTCAATAGCTCTCAACGTTTGAATGTTATGTGAGCCTATTCACCTTTCAGCTGCTTTAACATTTAACTAAAGGTGAAAGTCCCTATTATCCTGGTAGAGCCTTCTTTTTAAAAGAACCCCAAGGCTTATATATACTAATATAAAGAAGGACTTGTTGACTAAATTTATATAAATCTAAGGTCAATGGAATGGAAGGATGAAGGGTAAGTTACCTAGCTTTAAATACAACGATTAGTTGTTGATCACTGCCCATCTGAAGAGGGTTACACGTATTTACAGAATTCAAGCAGTCATGGCACCTTATAGAAAATGGGAGGGGAGGGCATGGAAATATAGTTGCAAAATCTCTCTGCTCTACTAGAATGAAAATAATTTTACAAGGTCAAAATATTTGAACACTCTGTTATTATGATAAGGAGACACTGAGTAAATAGTTTTCATATCTGTTCTAGTCTCAGCCTGGAATTTTACTGTTTCCAAAAGATATCTATTCATAACTCAAAAGTAAGCATTTCTATAGGTGTGTGTGTGTTTTAATATTTTTTAATTGAAGTATAGCTGATTTACAGTATTATATTAGTTTCAGGTATACAGCATAGTGATTCAACATAGGAGGGTGAGTTTTAAGCAGACTTTTATTCATTAAAAATACAAAAACATCTACTTTTGTAGCATTGTCAGAGAAACCTAAAGGCAAAATTTCTTATATTGTCAGTTTCATCTTTTCATTCATTTGACAAATTTCCTCCAATCTTATTTACCGCTGCCTATCGTCTGTATAACACAGAATCATTTAAGAATTTTATATCTTCAAATATATTTACAATGTTCTTGCTATTAGCAATAATGAAAAATTTATAGAGCATTAAAAATGAGCACAGAGGTTCTATTAGTATTAAGATGAAGTGCTTGCTTTAGAGCTAGAATTTAAGAAAAATGTAACCCACATTACACTGTGTAACTGCTCTGCTAAAGAATTTGCTATTTGTGGGCCATTTAGTTTATATAGACATAAAAGAATGTGGTTACAGGTAACTAAAAGCCCAGTCTCTTCTCATTGATGTTGGTATCTTGATGTCATTCTGGTACCTGGGCTTGGATGTATCATTAACTCAGTACAAACAAGGAACTAAAAGGGATCTGGAATTCAAATTCAATTCAACAGAAGTTTACTATTTACTTACCAAGTGCAAGGCAGAATAACAGCAAAAATGAATGACACAATCCCAGTGTTCCACACTTTGGGAGGCAGTAGATAGTCTTCTCAGAGGGTATATGTAGGGGGATAGTGACACATTAAGTTGAGAAGCTCCACTGGGCCCTGGTTGTGGGAGAGTTTGGACAAAATAAACATTTTGAAAAGAGGAGTGAATGGTCAGGGCTGGTCTTGAAGACAATGAATAGGGTTGTGGTGTACAGGATGGATGGATACCAGAAATTGTCAGGCTAATAGGAAGGACTGTGCAACAAGGGAGAGTGGCAGCAGCTGGATTGGAGGAACACACTAGTAGGGTTCGGAGAGACAAAATGAGAAGGAGAATCCACGTGCCTTGGGATGGATGGCAGGTGTCATTGAAGCAAAAGATGAATAAAAGTAATGTTTAATGAGCCCTTTCTGTACCAGAAAAATCCAGGTTCATCATATAGGCTGTATTATTTAATTCTCAGAACAGCCTGAGAGGTAGCTATAATTATCCCCATTCCCCAAAGCCAGAAAGTAAGGTTACATAATTTGTACAGTGTTTCGCAGGGCTGGGATTCAAATGCAAATTGACTTTTTACCTTCCCTCCCTGCCTCCCTTCCTTCCCTCACTCTGCCTTTCCTTCCTTCTTTCCTTCCTTCCTCCCTCCCTCCCTTCTTTCTCTTTCTTTCTTTTCTTTCCTTCCTTCCTTCCTTCCTTCCTTTCTTTCTTTTTCTTTTCTTTTCTTTCTTTCTTTCTTTCTTTCTTTCTTTCTTTCTTTCTTTCTTTCTTTCTTTCTTTCTTTCCTTCCTTCCTTCCTTCCTTCCTTCTTTCTTTCTTTCTTTCTTTCTTTCTTTCTTTCTTCCTTCCTTCCTTCCTTCCTTCCTTCCTTCCTTCCTTCCTTCTTCCTTCCTTCATTTCTTTTTCTTTCTTTCTTTCTTTCTTTCTTTCTTTCTTTCTTTCTTTCTTTCTTTCTTTCTTTCTTTCTTTCTTTCTTTCTTTCTTTCTTTCTTTCTTTCTTTCTTTCTTTCTTTCTTTCTTTCCTTCCTTCCTTCCTTCCTTCTTTCCTTCTTTCCTTCTTTCTTTCTCTGAATGCTTGTACTTTGCCAGGCATTCTGGAAGGTGTCAGGGACACAACAGTGCACAACAGGAATGTGGGTCTAGTAGTTAAGGGATCCTTAGTCTGGTAGGGAAGGTAAACATTTACTTAACTACCTACCTGGGGTAGTTTTAAATATATCCAAAAATCCCCTCAAAATGTAGAGCTTATTTCTCTTCCCCTTTAGTGTGGGGTGGACTTAACTTGTTTGTGACAAACAGAATAAAGCAGAAGTGGCAGTATGTGGCTTCTACACCCAGGTCACAAAGACACAGAGCTTCCTTCTCCTCCGTTCTCTCTTGGATCACTTGCTCTGGATGAGCTGGCTGCCGTGTTCTGAAGAGGCTCCAGCAGGCCTACGGAGAGGCCCATGTGGTAAGGACCTGAGACCACATGAGTGAACTGTGAAGCAAGTCCTCCAATCCCAGGTGAGGCTGCAAATGGCTGCAGCCTCGTGAGAGACTCTGAACCAAAGCCACCCACCAAGCTGCTCCTGTTTCTGAGTCTCAGGAACTCTGAGATAATAAATGCTGTTTTAAGCCACTAAATTTTGGGGTGATTTGTTATGTGGCAATAGATTAAAAAATACAACAAATAAATGAGGTAAGTGCCAAACAGAAAAGAAATATAGTCTATGAGTTCATATACAAAAGAGAATCTAACTGAGATTTAGAGTCTGGGATGACTTCCTCAAGGTGGTGACTACTGAGCTGAGATCTGATGGATGAGTAAGAGCTAAAGAGGCAAAGAAGGCAGGAGGAGGAAGGTGTCTAGACAGAGTGAAACATGTGCAAAGGCCCTGGGGCATGTTCAAAGACTTGGAGGGAGGCCCATGTGGCTGAGCATGAAGAGGTATGGAGAGTGTGGTACAAGATGAGGTTGCAGGATAAGGCAGGACCTTGAAGATCACATTAAGAATTTTGGCCTTAATCCTAGAAACAATAGGAAGCCACTGAAGACTTTCAAGGACAGGGACAACATGTTAACACATTATCTTCTAGGGTAACATGTTTCAAGGGTTTTCTTTGTTAAGTTACTTCATTTTAAGTTGCTTAGAGTGCTATACTGTATGGCGTTATTTATACTATACAGATTTAGCTAGCTATACAGTTGATAGGGTTATTTGTATAGGGTATTATATACATTTTACTTGAGAAGTCATTTTAGTGACTATTTTTCTCCTTAGAGAGAAGGTAAACCCTTAATCGTATCATGTGGCCTGGCTTAGAATAGAAGACAGAATTTACCTCCGCTGTCATCATTAACATATTTAATTGAGTGACACTAATAATCCTGCCTTTTAATGAAGATTTCTATGATCTGTTTTTTAATGTTTATTTCATGTTTCAAAGTTGCCAAACTCACAGCTCGTAAGAGAATATTCTTAAGCAGTTAGAACTTTTGAGACAATATTTTCCACCTGTCCATGTTATTTTTAAAGAATGGTAATAATCAAAGATGGACGTGCAGATCACGTCACACATGTGAAATGTTCACAAGGCAGAGATGAAATCACCCACAAAGCTGATAGCCTTAACCTTTAGCTTCTTTGAACACCCTTCCAGTTCTAACCTTCTATGTTTTAATTAACGGGGAATATATTATTTCCCATGGTTAGAAACAAATGCTCCCCAAAAGAAAAGTGTCTTATATACTCAGGGGGGTTTTAAGTTCTAGTGTTAAAATCATATCGATTTCAATTTGCTCCCTGAAACTTTGAAAATGTTCCTAATCAGTCCTCCTATTTTCACATTTCTCAGACAGCTCTGGGGAAGGGAGATAAAAGAAGAGGCTTTTATGAGAGTAGATTATCGAGGCTACAGTAATGGCCATGAGGTGACGGTCTGAGTCACACAAGCTGGAAAACAAAGTTTTCCCCAAGGCGTTTCTCTTTTAAAAACTTTTCGTTCTTTTGGACTAAGAAGTTTAAGACAAGAAATTCTGAGCAGAAGGACTGAGCTAGTGTGAAAAAAAGGAGGAATCAAGTTTTTTAACAGCCAAACAAGGAAGAATATGTGTCTGCCATCTGCTACACTAACATATTGTATCTGTCACTGGACGTGTCTGGGCAGTGGCAGTTCTCTCAGGTCTGAGTCTTGAAAAGGGAAAGATAAAGAAATAGTAGGACAAGGTAAAATTATGTATTAAACAGCTTTCCTCCCACCACCCTGAGCTTTTAAATTGCCTGTTCACTTCTCAAAAATGGAGTAAATGCTGAAGTGCTGACTTTCCCCCATCATTCCTGTAAATAAGGATATGACTCACAAGCCCTGTAATCTCCAGAATGCTATAGAGACTATGGTGATTTGATTATTTAAAAATAGCTGGGAAAAAAAGTAAGAAATCGATTATGGGTAAGTTGGGGTGTTTTCTTTTTTTAAGATTAAAAAAAAAAAATTAACTTGTTACTGTGTCCAGCCCTAAGTATTCTTAGAACATCTGGTCAGTCAATCAAGTTTTGGGGTTTTATGATTTCTAGAAATTAACACGGTGAACACAGTGGTCAATTCCCAGATCCCAGGCAAGAAAGAAGACCCAAGACTTAACACGGGGTCATGGTGGTCTGTGTGCAAATCTCTATTTGGTGGTCTGTTCTCCTTTTCTCTAAAGTAGAGGGAGATGAGTGTTGATGGCATTTGAGTACACTGACCCCCACCCCCAAACCGTTACACAACCATTGCAATATTGTCAATACAGATATTTAGGGTGCTAATAAGAATAATAGTTGTAGGGATTGCAATAGCTTATATTAAGCCTACTGAGTGGCATGCATTGATCTATAGCTAGCTGGTCCAGAAATAAGAAAAAGGGCACCTCATTATTGTTGGTGCGAAAACCCCCAAAGCAAGACTTTCTGCAAACCTAGGTTTGAGTTTGAGATTTAGGATTAAGGCTCAGGCAAGGCATCTCCATTTGTCCTAAATCTTAGTCTTACAGGATATTACTCAGGGTCCTTGTAAGGAAGCGTAGCACAAAAAGAGGCCGAAATAAGAGAACTTCATGGAGAGACTGTTTACAAACTTGGGGGCAGAGGCTTGTGATTTGACTCCAGCACTCCTTCTTAGTCATAAAGCCCCATTAAATGCCTCGAAATATGAACCAGGACGACCAGAAGCTCCTCCTCCCTGGCGATGGATTAGGGGTAGGGTTGCCAGACAAGGTACAAGGTGCCCAGTTAAACTGAATTTCAGAAATCAGGTAAACAATGAATAGATTTTTGGTATACGTAGGTCCCAAACATCACATGGGACATACTTATACAAAAAAAAATTCATTTTTGCTGTTCATCTGAAGTTCAGTTTTAACTGAGAATCCTGTATTCTTATTGGCTAATACTGGTAATCCTAATTAAGGAGGGTGGTATGGAGAAAAATCTGCAAGTGCAGCCACGTAATCCTCCGTCCCCTGCCCCCTCCAACCCTGTCCTACCCTGCAGTATGTTTAGTGAGAAGAAAATGCCCTCAAAGTAGAAAGTGGTATAGTGCTTCCGAAAACACGCTCTTGCAACACCAGTGTTTGAAATGTAAAGTATTTATAAAAAACAAAACCAGAAAAGAAAAAAGCAATAAAAAACAAAAAACTGATTCATGGTCACACAAGTTTGAGAAACTCTGGGCTCAATTAAAGAGTTCTTGCAGCTGTAGGATTTCTCCCAGCATTTAAGGCTAACATGCACTGTGACACAAATAATAGTGTTCCCTTGCTTTATCTGCAAACGATCACAGCAAACAAACAACAGGCTCAATACCCTTTGGTTCCACAGTGACCATGGGTTTCCATTGAAATGCAGTTTAAATTTAGCAAAGTCATTTTGGTGTCCATCAGGTTAAAACAGAATTTCACTGTTATAATCTTGCTTTAAGACTTAATTTGCATTTATAAAGAAGTTTTAAAGCTCCCCATAAATGTTTATAAAGGGATAGAATTCTATTGAATAAGATATTGTTGCCCACTTGATACTGCATGGTTTTGCTTAGCTTAATATGAAGAATTCAAAACCAAATTATCATCTAAGCAAGGACAATCCTAGGTTTTTCAGAGAGAAAAATGAGGATTAAAACATAAGGCTTCTCTGCCTCACAAGGTTATTTTTGGAAAGATATAATGTCATGAAAGGCTGCACAAAAGCTTTACTGTGCTGTATAAAGTTTGATTGTTACCTTCACTGTAGAGCTGAGGGCTACACAGGTCTTAGGGTTTTCTCTCTTTCTAGTCATAGGTATTTTAGCTAATTTGTTGCCCAATCCATCATTCTCTCCTGCAGTGTGAAATGGGAGAAAAAGGGAGATATATCAGTTAGGATTAGCATCAGCTTTCACAGATCCCCTCCTTCTCCACAAAACATCATCACCAAATAACAGCAGATTAAACGAGGTGCAAGTTTCTTTCTTCTCTGATGTAGAAGACTGGGGATATAGAGTCCTGGGCTGACATGGTGTTTCTGCTCCATTAAATCTTCAGGGCCCCCAATTTTTCTGCCGTTATTTAGGTATGTCCCTTGTTGTCATGGTCCAAGATGGTGGCAGCTGGAGGAGGAAGAGACAAAGAAGGGGAGCAGCCTAGGAGTGGACTGATTATCCTGGGAGCTGCCACAATATGCTTCCAATGACCTTCCTGAGATGGTCAATTTTATGTGTCAACTTGACTGGGCCACAGGGTGCCCAGATATTTGGGCAAATATGTGTGTGTCTGTGAGGGTGCTTTTGCATGAGATTTATAGTTAAATTGGAAGACTGAATAAAGGAGATTGCCCTCCCTAATGTTTGTGGGCCTCACTCAAGCAGTTGAAGGCCTGAATGGGGCAAAAAGGCTGACTTTTCTATGAGGACTCTTCCTGCCTGCCTGCATTGAGCTGGGACAACAGTTCTTTCTTGCCTTTAGAGTAGAACAGAAACATTGGCTCCTTCTGAGTCTCAAGCCTGCTGGTCTTCAGATGGGAGCTACACCTTTGGCTTTCCTAGGTCTTCAGCTTGCAGATGACAGATTTGTGATTTATCAGTCTTCATAATCAATTGAATCATTTTCTTTTAATAAATCTCTCTATATATGTATGTTAATTCATTTTGTTTCTCTGCAAAATCTGACTAATACAATCTTATTGCCTGGAACTTAGCATTGAAGAAGGAGAGAAGTATAGGGGGTGAAACATGTAGGGTACAAGTAGGATATTCTGCCAAAGGAGGGAAACTCAAACCTTCAGGACAGTTGTGAGTCAGCAGTGATGCTGGTGCAGTCTTTTATTTTGGTAGCTGGTCAGAAGTATTGCCAAATCAGCAGGCCAAGTTCTCCATTTATCAAATTGGGTGGCAGTGCCTTCCTCTGTCCCACCAGATGAGAGTTCTTGGAAGATATTAATCATATACAAATTCCTTCACTTTTAATGCCTATGCAGAGTATGTTAAATACAAATGCTTCGACAAATGGAAAGCTCTGATGCACATTTGTGTTTATATGAATGTGTAGTCTAAAACCTGGAAATACGATATTTGGTCTCTTTTAATGCCTGAAATGGAAGTCAGGGTGATTATTTTTGTATAGCAGGTAATACACTTGCAGATTGTAGGCAGTTCTTTTTTCTTACACCGAGGGAAGTTTGTCAAGAGTGAAGGATGGCAAAAGAAGGTTTTGACAATGGTGCCAAATTATTTTACTCAGTTCCTCGACTGGGCATTTTGAAGCTATTTCACTGGCGGGGGGCCAATATCATCCCATTATTAGAGGTTCAGTCCTTGATTTTAGAAGCAGTTATCCAAGCTCTTGTAAATACTGCTAATTAACTTGCATCTCTTCTCAAGCTCTGCACGAGGACTGGTTGTTACGTAATTCCTCATGGCTGTTGCTCAAGGCCTTTTCTTGCCTGCTGTTCTTTCCATCTGTGGGAAGAGCATGGGATGATGGGATTTCAGTTTGATTTGCTATTATTCTTGGATCCTAACATAAGACCATTAGAATAATCAGTAGGTGGAAAGTTGAATAAACATTTACTTTGAACTTATAACTGGTTACCAAACTTAAAGGAAGATTTACTTAGCATCAGGACCAATTTTGTAATTTGCAAGACCAAGTGCAAAATGAAAATTTGGGGCCCCTTGTTTCAAAACTTATTAAGAGTCTCAAGATGGTGACAGTAGAGCACTAAAGTCAGTGCAGGGCCCTTCTGAGCATCTGTGCAGACAGCACATCTGTGATGTTGGCCCTGCTTAGCATTGTACGTTTAGCACTTTGATGTCCTTGAAGTCCTCACTAAACTCTCACCTCATTCCCTCATCCCATGTCCTTGCATCTTCTATTATTTCTGCAATCTTTACTTTTGTATAACAGTATGGGACAGAAGAGTGTCTGATGAGAAAGCATTACTTGGTTTTAACCTAGTTTTTTACCTTTTATTCCTGAATATCAGAACTCACAGACATTTCCCTGTCTTCTGACCACCGCTTATACGATGTGGTACCTGAGGCGGCTTTATTGTCATGGATACACAAGTGGCAAACATTGTGGAGCTGTTTGTAAGGGATCGATTCCTACCAAATAAACTAGCAATATTCTTCAAAGGACCTTGACATTTAGTATGGAAAAATAGCCTATAAGAATCAAATCACCCACATGTAGTAAAGAGTGATCTAATTACCCAGGGAGAAGGGATGTACCTGGATCATGAAAAATTTATAAGACAAATTAGAGGCAGGTATTATAATCAAAGTAGCTTCTGATTACCTTATTTCCTGTGATACTGTATTAGGGCCCTCCAGAGAAACAGGGCCAATAGCATATATATGTATATACATATATATGTGTATATATATATGTATGTGTGTGTGTATATATATATATATATATATATATACACTCATGCAATTATGAAGACAGGTAAGTTCCAAGATCTTCAGGGTGAGTCTGTAAGCTGGAGACTCAGGAGAGTTGGTAGTGTACATCCCAGTCTGAGTCTGAAGGCCTGAGAACCAGGAGAGCCAGTGGTGTAGTTCTTGTCCAAGGCCAGCACATTTGAGACCTAGGAGGGGCTGATGTCCCAATTTTATAATTTTCAGGCAGGAAGAATCTCTTACTTCGGGGAGGGTCAGGCTTTTTGCTCTATTCAGGCCTTCAAGTGATTGAGCGAGGCCAACCCAGTTAGGGAGGGCAATCTCCTTTACTCAGTCTACCAATTTAAGTGTTACTCTCATCCCCAAACACCCCCATAGAAGCACCCACAATAATGTTTCACCAAATATCAGGGCATCCTGCGACCCAGTCAACTGGACACATAAAATTAACCATCACAAATACCGTGTCATCACAAATTCTATATTCAAATTCCTAGCTTCACACTTATACAGACAGCTAGCTACTGTTCATCATATTTGTTCAATTCTACCACTTGCCATAACTGAAGATTTAATTAGAACAAGGTAAATTAGAGAATTAGAAATAGGTAAATTCTCACATCAACAGTTTACTGAGTGCTTGCTTTGTGCTACAAGCTAGGGTTGTGGAAATGCCTAAGAACAGCTGATTAATCCAAAAGGCATTGTCAAGAAGCAGATTTACTTCAATGGGTTTCACCTGAAAACGTCCTTTCTTCATTTTTTTTTTATCCCTCTCACCTGGGATGTGATTTTCTTTTCTCTTGTGATTGCACTTTTAGTGTTGGAACCCTACAAATGTCTCACCACTACTATATGGAGTACGGTCGGGATATGTAGGAAAGAGAGAATGACGGGCGAGTGGAATCACCTAAAGAGGATTAGGAAGTAGCTATGGTTAGAGGCGTCAGTCTCCATGGGAGAACAAGAGCTGGAAGGAGTAAACAGAGGGAAAAAGAAGAAAGAACCTTGGATGGAGCAGGGAGAGTGAGACTGATGAAAGGAAGGTGAGGAAGCCAAGACAGTTGGTCACTTTTAGCTCTACGTTACTGAACAAAATGCTTGGATTACAAGGAGAAAAGAAACCAGCCTAGAGGTGATGAGGTAAGAGAGAAAGAAGAGCTGTCATCATTGAATTCCTTGAGAAAACCTGTTAAGAGGCTTGAGTCCTCAAAAGACAGTGGCATCCATGGGTCAGAAAAAACTTGAACTAAAAGGAAGATTTAATTAAGTGATTAAACATTGATGCCATGTTCTTTCTTACTTTCAGCTTTTGTTCATGCCACTCTCTCTGTCTGGAAAGCCTTCTTTGCCATCCCCTGGTTAACTCTTATTAATGATTAGGTCTCCGCCTCCCTGCTGTTTCCTCTCAGACATCTCCTTGGACCCCTGAAGACTGGGTTTGGTGCCTTTCCCCTGTGTTCACATCTTACCCTATTTTAGAATTTATCGTACTGATTGAAATGGCTTCCTGACATGCCTGTCTGCCTGAATGAGCTGGGAGCTCCTTGAGGACAGTAGTTGTATCTTGTTTAAAGTTGTATCTGCAGAATATACTTCAGTGCTTGGCAGCTGGTAGGTATTTAATGGATATTTGTTAACTGAAGGAAGGAATGAAAGAATGAATGAGGACCCTAGTCCTGCTCTTTCAGTGGCATTTAAGACACTGGTGTGAAGCATCAGGAAGGGTGAGGTAAAAGTGGTGGTGACACAAAGGAATTGGACACTATTCCTGGCCTTCAAGAGCCTGCAGCCTGGATAACACTTATGACTCATGGTGTGATACAAGACAAGTGACATAGTACCATACTATAGTGCAAGACAGGAGAGTAGGGGCACACAATTTACTAAACAAATATACAGGGTGCCCGATTAAAATTGAATTCAAGATAAACAACAAATAGTATATATACATCTCATGGAATATTTGGGACATACTAATACTAAAAGTTTTAAATTGTTTATTAAAATTAAGATTTGACTGGACTTCCTGTATTCTGTCAACCCTACAAGAAAGGAATATGGCCTACAAGAGATTATTTTTGTTTCTTGTGGTGGGGTGGGGAGTGCAAGGGGGTTATTAGAGAAAGGGAGATAATTCAGGAAAGATTTTCTAGAAAAGATGGAAAGTAAGTTGAGCTGCAAAGGACGCAGGCCGAAATGTGAGGAAATGGAGTTCAGGTAGACGACATCTCAGGGGAAAAGACAGTGGCAGGTTCAGGACTGGCTGGAATCTGGTTTGGCCATTATGAGAATGCATGAGCTGGGTGGTGAGACACCACCCAGCTAGATGGCTGAGTCAGGCTGGGTGACTCCTCACATGTCAGAGTCCCACTCCTCTGACCACCCCTGCTCCCTTCACCTAGGCCAAAGTTTGTGAACAGGCAGGATGGAGCCTGGGTGAAAGTTTCATCATTACCCAGCTCAGCAAGGTTGGGCATTAGTCTCTCTCTGTAAATAATGAAGAAGAAACACCAGGAGCATTTTGCAATGATCATGAATTTCTCAACCATTTTCATTTGTTTCAAATACCGGTGTCAAAACACCATTTCTAGTGAAGGCGAGGAAAAAATGAATACTAATGATGACTTATCAAAACAAGAGGGATGGTGTGAGAAATACTAACAATACTAACAACGTTAAAGGAACTTGTAATGTTAGGTTTTTCCAATTTTTTATTATAATATCTATTTAGCATTTTATAATAAATATGGTAATACGCTCTATGGAAAATATATAATGAAACAGACAAAAATAGCTTATTTATGATGTAAGTAAGTATGGTGGAAATACTTGTATAATCTTATTGAGCACTCACTACGCTCCAGGTAACAACATATGTAATTTCCCTTAATCTTGACGATAATACTATAATACTATTGCATATATGTGTACATATATATATATATATAAGTATACACAATAATACTATAACAATTGTTATGCACATCTTGCTGAGGTTCATAATGTTTATTTGCTCATCTATGATCACTCAACTAGCAATTATTTTGGAATTCATTCTGACTTGACTCCAACTTCTATGTTGTTTCCATTATACCACGCTTATAGATATAGACCTACATATAAATAGCAATTACTGAGCACTTGTGGCATATACACTGTTTGAGCAGAAAGGAAAGAACATTTCTGTCTTGTAGACATTAAGAATTATTTTGCAGGGGAAGTGATGCCTGAGTAGTGACTGACAAAATTATTTTACCTTCTAATAAGTTTAATAACAGGCAATGGATGAAGAATACTCACAAGTAAAAGAAGTATTAATAATTTTAGAAACAGATATTGCAGCTCATTCTAAAAAGCTCTCTCTAGGTTTCTGTAATCTTTTATTAAGTGCTCCACATCGATGACACACAATTAAATTCTCATACTTTCTCCCTTTTTCTATTAAACACCCACTAATATCATTAGTCATAATCATTAAAAGGTCATTATTTATAATCTTCAGCTACTCATATGATTATAGTTTGATACCACTTTTGTTAGAAACACTACACCCTCCCATAGAAATATGTTTTAAATGTCTTTACAATTCTTTAACCTACAGGAATAGTTATATAGTTGGGTTGACCAACTTCCTCCCATATAATTATTTCAATTATATAAAATGTTACTTAACTGGAATTGTATTATAGTTGTAAAATATTCAATTCTGTAATTATGTAAGATTAAAATAAGTAAAAAGAAAGGTCTGAAGTTTTAGCAACCTATTTCCTAGAGAAAGGCTGAAGAGTTCTATTCTTATATTAAAAAAAATACAACTATAATAATAAAATATGAGAATAAAATGTTTTCAATGCTTTTCTATCTCAAAAGACACTAATTAAAATTTAAGTTAAAACATCAAAGAGTAGTAGCCTTGAATAAAGTCTTGTGAGATGGGCAAATATTGCTGTCCTCTTTTAACTTACATGTAGCTTCCACATCTTCTCTCCAGGAAGTCCTTTAGACAGATCTTAACTCATTTTGGTTAAACTATTTGTATGTTGCCTTAGAAACTTTGCAGGTGTGTGTGTGTGTGTGTGTGTGTGTGTGTGTGTGTGTTTGTGTGTGTAGAAGAAGCTATCCCAAAATGCCCAGAGCACTGCTCTTTACTTAGTAAGCTCAGACAACCATGTTTGACTTACTGATTTTCTAACAATGACTGTTCAGGAACCACAAGAAGATAATTCTGACCTTGGCTAGACAGTTTGCAAGGGAGGTAACTTGATTGAATTTCAGATGTATTCCTCAGAGAGTCATATAAATTTGAAGCTTATACATATTAAAGGATAAATTTTCAATGAGGATAAAATCATGACTTTCATACAATATAAAATGTACATGTATCAAATATTAATTCAAGAATTAATGAGAGACCAATAGCTTCTACAAGCAGTGCAAAAGAGAAGCACCCATTTATAGTCAGATAAAGAATGTGAATTTATAAATAGATGCAAAATTGGTAAAACTGGTCAATATCCACAGGAACACAATTTGCATTTCTATGGACAGGCATTACTTGCACTACAATTAATTTTCTCTAAGTTAACTTCTTTATCTAAAAGGTTGTGAAAGAGCCTAGTTAGAGGCAAACAAAGGCTTAAATAACCCAGATGTATGAGTTGGACAGGACACTTAGTAAAGTTCAAAATCTTTCACAATTTTTTTCTCATATTTTTTCTTTAAAAGGTGCTTTTGGTGCATCTTACATATTTGTATTTATAAATAATTCAAGATTCAGAAATTAGCTAGTGAATACAATTCATTATTGGGGGCGGTCAAAGATTCACATACAGGAATTTGGCACTGAAACTCATTTTGGATAATAACATGAAAATTAAGGATTCTTTTGAGGGTCTGGTATCAACTAATTATACTTTCAAATACAAACTGAAATACATGGTCCATGAGATACAACACAAGCATTCTGAATGATTTGGATCAGTCATCCATTTACTGCAGGCACTCTGTCACTCTCAGATCCACCTCTATAATAATAACAATGAGTAAGAACAATAAAAGTAAAAACTATGACAGACAAGTCTTACCGATACATGTGTCAGACACTGTTTTATCTGTAGTTTTTTACCTATAATTTTTAAAATTTAACTTTTATAACATCACATACAGTGGGTGTAATTATACCTGTTTTATGGAACAGCAATTCATGCCTTCCTTACTCTGTCTCTTTTTTTAATAAAGAAGAAAAAATGTTAAGCAAACATTTCTTTCACTGAATGATCTGAGTTATAGTATTTCAAAACCAGTATGGTTCAATGAACCAAAGGGCAATCATTTTTTGGCTCTGGTTTCTTCAACAGCTTGGCTTCTTTCCCCTCAGTTTTAAACTATGGATAGCATTATATAATTGCTGATGTTTAATCTCTGTGCAATACTTTGAGAAATCTCTCAAGGTATAAAAACCTCAATTATCCCTCTTTTTATGAGTGGAGTGACCTAGAAAGGACACGAGTGCTTTACTTTAACAGGCAGATTTAGTCTGGAACTGTGGACCTCTAGCCATCCAAAGAGAAAACATCTGAAAGACTAATGCAGTGAAATTACAAAACAAACATCATTTGGGGAACTGATACACTATCTAGACTACCCACATTGGAAAGCTAATTTATGTTCACACTTACCCTCTTCTTTGCACTCCTCTCTCTTCTTTTTTCCTCTTGGTCTCTTTTCTCTTTATTGGCTTTGTATGATTCAAGAGTCATTTAGTACCTGACTACACACACACACACACACACACAAAAATATGCTGAGTTTGCCTTTCTTTTTTGCATACATTAGGGAATTAATTTTAGTGTATGTTGCATTTATTTAACAGATGACTCTTCTTGTCATCTTAAACTCTATCTTGTTCTGCATTTTAGTTTCCCTGCTTTGCATTGTGGCAAAAGGAAAACAAAAAGCAGTCATGATACAAAGGGCACCCTCTAAATAAAGATGGCTTCCCCCAGGCCTGACTGGACTTTCTCCACCCCACTGATGGAAAATGTTAGAATAAGGAAGTAGCATGAGTCATTACTATTGCCACACCCTCAGGAAAACCCCTGCTCCATCTTCCTCTTGTGCTCTCTCTGGCCAAGTTTTCAGAACATATATTCAGGAGTTTCCTGTAGAACTGCAGCATCAGTTTGCTTACAAACAGAAAGAAGGTCAGACATAAAAAATCTTTGGCTGAAGAACAGAAGAATGAGTTTGATCTAAACGTTTATTTATAAACTGGTTGTTTGGAAGTGGGAATGCGTTTCTGTTTCTTACATATCCTCTAAGATTGTTAGGAGGACTCCTGGGTTAGCCCACCAAGCGAATCCTACTGGTAAGTGGCTGAAGTACGTGTAGTATTATTTCTGTGGGGAAGATACATTCAGTGTTCCAGTTTGGTTAACAGGGACATGTTCAGCAAAATAAAAAGGCAACATATAGAGTAGGAGAAAATATTTGCAAACCATATATCTGATAAGGGGTTCATATAAAAATATATAAGGAATTCATACAACTCAATAGCAAAAAAAAAAAAAAAGAAAAAAAAAAAAGAAAAAGGGCAGAGAAACAGAATAGACATTTTTCCAAAAAGTGTCATGAAAAGACACTCAACATCACTAATCATCAGGGAAATACAACTCAAAACCACGATGAGGTATCACTTCACACAAGTTAGAGTGGCTATTATCAAAAGACATAAGATATTAGCAAGGATGTAGAGAAAAGGGAATCCCTCTGCACTGTTAGGGGGAATGTAAATTGGTGCAGTTACTATGGGAAATAGTATGGAGGTTCCTCAAAAAATTAAAAATAGAACTATCATATGATCCATCTATCCCACTTCTGGGCATATAGCCAAGGGAAATGAATCTTGAAGAGATATATGCACTTCCACGTTCATTGCAGCATTATTCATAATAGCCAAGATATGGAAACAAGTGTTTGTCTACAGATAAATGAATAAAGAAGCTGTAATATATAGTATTATTTATCCAGAGAAGGGAGGAAATCTTGCCATTTGTGACCACATGGATGGACCTTGAAATATGTGTGATCTCACTTGTATGTGGAATCTAAAAAAAAAAATCAAACTCATAGAAACAGAGAGTAGAATTGTTGTCAGGGGCAGGGGGCGGGGGAATGGGGAGAGTTTGGTCAAAGGGCACAAACTTTCAGTTACAAAATGAATAAGTTTTGAGGAATCTAATGTACCATACGGTGATTATAGTTAACAGTATCATATTATATGCTTGTAAGTTGCTAAGAGAGTATATCTAAGTGTTCTCTTCACCAAAAAGAAATGATAATTATGAGGTGATGGAGGTGTTAACTAAGCCTACTGTGGTGATCATTTCACAGTACATAGTTGTATCAAATCATGACACTGTACACCCTGAATTTAAACAATCCTATATGTTAATTATATCTCAATAAACCTGGAAAAAATAAGGTGTACAATTCAGTGATTTTCAGTATATTCACGGAGTCATGCAGCTATCACCACTACTCAATTTCAAAATGTTTTTACTACCCCCAAAAGAAACCTGGTACTCATTAGCTGTTACTCCCCCTTTATCAACCCTTGGCAACCACTAATCTACTTCCTGTTTCCATGGATTTTCTCATTCTGGACATTTCATATAAAAGGAATCATATAATATGTGGCCTTTTGAATCTGTTTTTTCACTTAGAAAAATATTGTTTCATCCATGTTGTTGCATGTATCAGTACTTCATGCTGAATAATATTCCATTACATGGATATACCACATTTTATCTATTCAACAGTTGATGGACATTTGAGTTGTTTCTACTTTTTAGCTATTATGAAAATGCTGTTATGGATATTAATTTATAAATTTTGGGGGGAGCCTATGTTTTCAGTTCTCTTGGGTAGGAGTAGGAATTGGTATATAGCTAGGAATTGCTGGGTCAACTTTATGTTTAACTTTTTGAGGAACTACCAAACTGCTTTCCAATGTGGCTGCATCATTTTACATTCCCTCCAGCAATGTCTGACAGTTTCAACTTTTCCACATATTTCTCAATAGTTCTTACTGGTCTTTTTGATTACAGCCATCTAGTGGGTATGAAGTGGTATCGAATTGTGATTTTGATTTGCATTTTCCTAATGACTAATAGTGAGTATCTTTTCATGAGTATCATTTACAAGGAGGAAATTCTTCCTCCTTTTTTTGTTGTGTTCTTTTTATTGTTGAGTTGTAAGAGTTTTGTTTTGTTTTTATTCCAGATATAAGCTCTTTATCAGGTATATAATATGATTTACAGATATTTTCTATAATTCTGTGGGCTGTCTTTTCACTTTCTTTACTGTAAAATAAAACCACAAAAAGGTTTTACTTTTTATGAAATTGAATTAATCTATTTTTTCTTTTGTTGCTTGTGCTTTTAGTGTCATATCTAAAAAACCATTGCCTAACCCAATGTCATGGTCAAATTTATGTTAACTTTTATATATGGTGTTTAGGTAGGGGTTCAATTTTATTCTTTTGCATCCAGTTGTTTCAGCATCATTTGTTGAAAGGATTATTGTTTATCAATTGAATTGTCTTGCTGAAAACCAATTGACCATCAATGTAAGGGTTTATTTCTGAACTCAGTTTTGTTCCATTAATCTATATGTCTATCCTTACACCAGCACCACATTGTCTAAATTACTGTAATGTTGTAGTAAGTTTTGAAACTGGGAAGTCTAAATCTTACAACTTTCTTCATCTTTTTCAAGATTGCTTTGTGTAGTTCAGTTTCCATGAATTTCCATGTAAATTTTAAAATCAGCTTGTCAATTTCTGCAAAAAAGAGAAGATGGGATTTTGATAGGGATTGAGTTGAATTTATAGATCAATTAGTGGAATATTGCCATCCTAAGGATAGAGTCTTCTGATCCATGAATATGGGATATTTTTACATTTATTTAGATATTAATTTCTTTCAATGATGTTTTACAGATTTTCAGTACAAGTTTTATGCTTCAAAAAAACTTATTCCTAAATACTTTATTTTTTATACTCTTTTAAATGGAATTATCTTCTTAATTATATTTTTGAATTATTATACTTTCATTTAATTCTTTAGACATGCTTTCCTTTAGTTCACTAGATGAACTAAAAAAATCATCTTAAAGTCTTTGGTTAGTAAGTCCAAATCTGGACTTTGTCAGGGAGAATTGACTGATTATTTATTTACTTTTTTTTGGATGGGCTATGCATTTGTATTTCTTTGTGTATCTCATTTTTTGTTGTTGTTGAAAACTGAACATTTAAAATAATGTATTGCTGTGACTCTGACAATCGGACACTGTCTTGTCCCCAGGATTTGTTGTTGTTGCTAGTTTTGTTTTTGTTATTATTGTTGCTGTTTGTTTATTCATTTGTTTGTGACTTTCCTGGACTAATTCTATAAAGTCTGTATTCTTTGTCATGTGTGGCCATTGAAGTCTCAGCTAATGATTAGAAGAGATTCTCATAAATGCTTTGAACCAGTAACTCTCCCAGCTTTTGTTGATTGGCTATATGTGTGTGTTGGAGTATGTCTTCAATGATCCTACAGGCAGTTTACAACTCTACCTTAGCCTTTACTTTCTGCTTGTGCAGAGCCTCAAGGCAAGCTAACAATGAGAGTTTAGAACTTTCTTTGGTCTTTCCTGTGCAAACACACAGCCCTATGATGGTCTTCTAGATTCCTAAGAATATGCGTGAGCTTTTAAAAGTCCTGCATGGACCTCTCATTCCCCAGTTGTTCTTTTTAAGTGTTTTGGTTAACTCTACCCAGTAACATCATCCCAGGCAGCTGCACTATTAAACAATTGTCACTGATTGTTTTTTTCCAGCAAATTCCCTAGAGATGGGACTGTTGGCCCAGAGCATGTCCTGAGTCAGGTCAAATAAATATAAGCCCTGAGAATGGGGATTTTCAATGAGCTGCTGCACTGGTCAAATCTTAACAACTACAGGGCTTTTGGGAAGCTCTAAATCCATTCTACCCTGTCCAGTGGTTGCTAGACTGCTAGTTTGCACAACTACCATAGTTGTGATGCCTTTTGTTTTCAAGGCTACCATGGAGATGGGGAGAGGAAGATGGGATTAGGTCAAGTTAAAATGCCACAAAGCAGCTAGCTGTTCTTACCAAAATTCAACGATTTTTCTTGATAAACACTCCTTAGAATTTTGCAATCCTTTAGTTAATTTCCAGACTTCCGGAAAAAGTTGATTTGGACAATTTTTGCCACTGCTTTTATTGCTTCTATGAAGTAGCTTATTTTTGAAGATCCTTAATCTGTCATTCAAGAGGACTCCCCCTTTTTAAGATGTTAAAAGATTGTTTTTAAAAAATGTAAAATTGTGATACACAAATCATACAAATATGAAATGAGCACATGCCAGTGATTTTACTTAACTCATTACTTAATGTGGGACCCAGTAAGGTGTTACAGAATCAAGAGAGAATTAAAAGACACACACACACACAGGCAACTGAGAATGCTGAAATAATTTTACAAATAGAGGCATATCTGGTTAATAACGCAATGATCAATTTTATTTCACAAGGCCCAGTTCACTTGCATTTTTACAGACAAGAATCATTTGCATTATTATCAGTTTTCTACAACTTTTAGAGTCATAAAATAGCTGAAAGACATTAAAAGGCAAAGATAGACTAGAAAGGTAGATGAACAGGACACCCAGTAATTTTTTGCCCACATCAAATTTCATAATTTTTCCTGATACAGAAATGGAGAGAAGGAGAGTGTAGGCAGGAGCTGTGTGACATTCTGAGAAACTGGACGTGACTGAAGCAGCAGAGATCTGGGTATACTGCAGGGATGGCACACATGACTTGTGGTCAAGGGGATGGTTTCTGGCACCAGCTTGGGTGCTAAGTTCTTCTATGTTCCTCAGACTCTGCATCTGTAAGGTAAAGGGGATGGCCCAGGTGATCACTAAGGCTCCTTCCATTCCAGCAGTCTTCTTCAAAGTGTGGGTCTTGGACCAGCAGAGCAGCGTCACCTGAGATCTTGTTATAAATTCAAATTCTCAGGCCCTATCCCAGTCCTGCTGAATCAGAAACTCTAGGGTGGGCTGCAGTACTCTGTGTCTAAAAAAATTTTCCAGGTGATTCTGATGCAGTTAAATGTTGAGAATCATCACATTCTAGTTCCATATAGATGAGACTTTGACATCAGGGATCCTCATTAGCTATCATGAGAGTATATTTGCTACTTCCTCCTGAAGTTTGAAAGCATAAACTTCTACATACGCAGAAAAGATAAAGCCAGTTTGGTTGAAGCTCTTTTCATTTTTTATGTTAAAAGGAAGAAGTTCATTATTGGCTTACTCAGAATTCATTGAAGGAAGTGGCCCATCAGCACCCTGTGTCCATTTGTTGTAAGCAAACCCTCAATCTACCGTTTAGTTCAACATGACCAGTCCAAGTAAATGCCAGAGAAGTATTTCTTGAAGCTTTGGGTTTCACATATTTTATATAGTTAGAAGCTTTTTATCCAGTCATCATAGTGGGCAGGAATGAGATCAGACTTCCCAAATCTCGTGCTGCAAAGCATTTGCTCTTAGTCTTTGCTTGCAAAGGCAATGATTACAAGGCACTATGCAGCACAATTGGAAAACTTCTGTTTAAACCATATCCCTGGGTTGGGCACTTTGTGCCTTACTTTTCATGAGTCAGTCCATTTCTGTTTGGTACACAGAAGACTGGTCTGTTCTGTTTGCTACCATCATTTCTTAACAGGTTCTAGCTACGTTGTACCCTATGAAATGGTAACATCCTAATTCTGTAACATGTCTTCTGTACATTCTCAGCATCATGCTCTTTCCAGTATTTTCTACAGAAGTCGCTCTCTGCTCAACCTCATCTGATTGATTGCAAAGATTGCTCTGACTGGCCCGAAGGTGATCATTATTTCTAACCTGATGCTCTGGTCATCTTTGAAAACTCTCTTATCAGCGACTTTCACTTCAGTATAGGTCACCACTTGCACTGAGCAAAGTAGTATCTACGAACTTAAGAACCAATGAGACCTCAGAACTTGTATTCAAAACCTCATTATTCACAGCATAGGGAAGCTACTCCATGAAGTATTAATAGCCTTACGATGAAGAAAGCATTATGTGTGATCAATTTTCTTTCTTGAAGATTCATAATGTACATTTGTGTTTAAGGCTCTGAAAGGCTTGTAGTGAAGGAACTTATCTAACTGTGTTTAACTCAACGTTTTTCAAACTTCTTTGAGTGTGGAGCATTTTTATTGCCGGTATATCTAATCACATCCAGTTTGGGAAACGCAATGTAGAAGATTTGAGGTGACGTATAAGAGCAGATACTCACAGAATCCTGTTTCATTCATTTAGAATCAAATGAAGTAAAACATGTGAAAGCCGATTTTAGACAACAAAGCATCAATATAAATGTGAGTTATTTAGTGACTGTGGTAGTTGAATCTATCACAGTTTTGTTACTCAAAATGTGATCTATGGAAGCAAAGCATTGGATTACCTGGGAGTCTGTTAGAAATGTAGACTCTCAGGCTCTAAACCAGACTTATTTTATCAAAAGCTACATTTTGGAAAGATGTGATTCCTGTGCACTCTAAAGTCTGAAATCACTGATGACAGCATTTTGCATTATTACTCTTCCTGACAGAGGTTAGCTCATTCCTGTCACCTCCTTCTCTCCCTGCCTACTCCATCCAGAATTCATTGCAATGCTGCTCTTCCTGGAAATTCAAAACCTTGACCATTCATTTCAATCCAAACTTTTGATACTATTTCCTTCCTCTGGATTCTAATATCATTGGTGGTTTATTTTATATAGACCCATGCCGGGTCTGCGATAATACTAACAGGACTGCAGTAAACTTTAGAAGTTAATAAACATTTTGCAAATTGTTGAATATTGTCCATTAGTTTTCCAAAGTCAGTCTCTCTGTCTTTCTTTAACTGTAAGAAATGGGGGTGGGGGGGTGTATGAATCATCCCTTTCCATTTAAAAAAGTTTCGTAAGAGTTAAAAAAAATTCTGCATATATGAAAAATAACATTCTTCATAACAATTTATTTATTTATTTTTACATTTTTATTGGAGTATAACTGCTTTACAATGGTGTGTTATTTTCTGCTTTATAACAAAGTGAATCAGTTATACATATACATATGTTCCCATATCTCTTCCTTCTTGTGTCTCCCTCCCTCCCACCCTCCCTATCCCACCCCTCCAGGAGGTCACAAAGCACCGAGCTGATCTCCCTGTGCTATGCGGCTGCTTCCCACTAGCTAACTACCTTAGGTTTGGTAGTGTATATATGTCCATGCCTCTCTCTCGCTTTGTCACAACTTACCCTTCCCCCTCCCCATATCCTCAAGTCCATACTCGAGTAGGTCTGTGTCTTTTTTCCTGTCTTACCCCTAGGTTCCTCATGACATTTTTTCCCCTTAAATTCCATATATATATGTGTTAGCATATGGTATTTGTCTTTCTCTTTCTGACTTACTTCAGTCTGTATGACAGACTCTAGGTCTATCCACCTCATTACAAATAACTCAATTTCGTTTCTTGTTATGGCTGAGTAATATTCCATTGTATATATGTGCCACATCTTCTTTATCCATTCATCTGATGATGGACACTTAGATTGTTTCTATCTCCGGGCTATTGTAAATAGAGCTGCAATGAACATTTTGGTACATGACTCTTTTTGAATTATGGTTTTCTCAGGGTATATGCCCAGTAGTGGGATTGCTGGGTCATATGTTAGTTCTATTTGTAGTTTTTTAAGGAACCTCCATACTGTTCTCCATAGTGGCTGTACCAATTCACATTCCCACCAGCAGTGCAAGACTGTTCCTTTTTCTCCACACCCTCTCCAGAATTTATTGTTTCTGGATTTTTTGATGATGGCCATTCTGACTGGTGTGAGATGATATCACATTGTAGTTTTGATTTGCATTTCTCTAATGATTAATGGTGTTGAGCATTCTTTCATGTGTTTGTTGGCAGTCTGTATATCTTCTTTGGAGAAACGTCTATTTAGGTCTTCTGCCCATTTTTGGATTGGGTTGTTTGTTTTTTTGTTATTGAGCTGCATGAGCTGCTTATAAATTTTGGAGATTAATCCTTTGTCAGTTGCTTCATTAGCAAATATTTTCTCCCATTCTGAGGGTTGTCTATTGGTCTTGTTTATGGTTTCCTTTACTGTGCAAAAGCTTTGAAGTTTCATTAGGTGCCATTTGTTTATTTTTTCTTAATTTCCATTTCTCTAGGAGGTGGGTCAAAAAGGATCTTGCTGTGATTTATGTCATAGAGTGTTCTGCCTATGTTTTCCTCTAAGAGTTTGACAGTTTCTGGCCTTACATTTAGGTCTTTAATCCATTTTGAGTTTATTTTTGTGTATGGTGTTAGGGAGTGATCTAACATCATACTTTTATATGTACCTGTCCAGTTTCTCCAGCACCACTTACTGAAAAGGCTGTCATTTCTCCACTGTACATTCCTGCCTCCTTTATCAAAATTAAGGTGACCATATGTGCGTGGGTTTATCTCTGGGCTTTCTATCCTGTTCCATTGATCTATCTTTCTGTTGTTGTGCCAGTACCATACTGCCTTGATTACTGTAGCTTTGTAGTATAGTCTGAAGTCAGGAAGCCTGATTCCTCCAGCTCTGTTTTTCTTTCTCAAGATTGCTTTGGCTATTCGCGGTCTTTTGTGTTTCCATACTAATTGTGAATTTTTTGTTCTACTTCTGTGAAAAATGCCAGTGGTAGTTTGATAGGGATTGCATTGAATCTGTAGATTGCTTTGGGTAGTAGAGTCATTTTCACAATGTTGATTGTTCCAATCCAAGAACATGGTATATCTCTCTATCTGTTTGGATCATTTTTAATTTCTTTCATCAGTGTCTTATAGTTTTCTGCATACAGGTCTTTTGTCTCCTTAGGTAGGTTTATTCCTAGATATTTTATTCTTTTTGTTGCAATGGTAAATGGGAGTGTTTTCTTGATTTCACTTTCAGATTTTTCATCATTAGTGTATAGGAATGCCAGAGATTTCTGTGCATTAATTTTGTATCCTGCTACTTTACCAAATTCATTGATTAGCTCTAGTAGTTTTCTGGTAGCATCTTTAGGATTCTCTATGTATAGGATCTTGTCATCCGCAAACAGTGACAACTTTACTTCTTGTTTTCCAATTTGGATTCCTTTTATTTCCTTTTCTTCTCTGATTGCTGTGGCTAAAACTTCCAAAACTATGTTGAATAAGAGTGGTGAGAATGGGCAACCTTGTCTTCTTCCTGGTCTTGGTGGAAAAGCTTTCAGTTTTTCACCATTTAGGATGATGTTGGCTGTGGGTTTGTCATATATGGCCTTTATTATGTTGAGGAAAGTTCCCTCTATCCCTACTTTCTGCAGGGTTTTTATCATAAATGGGTGTTGAATTTTGTCGAAAGCTTTCTCTGCATCTATTGAGATGATCATATGTTTTTTCTCCTTCAGCTTGTTAATATGGTTTATCACATTGATTGATTTGCGTATATTGAAGAATCCTTGCATTCCTGGAATAAACCCCACTTGATCTTGGTTTATGATCCTTTTAATGTGCTGTTGGATTCTGTTTGCTAGCATTTTGTTGAGAATTTTTACATCTATGTTCATCAGTGATATTGGCCTGTAGTTTTCTTCCTTTGTGATATCCTTGTCTGGTTTTGGCATCAAGGTGATGGTGGCCTTGTAGAATGAGTTTGGGAGTGTTCCTCCCTCTGCTGTACTTTGGAAGAGTTTGAGAAGGATAGGTGTTAGCTCTTCTCTAAACGTTTGATAGAATTCGCCTGTGAAGCCATCTGGTCCTGGGTTTTTGTTTGTTGGAAGATTTTTAATCACAGTTTCAATTTCAGTGCTTGTGATTGCTCTGTTCATATTTTCTATTTCTTCCTGATTCAGTCTTGGCAGGTTGTGCATTTCTAAGAATTTGTCCATTTCTTCCTGGTTGTCCATTTTATTGGCATAGAGTTGCTTGTAGTAATCTCTCATGATCTTTTGTATTTCTGCAGTGTCAGTTGTTACTTCTCCTTTTTCATTTCTAATTCTAATGACTTGAGTCTTCTCCCTTTTTTTCTTAATGTGTCTGGCTAATGGTTTATCAATTTTGTTTATCTTCTCAAAGAACCAGCTTTTAGTTTTATTGATCTTTGCTATTGTTTCCTTCATTTCTTTTTCATTTATTTCTGATCTGATATTTATGATTTCTTTCCTTCTGCTAACTTTGGGTTTTTTTGGTTCTTCTTTCTCTAATTGCTTTAGGTGTAATGTTAGGTTTTTTATTCGAGATGTTTCCTGTTTCTTAAGGTAGGATTGTATTGCTATAAAATTCCCTCTTAGAACTGCTTTTGCTGCATTCCATAGGTTTTGGGTCGTTGTGTCTCCATTGTCATTTGTTTCTATGTATTTTTTAATTTCCTCTTTGATTTCTTCAGTGATCACTTCATTACTAAGTAGTGTATTGTTTAGGCCCCATGTGTTTGTATTTTTTACAGATCTTTTCCTGTAATTGATATCTAGTCTCATAGCTTTTTGGTCGGAAAAGATACTTGATAACAATTTCAATTTCCTTAAATTTACCAAGGCTTCATTTGTGACCCAAGATATGATCTATCCTGGAGAATGTTCCATGAGCACTAGAGAAAAATGTGTATTCTGTTGTTTTTGGATGGAAAGTCCTATAAATATCAATTAAGTCCATCTTGTTTAATGTATCGTTTAAAGCTTGTGTTTCCTTACTTATTTTCATTTTGGATGATCTGTTCATTGGTGAAAGTGGGGTGTTAAAAGTTCCCTACTATGAATGTGTTACTGTTGATTTCACCTTTTATGGCTGTTAGTATTTGCCTTACGTATTGAGGTGCTCCTATATTGGGTGCATAAATATTTACAATTGTTATATCTTCTTCTTGGATCAATCCCTTGATCATTATGTAGTGTCCTTCTTTGTCTCTTCTAATAGTCTTTATTTTAAAGTATATTTTGTCTGATATGAGAATTGCTACTCCAGCTTTGTTTTGGTTTTCATTTGCATGGAATATCTTTTTCCATCCCCTTACTTTCAGTCTGTATGTGTCTCTAGGTCTGAAGTGGGTCTCTTGTAGACAGCGTATATATGGGTCTTGTTTTTGTATCCACTCCGCCAATCTGTGTCTTTTGGTGGGAGCATTTACTCCATTTACATTTAAGGTAATTATTAATATGTATATTTCTATTCTCATTTTCTTTATTGTTTTGGGTTCATTATTGTAGGTCTTTTCCTTCTCTTGTGTTTCTTGCCTAGAGAAGTTCCTTTAGCATTTGTTGTAAAGCTAGTTTGGTGGTGCTGAACTCTCTCAGCTTTTGCTTGTCTGTAAAGGTTTTAATTTCTCCATCAAATGTGAATGAGATCCTTGCTGGGTAGAGTAATCTTGGTTGGAGGTTTTTCTCCTTCATCACTTTAAATATATCCTGCAAGTCCCTTCTGGCTTGCAGAGTTTCTGCTGAACGATCAACTGTTAACCTTATGGGGATTCCCTTGTGTGTTATTTGTTGTTTTTCTCTTGCTGCTTTTAATATATTTTCTTTGTATTTAATTTTTGACACTTTGATTAATATGTGCCTTGGCGTATTTCTCCTTGGATTTATCCTGTATGGGACTCTCTGTGCTTCCTGGACTTGATTAACTATTTCCTTTCCCATATTAGGGAAGTTTTCAACTATAATCTCTTCAAATATTTTCTCAGTCCTTTTCTTTTTCTTTTCTTCTTCTGGAACCCCTATAATTCGAATGTTGGTGCATTTAATGTTGTCCCCGAGGTCTCTGAGACTGTCCTCAGTTCTTTTCATTCTTTTTTCTGCTCTGCAGTAGTTATTTCCACTATTTTATCTTCCAGGTCACTTATCCGTTCTTCTACCTCAGTTATTCTGCTATTGATCCCATCTAGAGTATTTTTAATTTCATTTATTGTCTTGTTCATCATTGTTTGTTTGTTCTTTAGTTCTTCTAGGTCCTTGTGAAATGTTTCTTGCATTTTGTCTATTCTATTTCCAAGATTTTGGATCATCTTTACTATCATTATTCTTAATTCTTTTTCAGGTAGACTGCCTATTTCCTCTTCATTTGTTAGGTCTGGTGGGTTTTTATCTTGCTCCTTCATCGGCTGTGTATTTCTCTGTCTTCTCATTTTGCTTATCTTACTGTGTTTGGGGTCTCCTTTTTGCAGGCTGCCGGTTCATAGTTCCTGTTGTTTTTGGTGTCTGTCCCCAGTGGCTAAGGTTGGTTCAGTGGGTTGTCTAGGCTTCCTGGTGGAGGGGACTGGGGCCTGTGTTCTGGTGGATGAGGCTGGATCTCGTCTTTCTGGTGGGCAGTTCCACGTCTGGTGGTGTGTTTTGGGGTGTCTGTGGACTTATTATGATTTTAGGCAGCCTGTCTGCTAATGGGTGGGGTTGTGTTCCTGTCTTGCTAGTTGTTTGGCATAGGGTGTTCAGCACTGTAGCTTGCTGGTCGTTGAATGATGCTGGGTGCTGGTGTTGAGATGGAGGTCTCTTGGAGATTTTTGCCATTTGATATTATGTGGATCTGGGAGGTCTCTTGTGGACCAGTGTCCTGAAGTTGGCTCTCCCACCTCAGCGGCACAGCACTGACTCCTGGCTGCAGAACCAAGAGCCTTTCATCCACACAGCTCAGAATAAAAGGGAGAAAAGGTAGAAAGAAAGAATTAGTCGAAGTAGAAAGAAAGAAGGAAAGAAAGAAAGAAAGGAGGGAGTGAGGGAGGGAGGAAGGAAGGAAGGAAGGAGGGAAGGAAGGAAAAAAAGAAAAAAGATAAAGTAAAATAAAAATAAAATAAAGTAAGATAAAATATAATAAAGTTATTAAAATAAAAAATAATTATTAAGAAAAAAAATTTAAAAAAAAACGGACAGATAGAACCCTAGGACAAATGGTGGAAGCAAAGCTATGCAGACAAAATCTCACACAGAAGCATACACATACACACAAAAAGAGGAAAAGGGGAAAAAAATCATAAATCTTGCTCTTGAAGTCCACCTCCTCAATTTGGGATGCTTCATTGTCTATTCAGGTATTCCACAGATGCAGGGTACATCAAGTTGATTGTGGAGCTTTAATCCGCTGCTTCTGAGGCTGCTGGGAGACATTTCCCTTTCTCTTCTTTGTTCTCACAGCTCCCAGGGGCTCAGCTTTGGATTTGGCCCAGCCTCTGCGTGTAGGTCGCCGGAGGGCGTCTGTTTTTCACTCAGACAGGACGGGGTTAAAGGAGCCTCTGATTCGGGGGCTCTGGCTCACTCAGGCTGGGGGGAGGGAGGGACACGGAGTGCGGGGCGAGCCTGCGGCGGCAGAGGCTGGCGTGACGTTGCACCAGCCTGATGCGCGCCGTGTGTTCTCCCGGAGAAGTTGTCCCTGGATCCCAGGACCCTGGCAGTGGCGGGCTGCACAGGCTCCCCGGAAGCGGGGTGTGGATATGACCTGTGCTCGCACACAGGCTTCTTGGTGGTGGCAGCAGCAGCCTTAGCGTCTCATGCCCATCTCTGGGGTCCGCGCGGTTAGACCCGGCTCGCGCCTGTCTCTGGAGCTCCTTTAAGCAGCGCTCTTAATCCCCTCTCCTCGCGCACCAGGAACCAAAGAGGGAAGAAAAAGTCTCTTGCCTCTTTGGCAGGTCCAGACTTTTCACCTGACTCCCTCCCGGCTAGCCGTGGTGCACTAACCCCCTGCAGGCTGTGTTCAGGCCGCCAACCCCAGTCCTCTCCCTGCGCTCAGACCGAAGCCCGAGCCTCAGCTCCCAGCCCCGCCCACCCCGGCGGGTGAGCAGAGAAGCCTCTCAGGTTGGTGAGTGCTAGTCAGCACCGATCCTCCATGCGGGAATCTCTCCGCTTTGACCCCCGCACCCCTGTTGCTGTGCTCTCCTCTGTGGCTCCGAAGCTTTCCCCCTCTGCCACCCGCCGTCTCCCCCCACGAAGGGGCTTCCTAGTGTGTGGAAACCTTTTCTCCTTCACAGCTCCCTCCCACTGGTGCAGGTCCCGTCCCTATCATTTTGTCTCTGTTTTTTCTTTTGTCCTACCCAGGTACGTGGGTAGTTTCTTGCCTTTTGGGAGGTCTGAGGTCTTCTGCCAGCATTCAGTAGGTGTTCTGTAGGAGTTGTTCCACATGTAGATGTATTTCTGGTGTATCTGTGGGGAGGAAGGTGATCTCCATATCTTACTCTTCTGCCATCTTCCCATCGTCCTCCCACAATAATTTATTTTCAGAAGTCTGGCTCCAGAACCGTGCAGTGGTAGCCACAGTAAACATCACACAAGTACATATGTAGAATTCTCTAGCCAGATTGTTTCCCTGTGGGCTTCAGTGCTCCAGGAGGACATGGAAGTGTTGCTCTGTGTTGGCGGCCATATTGCTTATAAAGAAGCTATGTCTTTTCAGTCTCCCTATAATCTGCTGACAGTTCAAAAAAAATCATAATGAGACTTTATAGGCTAAACACAGATTTTCCCACTCTAGACACATTAAATAACATATTCTGCCTAAACATTAGATAAAATTTCTGAGATTTGAACATGTCTTCCTTAGACAACGAATGTTGTTTTTGATGACCCAATCTTCCAAGTCTTTCCGGAGGAAGTAATTAGAGAAAAATTTAAACTCTGACAAAGATTTCTTCAGCTTGTTCTTTGGTGGAGAAGAAGAGCTGTATAATGAACTCTAAAATATTCAAAACTCATAATTTTTCTTTTTCCAAGCAAATAAAAAGTGTCTAGTTTTATCAGACTCTAAGATGACAGAATTCCAAAAATGTTCCTGAAAGTTCTCTTTTCTGTAATATTCACATGAATATCTATCCACATCAGCAAATAATGTAGCATTAATACATTAAAATATGTATCATGCAAAAGGGAAGTGAAAATGACAAATATGGGAAAAGAATGTAATACAAAGATGTGCATTGTATGCTTAGTAGAGAAGCCATGAAAACTTCTGAGAAAAAGCTGAATGCATGAGGTTATTAATTCAACATTTTAAATCTCCCAGTGCTGAAATTTTATGGTTTGTAAGCAATGTGAAAGGCATTAAGGCTTCTAGGAAAAAGTTTTGCAGCTTTGGACTTCTACATGTCTTTTGGCCCTAGTAAGGCTGTTTAAAAATAGAGTTATCAAGGGAACTTGGCCTGTCTCTAAAATAAGAAATAATATTCTGTTCTTACAAGCTTCTGATATCATGTACCTTCATATTTTATAAAAGCTCAATTCACTGAGGATTAAAATATTAAGAATCTAGTCTTGCAAAGGAGAAAGGAGTGTTTTCTCAGTGTCAAAAATGATTGGCTCTGAAACTCCAAAATAGCATTGTCCAATAGAACCTTCTGTAATGATGAAAATGTTCCATATCTACACAGTCCAATGTGGTAGCCACTAGCCACATGTGGTTTGTGAACACTTGAAACATGACTTGTGTGACCGAAAAACTATTTAATTTTTTAAAATTCATTTCTTTAAATTGAAATATAATTGAATATAATGTAACATTGTGTTAGTTTTAGGTGTATAACATAATGATGTGATATATATATATATAAATGATTACCACAATAAATCGAGTTAGCATCCATCACTGCATAGTTACAATTTTTTTTTTTACAATGGGAACTTCAAGGTCTACTCTCTTAGTAACTTTGAGATGCACAATACAGTATTGTTAACTATAGTCACCATGCTGTACCTGACATCCCCAGGACTTATTTATCTTAAAACTAAAAGTTTGTACCTTTCGACCACCTTCACCCATTTTGCCTACCCCTCCCACATTCTGCCTCTGGTAACTGCAAGTCTGTTCTCTGTATGTATGAGTGTTTTTTGTTTTTAAGATTCCACATATAAATTTTTGTTTTAAGATTCTACAGTCATATAGTATTTGCCTTCCTCTGTCTTATTTCACTTAGCATAATGCCCTCAAGGTCCATCCATGTTGTGGCAAATGGCAGGATTTCCTCCTTTTTTATTGCTGAATAATATTTTATTGTGTATATTACATCTTTATGTATATCTATCTATCTATCTATCTCACATCTTCCTTTCCCATTCATTTACAGATCCATGTCTTGGCTATTACGAACAACACTGCAATTGAACACAAGAGTGCAGATATCTTTTTGAGACACATTTCATTTCCTTTGGATAAATACCCAGAAGTGGAATTGCTAGATCATATGGTAGTTCAATTTTATTTAATTTTTTAAACTTTAGTTAATTCAAATTTAAATAGCTACATGTAATATGTTGAACAATGCAGCCCTAGGAATATTTTATTTCCTTTGTTAAATTAAAATTTACAGCAACATTTTAATTTTTTAATGCTATTCTCTAGTTTATGTATTGATATGTAGGGAAAAAGCACTTTTGTACCTCAGATGAGAACAAATTTCATAATATTTGTAGAACCATTGTTTAGAGTTATATTCTTGGAAATAATAACGTAAGTGGTCCATTAGATGATGCTATACAAATGATAGAAGTGCTTGACATAAAGTCCAAGACACCCTCACACCTGTAGTCTCTAGGGAATGCTTTACTGTTGTCCAGAGAAAGGACGGAGGAAAATCTGAGTACACTGAGAATCACACGAGTGTGGTGATGGGAAATCACTGCTGCTACCATAACTCTTCCATCTTCTGCTTCTGTTTATACTACTTTTGAACGACTTTACCAAGACCTTTGGTATATTTTGTCCTTTTCTAGCTGGCATTTAAAATTTGAAATTAGACTAATTAAGAGACTCAGTTTTCAGATGTGTACACTGCTTATTGGCCCCCCAGTAAAGACCTCAGAAAATGAACTAGCAGGAATGGTTGGCTCCCTGCGAGTTCTTTCCTTACTTTAAATGGAACACTAATGGTGTTTAAACATCATCTTCCTTGGGCCTTTCCTTCAGGATTGGTTTATATACCACATAAGGGGAGCTTTCCCATTGCTTGATAATTGTGCTTTGGATATAGAACCCGTTTTGAATGGGCTGGACTTTTCAGGAGGCAAAGTAGAAAATAATCTACTTTCAACCCCTGCCCCCTCCCCCGCCCCCCCCCTTAGGTCAGGTCTGTTGGGCCTGGAGGTCTGCAGTTGGGGCAGGGCTGTGTGGTCTGCTTCCACCTCCACCTTATCTTTCTCTGACTACCTGCTGTTTCTTATGCCTCCAGGGTAGGGTGGGGAGTGCCAGAGGAGAGGCAAAGCTTAGCTGGCTGGCACTGCTGCAGTTTGGTGTTTTGGGCCCTCTGGGGACAGATGCCCAAATGCACACTCAACACTTTCTCTTCTGCAGTGGTTTGTGAGAATGTCCAAAGGGCCCTCACGCGCTGCCTCATTCTCTGGCTTTGAGTTCAAGACCTTCCGGTTATGAAGTAAACCCTGTGTCTGGATGGCTGCTTATGAGCTGTGCTTAGCAACCTCTCTGATGAAGCTCCTCCCACAGCCTCTTCTACAGAGGTTTCTTTGCTCTGTCAAGCAGACTCCCTTCATAGGGTCCACTCAAGACTTCTCAAAATGGTTACCTTCCAGAATGACCATTTAATGCATAGAACACTCCTCACCTGTCTCCAGACGGAGTCTGAAGGTGTGGGCCCTCTCTTCACTTCGCTTAGGAGGGAGCCCTAGCCCAGCCTCTCATTAGATGTTGACAGGTGTGAGTCAGGCACCTGTATCCCTCCCCACAAATCCAGGAAACTCTAGTTCATTTTTCCCTGAGAAACTCCACTCAGGACCCATGCCATTGTGGGGTCCAGGAGTTGCTCCAACTTAGTTGGCATCAGCTGTCGGGGGGTGGGGTTCAGTGGGGAGAGAGTAGTGGTGGTGAGATGTCATAATCCCTCCTGCAAGACACCCCAGTCTCTATAAGTTGTTCTTTTGTGTGCTATGGACTAAATGTGTCTTCCCCAAATTCATCATGTTGAAGCCCTAATCCTTATTGTGATGATATAAGGAGGTGGGGCCCTTGGAAGGTGATTAAGTCATTAACGTGGGGTCCTTGTGATGGGATTAATGCCTGAATAAAAAGAGACACAAATGAGTTTGCTTCCTGTCTCTTTGTCTACAACATAACTAGGAGGAGAGCTTTCACCAGGAACTGAATTGCTTGCCACCTCAATCTAGGAATTCCCAGCCTCCAGAACTGTGAGAAATAAATATGTGCTATTTAAGCCACCCAGTCTACAGTATTTTTGTTATAGCAGCCAGAACTGACTAAGACAGCTTGAGAAAGAGAGAGAAGCACTCTCCCATGGAGAGGTAGGACAAACATGCAAGGACATCCTTATTAATCTCCTTACTCCTCCTGTAGAGAAGCTGAAAGAAAGTGGGGTAGATGAGTTTTGAGTCATTTCTCAGTGACTCATTTAACATTTCTCTTTAGGACTTGAGAAATAACACACTGTGATAGCCCTCACGAAATGGAGAGAGTTAAAGGGCATTTGGTGGAAGCAATCCCAAAATTATGGGGTACATGATTCATAAAGAGCAAGAACTATAAATGCATAAAAACTTTTCCTAACCCTTGGCGAATGATGTTCAAAATGGAAAAATACTAATATTCATCTCTTGTTAACCATGAATCACCTCCAAATAGTCCATGTTGTACACTAATATGTGGAAATAGCTTCACTAGGCTTAGGATATATTTATCCACCTTCCTTCCCTCTGTAACCTCTACCCCTGCCAAACACAGAGACACAGAAGCATAAACACACAGACACGTATTCACAGACACTCCATATAGAAAAACAAGCCCTTAGTCTTTATGCTTACTATTTGTTCTCTGGTCCTTTTTCTATAATGTATAATCCATTTACATCTTCCAATGCAGTATCTCAAGCTACAGATATTTCTAGCCTCCTAAACCCTGTCAGGATTTGTGTGTCTTTTGTCTTTGGTTTTCCTTTTCATTTGCTAATCAGAAAAAAAAAAATTCCCACTAGTGTTTTTGGTGAAAAAAGACATTTGTGTGTGATGCCTCTTGGGTACCAAATGTACACACTTGAACAGTAAACGGCCTTTGGAAATTTACTGTGTTAATCCACAGGAGTGCCTCTAATAACCAGAATTTAAGGCACTATGGTGGCTGGTGGAAGAGATACTTTTGGTGCTTAGGACCTTCTTTGTTCTCTCCAATTCATACCACGTAGACAAGTTTACAAAGAATTTCTTCTAGAGGTTTTGTGTCACCTATTGAATTGGTTTTGGGGGCTTGGGAAAAAATGAGGTAGAAAAAGTTTTATTTCGTACTCCGTTACAATAGTGGATGTTGTCCAGACTTTTGCACATTAAAAAAATATGCTGTTTATATTTTTTGCAAGTAGAATTATTTATCAATAAGTTCTAAGTGGCTTTTAAAAATAAAACTAGAGTTTTGTGGGGATAAGAGCTTCTTTTTACACAAGTTTAATATTAAAGCTTTTCATTCATTCTTTCTTCTTCGTTAGTCTTTAAGTAGTCATTATGATGTCAACTATGCAAACTATGAAATGTACAAGACACCTCCCACCCACTTCCAGCCTGGGGTATCTATTATCTCAGTAAAGATTGTTACAGCAGAAATGCAAAGAGACAAATTTTGGCTTTTGATGGTCACAATAGGCTCTTGTGCTGTCTGTTTCCTTTTAGCCCTTTCATTGGCTAACTTCTACTCATCCTTTGTCATTTGGCTGAGGTCTGATGTCTCCAGAAGTCCTTCTCGAGTTTCTGGTAAGTTCTCCTCCTTTTTTGCCTTCATAATATCAGCACATATTTCTATCTTAGTACTTAGCACACACTTTGAAATAACTCATGTTTCTCAGCCTTTAGAGTGTTCCTGGCTGGAACCTTTTCTTTTTCATCCTTGTACCCCTCTTCCTGAAGTGTCTATTTCACTGCCTATTACAGAATAGGTGCTCAATAATGTTTATTGGGGAGAGGAAAATAAGTAGAATCGGGATGTATTCCTAATCACATATTGCAATCAACAAATCTACAACTCACCAGGAGCTGGCAAACTCTTTGGTAAAGGGCCAGGTAGTAAATATTTTATGCTTTGCAGGCCATCCAGTCTCTTTCACAACTACCGGACTCTGCGATTGTAACAGGAAAGTAGTTACAGACAATACATAAATGATTGGGCATGGTTGTGTTCCAATGTAACTTTATTTACAAAAACAGGTGGCACACAGATTTGGCCTTAAGGATCTCAAGTTTGCCAGCTCCTGCACTAAACTAAGAGTGGTTTACTGACTTGACTTAATTCCACACCTAGCGTTTATTTGTATATGGCTGTTCTTCCCCAGAACTCAAAGTATTTTTACAGATTTAAATGATAGTATATTCTGGTGGAATATTAATTTTCTCAATAGTTTGCTAGTGGTCTAGCAGATTTGATGTTCAATCAAAGATGTGTAATTTACAACCAAGAGGTAGCTGCCCCTCGAAGAGAGAGCAGTTTAAGTCCCACTAACTCTAATGTGCTTGTGAGTAGAAGGATACAATGAATATCAGCTGTTCAAAAAAATAGTACATTCTTAAGAACAATTTGTTCCCCTAGGGTCTCCCAGGTCATCAAGAGATTGGACTCATTAATGGACAAGAATTATGTACTTAATAAAATTTTAACACTCGCTCTGTTTATCAAAGGAAATTCTCATTATTCATAGATTTATACTTCTCTGAGTCCTCCTGTTCTCCCACCATTTCCTGACATTTATGACATCTTTTGTTAGGTCGGCCTCCTCCCAGGGCTCCATTTGGTCCAAGCTGGCTCTTTGCTTATGTGTCTGTTCCCACCAGGTCAAGATGCAAAGGTGACAGGAGGACAGACTCCCAAGATCTCTCAGGTCCCATCCAGTCCTCAGAGTTATAAGCTTCTTTCTCCTTTCCAAATGCCTCTTTTCCATCCCAGCCCAGCTCTGGTCTTGGCACATTTCCTAAGTTTAAATTAGCTGTTCCTTTTCTGATCTCCAATTTCCTCTGTAGGCTGCAACAAAAATGAAGAGGTTATTTTGAATATTAACCTGATATCTGTGTATTTCCCTTTCCACCTGTCTTACCTTCACTTAAACCCAGGGGCACTCCCAGACTAATCAAACACCCACGTAAACAGTTTCAGATGCTTGCTTGTAAACACTGTGTAAGTCTGAGACTGAGACCATGAAGAGAACATGGCAAAAGGGCAATTGGTACATGAGAGGAAGGTCTGTAGGCCGCAGAATCATCAGAGTGGAACCAGGGAGTAGAAGGAAGGACCAGGACGTGGAGCGTGTCAATGCCACACTCTTCTTGAGATCAACTTGCCCTCAGTAATCTGTTGTCCCTGAACAACCCACCATCCAAAAGTTCTGGATTTGTCCGCTGAACAGAGGTGGAGTACTTGCAGGGGAGGGGAATTTTTTTTTCTGTGCTACTCTCCTGGGTTTTCTGGCTGGAGCTCTGTAAATTGGACAAACAAAAGACAGATTAACAAGAGAACAGCAAACAGATTTATTTGCATGTGTTTCACACTTACACATGGGAGTATTCAGAGATGAGTAAGTCAAAAGGCTGGTAGAATTTGGGCTTATATAGCATCTTAGCAAAGGAACATTAACTGCATTTTTAGAAACATGACAAGACAAAGGAGAAGGACTTTAAGCTTCTAGGGCAGTAAATTGTAGGAAGGCAAATATATGGGGAACTGATGGTAGATAAAGGCTAATTAGTCAAGTTTGTTATGTGGATTCCTCTGATGCCTTCTCCAGGCTGATAAGAACCTAACTTATCTCTGGTGATTAACTTTTGTCCTTCCTGGTAGAGAAGGGAGAGGGGATACCTTTGTAAATTTATGTCCTGCTTTTAGGCAAATAGGAGGATTACAGAGAACTTTTCTTATATCTGCTTCTTCTCAACTGCCTTCAGCTCAAAATAATCCTTATGCCAGAAGTGGCATATTTTGGGGTGGCATATTCTGCCACCCTATAGTCATCTTGTCAGAGCAGGAAGAGTGAAAGAAAAACATGGTGTCCTGGCCTAGATTCACAACTGACCAAAACAGTTGTGAATTTCTCTGTGAGCTAGAACTACTGTGGACCCACTACCATGATAACACACATTTGTTTTTAATTACTTTTCTGTTAATAAATTTCTTCACCTCAAAATGGGTAGAATAAGACCAACCTTGCAGAGTTATTGTGGGGATAAAATAAGAGAATGTGTGTAATGCTTGTAAAATATTTATGGTTTACCAAAATAAAGAATTATTACCATATGATCCAGCAATCCCACTCTGGGTATATATCCAGAAAATACAAAAACTCTAATTTGAAAAGGTATATGCACCCCAATGTTCATTGCATCTCTATTTACAATAGCCAAGACATGGAAGTTACCTAAATGTCCATCAACAGATGAATGGGTAAAGAAAATGTAATACATATATACAATGAATTATTACTCAGCCATAAAAAGAATGAAATAATGCCACTTACAACAACCGGAATAGACCTAGAGATTATCATACTAGTCAGACAGAGAAAGACAAATATTATATTGTAACACTTATATGTGGAATCTAGAAAAAAAATGATACAAATGGACTTATTTACAAAACAGAAAGAGACTCACAGATATAGAAAAGAAACTTATGGTTACCAAAGGGGAAAGCGGGGGGAGGGGGAGGGGCAGGGATAAATTAGGAGGTTGGGATTAACATATATACACTATATATATAAAATAGATAATCAACAAGGACCTACTGTATAACATAGGAAACTATACTCAATATTTTGATAAGGGAAAAGAATTGGAAAAAATATATATGCATAACTGAATCACTGTGCTGTATACCTGAAACTAACAAGATATTGTAAATTAACTATAATTAAAAATATTAAAAAGTGAAAAAAAGAATTATTATTACATTAGAAGCTCCCTGAAGGTAAAGCTTTATTCTTCACTTACACAGCATGATGACTCATATGACAGAATATCACCACTATATGATGTTCATTGGAAGTCTTCCTGAAACAACATCATATTGATGAGCCTTTGCAGTTACAAAATTCCTTCTGCCTTGAATGTTCTTATTCTTCTTTCAAGGTTCAACTCCAATGTCTTCTGTAATGCCTTTGTCTACACCCCTCTGCCCCAGCCTCCATAGTGTTCTGTTCATACCTCTCTTATATACATAACATTGTGTAATAATTATTTATGTTCATGTCTCATTCTCTTGTTAGTTTGTGAGAACTTGGAGGAGAGAAACACAGAGCTCATGTTTTATTTCTCTCTGTACCCCCAATATCTGGAAAGTTTGAAAGCATAAGTGCTCCATGTGTGTTAAAACTGGAAGCAGTCCTGCAGCTTCTGGGGCTCTGCTGGTGCTTGCAGGGCAATCCAAGTTTGGAACTCTGGTTAGTGTATATGAATGTTCCTTGGGCCTGTAAATTCAGCTTGGAACTAAAGACATATGGTCTACTGTAAAAAACCCTCTGAGTAGTCTCCATTTTTTCATTCTTATCTCCCTTCAAGAATTCTCCAATTACTGCCGAGAACATTCTAAAAGAAATCTATTCATTACTTTCTTGATTAAAACTTTTCGAAGTCTTCCCTTTGCTAATGGGTAAAGTTAAACTTTTTAGGATGCCATCCAAGACCCTGCATAACTTGATCCTGTCCACCTCTCAGGGGTTATCTCTTGAGGCATCTTCTCCATTTTCCCCCATCCACTCCCCCACCAGTACACAAAATCACCCCATATCTCTCTACTCCCCACTCACCTACCCACTTGAGAGGTGCTGAGTTCCAAGTAATTATCTAAAGGGACCATGCTGCATTAACCTCTGCTTTTTGTCTTTTTTCATCATTATCCTGTTCTCTCAGTGTTTCTATCCCTTCTTTTATCTCCTTGGTTATTTAAAGCATACTTATTTTAAAGTCTTGCTCAGATCTATTATATCTAGTCTTTGTGATGTGAATTTTCCATTTGTTACGTTTACTGACTCTCTCTTGTGATGATGGATTGATTCCTAGTGTGTCTCTGTGTGATATTTTATTTTTAATTAATTAATTAGTTTTTGGCTGCATTGGGTTTTTGTTGCTGCGTGCGGGCTTTCTGTAGTTGTGGCGAGTGGGGGCTACTCTTCCTTGCAGTGTGCAGGCTTCTCACTGCAGTGGCTTCTCTTGTTGTGGTGCATGGGCTCTAGGTGCGTGGGCTTCAGTAGTTGTGGCACGCAGGCTCAGTAGTTGAGACTTGAGGGCTCTAGAGCGCAGACGCAGTAGTTGTGGTGCACGGGCTTAGTTGCTCTGTGGCATGTGGGATCTTCCTGGACCAGGGCTTGAACCTGTGTCCCCTGCATTGGCAGGCAGATTCTTAACCACTGTGCTACCAGGGAAGTCCCTGTATGATATGTTTTATTTTTATTTTATTTTGAGATCATCTTCAGTAGGGGTTGATTTTTTCCCCCATGGGAGTAGTGCTTTAGGCAGTGGAAGTACCCATTTGACCAGTTTTCTAGTGGTTTCTCTTGGGTCCTAGACCAGCTTTATGCTAATGTCTTAGCTTGGGATTTTGATACCATGGGAAAAATATAAATTGGACCCTCACATACATGTGTAGCTTGGGTTTGGGGTTTTCAAATTTTTCCCCACTCTGACTTTCAGGCAGATGGCAAATGTACTTGCTACTTCTCTAGGCTTGTGGGTAGAGTATTTCTAGTTGCCTTTTCATAGATGGCTCTGGCTAAGTGCAGAGATCTCAGTTCAGCTCTCCACCTCACATGGGCTGTATCCTTTTCTTTTTCTTGCCTGGACATTAAAGTTCAGTCTCTATTCCTCAGGAGGGCTGACAACCCCTTGGGAGGCTGCTAAGTCAGCTCGATTGACTTCTTTGCATTTGATTTACCTCTCATGTCTTGGACCTATGGGTTTGTTCCCTTTTCCTTCTTTCAAGCTGGGCTATGTTTTTTTATTTTTTAAGACTACTGTATTGAGCATGTAGAAGAATCTGTTCTCAAACTGACCCATACCCCCGGGAAACTTTGCTCACCTTTCAGTACTCAGCTCAAAGGACCCTTCTTCGATGGAGTTTTCCTAACCCTTCTCCAGGGTAGAATTTTTCTTTCCCTCACTCGTACCTCCACTGTGCACTGTTCATTCTTCTATCATAAGACCTGTGACATTGATGTGCTTAGTAGCATACATGCCTTGCTCTTGTTCCCTGAAGATTATATTTTATTTGCCTTTGTGTCCTCAGGGTCCTACACTCTACAGGGTTCATAATAGACGTTTGATACATGCCAGATGAATAAATGAGTGAACACATAAAGTGAGTGAATAAATGAGGAATAATAGAATTTAAGAATTCACCTCTCTTTGCCTTTATGTCAGGTTACCATAGTAGGCTACATCTATAAAGACATTAAACAAATTAAATTTAAACCAAGTATTTTATCCTGGTGAGAAGTGAAAGGTGAGATGTGCAATAAAAATATAGCAACCATCACAGGTAATGCTCACCATGCACCAGGCACATTAAATTAACACATTTAATTTTTACAACAGTCTTTTGAGGTGGATACTTTTACAGACAAGGAAACTAAGTCACCAAAAGATTAACTTGACCAAACTCATAAATAGCAGAGCTTGGATTTGAACTCAAGTAGTTTGGCTCAGAAGCCGTGCTTGTAACCATAGTATTAGAGAGATTGTCAGTACTAGTGAGGGAGACATATTAAAGTTTTTGGACCCATGATTTTTTTTTTTGAAAGTGATTATTTTTAAGTCCAGAGTAAATGGTTGTTTTCTAATGACTGTTCAGGATCTTAAAACCCTGCCATGTGGGAAGTTTACAAACTCATCCAGTAAATCATTTCTATATTTAACTGATGGGTCTAAACATCCTTCCAGAATTGAATCTAGATCTCAGATGTTGCTGTTTAAATACCTGTGTTCCTTTTTATTTCCTTCTTTATTCATAATTGAAAAAAAAAAAGAACAAATACAGCAACTTCTCCTTGTCTTCCTGGAACAAAAATTTGTTGAAGCTTGATTAGAAATTATTTAGTAGTTTATCCTTTTTCTTTGGAATCCAGAAAGCACCTACCAATATTTTGGATATGTTAATACAAATTCACCATGGCCCTTACTCACTTCTCTCCTCATCACTGACTAAGATGTAAAAATCAAGACATCCTGAAGCTAAGCAGCGGGCTTCATTGGCCCAGCCATTCTGACTCTCATATTGCCTTCGGGTGGTTACCGCAATGCTACTCCTGTGGATGCAGACACCGGTGATTCTTACATTGCTAATACAATGTCATATCTTATCTAAACTCCTTTAATGGAATTTTGTGGAGAAGTGATAAACTCCTCTGAGTCAGAGCATGGGTGAAAGAATATCAAACCAAAAGACTCATTGACCCTAAGCAAAATGGACAAACATTTTTAGAGTGGCAGAAGTTTCTTACTTAGGATTATTAAGGAATATGCTAAAGAAAGATAAGCAACTTGAACGGTTACTAAATATACCAGGCATGCATGGGGCTGAGATAGGTGGGGTTATGTGCAGCTGAACAAACACAATGACTATTTCTGTAGGGACCCTGAATGTTTGGCACTTTGGGTTTGATGATGTACCTTACTATTTAAGGAGTGCAGGAGAATTATCCTATCTGAAGTCCAGAATAGATTTTTCTCTTCAAGAGTAAATTGTTTTTAAGTATTTGAATGATCTTTGAGTAAATATATCTATCATAAAAATTTACAATTCACAATATACATTGCCACTAAGACGACAAAGCCTAGGAACCATGATGAGATCAGAAGAAAATAGATATAATTGGGATAGTATGGGGAACTTCATTTTTCTTCTTCTACAATAAGCTGGTTCTATCATAGTGAGGACGATTTTCAGAAAATGGATGGTTATTGAGATGAGATTACTTGTGAGGGATTATTGGGATTATTCAGGTTAAAAAGATTTCCTTTTTTTCTTTTTAGGCCTGAACCATTATATTTGGATTAATGTTCAAATACATGGTAGAAGTTATTAACAGCATTTTTAAATAGTTAGCATTTAATTAATGATTGGCAACCTTGCTCAAGTTGCTCTAGCCATGCATAGAATTGTAGTAAGATTTTTCAAGTATTAAAAAAAGAAATTATCCTGAAAGACAGTATCTGATAAAGGGTTCAGGCAGTTTGAGTTCATGTTTGAACAAGTATCAGACAAAAGATTTATCGTTTTGGAAATTAATCTCTCTTGTAAAAGATATCTGAGTTGTTTATGAGTTACTGGCACTTTCTTATGAAGCTCCAGTTGCTGTTTTTCTCAGAGAACTGGGAAGTCCCTTTTGCTTTTAGGTGTGTTCTATGAACAGGACTCTACCTTCAGAGAATGGGCTTTTTTTTTTTTTCCTAACTAAAGGACAAAAACTACAGCAGAAATGGTGACCGGACACAATGGTCTTGATGAAATGATTTTCCCCTCAGTGGTCCTCATGCCCCAAATTCCACTTGTTATAATTCTTTAGTTTAGGAATTGGATACCTGTCAAAATGGCTTGAAGAGAAAAACACATTCTTTGACTTTGGAGGGATATATTTTTAGGGTCAGATGATATGAGAGGGGATCACAGAGTATCAGGATATTTGACCTGAGATGACCAATGAGCCTAAGCTGAAAAAACAAAAACAGTGGCTTATTTTAAAGTATAGCTAACGCTTTACAGAAAAACAGTATGGAGCTCAGAGAAAAAGCAGGGGGGGGGTCTGATGGGTCAAATCTGGAGAATGTTAAACCCACATGGCAGATCGTAATTGTAACACAATTGCTTATTTTATACTCTGAAATTTTTCAGTTCCAAGTGAAATTGGTGGGTAAAAATATTTTTCAATGACCATTTTAAAGAAATGTAATCATACTCATTGTTTGGGATGTGGTTATAAAAAAAATTAAACAGCAACAGTGAAGGAATAGATTAATCCTGTGACATAGAAAAGAATCTGTGAGTAATTTTTTTAAATAAGAAATTTTTTTCAACGTTATTTGAATTGAACTGATAGATAAAATCAAACTTAGGTGAAACGGAGGAAATAAATGAATTTTAGACTGATTTCTTAATCTCCAAAGATATTATTTTCTGTAAAAAGTCCTCTTTAAAGCAAATTATATAAAATTGAAAAATGGATTTTATGTGTTTAAAAAAACAATATATTTCAATTTTAGTTTTTAAACACTCACTATGAAGATGGGGATTTTATTGTACCACATTTCTTTTTCCTTCCCTCTGTTATAAGGTTAGGAAACTACAACCAAATCTGGCTGTCTGCTTGTTTTTATAAATAAAGTTTGATTGTAAGTTGCTCAACTGTTATACTCATATTTTATTGTATTGTCTAGCCTCACTTTTGGGTTACAGCAGTGAAACTGAGTAGTCTTGATGGGGACAGATGTCCCTGTTTTTGTAAGTAAAGTTTTAGTGTAACAGCCAAACCCATTTGTTTATATATGACCCATTCCTGCTTTTGAGCTACAGCAGTGAAATTCAATAGTCTTGACAGAGACCATATGGCCCACAAAGCCTAAAATATTTACTATCTGGCCCTTTTCAGGAAGTTTGCTGACTCCTGTTATATTGTTATTTTTTATATTATCAAGATTTATAATACTTATAATCTGCTTTGTAACCATAATTCCTGTATTTTTGGGTATTATTACATTTAAATGGATACAGTGCTCATCACTAGCCCTCTTTACCATGACTTCTTCAATTTTGAGTCCTTTATTTTTATTCTTCTCTGAATTTCATCAAGGAGTTTCTTCAGTAAAGTTTTATAAGATCTGAATTTCCTTTTTTATATTAAAAAATATATGCCTGTTAAAAATTACTTTGAAACATCTTGGGTGGTTATTATATACTTTCCTAAAGAACTGTGTAGGTCAATGTTATCTGATAGACATATAATGTTAACCACATATATAATTTAAATTTTTCTAGTAGTCACATTAAAAATAATGTGTAGTCCCAGCTTACCCTTCCATTCTCTAAGTCTGCATCTTTATTCCTGTCCTGCCCCTAGGTTCATCAGAACCATTTTTTTTTTATTCCATGTATATGTGTTAGCATATGGTATTTGTTTTTCTCTTTCTGACTTATTTCACTCTGTATGACAGACTCTAGGTCCATCCACCTCACTAAAAATAATCCAATTTCATTTCTTTTTATGGCTGAGTAATATTCCCTTGTATATATGTGCAACATCTTCTTTATCCATTCATCTGTTGATGGATACTTAGGTTGCTTCCATGTCTTGGCTATTGTAAATTGTGCTGCAATGAACATTGTGGTACATGACTCTTTTTGAATTATAGTTTTCTATTTTTAGTTTTTAGTTCTATTTTTAGTTTTTTAAGGAACCTCCATACTGTTCTCCATGGTGGCTGGGACAAAGTCAGAGAGTAGCACTGACATATATACACTACCAAATGTAAAATAGATAGCTAGTAGGAAGCAACTGCATAGCACAGGGAGATCAGCTCGGTGCTTTGTGACAACATAGAGGGATGGGATAGAGAGAATGGGAAGGAGAGGTTATGGGGATATATGTATACATATAGCTGATTCACTTTGTTATACAGCAGAAACTAACACAACATTGTAAAGCAATTATACTCCAATAAAGATGTTTAAAAAAAAAGAAAATTTAATGAGAATAAAATAAATTGCTATTGAAAAAAACCCAACAAAACAAAACAAAAATAATGTGTAGAACAGGTAAAATTAGTTTTAATAATAAATTTTATTCAACCCAATATGTCAAAATGTCATTTTAACATGTAATCTATATAAAACATTATTAATGAGATTTTTAAATTCTGTTTTGCACACTAAGTCTTTAAAATCAAGCATGTATTTTACACTTACAGCACATCTCAGTTTGAACTAGCCACATTTCAAGGCTCAAAGGCCATGTGCAGATAATAGCTATCATATTGGACAGCACACTGCAGACAATTCTCATTTACAGTTGAGCATGAAATGTCGACAAGTCTGAGGCTTGATTTTTTTTCCCCTTGGAGGTGATTAGCTTTTACTGATGCCTCAGTAATTATTTTTTCATTCTTGAAGTTCATTAACTTAAAGGGACACGTATCAATGTAAAGAATGCTGTACCTAATTTTCATGTTCATTCATTGTGCAGATTTCATTCTCCATTTCAGGGATACTGTCTTGTAATAATATCTTTGTCATTCTTTTCTTGTTCCACTTGTTATTATTCTTCTAGGACACCAATTATACATTTGTTGGGGGCCTATATAAAGAAACTATATTAGCAGTTTCTCTGTTTTTCTTTAAGTACCCCATTCTCCTTTACATTATTGTGGTGATCATAACATTTTTCTAAAGATAAGTAAGTTGATTTTGTTTCTTGCTCTTTCAGTCTTATTTATTTGTTTCTTGTTCTTATCTTGCTTATATTTAATGACATTGTTTTTATCCTCATTTTATTTCCAAGAAAAGCATTTTCCCTTTTCATATTATACTGTTCTTTATATTCTAATCTTTGTGCTCTTAAATTGTCAAATTCATTTTGTTGTTGTTGACTTATTCATTACTTAAAGCTCTTCTGAAAAATTTCCCTCTGTTTCTTATTTGCTTTGTTTTCTCTAGGTTAGATTCTTTAATATTTACATATTATATTTTCTTTCTTCTTCTCCTATATGATACAGTTTCTTTTCACTGTTGTCATACCATTTCTTAATTTTTTAAAATATCATTCATTCTTTTTGTTGGCCATGAGTCTCAACTCCTCTAGCCAGAAGATGCTTTGCTTTCCCTTTTTAAAATTTTTTTAAAGATTTTAATTTTATTGGAGTTTAGTTGATTTATAATGTTGTGTTAGTTTCAGGTGTACAGCAAAGTGATTCAATTATACATATACAAATATTCATTCATTATTAGATTCTTTTCTCATATAGATTATCACAGAATATTGGGTAGAGTTCCCTATGCTATACAGTAGGTCCTTGTTTTTTATCTGTCTTATATATAGTAGTATGCATGTGTTTATCCTGAGCTCCTGATTTATCCCTCCTGTCTCCCATATTTCTCCTTTGGTAACCATAAGTTTATTTTCAGTATCTATAAGTCTGCTTCTGTTTTGTAAATAAATTCATTTGTATTTTTTTAAACTTTTTATTTTATATTGGAGTATAGCCTATTGTACCTTTTTCTGCATATGAACGTCCAATGATCCCAATACCATTAGTTGAAATGACTACCTTTCTATACTGAATTGTCTTTGAAATTTTGTCAAAATTAATTGGCCTTATTTGTGTAGGTTTAATTTTGCATTCTTAATGGAAATTTATCCTTCAATATGTATAAACTTTCACTAGTACCACATTGTCTTGATTACCATAAATTCTTAGGAAATATTAGAATAAAGTAGCGTGATTGAATCTATTGATCAATTAGGGAGAATTTACATCTTTACAGTGTTGAGTCTTCCAATCCATGGATATAGTAAGTCTTTCAACTTATTTAGGTCCTCTTTGATTACTTTCATTAGTGTTTATAGTTTTTAGCAAACAGATCCTGCACATGTTTTGTTAGATTTATACCTATTTATATTTTGGAGCTATTGTAACTGGTGTTGTGATTTTAATGTTGGCTTGTGATTGTTTATTGCTAGAAGATAGAAATCCAATTGATTTTTGGGTGGTGATCTTGTATCATGTGACAATGATAAATTTACTTATTACCAGGAGTTTTACTGTTGTTACTGTTGTTGTAACTGTTGCTGTTGTTTTTGTAAACACCTTGGGATTTCTTATGTGGACAATCATATCATCTGCAAATAGGGACAGTTTTATGTATTTGTTTCCAATATGTATGCTTTTTTGGTTATTACCTTATCGTACAGGTTAGTCTTCTAGTATAATGTTGAATAAAAATGATAAGAGTTTATATCCTTGGCATATTTCTCATCTCAGGGGAAAAAAACTCATTCTTTTACCATTAAGTGTGATGATATTTAAAGGTTTATTGAACATGCCCTTTATTTTTAACATCTTTATTGGAGTATAATTGCTTTACAATGTTGTGTTAGTTTCTGCTGTATAACAAAGTGAATCACCTATATGTATAAGTATATCCCCATATCTCCTCCCTTTGGGTCTCCCTCCCACTGTCCCTATCCCACCCCTCTAAATGGTCACAAAGCATGGAGCTGATCTCCCTGTGCTATGTGGCTGCTTCCCACTAGCTATCTATTTTACATTTGGTAGTGTATATACGTCAATGCCACTCTCTCACTTCGTCCCAGCTTACCCTTTCCCCTCCCCGTGTCCTCAAGTCCACTCTCTACATCTGCATCTTTATTCCTGTTCTGCCCCTATGTTCTTCAGAACCATTCTTTTTTTTTTTAGATTCCATGTATATATGTTAGGATACGGCATTTGTTTTTCTCTTTCTGACTTATTTCACTCTGTATAACAGTGTCTAGGTCCATCCACCTCACTACAAATAACTCAATTTCATTTCTTTTAATGGCTGAGTAATATTCCATTGTATATATGTGCCACATCTTCTTTATCCATTCATCTGTTGATGGAGACTTAGGTTGCTTCCATGTCCTCTCTATTGTAAATAGTGCTGCAATGAATATTATGGTACATGTCTCTTTCTGAATTATGGTTTTCTCAGTGTATATGCCCAGTAGTGGGATTGTTGGGTCATATGGAAATTTTATTTTTAGATTTTTAAGGAACCTCCATACTGTTCTGCATAGTGGCTGTATCAATTTACATTTCCACCAACAGTGCAAGAGGCTTCCCTTTTCTCCACACCCTCTCCAGCATTTATTGTTTGTAGACTTTTTGATGATGGCCATTCTGACTGGTGTGAGGTGATACCTTATTGTAGATTTGATTTGCATTTCTCAGATGATTAGTGATGTTGAGCATTCTTTCATGTGTTTGTTGGCAATCTGTATATCTTCTTTGGAGAAATGTCTATTTAGGTCTTCTGCCCATTTTTGGATTGGGTTGTTTGGTTTTTTTTTTTGATATTGAGATGCATGAGCTGCTTATAAATTTTGGAGATTAATCTTTTGTCAGGTGCTTCATTTGCAAATATTTTCTCCCATTCTGAGGGTGGTCTTTTCATCTTGTTTATGGTTTCCTTTGCTGTGAAAAAGCTTTTAAGTTTCATTAGGTCCCATTTGTTTATTTTTGTTTTTATTTCCATTTCTCTAGGAGGTGGGTCAAAACGGGTGTTGCTGTGACTTATGTCATAGAGTCTTCTGCCTATGTTTTCCTCTAAGAGTTTGATAGTGTCTGGCCTTACATTTAGGTCTTTAATCCATTTTGAGTTTATTTTTGTGTATGGTGTTAGGGAGGGTTCTAATTTCATTTTTTTACATGTAGCTGCCCAGTTTTCCCAGCACCACTTATTGAAGAGGCTGTCTTTTCTCCATTGTATATTCTTGCCTCCTTTATCAAAGTTAAGGTGACCATATGTGCTTGGGTTTATCTCTGGGCTTTCTATCCTGTTCCATTGATCTATATTTCTGTTTTTGTGCCAATACCATACTGTATGGATTACTGTAGCTTTTTAGTATAGTCTGAAATCCTGGAGCCTGTTTGCTCCAGCTCCGTTTTTCTTTCTCAAGATTGCTTTGGCTATTTGGGGTCTTTTTGTTTCATAAAAATTGTGAATTTTTTTGTTCTAGTTCTATGAAAAATGCCATTGGTAGTTTGATAGGGATTGCATTGAATCTATAGATTGCTTTGGGTAGTAGAGTCATTTTCACAATGTTGATTCTTCCAATCCAAGAACATGGTGTATCTCTCCATCTGTTTGTATCATCTTTAATTTCTTTCATCAGTGTCTTATAGTTTTCTGCATACAGGTCTTTTGACTCCTTAGGTAGATTTATTCCTAGGTATATTATTCTTTTTGTTGCAATGGTAAATGGGAGTGTTTCCTGAATTTCTCTTTCAGATTTTTCATCATTAGTGTGTAGGAATGCAAGAGATTTCTGTGCATTAATCTTGTATCTGGCTACTTTACCAAATTCATTGATTAGCTCTGGTAGTTTTCTGGTAGCATCGTTAGGATTCTCTTCATATAGTATAGTATCATGTCATCTGCAAACACTGACAGTTTTACTTTTTCTTTTCCGACTTGGATTCCTTTTATTTCTTTTTCTTCTCTGATTGCTGTTGCTAAAACTTCCAAAACTATGTTGAATAATAGTGGTGAGGGTGGGCAACCTTGTCTTGTTCCTGATCTTAGTAGAAATGGTTTCAGTTTTTCACCCTTGAGAACAATGTTGGCTGTGGGTTTGTCAGATATAGTCTTTATTATGTTGGGATAGGTTCCCTTTATGCCTACTTTCTTGACAGTTTTTATCATAAATCAGTTTTCAATTTTGTCAAAAGTTCTTTTGGCATCTATTGATATGATCATATGGTTTTTCTCCTTCAATTTGTTAATATGGTGTATCTCATTGACTGATTTGTGTATATTGAATAATCCTTGCATTCTTGGGATAAACCCCACTTGATCATGGTGTGTGATCCTTTTAATGTGCTGTTGGATTCTGTTTGCTAGTATTTTGTTGAGGATTTGTGCATCTATGTTCATCAGTGATATTGGCCTGTAGTTTTCTTTTTTTGTTATATCTTTGACTGTTTTTGGTGTCAGGGTGATGGTGGCCTCATAGAATGAGTTTGAGAGTGTTCCTCCCTCTGCTACGTTTTGGAAGAGTTTGAGAAGGATAGTTGTTAACTCTTTCTAAATGTTTGATAGAATTCGCCTGTGAAGCCATCTGGTCCTGGGCTTTTGTTTGTTGGAAGATTTTTAATCACAGTCTCAATTTCAGTGCTTCTGTTTGGTCTGTTTATATTTTCTATTTCTTCCTGGTTCAGTCTCAGAAGGTTGTGCTTCTCTTAGAATTTGTCCATTTCTTCCAGGTTGTCCATTTTATTGGCATATATTTTTTGTAGTAATCTCTTATGATCCTTTGTATTTCTGAAGTGTCAGTTGTTACTCCTCCTTTTTCATTTCTAATTCCGTTGAGTCATTTCCTTTTTTTTCTTGATGAGTCTGGCTACTGGTTTATCAATTTTGTTTATCTTCTCAAAGAACCAGCTTTTAGTTTTATTGATCTTTGCTATTGTTTCCTTCATTTCTTTTTCATTTATTTCTGATCTGATATTTATGATTTCTTTCCTTCTGCTAACTTTGCGTTATTTTTTGGTTCTTCCTTCTTTAATTGCTTTAGGTGTAAGGTTAGGTTGTTATTTGAGAGTTTTCTTGTTTCTTGAGGTAGGATTGTATTGCCATAAACTTCCCTGTTAGAACTACTTTTGCTGCATCCCATAGGTTTTGGGTTTTCGTGTTTTCATTGTCATTTGTTTCCAGGCATTTTTTGATTTCCTCTTTGATTTCTTCAGTGATCTCTTAGTTATTTATTAATGTATTGTTTACCCTCCATGTGTTTGTATTTTTTACAGTTTTTTTCCTGTAATTGATATCTAGTTTCATAGTGTTGTGGTTGCAAAAGATAGTTGATAGGATTTCAATTTTCTTAAATTTACCAAGGCTTGTTTTGTTATGCAAGATATGATCTATCCAGGAGAATGTTCCATGAGCACTTGAGAAGAAAGTGTATTCTGTTTTTTGGATGGAATGTCCTATAAATAACAATTAAGTCCATCTAGTTAAGGTGTCATTGAAAGATTATGTTTCATTATTTATTTTCATTTTGGATGATCTGTCCATTGGTGAGAGTGGGGTGTTAAAGTCCCCTAGTATTATTGTGTTACTTTCGATTTCCCCTTTTATTGCTGTTAGCATTTGCCTTGTGTATTGAGGTGTTCCTATGTTGAGTGCATATTTACAATTGTTATATCTTTTTCTTGGATTGATTCCTTCATCATTATGTAGAGTCCTTCTTTGTCTCTTCTAATAGTCTTTATTTTAAACTCTATTTGGTCTGATATGAGAATTACTACTCCAGCTTTCTTTTGATTTCAATTTGCATGGAATATCTTTTTCCATCTCCTCACTTTCAGTCTGTATGTGTCCCTAGGTCTGAAGTGGATCTCTTGTAGACAGCATATATACAGATTTTGTTTTTGTATCCATTCAGCCAATCTATGTCTTTTGGTTGGAACATCTAATCCATTTATATTTAAGGTAATTATCAATATGTATGTTCATATTACCATTTTCTTAATTGTTTTTGGTTTGTTATTATAGATCTTTGTTATTATAGGTATTTTCCTTCTCTTGTGTTTCCCTGCCTAGAGAAGTTCCTTTAGCATTTGTTGTAAAGCTGGTTTGGTGGCTGAATTATCTTAGCTCTTGCTTTTCTGTAAAGGTTTTAATTTCTCCATTGAATCTGAATGAGACCCTTGCTAGGTAGTGTAATCTTAGTTGTATGTTTTTCCCTTTCACCTCTTTAAATATGTCCTGCCACTCCCTTTTGGCTTGCAGAGTTTCTGCTGAAAGGTCAGCTCTTAACCTTATGGGGAGTCCCTTGTATGTTATTTGTTGTTTTTCCTTTGTTGCTTTTAATATTTTTTCTTTGTTTTTAATTTTTGATAGTTTGATTAATATGTGTCTTGGCGTGTTTCTCCTTGCTTTTATCCTGTATGGGACTCTCTGCACTTCCTGGACTTTGTTGACTATTTATTTTCCCATATTAGGGAAGTTTTCAACTATAATCTCTTCAAATATTTTCTCAGACCCTTTCTTTTTCTCTTCCTCTTTCTGACCCCTATAATTCAAATGTTGGTGCATTTAATATTGTCCCAGAAGTCTTTGAGACTGTCTTCCATTGTTTTCATTCTTTATTCTGGTCTGTGGTAGTGATTTCCACTATTTCATCATCGAGGTCACTTATCCTTTCTTCTGCCTCAGTTATTCTGCTATTGATTCCTTCTAGAGAATTTTTAATTTCATTTATTATGCTGTTCATCACTGTTTGTTTGCTCTTTAGTTCTTCTAGTTCCTTATTAAACATTTCTTGTATTTTCTCCATTCTATTTCCAAGATTTAGAATCATCTTTACTATCATTAATCTGAATTCTTTTTCAGGCAGACTGCCTATTTCCTCTTCATTTGTTTGGTCTGGTGGGTTTTTACCTTGCTCCTTCATCTGCTGTGTATTTCTCTGTCTTCTCATTTTGCTTAATTCACTGTGTTTGGGGTCTCCTTCTCACAGGCTGCTGTTTCATAGTTCCCATTGTTTTTGGTGTCTGCCCCTAGTGGGTAAGGTTGGTTCAGTGTGTGTAGGGTTTTTGGTGGAGAGGACTGGTGCCTGTGTTCTGCTGGATGAGGCTGGATCTTATCTTTCTGATGGGCAGGACCACGTCCAGTGGTGTGTTTTGGGGTGTCTGTGAACTTATTATGATTTTAGGCAGCCTCTCTGCTAATCGGTGGGGTTGTATTCCTGTTTTGCTAGTTGTTTGGCATGGGTTGTCCAGCACTGGATCTTGCTTGTCGTTGAGTGGACCTGGGTCTTAGCGTTGAGACAGGGATCTCTGGGAGAGCTCTCACCAATTGATATTATGTGGGGTGGGGAGGTCTCTGGTGGTCCAATGTCCTGAACTCAGCTCTCCCACCTCAGAGGCTCAGGACCGACACCTGGCCAGAGCAGCAAGACCCTGTCAGCCACACTGCTCAGAAGAAAAGGGAGAAAAATTAGAAAGAAAATAATAATAATAAAATAAAATAAAGTAAAATAAAACAGAGTTAGTAAATAAAAAATGTTATTACAATAAAAAATTAAATGTAATAAAAAAAGAAAAGAGCACCCAAACCAATAAACAAATCCACCAATGATAACAAGTGCTAAAAACTATACTAAGATAGATTAAAAATCAGAAACTAGTCTGTCTTATACAGCAAACCCCAAGTCTACAGTTGCTCCCAAAGTCCACAGCTTCAACTTTAGTATGATTTACAGTCTATTCAGGTATTCCACAGATGCAGGGTACATCAAGTTGACTGTGGATATTTAATCCACTGCTCCTGAGGCTGCACGGAGAAACTTCCCTTTCTCTTCTTTGTTCGCAAAGCTCCTGGGGTTCAGCTTTGGATTTGGACCCGCCTCTGCATGTAGGTCGCCCTCTGGTGTCTGTTCTTCATCCAGACAGGACGGGGTTAAAAGAGCGGCTGATTAGGGAGCTCTGGCTCACTCAGGCCCAGCGGGTGGGGGGGTGGGTACAGAATGCGGGGCAAGTATGCAGCGGCCGAGGCCAGCGAGACGTTGCACCAGCCTGAGGTGCGCCGTGTGTTCTCCTGGGGAAGTTGTCCCTGGATCCTGGGAACCTGGCGGTGGTGGGCTGCACAGGCTCACGGGAGGGGAGGTGTGGACAGTGACCTGTGCTTGCACACGGGCTTCTTGGTGGCGGCAGCAGCAGCCTTAGCGTCTCATGCCCATCTCTGGGGTCTGCGCTGATAGCCGCGGCTGGCGCCCATCTCTGGAGCTCCTTTAGGCGGTGCTCTGAACCCCCTCTCCTCGCGCACTCCGAAACAATGGTCTCTTGCCTCTTCGACAGGTCCAGACTTTTCCCCGGACCCCCTCCTGGCTAGCTGTGGCGCACTAGCCCCTTCAGGCTGTGTTCACGCAGCAACCCCAGTCCTCTCCCTGGGATCCACTGAAGCCTGAGCCTCAGCTCCCAGCCCCCGCCCACCCTGGCGGGTGAGCAGACAAGCTTCTCGGGCTCGTGAGTGCCGGTCGGTGCAGGAATCTCTCTGCTTTGCCCTCTGCACCCCTGTGGCTGCGCTCTCCTCCGTGGCTCCAAAGCTTCCCTGCTCTGCCACCCGCAGTCTCCGCCCGCGAAGGGGCTTCTAGTGTGTGGAAACCTTTCCTCTTTCACAGCTCCCCCCCACTAGTGCAGGTCCCATCCCTATTCTTTTGTCTCTGTTTTTTCTTTTTTTTTTTTTTTGCCCTACCCAGGTACGTGGGGAAGTTTCTTGCCTTTTGGAAGGTCTGAGGTCTTCTGCCAGGGTTCAGTAGGTGTTCTGTAGGAGTTGTTCCACATGTTGATGTATTTCTGATATAATTGTGGGGAGGAAGGTGATCTCCACGTCTTACTCCTCCGCCATCTTGAAGGTCCTCCAAAGACGCCCTTTATCAGGTTTAGGAAGTTTGATTATATTCCTAGTTTGCAGAGAGGTTTTTGTTTTTGTCTTTTTAATCAAGAATGGATGTTGAATTTTTTCAAATCCTTTTCTCATCAGTTGATAAGATCATGTGTTTTTTTTTTTTTCTGTAGGCTCTCTATAGGATGATTGCATTGACTGACCCAGATTTGCATTTCTAGGATAAACCCCACTTAGTCATATTATATAACTCTTTTTATATATATTGCTGGATTTTATTTGATAATTTAAAAAATTTATTTGGTTTGCTTGCATATTTTCATTAGTTCTTATAGTAACCCTGTGAATTATGAGGCATCTACAATTTACAGAGTAACATAATGGGGCTTGTTAGGGTTAGCAGTTTGCCCCAAATCACACAGCTAATAGGTGCAGAGCCAGGAGTTTGATACTTGATTTTCTGAATCCAAAGTTGTTTTCTTTCCTCTTTGTCACCAAGCCTGGGATTTAGAAAGAGAGAGTAAGAGAGCCTCAAGTGATCTTAAATGTGGTCATGCCTCCAGTATAGATAAATTGCCTCTCAGAGTATAAAGGTCTTCAGGATGTATTGTCAGAGACATTAGGGAATTGGAGAAGGGAGAGAAACCTGACAATGTGCAAATGTTTACAAAATAGATTTGAGAAGTCTAGAACCATTTATTAGATAGATGATTGATGAACTCTTGGAACAGAAAATGGTAATCAACAAAAGACTAACGTATGTTTACTAAGAATAGGTCAAAGTAAACTCCCATTTTATTTTATCCCAGATTTTATGATCATCATAAAAATAGCAGACAAGTATATACTTATTAGCTCTGGGAACTCCAGTTGTCATCATTGGATCAAAATCCACATAGAAGAAGATAAAGTAAGAAACAAGTTCAAATTAAAACTGCCTTTGATAACCAAAAAGGACAAGTCTCAGTACTGTCCAAAAGAATGTTCAGCTCCTGTCAGAGTCCATGAAGACTATCTTCCATGACCCAGGCAGGTGCCCTTCATGTCTATAATCATTGCATCTACATCCTATAACATTTATACCGTGTGTTCCTTTCTCACACCCCAAATTATTTCACAATATTCCTGGGAGAGTGAAGAAGCATGTTTCCTAGAAACATGGACATTTTCTAATGGGATAAAGATTTCTGCATTCTCAGGACCATTCACACATGATTTGGTGGTGTGCCCCACTATTGGAGCCCTGTGGTTTCTTAATGGACTGTTTCTGCTGTTGTTTGTGTGGTTGGGTCCTCCTTTGGCTTTCTTATCAGTTAGCTATCTGTACAGTTCTTTTTCTTCTTCCGATAGAAGTAATTATAAATAGCACAAATAAACCCTTAGCAATCTTTATTATTGTACTGCATTGGATAAAGGCTATCTGAATGATCTTAAGAACAAGATGGAGGCATGCAGGATGGCTGATGCTACAAATAGATGCCGTTTCAAGTATTTGGACAATCACGTGGGAGGCTATAAATCAAGGGAGTTTAACCTGGCAGTAAATTTCTCCAGGCATGCCACTGTTCTTTGTTCTTGGACTGTTCCTGTGAAAATTTTTATCAGTGACTTGGACATCAACATAAAATCCTTATGTATAAAATTTACAAATGTCCAGTTTACAAAGCTGGGATGAGAGGCTTGAAATGATCTCAACAGGCTGGACAACTGGCTATAAAATGACATGAAATATGTTAGTTCCTATTGTCAGCTTCAAACGGTCAGTTTTACAGTGATAAGATACACAAACCTTTTTTGACAGCAGTTTTTGAGAAAACAAAAATAAAACATGGACAAATCAGTCACCTGTGAATTGTCTGTGAGACCAAAATACCACATGGCTGCCAAAAACTTAACCCCATCTTATACTGCAGATATTCCCCAGAAGCTCTTAGGTGTAAATGCTGTGTTTTATACCCCTTTATATTCCCAGTGTCTTGCATTTAATAGATTCTCACTTATTGTTTGCTGAATAACAACTATAATGGTCAAGACATAGCTGTAGTATTGTGGTAAAATTTGACCATCACATTTTAAGGGTCAGTGGCTAAGCTGGAATGCACACAAATAATGATGGCCCAGCAGGGAGGGTCTGAAAACTATGTTTTAGTAGATCAAATAGAAGAATTAGAAATGTGCAGAAGAGGAGATTAATGAGAAACAGGCTAATTATTTTGGTCCAGACTTGTTTTATCTTGTCTCTACGGAAGAATTTGATCGATGTTATAGGGAGGCAGCTTTAAACTCAATATTAAGTAGAACTTTCTATAATTAATGGAGGCAAAGATATGGACTGTTGAATGACCATTCGTTAGGAATGTAGGAGAGGGAATTCCTGCTGATATATATGTTGTGCTGATTTAGCTTAAATGACCTTTCCAACTAAGAGTTTCTATGTTAGGTAGTAAGATTTAGTATAATTATTTTGAAAAATGACAATAAATGTGTGGAATATATGTATTTTTCTATTAACAACAATACTTCACTAAAATATCTTTTCTTTTCATGGATTTAGCCAAGCCACAGGGTTTCTATATTTTTCTTAGTAAACTACAGCTTTATTTTCTCAATTAGGAATCACTAGATATTTCCATTACTAATATACATTCTCTTGTCAAAATGTAACTATCTTTCTGTTGGTTTTTTGAGCCCTTAAATATTTTTCTGAACTTAAAAAGTGATTTTACAGCATTCTTTCATATTCAGATCATTGTGATTATTTGCAAGGCCAACAGTATGTTTCTGTTTCTATGTATTTTACATTTTTTCATACTGAAGAGAACACTGACAGCTGTTTTAAAAAATGCTAGCTTTTTATCATATAGCAACCCAAATAATTCAGTATTAGAAAGTTGAGTCCAATCTATTGCCTGCCGTCATAATAGTTTAATGTAACACATTTCAATTTGCTAACAACACAAATCGTCGGTTTGCTATTTCATGTATTTACCACCGTATTCTTAACATTATTTTACCCTTGATCTCTGGTTCTGCTCTCCCTCTCTGGCTTCTTCCCAGATGCCTCTTTTTCATTCTCACCTTAACTGTGGCCCTACTCAGATGAAGTCCTTGTCATTTTCCTGTCTCTTCATGATCTTCTTCGAGGTCTTATCTACTTCCACACCTTCTGTGGAGGAGCCCCATTATTATTATTTTTTTATTGAAGTATAGTTGATTTACAATTTCAAGTATACAGCAAAGTGATTCAGTTTACATATATATGTATATATATTTTTCTGATTCTTTTCCATTATAAGTTATTAAAGTATATTGAATATTGGTCCCTGTGCTGTACAGTAAATCCTTGTCATTTATCTATTTTATACATAGTGGTGTGTATCTGTTAATCCCATACTCCTAATTTATCCCTGTCCCCTTTTTCTCCTTTGATAACCACAAATTTGTTTTCTGTGTCTGTGAATCTGTTTCTGTTTTGTATACAGATTCATTTGTGTTACTTTTTAGATTCTACATATAAATGATATCATATAATATTTGTCTTTCTCTGTCTGGCTTACTTCAATCAATATGATAACCTCTAGGTCCATCCATGCTGCTGCAAATGGCATTATTTTGTTCTTTTTATGGCTGAATAATATTCCATTGTATATATGTACCACATCTTCTTTATCCATTCATCAGTTGATAGACATTTAGGTTACTTCCATGTCTTGGCTATTGTAAATAGTGTTGCTATGAACATTGGGGTGCATATACCTTTTCAAATTAGAGTTTTTATCTTTTCTGGATATATACCAAGGAGTGGGATTGCTGGATCGTATGGTAGCTCTATTTTTAGTTTATTAAGGAACCTCCATACTGTTCTCCATAGTGGGTGCACCAATTTACATTCCCACCAACAGTGTAGGAGGGTTCCCTTTTCTCCACTTGGGAGAGTGGAGAAATAATGGGAGCCCCATTATTTTCCTCCCAGCTCTTTGTTCGGTGTCCCTGTGGGAGTTAGCAGATCTAACATTCAACTCATTAGCTTTTTCCTCAAAACAAAACTTTGGGATATTCTCTGTTTCTGCCAGTGATACAGCCTTTCTGACAGCCATTAAAGCTCAGAATTTATCACAGTCTCTTTTCTCCCTGCTTGGGGAGGTAGTGTCCCACAATAGTTAAGAGCACAACTTCCTTTTTTTAAAAAAAAATTAATTTATTTATTTTTGGCTGCATTGGGTCTTTATTGCTGCGTGTGGGCTTTTTCTAGTTGCGGCGAGCAGGGCTACACTTTGTTTCAGTGGGCAGGCTTCTCATTGCGGTGGCTTCTCTTGTTGCAGAACACAGGCCCTAGGCACGTGAGCTTCGGTAGTTGTGGCACGCAGGCTCAGTAGTTGTGGCTCGTGGGCTCTAGAGCGCAGTCTCAGTAGTTGTGGTGCACGGGCTTAGTTGCTCCGTGACATGTGGGATCTTCCTGGACCAGAGCTCGAACCCATGTCCCCTGCATTGGTGGGCGGATTCTTAACCACTGTGCCACCAGGGAAATCCCAAAACCACAACTTCTGACTCTGGCTACCTAGGTTCAAATACCAGCCCTTCCCTTTTCCAGTTGCACAACATGAACAGGTTGCTTAGCCTTTTAAGGCTTCATTTTTCACATCTTTAAAATGGAGATGATAGTAACCTAGTTGGATAAAGTGTTAAGGATTTATAGCCTAAATTTCCAGGCTGACCTTGTCATAATTTCAGTTATTCAGACACGGTTCTGGTGAACTGTGCACATTAACAAAACATTAAATGTGAGAGACAAATTGTATTTAGTTTTTAAGTGACTTCTTAATGTTGAATTTTGGACTTACTAATGTATGCATTGGGGTATGTATGTAAACTGTGGAAGAGTTAATATACTGTATTAGTTTGCTAGGGCTGCCCTAACAAAGTGCAAAGACTAGCTAGCTTTTTTTTTTTTTACCCACGCCTCGCAGCTTGGGGGATCTTAATTCCCCGACCAGGAATTGAACCCAGGCCCTTGGCAGTGAAAACTCTGAGTCCTAACCACTGAACTGCCAGGGTATTCCCAAGACTAGCTAGCTTAAACAATAGAAATTTATTTCCTCACAGTTCTGGAGGCTAAAAGTCTGAGATCAAAGTGTTGGCAGTGTGGGTTTTTCCTAGGGCCTTTCTCCTTGGCTTGTAGAAGGCTGTCTTCTTCCTGCGTCTCCATGTGGTCTTTCCTCTGTGTGGGTTTGTGTCCTAATCTCCTCTTGTTATAAGGACATCAGTCGTATTGGATTAGGACCTACACTAACAAACTCATTTTACCTTAATCAGCTCTTTACAGACTTTTTCTTCAAAAACAGTCACATTCTGAGGCACTAGGGGATAGGACTCCCACATACGGATTTTGAGGAGGACACAATTCAGCTCACATTGTGTACCCTACCTGAGGTCTTAACTAGTGGGAAAAAAACGAATCTAGGATTAGTTTGGAGGTTATTTCTTAAAGCTCAGGTATTTAAGATATTTTTGATCATCTTTTTATTATTTACTTATAATTTTATTAATTAGGATCAGATAATGTAGCCTATAAAAATCTATAGTTTAATGTTTGTTAAAGTTTTTTGTGTGTGTATGAACAAGCACACATATATTTTGCTATTTCCCATGAGGTAATCTAAAATAACCTGGGGAATCTAGGTGGTTTTTAAAGCAGTTACTTTTGTGGCATTGCATCATGACTACTTGAATGGAGGGAAATGAAACTCCAACTGACCAATTTGATTTCTCTCACACCAGCCTTGCTCACCCTTCTTGGGGAGGGTGATTTTGAAACTAGAAAAGACTTTTGGATTGAGTGTGAGTCATGCTGTCTCTGTGACCCCATCATGCCTTGTGATCAAGAGTTGGCTATAAAGTTACTACTCTGGACAAAGACTAAATTTCTATTCTAATAGCAATCCTAGCATCAGTATTGCTCTGAGACGTGATGCATTATTGTGTGGAGCTTAAAATCAATCCACTTAATATTTTCCCTTTTGTAGGTGGGTTTTAGTTCCTTTAAGGAACAGGTTCAGGGTGGCAGGTGGGGACCTGAGGTAAGGGGACTAGGAGAATGGAGGGAATTACAAAGAATTTGCTTCTAAAATGAGTATGGGCTCAAGTGCCCTCTTGTGTCTGCTTTAGCTTTCTTCGCAGAGGAAAAGCCCGAGTTACATGGTATCACATTGCCTATCTATTTTCTCATTCCCTCTTAATTTTCAAACAGGTTTTGGTCCCTATTGGGTAACCTGGTGATAGAATCACTTTCAGAAGGATTCAGATGCCTCAGTGATTCTTTGAAACCCTTTAACGCACACCGTTGTTTGAATTTTGTCACAGCTCAGTACTCCCTGAAAGCTATTCTGAGGTGATGGTCATCGTGTGATTTATGCAAGGAGAAACCCTGGTTACAGTCTGTCCCACATAGCAAAAACAGGCACCATGAGAGGCCATTCGATGAAGTGACTAAACGAATCCAGCGAGTACCAGAGAAGTGTTTCCTCCTGTAAACTTCACCATTTGGTGACATCTGAAGGCAAGCAACTGATAAAGGGAAGAGCATCTTCCACTGAAGCCTGAAAATGACTGTAGAATGAAGTTAAGTTGCTCTTCTGAGAGCTGAAGTTGTCTGTTTAGGATGTCATGTATTGTATTTTGCTGAATGTTTGTTTAGAATCTGATTTGGGAGGAAATGAAAGTATGGCAACTGGCAAGGGTGAGGGAAATCTACAGAAATTTGCATTTTTCTGTATATTTCTAAGATCTTTCTGTCACTCCAGTGTTTTAAAACAGCTCTCTTTTCTCCCTACAAAGATTTCAGATGAGTCCTTTGTTTCGTTTCTCATGTGAAAACCTAATTTAACAGCACCCACCCCAGCCAAGTTCTTTGTTTTCATTATTTGTCAGTAAATGTTTTTGTTAAGCACTTCCCTCATCTTCCTTCCTCTTCTAGGCCCTTTCCTCTCCACCCACCTACCTTCCCTATCCCTCGCCCCAGCGGAGGGTGATGTATCTTACTTATGCTTTATGGAATTCTCATTAGGGAGGCTCCTTACTTCTGACAATGTGGTTGACTTGCAGAATTCTCAAATATGAAGTTTCAGTGGTGTGGAGGTCACATGGTTTGATTTTCACCTCCACAATATGTAGATAATATCCATACAACAATACTTTATACCCTTATCCTTTTTGGAAATGTAGAGTAGAAAGGTGATTGTCCTGGGCTGACCAGTTGTCAATTGCAACAAGATTCATAAGCCCTTCCTGTTGTGGTCACACCTTTTCATTGCTGACCTGGACTGGACATGAAGGGTTCCTGCAAAGCCCTTATATTTATTGCAGACAGGCCAGTGTGGGGACTAAGAAAGAGCTCTCACCAGAAGATGGGAATGTGGGCCCTCAGCCCTGCCTCTGCTGTGCTCTCACTGGCTATGGTGTTAGGTGGGTCATTTCACCTCTCTGGGCTCAGCTTCCTCATCTGTAAAAGAAGGGGACTGGCCTGATGGAGGAAACTGGCTCTAACGTCCTTGCCAGCTGTGGCTGCTCCATGGTAGGACTTCCGTGGAAAATACTTGTTTTGCTTCCGTCGAGCTTTGCCTTCCCTGAGTTCCTTCTGCTGATCCTTTCCAGACTTTTATGTCCTGGAGGGTGAGTCATCCCCTCCAGTGGGCGTAGCCAGAGAATGAATCCTCTTTGCTACTAATCTTCTGAAGAAACACTCCAAAGACAGTAGATGTCATCTCTGATTGCGCCAGTCAGCTCGTTGCTTGCTGCTCTCCTGAGGCCTGGGCCCCTCCACCAAGCTAAGCTTGCCAAGGATTGGGAGTACCTATGCTTGTGGTCGGCTTCCCAGGCCTGTCTGTCCTTCCTGGATCAGGCAGCAGCATTCTAGGAACAAATCCCCTCTGCCTAGCCCTGCTTTTCTGCCATCCAACGCATTTTCTGAATCACAGTTCTTCTCCCCTCCCTGCTGGTCCTGGCAGGATGGAGTTTGTCAGGCCCTGTAAGTCCCTGTGGGCCTGTCCAGGTGGTTAGGACTTTGGATGCTCTTGGCTTCTGCTCCAGATATTTTTAAATGCTTTTAATTGATTTGAAAAAAAAATACATGCTAACTTTGAGTTTTAAAGTATTTGGAATTACACGCCAAGGCCACTGGCTTAGCAGTAGAGTTGTCAAACAGCCCATAAACAAACAAATTAAAAAGAAGAGGTGGGGCCATAAAGGCAGTTGCAGAACTGGAAGCCCAAACAAGTAGTTTCTGTCTAGTGGCCCTTTAATAGCCCTGACTGTGTGTGTTTATTCTCTGGATTCCAGGAATGGAGGACAAATTAATTTGCTGTGGATTCCAAGAAATGGGTTGTAGTGGGGCAAATGTAAACCTGTTCTGTGCCCCATTCCTTCAAGATTGATCTAGTTCATGGCCACTCCCAGAAATGTGTAACAGTTAATTATGACTTGCCAGGATAACTATGACTTAACCTTATAGCAACCCAGCTCTTCTAGCGTGGTACAACCATTGTTCTTTTATCCCTGGTACTTTCAGACTACAGATGACATAGGGCTTGAACCAATCCTATTTAATCTCCTTTGGCTCATCTTTAGAATAAAATCCAAGTCCCTTAAGGGATGGGATACCCTTAGAGTTGAGATGCTTATCCCAATGGAGTTGTACTACTACTCTGTGGTATCAGATATATTAGTCAGTTTAGCTGCAGTAACACACAGTCTCCAAATCCCAGGGGCTCACACTAACACATTTTCATTTCCAACTTGCATTACATGGTGGTAGTGGTGCATCAGTGGCTACAGTTCCGCTCCAGGCATCCCTTCTTTCCAGGAACCAGCAAAAGAGCAGTGCTTAGTTGGGATGTGCTGTTTTAGTGGCAGAGAGAAAAACAGAATTGGCTGAAAAATGTGACTCTTCAAAGTGCTTGCTTGGAACTGGCACACTCTCACCTCTGCTTACGTTTCATTGGCTCAGACAAGTCGTATGGTCAAACCTGGTAAGATGACGGAGAAGTACACTCCACCTATAGAGAGGCACTCTGAGTCACCTGGAAATGGGCTGGGATGTGTAATCACCCTACAGGGAAGAGAGCCAATATGGGGAAGAACAGCGTAATTCATCACATCAGGCTGATATGCCAGACATGTAAGTTCATGAGAAAGGCAGGGCTATCTACAGAAGCCTCTGATCCCCAGATTTATCTTTCCTATCCTTGAGGGCAATCATATGAAAGAGACAGAGAAGGTCTCTTTGGTTTTCCCATCAGGAAAGGCCTATACCAGCATTCCTTTTATAAGATGAAGTCTGACTCTGTTCTAACTAACTCCCTTGAGGTTCCCCGGTTCCTGCCTTAGACCATGTCTCCTATACTGTGAGCTGCTTCTATGTTTGACTTCATCTTTTTATTTCATTTGGTGGCTTTGGTGTTTATAAAAGTCCACTTTGCTCTTCTTTTGGCTGACTCTGTAGCAGTGCTCTTGCAGCTGCAAAATCACTGTGGTTTGGAGCCAGGCCAGAAGATGCAGGAATTAACAGACCCAGAGGCCTGGGCATTGAGACGAGTTCAAGAAGTAGAAGATGGAAGAGAAGTGAGATGTAAGAATAAGTGCATCTATTTGTATGATTTTTTTTTTTTTTTTTTTTTTTTGCGGTATGCAGGCCTCTCACTGTTGTGGCCTCTCCCGTTGCGGAGCACAGGCTCCAGACGCGCAGACTCAACTGCCATGGCTCATGGGCCCAGCCGCTCCGCGGCATGTGGGATCTTCCCGGACCGGGGCACGAACCCGTGTCCCCTGCATCAGTAGGCGTACTCTCAACCACTGCGTCACCAGGGAAGCCCCTATTTGTATGATTTTAATGAATTACTTGATTGGTTGATTAATTAATTAAGAATTATTTTTCTTCACTTTTAGACTTTCTTGGAGGATGGGTGCTTCTGACCTGTGGCAATAATGAATTCTTTTTTTTTTTAAATAACATCTTTATTGGAGTATAGTTGCTTTACAATGGTGTGTTAGTTTCTGCTTTATAACAAAATGAATCAGCTATACATATACATATATCCCCATATCTCTTCCCTCTGTGTCTCCCTCCCACCCTCCCTATCCCACCCCTCTAGCTGGTCACAAAGCACCAAGCTGATCTCCCTGTGCTATGTGGCTGCTTCCCACTAGCTATCTATTTTACATTTGGTAGTGTATATATAAGTCCATGCCACTCTCTCACTTCATCCCAGCTTATCCTTCCCTCTCCCCGTGTCCTCAAGTCCATTCTCTACGCCTGTGTCTTTATTCCTGTCCTGCCCCTAGGTTCTTCATGATGATGAATTCTTATAATAAAACTTGAAATGGGAGAAGAATCTGATTTCAGTGTAGAATAATCAGAGAATTTCCCTCTCTTTCAAAAAATAAAATGGTTCCTGGATATGCAAACTATCTTTGCTAATAAAGTAAAATAAACCCTTCTGTAATTATTTATTTTTATTGGTCTCTTTGAAGGACAATAAATATTGTAATACATAATGTCAGTAAAGTATTTTACCGTATCTACATGTGTTTTGGCACCAAAACTAGTGGTCTTTTATCAGAAATGGAATTGCATGGGAACATTTCCTTAAACCCTTTTCTTTCATCATCCAGCATTACACTTGTCAATTCCCTTGTCGGTTCCCCTCCTGGATCTTGGGATTTGAAAGAGTTCACTTGGGCTCCCAGCCATTATCTATCCCCTCCCCAACATTTAGTACAATGCCTGGCATTTGTGTTGAATGGAATGAGTAACTAAACACATAAATGAACAGAACACACAGTCTAGTGCCAGAAAAGAAAAGAATATCTAATGCAGACCAGTTAATAAGGAGAGAACTAACTGTCCCAGACTCCCCAGCTTCTTTCCTTGGTGTCCCTGCCTTTCATGCTGAGACACCTCTTGGAACTGCAGCTCCTGTGCCAGGACTCCCTGCATTTGCCACTCTCTTTCAAATCCAAGCAATGACAATATCACCTTTTCTTACTCCACGTTGGCACTTTGGGCAGAGCCCAATTTTTTTTTTTTTTGGCCACCCGGCACAGCTTGCAGGATCCTAGTTCCCCAACCAGGGATTGAACCTGTGAGCTCAGCAGTGAAAGCACAGAGTCCTAACCACTGGACTGCCAGGGAATTCCCATAGAGCTCAATATTTTCAAAAAGAACTTGATTAAAATACCAAGGGAAAATACAAAAAGAAATGAAAAACAATTTCCGTACCCCTTCATACAAAAGATGAAAAAGAGTAGCCACCACTGATTGATGGTTTCCCGTATTCCAGACCCTGTGCAAAGGCCCCTCCAGACATAAGAGGAACTGTTCTCTCCGATTTGAAGATGCAGAACACAGGACCAGAGAGAGACTTGCCCAGCGCCCCACCATTGGCCAGTGGTGAGAACAATGGTTCTTTGATTCTACAAATCATGCTTGGGAAAAAAGATATTGCTAGGGAAAAAAAGATTCTATTTCATGCCCCAAAGAGACTGATTTAGCATAAAATTCTCTTTCTTGAGATGTAGCCACTCGGGTTGGCATTTTCACAGTCAAGTTGCCTGGGTTTTCTGCCCACGCCTCCAGCAGTAGCTCTTCTATGATCTACATACTGCTTTGTTTCAAAATGAACACAACTATTCTTTATAATTTTTTTTCTGGAGCCCCCGCCTACATACCTCACACCTCAACCTAGGCTTTTCCAGAAAGTATGTCTGGGAGGTGGAGGAGAGATTCCAACTCCAGCTGCAAAGTGGTAGTTATTGGTACCATAAAAACTCAAAGCTAGGTTCATCTGTCTCATTTTAATTCCCAATATTTTCCACTTTCTCAGTTTCTTTGTAAATCATTAGGTTCCCTTAGTGCCTTTCGTTCACCCTACCAATGAAAGTAGCAGCCTCTCAGAATTAGGCTTCTATAATATAAATATATTCGACAATAACTTACAATGAGGAAATTTTCCTTTAAAAAGAATGATGTGGGCTTCCCTCATGGTGCAGTGGTTGGGAGTCCGCCTGCCGATGCAGGGAACACGGGTTCGTGCCCCGGTCTGGGAAGATCCCACATGCCGCGGAGCGGCTGGGCCCGTGAGCCATGGCCGTTGAATCTGCACGTCTGGAGCCTGTGCTCCGCAACGGGAGAGGCCACAACAGTGAGAGGCTAGCAAAAAAAAAAAGAAAAGAAAAAAATAAAAAAGAATGATGTGAACACACTTGGTATAATTATGATGTTTGTTCTACACTGTTTATATCCTCTTCTAAAAATATACACTGTGCATTAGAGAATGGTAAGAGCTATCCAAGAGTAAGAAAAACTTATTTTAAGTGCTGCAATTATGTCAATTATATCATGAAACCATGAATTGTGACTCTCTGTCAAAAGGGGCTGTTTTTCCTTAGATATGCAGAAGATGAATTTGCAAGATAACTCACCACGATGTCTTTGTTAAGCTGACATATTTGATTTAATTTCTAGATAACTTACAAGGTCAGAGAGATTCTCATTATGCAACTCATCCTTGAGCAAGAGTCGCTGCGGATTTTGCTCTACTGCTCCATGTTCAGATGACTTGCTGTTTGTTTCACTAGCCAAATCGAAGTAATCCTTTATCAATGTTATGGTAGCATTCATTTAAAAATATTTATTGAATGCTTTCTATGTGCCGGGACACATTTCCAAGTGTTGGGAACTCACAGTGAATGAAACTGACATATATCCCTCTACACTTGGGGAGCTTAAACCCTAGCATCAAGACAGCACATTCTAAAAAAAAAAATGAGCTTGGTATTTTTTAAGGCTTAAGTAGTTCAAAAGTATCAGAACATAGCTTTACATATTCAGCATTTTTCAAAAGGTCGTACGCACTTATATAAGCCAGCTTACATTATTCATCTACTGCATCTCTTGACAAATAAATTTTTGCTGTTTGTCTTTTGGTCCCCATTCTATATTGTATTTACAAAGTCAGGAAATATAGGATACACTTTTAAAGACTATGTTAGTTATATTTTCAAATAATAGGCTCAAGATGCTTCCAAGTGAGGTGGATTTGCTCTAGATTTAAAGCAATGGGCCTAATTGCTAAAATGGAAAAAAACCCAAAAAACTCTAAGATTGTCCAAAAATTCTGGAAGTACAGGGCATTAGTTTAATCATTATACTTTTTAAGGGGTCTGAAAATGGAAGAAATACAGACGAAGCTCTTTGACAATATAACTGACGCATTTTTGACAGTGAGTTTTTTATCCTATGTTTCCTGACTTTGTGGAACACCCTATATTTTACTTCTATACCCACTGCAATAAGGAAGTAACCATGTCCCACCAGTTCCAATACTTCCCTTGTTTTATCTCCCCTTTATTAATTCTACATTGTGAAACAAAGGACAAGATTGAATGCTATGAACAAAAAGGTGGAGTGGAATGCAGATTTTCTTCTAGAACACCATTGACTTACCTTAATTTAGGTAATGGAGGTCTGGTTTAATGGAAAGAAACAGGAAATCTATTTTCTCATTCTACTTTGGTCACAAAGGGCTTTTTTGACATGGGCCAAACTGCTTCCCTCAGTTTATTCCTCTATGAAATGGAAAGCTGGGTGGCGGTGTGTGTAGATATTTTCTAAGTCCCTTCTTGTTCTAACATTATGTGTTTCCATTTCATATGGGTCCTTTTTTTTTTTTTTTTGCGGTACGCAGGCGTCTCACTGTTGTGGCCTCTCCCGTTGCAGAGCACAGGCTCTGGACGCGCAGGATCAGTGGCCATGGCTCATGGGCCCAGCCGCTCCGCAGCATGTGGGATCTTCCCAGACCGGGGCACGAACCCGTGTCCCCTGCATCGGCAGGCGGACTCTCAACCACTGCGCCACCAGGGAAGCCCATATGGGTCCTTTTGAACTTTAGAAGGTGGAGGAGGTCCCATTTCTTCCCATATTTTTGATGTCTCTGCCCATATTTACCATCCCTTTAAGGGTTTGGATTCATCATTAATGGCAACAATTCTTTCATGCTTTATTAATAAAAAATTAGAAAGTCAAGGGACTCCTCTCTCAATCAATCAGCAGTTGTATGAAAGAGCGAGAAATCCCAAAATTGTGGAGGACAAAAGTAGCATCCCATTGCTTGATATTTAGGATTTCATGTCTTGTAATTATTCTTGAATATTTTAAAGACTCAGAAAAAGTAAGTACTTTCAAGAAGGATGGTTTCCAGAACTCACAACCACATTGAGTTCTTGTATTTTCATGGTTGAAAAATATAAATCAATTTTGTTAAAAGTGGTGTGTTAAAGATTAGGAGGTCTAGGGTATTTCAAGTATTTTAACACATCGTTCCTCAGGAACCTCCACGTGGATGTCTTGTAAATTGAAAGAAGCTAAACTGGGAGCTTCCAAAAGAAGTCTGTGGCCAGACTGTACACAAAGCAGAGCATACGGCAGAGGGTTCTGTGTTGATGTATACTCCATCCAGCAGAAGAGTTAAAATATTATTTTCGTAGTCAAATGAATAAATAGTAATGGTTTATTTACCCTCCCCAAGTGTGGTTGCGAAATACGCTAGACGAAGACTCAGGCAACTGCGTTTCTGTTTCTGATCTGCCAACTACTAGGGTAAGTGGGTCTCTCCATGTGCTCGTCTTGGCAAGCATCTCCTCAGGACCCTTACCAGAGAGACAGGAAACAATGATGAGAGAGCTGGGCAAGACCAGACCTAGCATGAGCCTCCTCTAATTTGGGAGAGTTCTGAAAACTGGACCATCAGCCCTAATTACCTATGTCAGGAATCCTGTACATAATAGGCCACATTTCTCAACAGCTTGCCTGAGCCATGCCCCTAAAAACAGCTCAGACCTGCTCCACGGGGGCATTCATCCTGGCAGCCGAAGAGGGTGAACTTGTTTTAGGCATATGTGTCTGTAAACATCCAAAAGATCCACTGTTGGAAGCATGGACCTGACCTAGGGTTGTTGAAGCTGCACATGATCTCACACTTGCAACTTCAGAGAAACTTCACACTTTCACCGTATAGCAGAGCATGGGCAGATAAATTTCGGTGACATTTTGCTCTCTGCCCACTCTCTGCAAACTCAGCCACTGAAACCACAACAACCTCCACCACCTCCACTACAACAAAACACATTGTTGTGGTTCGATGCCATTCCCAAGCTGTTTCTCAGAGCCATCAATCTAACTGCCACAAGAACCAAGCTTCCTGTGCCATCAGCACGAAAATCTGAGTTCAGTTGGGATTCCGTGTATTTTTTCTACTCTCCACACACCAAACTATGAGGACCATTATTAAGTGATGGTCATCGGTTAAAATCACTTGCCCAAAGTTACAGCTTACAGGTACAGAGCTGGCCTGTAAATCCTATATTCTTTCATTCCAAAGAGTGTCAGTCAAATGTTAACAATATGCACACAAATTTACCTCTACTAATCTTTTCTTTCAAACCTAGGATTTTGAGATTTTGGGTAGATATTTAGTCAAATTTTATGATGAGAATACTACTCCTATTAAAGGTCATATTATGCTACTACAGCTGAGTAGTAACGTAATATAGTAGTATGCTGCAGAGATATAATGTTGTGACTTGCCAATGATTTTGAGGAATGTTTCATGAATATACCTAAAATTTATTATTTCTACCCAGTTCAAATTTCGTATTCATGAGAAATGGTTTAAGAAAGTATAACCCACATTTTTATTTGATGTTGTTTAGTAATTATGAAGACAAATGGTTCAGATTATACTCTTTTAATGCATTTTAGCAAATATTTATTAAGAACAGTGTGTAGGCTACACTGTTAGCTAAAGGGTATCTGTTTAGAATGCTTAGCTATAAGTGACATAATTATCTTAGAGGTTTATCATAGGGCATTATCTTGAACAAGCTAAAATGTTGAAATAAGTGATCTTGCGGGAAAAGATGTTGAGAGGAAACACAGAACCAGGCTACAGAGCAATCTTCACCTGAACCTGGATTTGTTAGAACAAGTATTTATGGGATGATGTCAGTGGGAATTATGGGATGTGACAGTCAGCTGGGACCTGTTGATTTAGAAATGAAGCAACTGAGGTCAAGTGAAGTTATGTCTTACTCAAAGCTTGTAAGAGTGAGCAGAGTCTGAAATCCAGGTTTTCCTATTTCAAGCCATTTGCTGGCTTAGCAAACCCCAGAGTTTCTTCTAAGGGAAAGAATTTCTTCACTTGAAAGCTTTGTGAAATTTATGCAGGGATATCAATTTGAGGTTGACCACTCTTGAGGCTGTGCTTTTGCAGAAAAGGATTTGACTATGCTTCTGAGGAGTATTTTTCCCAAGAACTAACACTGGTTAACACAACTCTGTAAATCAACTATATGTCAATTAAAAAGAAAAAAAAAAAAAGAACTAACACTGGACACCTCACCAAAGAAGATATGTAGATGGTAAATAAACATAAGAAAAGATGCTCCACATTATATGTCATCAGGAAAATGAAATTAAAACAATAGTGAGATACTACTACATACCTTTGAAAGGGGCCAAAATCCAGAACACAGACAACACCAAATGCTGACAAGGATGTGGGGCAAAAGGAACTTTCATTCTTTGCTGGTAGGAATGCAAAATGGTACAGTCACTTTGGAAGACAGTTTGGTGATTTCTTACAAAACTAAACATACGGTTACTATATAATCCAGGAATTGCACTCTTTGGTGTTTACCCAAAGAAACTGAAAACTTACATTCACGCAAAAAACTGCAGATGTTTAAAGCAGTCGAAACTGGAAGCAACTAAGATGTCCTTTGGTAGGTGAATGGATAAATAACTATGGTACATCCAGACAATGGAATATTATTCAGTGTTAAGAAAAGAAAATCTATCAAGCCATGAAAACACATGAAGGAAACTTACATATATATTACTGATTGAAAGAAGCCAGCCTGAAAAGGCTACGTACTGTATGATTCTACCTGTATGACATTCTGGAAAAGGCAAAACTGTGGCGACAACAAAAAGTTCATTGGTTGCTAGGGATCAGGGGAGGGAGAAATGAATAGGTGGAGCACAGAGAATTTTTAGGACAAACTACTCTGTATGATACTAAAATGGGAAATACATGTCATTATGCATTTGTTCAAACCCATAGAATGTACAACACCAAGAGTGAACCCTAATGTAAACTGCGAATTTCCGATGATTATGTGTTAAAGTAGGTTCATCAATTGTGACAAATGTACATTCTTGGTTGGGAGGGGGGATGTTGATAATGGAGGAGCTGGAAGACTATGCATGAGTGAGGGCAGTGGGTATATGGGAAATATCTGCACCTTCTTCTTGATTTGGCTTTGAACCTAAAACTTCCCTAAAAAATAAAGCCTATTAAAAAAATGTATATATATATATATATATATATATATTTTTTTTTTTTTTTTTTTTTTTTGCGGTATGCGGGCCTCTCACTGTTTTGGCCTCTCCCGTTGCGGAGCACAGGCTCCGGACGCGCAGGCTCAGCGGCCATGGCTCACGGGCCCAGCCACTCTGTGGCATGTGGGATCTTCCCAGACCGGGGCACAAACCCACGTCCCCTGCATCGGCAGGCGGACTCCCAACCACTGCGCCACCAGGGAAGCCCTAAAATAATTTTTTTAAAATCATAAATTATAGCTATATTCACACTTTACATTTAAAATTCATATTTTAATTGATTGTACAAGGGGAAAAATGAAAAACATTTTTTCATCTTTCCTAAGAATGTCCACATGAAGCTTTCTCATACTTCAAAATCCTTATGTTAAAGAAGGTGAGGAAATGTAGGCAGTGAACTTTATTTTGACCTCTGTTCAGAATGTGGGTTTTACAATCTCCCAATGGAAAAATTTAGTTTTATGCTGTACATCTCAATCCCTTATAACTCTACAGTTCTTGAGTTAATAAAAGATAAAAATTATCCAATGTTCTTTCACGCAGCACCCAGTTAGCCATTTCCCCTTTACAATGCAATGATTCTTGTTTATGTAAAGGAAATAGCAAATAGTAGAATGCATAGTACTGAATGATTATTATTTTTTTTCCAATAGAATTTTTGTCTTTTGGTAACATGAACTTCTAATTTGGGTAGTAAATTTCATGTAAACTTATATTTCTTGTATCGACAGACATTAAGCTCCCTGTTTAACAGTTTCTATTTTCAGCTTATTCACTACTAGATACAGTAACACTGAATCTTTATTCACAAGAGGAAGGGCTTATTTCCCCATTTTCATCATAGTTTCCAAAGTGCTTTTTTTGGATGATTTCATTTCTTCTTCCAAGAAGACTGGCTAACCTTCCCTTAAAAATTATATCTTATAGCAAGTGTTCTAAGGTTTCATTTAGCCATAAATGAGAAAAAGAATTTTAACATGACTTTCATTCTTTGTGGAGAGCTATGTAGGTGGGAGTGAGTATCACTAAAGAAAAAGACAATCATTCCTTTGTCTTTCTCCTTTTCCAGATTCTAGAAATCTGGGGTTCCATCCAAACTCTTGAAATAGTACAATTTATAACCATCTTTTCTCTCCAGATAAGAAGACTATATGTAGAGATTTTTAGAACTAAACTACCTATTCAGCTTAAGCTAGGACTAAAAATTCTATTTATTCTCATGTTTAAACTTGACAATTTCCATCTCAAATTTTTCCTATAATCTGTTTCTTTGTCCAATGAAGAACAAAACTAAGAAATCAGAACTTGGTTTAAAAAAGTACTAATAATATGTTTGTACTTTTTTTTTAAAACATTCAGTGATGACTGATAAAAATACCCACTTTTCTGTATCTTTTTTTTTTTTTTAATTTCATTTATTTATTTATTTTTGGCTGTGCTGGGTCTTCCTTTCTGTGCGTGGGCTTTCTCTAGTTGCGGCGAGCAGGGGCCACTCTTCACCGCGGTGCGCGGGCCTCTCACTGTCGCGGCCTCTCTTGTTGCGGAGCACAAGCTCCAGACACGCAGGCTCAGTAGTTGTGGCTCACGGGCCTAGTCGCTCCGTGGCATGTGGGATCTTCCCAGACCAGGGCTCGAACCCGTGTCCCCTGCATTGGCAGGCAGACTCTCAACCACTGCACCACCAGGGAAGCCCCACTTTTCTGTATCTTTATGTGATGAGATTGAAGATACTTTAATATCTTATTATATTTGATGTTCCCCAATATTTTTAACTTTGAACATTCAAAATTCATCTAGAAAATATTTAAATATTATTCTTATGATTGGGGTTCTGCCTAAGAATTCATTTGAAAGTGATTTCCACTTCTTTAAAAGTTTAAAACCATGATTTTAGAATATTTCCTTTCTCCACGGTAAAAGTATCATATTCTCATTAAAAATATTTAGGAAATACAAAGAGTTAAAACATGCCAATGATCCCACCTACACCCAACCACTGGTAATGTCTGGTGTTTCCTTTTTAAAAATGTTTTTTCGCCTGTATATTTTTAAAAATATATTTTTATAATCATATTGTGTATGAAATTTTGCCATGCCTTAATATTATATCATCTGTATTTTCACAATATTATTACATCTCTGATAAAGGATACTAAAAAGAGTTTTTGCCAAAGTAAACTTTTAAGTTTTGTTTTGTTATTATGAGTGATATAAAATGAAAATGTGAAGTCTCCTATTCTCTGCTCCTTCCAACAGTCCCTTCCCCCTTCCCATCACTCCCTAGAGTGAACCACTTTTAAGAGTTTCAGGTATCCTTCTAGAAATTTCCAGGTGTATAAAAGTTTATTCTTATATAATGTAATATTTTCCACATTACATGTTATTAGAAGTGCACACATACATTGAGAGAATCATTCATACTTTATTTAACATATTAAAATGTCTTGGTTTCTTTTTCAGACCAGTCCATAAACATTTCCCTCATTTGTCTCTTTTTTAAAAAGCTCAGAAGTTCATTTGTATCATTTTTTTAGATTCCACATATAAGCAATATCATATGATATTTGTCTTTCTCTGTCTGACTTACTTCACTTAGTAGGTACATCCATGTTGCTGCAAATGGTATTATTTCATTCTTTATTATGGCTGAGTAATATTCCATTGTATATATAACAAAAATAGACTCACAAACATAGAAAACAAACTTATGGTTACCAAAGGGGAAAAGTGCGGGAAAGGATAAATTAGGAGTTTGGGATAAAATATACACAGTACTGTATATAAAATAGATAACCGGGCTTCCCTGGTGGTGCAGTGGTTGAAAGTCTGTCTGCCAATGCAGGGGACACGGGTTCGTGTCCCGGTCCGGGAAGATCCCACATGTCACGGAGCGGCTAGGCCCGTGAGCCATGGCCACTGAGCCTGCGCGGAGCCTGTGCTCCGCAACGGGAGAGGCCACAACAGTGAGAGGCCTGTGTACTGCAAAAAAAAAAAAAAAAAAAAGATAACCAACAAGGACCTACTGTGTAGCACAGAGAACTATATTCAATATCTTGTAATTATCTATAATGGAAAAGAATCTGAAAAGATTTTTATATATATATATATAAATCATTTGCTATACATCTGAAACTAACACAACATTGTAGAACAATTCTATTTCAATAAAAATTTAAAAATAAAGAAAATAAAATAAACTAATTTCTTTAAAGAAAGCTCAATAGCATTCTGTTGTATCATGTACATTAATTCAGTTATGAACATTTAAATTATTTCTGTTTTCTTGCAATTATAAAATGTGGGTACTAAGACAGCTGCCAACTCTGTGACACTTTTGTGTGGATTAGAAAATGACACGCTGCTATGAAGAATGTTTTCCATAGGCCCCTCCAGTTCCACTCTCTACCACTCTCCAACTTGCTTGTTCCCTGGGAGACTGATCTGCATGTGGATCATATCAATGTGTTTCTAGCTTTTTGCTGGGTTCAGCCAATGGGAGCAGCTGCAGGAAGCTAGAAAGAGGAAGCAGTAAGAGGTTGGGGTATTTACACCCCAGGCTCTTTCTGGTCTGCTTGCTGGAGGCTGGCTTCTTCTCTCAAACTTTCTCTCTCTCTCCCAAGCTCCTACCTTTCTCCTCTGATATCTGTTCCCTTTCTTGCTATTTGAGTCCTAGGATACTGAACTAGCCTTGCTAGTTTCTCTACACTGTGCTCTACCTTTGTGAACAGCCTATTGAACTCTACTCAAATTACCCAGTTTGAGTGCACCATCAATTTCCTATTAGGACTCAAAGTGATACACTTTTTCCTTGACACTTTTCCCCTCCCTCCCTTCCTCTCCGTTTTCTTTGCTTGCTTTGGTGAAGCCACCTGCCATGTTGTGAGCTGCCCTATGGAGAGGGCATATGGCAAGGAAATGAGGAAGTTCTCTAGTCAACAGCCTGTGAGGAACTGAATCTTTCCAACAGCCAAATGAGTGAACTTGGAAGCAGATCCTTCCCTAGTTGAGTCTTGAGATGACCATGTCCCTGGACAATACTTTGATTGTAGCCTTGTGAGACACCCAGAGTTAGAAAACCCAGCTAAACCGTGCCTAGATTCCTGACTCACAAAAATGATGAGATAAAATCTTGAGTTGTGTAAGCTGATCTTTTGGGGACATTCGTTATGCAATAGATCACTAATATACTACTCCTGCCACTAAATGTTTTAGCTCCTGGAATTTTATGTTTTAACCTTTGATAAAATAAGTCATTTCTCATTTTATTTTCTCCAAAATGTTTTCCCCTGGTTATTCTGGCGTATTTAATCTTACAGATGAATTCAATATAGTTTTGTCAAATACCTCCCAAAGTCTTGTTCCTTTTTTGATTGATTTTCTTTGAAGACTGAATTGATAATAATACAGGAACATTTATTCAACTTTCCTTTTATGTCTCTGCAGCAAAGTTGTAATATTTTCTTCATATGTATTCTGCATATTCACTTTTAAGATGATTCCTAATTATTTGTTTTGCTCTTTTGAGAGATTGTTTAATTATTTTTCCCTAAATATCTCTTATATGTGGGAAAACTATTCATTTTTATAAATGACATTTCTTTTTTTTTTTTTTTTGCGGTACTTGGGCCTCTCACTGTTGTGGCCTTTCCCGTTGCGGAGCACAGGCTCCAGACACACAGGCTCAGCGGCCATGGCTTATGGGCCTAGCCGCTCCGCGGCATGTGGGATCTTCCTGGACCGGGGCACTAACCCGTATCCCCTGCAACAGCAGGCGGACTCTCAACCACTGCGCCACCAAGGAAGCCCAATAAATGACATTTTTAACCAGCCACTTTAGTTCAACCTTTTATGCAATCATATAATCTCTAATAATGACAATTATGTATATTCCTTTCCTGTATGTAGAGTCCTTATTTATTTTTCTTATTTGATTACATTGAATTTTGCTTCCAGAACAATTAATTGTAGTAGTGGTGATAGCACCTTTGTTTTGTTTGCGTAATTTGAATGGAAAACTTAAAGTCTTATCATTAAATTTGATGCTGGCTTTTGATGTGATTATAAAAACTGACCTATTTTGCTTTATATAAGGATTGGATGTTGGATTTTATGTCATTTATTTTCTGCATTTGTTGAGATGTTTACCTGATTTTTCTCATGTGAACTATTAACACCATAAGTTATACTAACAGGTTCTCTAATGTTCAGCAGTGCAGGTAATGACTCCAAAATATTCCATCAGGTGAAAGCATCATAGCTTCCACTTCTATGCAAGCCAGTTTTTACTTTTTAAAACCCCACTGTAACAAACATCCTTACACCTATATAACTTTGTTCTTTGTTAACAACAATAATGGCTAACACATCTAGACATTTCTATCTCTCAGGCACTCTAACATCTTCATATTTATTAACCCATTTCTTAACAATTACAACAACCTTATGCACTAGACACCACTATTATGATGCCCATTTTACAGGTGAAGGACCTGAGGCCCAGAAAGGTTAACTAACCTGCCTAGGTAAATGACAGAGCCCAGATGCACATCTGGCAGACTGAGCCTAGTCACAAATTAGTGGCCATCACCACGGTCAAGATCTACAACATTTCCATCACATCCAAAACTGTCTTCCAGCCTTCCAGTTTCTCAGGCAACTACTGATAATTCTCTTATCACTGTAGATCAGTTTTCCTAGTGTTTCATTTAAATAGAATCACAGAGTATGTATTTTTTTTACATCCAGAGTTTTTTGTTCAGCATAATGTTTTTCAGATTCATTCACATTGTCAGATATATCACTGGTTTGTTCCCTTTTATTGTTGAGTATATCCTACTGTACAGATTTACTACCATTTGTTTATCCATTTGTCTCTAATTGTGGATTGTTAAGTGATTTATTAATTTCTAAAGTCACCAAGCCACCATCCTATTAAAAATATATAATGTGGGCTTCCCTGGTGGCGCAGTGGTTGGGAGTCCGCCTGCCGATGCAGGGGACACGAGTTCGTGCCCCGGTCTGGGAGGATCCCACATGCCGCGGAGCGGCTGGGCCCGTGAGCCATGGCCGCCGAGCCTGCGCGTCCGGAGCCTGTGCTCCGCAACGGGAGAGGCCACAGCAGTGAGAGGCCCGCGTACCGCCAAAAAAAAAAATATATATATATATATAATGTATTACTGAAAAATTTTAAGTAACTCCTTCAGACTCTGTCATCTCGATGTTTTCATCTACTGATTGTCATTTTTATTTGGTTGAAGGTCTTTTTGGTTCTTGGTATGACTTGTAATTTTTGATGAAAACCTGGACACTTAAAACACTTTTGTCAAACAATAAAAAGTTCACAGCTGCCCGTTTGCAGTAATTTCCCACTCTGACTCCTAGCCCCAGGCAACCATTTGTCTGTTTTCTGTCTCCAAATATTGCCCTCACTAAAAATTTCATGTACATTGAATCATAGACTATGTAGTCATTTGTGTCTAACTTTTTCTACTTAATATAATATTTTTAAGGTTCCTTCATGTTTTTTCATGTATCAGTAGTTCATTCTTTTTATTGATGAGTAGTAGTCCATTGTATGAATGTACCAAATTTTGTTTATCCATTTACCACTTGGAGGACATTTAGGTTGTTTCCAGTTTTGGGCTCTTATGAGTAATTCTGTTGTGAATATTCACACATATGTTCATTTCTTTTGTGTAAATCCTTAGAGTGGAATTGCTGGCCTATGGTTTAAGAGACTGCAGGACTGTTTCTCCAAAGTGGTTAAACCATTTTACATTCCCACCAGCATGTGTGAGGGTTCCATTTTCCCCACATCCTTCAGAAGTCTTTTAAACTATGGATGGTGTGTCCCACAAAAAATGAATACTCTTCCTCCTCTTCTCTCCCACCCTAGACTTCCATCCCACTGTGTGCACACACACACACTACACAGGGTCTGAAATTGTCTGTAGTTTCAACCCCCTTGTGGGGGTTTTGAGGTTTAAGGGGAATTCATGTCTCCTTACATATGGGTTGGAGTTCTTCACACATATTTGGCTGAAATTAGTGCAGCCTGTCATCTCTTTGAGTGTTTTCTCATGTTCTTAATTCCCACCTTTGTTGTAGCACAGTGTTTTCTGCTACCATTGTAAGTGAAAATCTTACAATCTCATTTGCAATGTTTACCTATTCGAAGAAAGCGTTCCTAAATTGTTTTGTAGGTAACATACAATTATGAAAACTGGTATGATTGTTGATACAGTGATTGGCTACCATTTTCTAATATGTGTAAACTACTTTAAGTAGAGTTCAGAGACTGTCAGCTTTCCTTAAATATGTATAGCATGCTGCCATGAGTTGTCTATCATGTTCAGAATTGGCTAGTTCTTGAATTAGCAGTTGTAGCTTATTTAAGACGGTACCTACTACTCACCTGTGGTAGACAGCAAAGAGTGGTTCTACTGCCAAAAAGCCCATCTGTTCACAGTGTCTGTGGACTGTGTTAAAAGCAGGAGCTGGTATGATTCACAGTTAGTATCTCTCTAGGAAAAAGAGTGCAGCATATTGGAACTACCAGCTATAGGGGAAGGCATGCAATCACATACAAACTGTCTATTTCAGTTTGTAAAGGACTGTTCAAAACGTTTTTTTAACAAGATATACTATTTCAGGAAGTGTCCATTGCTTTCCAAGTAGCACCTATCTTGAGCCATACATTAAAATATGAGGCTTGCATACATTCATTTTGTGATCTTGAGAGAGACATTTATTTTCCTAAAATTTGAGACAAGGGGTAAATTATGCTAATGCATTGCAGTATATTTGGCAGGGTTATGTACTAATAAGATTTATAAAGAGGTTTATAACTGAAAATTCTAACTTTTTTTTTTTTTTTTTTTTTTTTTTTTTTTTTTTTTTGCAGTACGCGGGCCTCTCACTGTTGTGGCCTCTCCCATTGCGGAGCGCAGGCTCCGAACGCACAGGCTCAGCGGCCATGGCTCACGGGCGCAGCTGCTCTGCAGCATGTGGGATCTTCCCAGACCGGGGCACGAACCCGTGTTCCCTGCATCGGCAGGCGGACTCTCAACCACTGCGCCACCAGGGAAGCCCGAAAATTCTAACTTTTATTTTAACTTTGAAAAGATACATAATTCAGAATATTCTTAATTAATCAATGCTTCAGAGGAAGCTGACTCTTAAGCCGAGAGGCAAGCATGTGGCAACGGGTCATATTTAAATGATAGATTTCTTGGTTTTTGTCTTCACATAAGTGTACGGATTCTGGTTTCTTCTTGCATATGGAACATTGTTGTAAATGGTTTATTGAGGATTCTCAAAGGGATATGGCATAAACATAAAACTTTTATTTTAATAACTTCTTCCTTCCCAAATGCACTGTATAACCATCTTACCTCCTGCTTGGTATGTTGTCTCTTACCAACATCTTGGCCAGAGTCTCTAACTTCCTGTCACTCTGGGCATTAGCTCAGACCTATTTAGGTATCGGAAAATTCTCCAAGACTCTCTTACCATTGACAGGTGTTGTTTCTGTTCCCTCTCCTTGAATCTGGGTGATCTTGGGACTGCTTTGACCATCAGAGAATCACAGAAGTAGTTGCTATGTGATTTCTGAGGTCATAAAATACCAGCTGACATTTTTTCTTGGAGTCCTAGACCACATAATAAGTTTGACTAGCTGGAAGCTGCCATGCTGCAAGGAAGCTCAAGTAACAGGCAGAAGCCTTATTTAACTCTGGTCAAAATTTGAGCCATTAAATTATCCCTGGCTAGGTATCAGTTATGTTAGTGAAAATAACTGACGGAGACTTTCCAGCTGAGGTCCCAGACACTGTGGAACAGAGAAACATCCCCATTATGCTTTTCTGAGGTCTTGATCCACAGAGGCAAGCATAATAAAATAGTTGCTATTTTACACCACTACATTTTAGAATGATATGGTACACAGCGGTAGGTAATCAGAATTGTATGTAAAACTCAGTCTTATTCATTTTAAAATTTCAAATTTGGTGTAAAGATTACCTTCTCCCTGGTATGGATAAGCCTGTTTCTTTATGGCCTAGAGAAAGAAATGGGGAAATACTCTTCTCCCCAACAAAATTTTTAAAATTCCCGCTACCTTGTTCTTCACTCTGGTATGGGCTAGCAAGAAGGGAGAGTGGAGTCTCCCTACATGGGGTGGAGGTAGGCTGCAGACCTCTTTTTGGCAGATTGCCACAGCATGTCTGGCCAGCACTGACCAATAAACAATGCCTCCTGTGTAACAGGTAGCCACATGCTACTTTCCCTATGATGTGTCAACGCTATTAGGAGGGCTTGGAGTCTTCATTCCATCCCCTGCTGCCACCACGATTTACCACCACTACTGTTCTATCCCAGACAGCCTCAACTTTGCAGGACCTTAGAATCACATGGCAGAGGTTTTCAAGATTTCAGGACCTAGGCCTCACCTAAGAGCAATTGAATCAACATTTCTTGGATGTGCACCAAGGCATCAGTATTTTTTAAAACCACTGAGCAGAGATTCCACTTTTTACTGAAATTCTTTTTTCTTTACTTTTTTTTTTAAATTGAAGTATATTTCATTTCAGTGTTAATTTCTGCTGTACAGCAATGTGACTCAGTTATACATATATAGACATTCCTTTTTATATTTCTTTCCATTATGGTTTATCCCAGGACATTGAATATAGTTCCCTGTGCTATACAGTAGGACTTTGTTATCCAACCATTCTATGTGTAATAGTTCAGGCTGCCACTTTTTACACTTGGCTGCACAGTTGAATCACCCGCAGTTAAAAAACAATGATAGTCAACTTATGCCTATAATTTATGAACACCTATAATATGTTGGGACTATGCTATGCTCTTTACTTCTATTAGTTACTCTTCACAGCAAACACACAAAAAAGTTCTATTACCTACACCTTTCAGAGCTGGACACTAATGGTCCGGGAAGTTGAATAACTGGCCCAAAGCTATGTAGTTCATAAATTGCAAAGTCAGGATTGCAGGATTTCTGTCTGACTATGGAACCCCTTTTCATATTTCTATACCGCTGCCTGTGTTCAAGATACCAATATTTTTCCATATGGGTACGGTTTTTTAAAAATACCTTAATGAATTCTTAATTAAAGTTCAAAAAATACCTTTTTACTTAAATTGCAACATGAGCAAAATGCAGAGTTCTTGGGATTTTTCAAAGGAAGTGACCTTCATAAAATATTTCCTATTTGGCCATTTTTCAGGGGACCAGTTTCTTTAAAATTTTTCTTTAATCCTATTGCTGTCCTTACAAAGTATGAAGGGAGAAAATATCATTCTTTTTTTCCTGAGGACTTCAGACTAAAGGACTTTAGAATGTGATGTAGCAGAAAAAATGGAGACTTTGGAATCAGACTGAGGTTCTAGACCTGACTTTGGTAGTAAAGATCTGAGTACTTTGGGGAAAGTTTCTAAATGGTAACCTTAACTGTAAAATGGAGATAATCCCACTTCCTTCATGGGATATGAGAACTAAAACAATAAGATACCGTATGAAGTGCATCCATCTCAGAGCCTAGTGCATAGGAGATATTTAGTAAATGTTAGTCCTTCCACTGCCTTTCCTTTTGTAGCCATGCTTATTTCATTAACCCTGAGGCATTCCAGTGAGAATGAGGATGGACCACAAAGAAAAGATGCTAAGAGCTAGTCCTGCTTTTCAATCCCTGGTCAGGGAATTAAGATCCCACATGCCGCGCAGCATGGCCAAACAAACAAAGCAAAAACACAAATATCATATAATATCATTTATATGTGGAATCTAGAAAAATGGTAGAGATGAACTTATTTGCAAAGCAGAAATAGAGTCACAGATGTAGAGAACAAATTTATGGTTACCAAGTGGGGAAGGGGGTGTGGGATGAATTGGGAGATTGGGATTAACATATATACACTATTGATACTATGTATAAAATGGATAACTAATGAGAACCTATTGTATAGCACAGGAAACTCTACTCAGGGCTCTGTGGTGACCTAAATAGGAAGGAAATCCAAAAAATCGTGGACATATGTATACATATGACTGATTCACTTTGCTGTACAGTAAGAAACTAACACAACATTGTAAAGCAACTATACTCCAATAAAAATTAATAAAAAAGAAGATATTATTAAAGATAAAAAATGGAGCTACTCCTGTTTTGACCATTTATACATAAAGTGATGCTGTGCAGTGGTATTCACAAATGAGAGACACCCTAAATCAATAAAATTTAGTAAGTATTTAAAACACAGTTCCAAAAGGGTAGGAAGGAAGAGGCATGAGGAGACACGGATGACAGAGGATGGGGCAAACTTAGGACCTGTGACTGATTTCAGGAATCCTGTTTTCTGCTGGAATGAGCCAAGGGAAGGTGGAAGAAAATTTATGTAACAAGAGCAGTTGGAATTTGGGTGCAGCCTCCTGGCACGTGTTTATCCTGTGCTTCAATTTCTGGAAGCTGTGCCTATGTGATTTTGGCTGATGCATACCTCGAATCAATCATCTCTCTTTTTGTCATTGTACCAAATTGTGCAATCCTTTCTTATTTGTTTTTGTTAGGATTTCCTTTACTTATCAGTGGCAGGAAAAACTGATCCCTTGAGATTTACTCTGGGACATGATTATTTGCAGTAACTACAATTTAATGAATTCTTAATGATTTCTTCCTAATTTATCCTCTTTTTTCATTCTTAAATATAACCCCTTTGTTCCTGGATGTTTTTGTCTTGGATGCTTTTGAGTAATTATTTAAAAATATATCTGTGGTGCGTGTGTGTGTGTGTTATAAGTATTGTTCAACATACATATAGTATTTGTGCTTCATTATTTTTGTGTGACCTAGCTTTACATCACAAGACAATAATCTGCCACTTCTTACTACCTCCATTGTCAGCTCAGTTCACACAATCAAAATCTGTTGTTCCAATGACCAGATCAGTCTCCTGTCTAGTCTTCTTGGTCCTCACTTTCCAGTCTTTTAACACACTGAAGCCAGAGCAATCTTTTTCTCAAGAGAAAGCTACTCCTCTTTGTTTCATATCTTTCAAGGGCATTCTCAGGCTCGGGGAGCATGATCTGGCCTCTGCCTGGCCCTCCAGCCCCTCTCATACATGTTCACCTCTACTCTATGTCCTGGTTACATTGCCCACTTAAGAGTTACCTGTAGACCTTTTTCTCTCTCTCTCTCCTCCTGCCCCCTGCACCTGTAATTCTCTCTCCTTTGGGAAGCTCATTCTTACCCCACAGCTTCTTTTTTGCCTGCTTGTTTAAGACCCCACTTAGATATCACTTCTCACTGGGGACCTTCTCTCGTGTCCTCCAGACTGGTTTATGTATTTTTTCATTACTCCCATTGTCTGTGCCTGTCATGACACCATACTCCTTTCAAATTATTTGACTGCCCCATCAGGGTAGGGGCCTTGCCTTATGAGGTAGGCACTAAATGAATATTTGTTACATGAATGAGTGAATGAATAAAGACACTGTCTTGAGGCAGTGTGGCCCAGCAGGTAAAGAAGCTGGAGTCAGATGACCTGAGTCTGGCTCCTGGCTCCACACCTAACTAGGTGTGTGATCTCTGGCAAGTTACCTCTCCTATATTTCTTTCTTTCTTTTTTCTTTTTTTGACATCTTTATTGGACTATAATTGCTTTACAATGGTGTGTTAGTTTCTGCTGTATAACAAAGTGAATCAGCTATATGTATACATATATCCCCATATCCCCTCCCTCTTGCGTCTCCCTCCCACCAACCCTATCCCACCCCCTAGGTGGACACAAAGCACTGAGCTGATCTCCCATAGCAGTGCTATGTGGCTGCTTCCCACTAGCAATCGATTTTACATTTGGTAGTGTATATATGTCCATGCCACTCTCTCACTTCATCCCAGTTTACCCTTCCCCCTCCCCGTGTCCTCAAGTGCATTCTCTACGTCTCTGTCTTTATTCCTGTCCTGCCCCTAGGCTCATCAGAACCATTTTTATTTTATTCTATATATATGTGTTAGCATACAGTATTTGTTTTTCTCTTTCTGACTGACTTCCCTCTGTATGACAGACTCTAGGTCCATCCACCTTATTACAAATAACTCAATTTCGTTTCTTTTTATGGCTGAGTAATATTCCATTGTATATATGTGCCACATCTTCTTTATCCATTCATCTTTCAATGGACACTTAGGTTGTTTCCTTGTCCTGGTTATTGTAAATAGAGCTGCAATGAACACTGTGGTACATGTCTCTTTTTGAATTATGGTTTTCTCAGGGTATGTTCCCAGTAGTGGGATTGCTGGGTCATATGGTAGTTCTAGTTTTAGTGTTTTAAGGAACTTGCATACTGTTCTCCATAGTGCCTGTATCAATTTACATTCCCACCAACAGCACAAGAGGGTTCCCTTTTCTCCACACCCTCTCCAGCATTTATTGTTTTCAGATGTTTTGATGATGGCCATTTTGACCGGTGTGAGATGATACCTCACTGTAATTTTGATTTGGATTTCTCTAATGATTAGTGATGTTGAGCATCCTTTCATGTGTTTGTTGGCAATCTGTATATCTTCTTTGGAGAAACGTCTATTTAGGTCTTCTGCCCATTTTTGGATTGGGTTGTATGTTTTTTTTGATATTGAGGTGCATGAGCTACTTGTATATTTTGGAGATTAATCCTTTGTCAGTTGCTTCATTTGCAAATATTTTCTCCCATTCTGAGGGTTGTCTTTTAGTCTTGTTGATGGTTTCCTTTGCTGTGCAAAAGCTTTTAAGTTTCACTAGGTCTCATTTGTTTATTTTTGTTTTTATTTCCATTTCTGTAGGAGGTGGGTCAAAAGGATCTTGCTGTGACTTATGTGGTAGAGTGTTCTGCCTATGTTTTACCCTAAGAGTTTTACAGAGTCTGGCCTCACATCTAGGTCTTTAATCCATTTTGAGTTTATTTTTGTGTATGGTGGTAAGAAGTGTTCTAATTTCATTCTTTACATGTAGCTGTCCAGTTTTCCCAGCACCACTTATTGAAGATGATGTCTTTTCTCCATTGTATATTCTCGCCTCCTTTATCAAAGATAAGGTGACCATCATATGTGTGTGGGTTTATCTCTGGGCTTTCTATCCTGTTCCATTGATCTATATTTCTGTTTTTGTGCCAGTACCATACTGTCTGGATTACTGTAGCTTTGTAGTACAGTCTGAAGTCAGGGAGCTTGATTCCTCCAGCTCTGTTTTTCTTTCTCAAGATTGCTTTGGCTAGTCAGGGTTTTTTGTGTTTCCATACAAAAATGTGAAATTTTTTGTTCTAGTTCTGTGAAAAATGCCATTGGTAGTTTGATAGTTATTGCACTGAATCTGTAGATTGCTTTGTGTAGTATAGTCATTTTCATAATGTTGAGTCTTCCCATCTAAGAACATGGTATATCTCTCCATCTGTTTGTATCATCTTTAATTTCTTTCATCAGTGTCTTATAGTTTTCTGCATACTGGTCTTTTGTCTCCTTAGATAGGTTTATTCCTAGGTATTTTACTCTTTTTTGTTGCAATGGTAAATGGGAATGTTTCCTTAATTTCTCTTTCAGATTTTTCATCATTAGTGTATAGGAATGCCAGAGATTTCTGTGCATTAATTTTATATCCTGCTACTTTACCAAATTCATTGATTAGCTCTAGTAGTTTTCTGGTAGCATCTTTGGGATGCTCTATGTATAGTATCATGTCATCTGCAAACAGTGACAGTTTTACTTATTCTCTTTTGATTTGAATTCCTTTTTCTTCTCTGATTGCTATGGCTAAAACTTCCAAAACTATGTTGAATAATAGTGGTGAGAGTTGGCAACGTTTTCTTGTTCCTGAAATTAGTGGAAATGCTTTCAGTTTTTCACCATTGAGAATGATGTTGGCTGTGGGTTTGTCATATGTGACCTTCATTATGTTGAGGTAGGTTCCCTCTATCGGCATAGGTTCCCTCTTCTACTTTCTGGAGAGTTTTTCAACATCATAAAAGGGTGCTGAATTTTGTCGAAAGCTTTTTCTGCATATATTGAGATTATCGTATGGTTTTTATTCTTCAGTTTGTTAATAATGTGTATCACATTGATTGATTTGCATATATTGAAGAATCTTTGCATTCCTGGGATAAATGCCACTTGATCATGGTGTATGATCCTTTTAATGTGCTGTTGGATTCTGTTTGCTAGTATGTTGTTGAGGAGTTTTGCACCTATGTTCATCAGTGATATTGGCCTGTAGTTTTTTTTTTTGGTGGGGGGACACCTTTGTCTGCTTTTGGTATCAGGGTGTGATGGTGGCCTTGTAGGATGAGTTTGGGAGTGTTCCTCCCTCTGCTATATTTTGGAAGAGTTTGAGAAGGATAGGTGTTAGCTCTTCTCTAAATGTTTGATAGAATTCACCTGTGAAGCCATCTGGTCCTGGGCTTTTATTTCAGGGAAGATTTTAAATCACAGTTTCAATTTCAGTACTTTTGATTGTTTGGTTTATACTTTCTATTTCTTCCTGGTTCAGTCTCAGAAGGTTGTGCTTTTCTAAGAATTTGTCCATTTCTTCCAGGTTGTCCATTTTATTGGCATATAGTTGCTTGTAGTAATCTCTCATGATCCTTTGTATTTCTGCAGTGCCAGTTGTTACTTCTCCTTTTACATTTCTAATTCTATTGATTTGAGTCTTCTCCCTTTTTTCTTGATGAGTCTGGCTAGCGGTTTATCAATTTTGTTTATCTTCTCAAAGAACCAGCTTTTAGTTTTATTGATGTTTGCTATTGTTTCCTTCATTTCTTTTTTTTCATTTATTTCTGATCTGATCTTTATGATTTCTTTCCTTCTACTAACATTAGGGGTTTTTTGTTGTTCTTCTTCTTCTTTCTCTAATTGCTTTAGTTGTAAGGTTAGGTTGTTTATTTGAGATGTTTATTGTTTCTTGAGGTAGGGTTGTATTGCTATAAACTTCCCTCTTATAACTACTTTTGCTGCATCCCATAGGTTTTGGGTTGTCGTGTTTTCATTGTCATTTTTTTCTAGGTATTTTTTGATTTCCTCTTTGATTTCTTCAGTGATCTCTTTGTTATTTAGTAGTGTATTGTTTAGCCTCCATGTGTTTGTATTTTTTACAGATTTTTTCCTGTAATTGATATCTAGTCTCATAGTGTTGTGGTCACAAAAGATACTTGATAGGATTTCAATTTTTTAAAATTTACCAAGGCTTGATTTGTGACCCAAGGTATGATCTATCCTGGAGAATGTTCTTTGTGCATTTGAGAAGAAAGTGTATTCTGTTTTTTTGGATGGAATTGCGTATAAATATCAGTTAAGTCCATCTTGTTTAATGTGTCATTTAAAGCTTGTGTTTTGTTATTTATTTTCATTTTGGATGATCTGTCCATTGGTGAAAGTGGGGTGTTAAAGTCCCCTACTATTATTGTGTTACTGTTGATTTCCCCTGTTATGGCTGTTAGCATTTGCCTTATGCATTGAGGTGCTCCTATGTTGGGTGCATAATATTTACAATGGTTATATCTTCTTCTTGGATTGTTCTCTTGATCATTATGTAGTGTCTTTCTTTGTCTCTTCTAATAGTCTTTATTTTAAAGTCTATTTGGTCTGATATAAGAACTGCTACTCCAGCTTTCTTTGATTTCCATTTGCATGGAAGATCTTTTTCCATCCCCTCACTTTCAGTCTGTAGGTATCCCTAGGTCTGAAATGGGTCTCTTGTAGGCAGCATATATATGGGTCTTGTTTTTGTATCCATTCAACCAGTGTATGTCTTTTGTTTGGAGCATTTAACCCATTTACATTTAAGGTAATTATTGATATGTATGTTCCTATTACCATTTTACTTATTGTTTTGGGTTTGTTATTGTAGGTCTTTTCCTTCTCTTGTGTTTCCTGCCTAGAGAAGTTCCTTTAGCATTTGTTGTAAAGCTGGTTTAGTGGTGCTGAATTCTCTTAGCTTTTGCTTGTCTGTAAAGCTTTTAATTTCTCTGTTGAATCTGAATGAGATCCTTGCTGGGTAGAGTAATCTTGGTTGTACGTTTTTCCCTTTCATCACTTTAAATATGTCCTGACACTCCCTTCTGGCTTGCAGAGTTTCTGGTGAAAGATCAGCTCTTAACCTTAGGGGGATTCCCTTTTATATTATTTGTTGTTTTTCCCTTGTTGCTTTTAATATGTTTTCTTTGTATTTAATTTTTGATAGTTTGATTAGTATGTGTCTTGGCATGTTTCTCCTTGGATTTATCCAAGGGACCCTCTGTGCTTCCTGGACTTGATTAACTATGTCCTTTTCCCATATTACAGAAGTTTTCAACTATAATCTTTTCAAATATTTTCTCAGTCCCTTTCTTTTTCTCTTCTTCTGGGACCCCTGTAATTTGAATGTTCGTGCACTTAATGTTGTCTCAGAGGTCTCTGAGACTGTCCTCCATTCTTTTCATTCCTTTTTTTTTATTCTGCTCTGCAGTAATTAGTTCCACTATTTTATCTTCCAGGTCACTTATCCATTCTTCTGCCTCAGTTATTCTAGTATTGATTCCTTCTAGAGAATTTTTAATTTCATTTATTGTGTTGTTCATCATTGTTTGTTTGCTCTTTCATTCTTCTAGGTCCTTGTTAAACGTTTCTAGTATTTTCTCCAATCTATTTCCAAGATTTTGGATCATCTTTACTATCATTATTCTGAATTCTTTTTCAGGTAGACTGCCTATTTCCTCTTCATTTGTTTGGTCTGGTGGGTTTTTACCTTCCTCCTTCATCTGCTGTGTACTTCTCTGTCTTCTCATTTTGTTTATCTTACTGTGTTTGGGGTCTTCTTTGTCAGCCTGCAGGTTCATCGTTCCTGTTGTTTTTGGTGTCTGCCCCCAGTGGGTGTGGTTGGTTTAGTGGCTTGTGTAGGCTTCCTTTTAGAAGTGACTGATGCCTGTGTTCTGGTGGGTGGGGCTTGATCTTGTCTTTCTGGTGCGCCAGGCCGTGTCCATTGTTGTGTTTTGGGATGACTGAGATCTTAGTATGATTTTAGGCAGCCTCTCTCCTGATGGGTGGGGTTGTGTTCCTGTCTTGCTAGTTTTTTGGCATGGGGCGTCCAGCACTGGAGCTTGCTTGCCGTTGGGTGGAGCTGGGTCTTAGTGTTGAGACAGAGATCTCTGGGAGAGCTCTCACAGATTGATAGTACTTGGGGCCAGGACGTCTGGTGGTCCAATGTCCTGAACTCGGCTTTTCCACCTCAGTGGCTCAGGCTTGACTGGAGCACCAAGGGTGGAGCACCAAGACCTCATCAGCCACGCAGCTGGGGTAGATGCCGCTGGATGGACACTTGTGAGAAGAGCTCAGAATTATCAAGAAAGTGGCCATTGGCAAGTGAAACCACAAGAGAAGAGACCCGTGCTATGCCTGGTACTGCTGAGCAATTTTCAGACTTCAGCTCATTCTGGCAACAGGGCGACTGGGTCAGCGATGCGAGGCAGGACGGGGTCTGTGAGGTGGGTGGGGCTCCGCCGTTACATGGCCTGAGGGGCCCGGTCGAAGTCTCGGGGAAGGCCGGCAGCGGCCATATCTCCGGCCTCCGGCGGCTGCGGCCTCTTTGGGGTCTCCCTCCCCGTGTCAAGTTGCTCTCACTCCTGCTTTGGCGGCCGTGCCTCTACCCTGAGCTTCTTCACCAGGCTAGCACTTGCTGAGGCTCCTCAGTTTCTTAATGGTAAACAGGGATAAGAATAGGAACCATCTGGTCAGATTATCATAAGCATTAAATGTTAATATGTGTAAATAGAATGGTAACTGCCCATGATACAGTTTCAGTTCATGTTAGCTTTATTTATTATTCCCTAACTTTCTTCTGGCAACTTAGTAGCCAAAGTAGAAGGCACAGCATCTGGCATGGTCTATTAGGAATTGTCTACTTAGCTCAGGAAGAGAATTCACAAGAATTGATTTATAAAATGCTGGATTTTTACAAAAATGCTGCAAATGATTGTGACATATGATGTAGATATCCTATATTATGATGTAGATAACATATGATGTAGATATCCTATATTATAATTATGGAGAAGGTATATCATATCGTTGCTTAAGTTTTTTAAAAATTAATTAATTTATTTATATTTTATTTTTGGCTGCATTTGTTCTTTGTTGCTGTGCACGGACTTCTCATTGCAGTGGCTTCTCTTGTTGCGGAGCATGGGCTCTAGGCACGCGGGCTTCAGTAGTTGTGGCATGCAGGCTCTAGAGCACAGGCTCAGTAGTTGTGGCACACAGGCTCTGTTGCTCTGCGGCATGTGGGATCTTCCAGGACCAGGGCTTGAACCCGTGTGCCCTGCATTGGCAGGAGGATTCTTAACCACTGTGCCATCAGGGAAGCCCCTTAAGTTTTAACATGTACTGGTTAAATATGATTTAAGGAATAAGATCTTTCATACGCTAAACTACAGTAACACAGTCTTGATGGCAGAAAGAAGTACATATTAGAGGTCTTTCTCTAAAAACTGTATTTGAGATGCTGATCAAAATTTAGCTAGAGGAAGGTACGGAATTTTTCAGATATGAAACATTGATGAAGACCTAGAGGGAAGCTGTCAGGCAGCTCATAAATTGGAGAAAGATCATGTTTCACTGAAGTCAAGAGTGATGGTGTGACTATGTGACTAATATTTCTCATTTTACTGGGTGCAGAAATAAGAGACAAATGAAAGAGAGAGAGAGCGAGAGAGACCTGGAAGGAATTTTATATTTTTCATCGTAAGCTGTAGGATCTAGCTATAAACCACACTTTTTAAGGCGATCATATGTTGGCTGAAAGTGCTTGCCAGGTCTCTGAACACACAGACGCCGAGAAGCCAGATAAACTCTGGGAAACTCGTTTTCCAAATTAAGAGATGTCGCCATGAATTTGAATTAGTTAAGCCAGAGGAAAAAAACAGGATTTGACTCAGCAGTGATTCAGAAATGTTAGAGGTTAGTAACTGAGATAACTACACCTAGGTAATAATGTAGATGATACTGGATGTTTGAGTGTAATGTTCTTTAAAATTTATATTTTGGTTATTTTGGGAAAAACATCAACTAAATGAAAATAGTACTCTATTACATTTTCTTGGGTTTAGTTACGTCTGTCTGTAGGAAACAGCTTTTTGGATAGGAAGGCCGTGTTCAATGGAATGAACAGCTCCATGAATAAACAAGTAAGAGATCTTGTACTTGCCTTGAAGCAGTACTGGCCGATGGTTAAATACAGCTGAGTCGAATGGCCTGGGTCTATGTCCTACTGCAAGGCAATGAATTAAAGGGACACTTCTAACTTCACTAATGCTATATTTATAAAGCTAAGCGTAAGATATACCCAATTTTGTACATGTCATAATTGTGATGATCTCTTCCTATTTAATAGAAGTTTGAAGCACATATGGCCATTTAGGTATGGGGCTTATTTTAAAATCATGTGATATGTTAAAAGTATTGTGTAGTTTCACACCAGGCAGTAAGGTAGACCCCAGACATTGCCATGGCAAGGAGTCTGAAAGCTTTTCCTCACTTTATCTCATTATCTCATTCTTCTTTCCATCTCCTACTAAAAGACTAAGTTTTACAAGAGGGACCAAGCTGAATTCTAAGTAAATGAGGTGGTGTATAAAAAGCACATAACCCAGAGCCTGGCACACAGAAAATGATCAATGGACATGTTTTTTGCTCTTACTGTTATCATCAGTGGTAGAGATATTTATCTTTGCAATATGTTGGATGCTTTGCTGGGTCCTTTATAATTGTTATCACATCTACAACTCAAAAGAATGATGAGAAATAGGTGACATTTCTCAGGGGGCTCAGAAAAATTCAGGAGTTTGTTCTTGAGGGTAGGGGGTAGAGCCAGCATTTAAGCCCGATTGGTCCAATACTGGAGTCCTTTCCTCCACACCTCTTAGTCACTCTCCTGCTGATTTCTGGAATTCCAAAGGAGGCTAAGTGGACTTTAGTATGAGGGGGCCATGGAAAACCATTCTTCTGTCCAACCTCTGGTTTCCAGGTTTTATATTTGAATAACTTGATTAATAAGCTGGAATTCACATTATATATATCAATACTTCTATTTGGCCCAAAGGCAAGTATATACTTTCATTAAAGTAAATTCTCATATATCAAATTATATCTTTCTTGGAATTTCATTATAAAATTGGTAATCTGTTCATTAAATATTCTGACCACATGATTTAATATACATCACATTGAAACAGCGACAAAACTGTAAACAGCAACTATTTAAGAGGCAAATTGAATACATTTTAACAAGTTAAAAACTTATTGATGTAAATCCTAGACATTTTGATTTGAAACAAAGCTTAAAAGTCTAAAACAGTTTTCCAACAAAGTCTAAAACAATTCAAACGTTAGAATTGTCTTGGGGAGCTTTGACAGGACATCAGCAACAAAAGCACACGGGAGACCCTCCTCCATAGTGTATGTTTTCACCGTCAGAGAATAGGCATTGTTTGGAAGCTCCCCCTGGTAATTCTAATGGGCAGTCAGGGCTGACAGTCTTGTCTGAAGGAAAAGTAGGAGCACATAATTGAACAGGACCATAATATTTGATGAAATGAATTAAGTACATGGGGCTAAAAACCAAAATCAATGCCCACATCTGTCCAGCATCCATTAAAGAATCTTCCTTTGATCTTGAAACCTCTTCAGGTGCTATTGCCTTCCCTCAGATACTTGTCTCTAAAGAGCAGAGGCTGCTCCTGTCCTATTTCCTCACTTTTAGATGCATCTCAAGTCAGCAGCCACGATCTCCAACCTGCTGAACCTGAACTGAGCTTCCACCACTAATTGATTTAATACATGTTAATATATCATCAATACATTAGATATAATAATAAAATATAATACATGATATAATCAAAACATAATACACAATAATATCAATATACATTGAACACCTACCTGAAAACTGCTATGGGTCATAAGCTGTGCTATTTTAATGCCTTACTTTTTAGGGATTGATACGATTATAGAGCTGAATAAAGCTTTGGACACCACCTTATCCTTTGGTTCTCAAATTAGTCGTTTGCTTGTTTTTTAAAGCAACACATCCCTTTATTTGGGAAGCTTATTTGAAATGTCAATAATGAAAGAGAGGGTGGCGTTGCTTTGTTTGAGTGGTGGTGGTGGCAGATGGGCAGTTGTGTCCTGCCCAGCTTTTCAGCCGCCTTCCCCTCAGAGCTAGCCCTTGGAGATTTATACAGATCCTCTGTGTCTCTGAGAAGCACACCCATCTAGTCTTGATCCCTTTCAGACAGAACACAGGGCATGCCTACTGCCTTCAGGAAGCTTCTAGGTTTTGTAAATAAAATTACCTATCAGTGGTAAAACATTATAGCTCAAGAGCTCACATTTATATTATATTTATTATGCTCCAGGCACATTTCTAAGTATGTCACAGGTTGCAACTTATTTAGTCTTCACAACAGTATTGTGATTGTGGTTATTACTACACTCACTTTATGGTTGAGGACATAGAAGCAGGAGATATTACGTCACTTGCTGGTGTCACACAGTGACATTTAATGACATTTACGTGACTCCCTGTCACACAGGGAGTGCAGATAAGAGTCATGCTCTTAATCACCAGTCCCCTGCCTGATATATACATGGTGTGTATCTGGTAACCTACACGGCATATGTACTATATCTTTGTGCAAATACATTACTTAACCAATAGATCTTTAGAAGTAATGGCTTATCATGTTGTAGACGCTGGAGATACAGGACTGAATAAGAAAGAAAAGGTACCTGCCCTCATGGACCCTGGTAGAAAGACAGACACATCTGTAAATAAATAAGGAAATAAGATGATTGGGGTAGGAATAATGCTATTAAGAATGTACCGCAGGGTAAAGCTGTAAGAGTGACTGGGGGGAGGGTACATTCTACCTCATATAGACTTACTAGACCTCGCTGCTCAAAGGGTGTCAGCAGCTGGGAGCATCAGTGTCACTTGAGAGCTGGTTGCAAAGACAGAATCTTGGCAACCACCTGACCTACCCCAGAATCAGAATCTGTACTTCTACAAGCTCCCCAGGTGACTCGTGTGCACAGTTAAGCTTGAGAGCACTGAGAAACAGAGAGCAGGTTTCTGTTGCTTAGTGGTCAGGATTCATTTTCCCCCCACCCCTCCCATTCACACACACACACACACACACACACACACACACACACACACACACACACTCTGGTTATGTGTATATAAGTGAATAATATAGACTTTGCATTTTGATATATCATATTATAATATAAAAACATTCCTACTTGGGGCCTCCCTGGTGGCGTAGTGGTTGAGAGTCCGCCTGCCGATGCAGGGGACATGGGTTCGTGCCCCGGTCCGGGAAGATCCCACATGCCGCGGAGCGGCTGGGCCCGTGAGCCATGGCCGCTGAGCCTGCGCGTCTGGAGCCTGTGCTCCACAACGGGAGAGGCCACAACAGTGAGAGGCCCGCATACTGCAAAAAAACCCCAAAAAACAAAAAACCCCCCAAAAAACATTCTTACTCTATTTGCAATGTATTCTCAGAAACGTCATCATTTAAAAACTGTATTTTGTCATAGGACAAATGATATAATTGGGGGTTATATTGCTGATTCAACATGAAACGGTTCATAGCTCTGACTAAAAACATCATAAAAGAAAAGCTGTAAGTAAAATTTCTATATTCCCCTTTAAAATAGGCAATTTAATGCTTCAACTCCAATTAAATGAATAAAAATATAACATTAATTATATAAAGAGCTTCAATTCGCTGCAAAAATATGCAGTGTATAAAAATATGACTCCAATATAAATGTGCTCTAAATTAGTATGCCAGTTTGAAGCATCATTTAAACATTTAATTAGATGACTGTGTTTGCATTTTGAAGGGAAGATTCATAATTTTCCAGATCACTTTAAAAAAAATCCAATTTTATTTATGCTTATACAACCTTTTTTTCCTGAGGAAATTCCCTATAACAAGTAACATTCAGAATCATACCAATTACCTTAGGGTTTTAAGAAATGACTACTCAGAATACGGAAGTATTATTTCAGGAAAGGTTTGTGACATGTTTCTTATCAAAATCATTTAGAAAACTGAAAACTACCCAACATTCCTCTTTGTGCTGCTCAGTTTCCTCCAAGCTTTCATATAGAAAAAGACAAAAGCCACTGGGCAAAAAGAAGTACAATGTACTCATGTCATTTGAAAGTCAGTTGAATGGGCATCAGTGAAGGGGAACCCTCTTATCCCAGTTTACCCAGGACTTTCCCTGGTTTAGCACTGACTGTCCCAAATGCCAGGAACCCTCTCAGTCCCTGGAAAACTGGAACAGCTGATCACTCTAGGTCAATAAAGACCAATTAAGAAAAAAACTAAAAATGCATTTCAACACAACAATCACAGAATTGTGACCACAATATTGTACTTTATTTTTCTACTTTCAGTGAAAACTCCAAAAGATAGTTAAAATTCAACAACATCACATAGTATCAAATGTTAATTTAAAAGTATCAAATGAATAGAACAGATATCTTTGAAAAAATATAGAAATTGCTATCCCCTTCTTCCCTTTCTCAGTATTGTGGTGTAGCCTATTTGAGACAAAGAGAAGAAAAGAAAGTAGAACAATAAGCATTACTTTCATTATTCACCAGAGCGCTGGGCTCCAAAATAGAGGCAAATTAAGAAAATATTAGAGATTCCAGCTTTATTCATTTAATTTGCCTAAAACTGAAAAATATAAACTCAGCTTTATTCATATGTAATATACAGATTAATAACACAGAAGTTCCTGACTTAATTTTTGCCAAAGTAATTAAAAGATGTATTAAAAGATGGCACGCATAATTCAAGCAATATAGTTTCACTGACTTTTCCTGTAAAGATAAATGGTAGTTAGAATAATGCTGTATAGCACAGATTTTTGACAAATAAACACACTTAATCTGTCCCTTCAAAGTAAATACGACATTTCAACAATAAGAAAGTATTTATTTTTCAAAAGAAACATGTGGTATGCAAAAAGTCTTTTGAAACAGTTTGAAAACATTTCCAATGTGAAATCCAAAAATGGATATTGAGATCATGCAAGAAAATCCAAGACATACCCACCACTTATAACTGTGTTTCTTAAACTGAGATATATATATATATATATATATATATATATATATACTTATGAATGTGCTAGTAAGAGCAGATTAACACAAGATAAATGTGTCATAATTTTGGGCTATCAATTGTACTCAAAGATCAGCGATAAAAATATTACTTTATATTGTAATAAAATGATTATATTTTAGAGTAATGACAAAAAATTACAATGAAATGTTAAACTTCAAATGAATTTTGAAGTTTGTACCAAGTCCCCAGCTTTGATAAGGAGAGTTGGGAAGGAGGTGTAAGGGGGACTAACTGCAAGTTCCAGTTCTTGTAGCATCAGGGGTACGTACATTCACAAAAAAGTCTGAGGTTTACTATCGCCCTATAAGGAGCTGTCATGACATTTATATAATATTTTGGAATTGCTTTCTAATTGTTTTAGATACAATTTTTCTTCTCATTTAGATTGTGTTCTTCTCCAGGACAGGGTTATATTTCTCATTTGTATTTAAGGATAGTACTAAGGTTATAGTAGCTTTTAATTAAAAAAAGAAAGGAAAAGTCTTGAATAGCTGTTGAATGTTTTATGTATTACTAGTGGGCATATAAATAGAACTTATCACTTTGGAAAATAGACTGCCATTATCTCTTAATGCTGAATATTCATATATCAGGTGACCTGGCAATTCTACCCTTAGGAATATATCCAAGAGAAACTCTTGCCAATGTATAATGGGCAAGGTAAGAACACCCTGTAAGAATGTTCATAGCAGTATTGTTCACAATAGCAAAAACCTGGAAAAAACTCCAATGCTAAACAACAGGAGAGTGGATTAAAGAACTATTGTATAACCACACAGTAGAATATTATACAGCATTCTTAACTAATAAAATACTGTAACACTTACCACAGGATAAATGTTACATATTCAATATCAAGTGGAAAATACCAAGTACCAAGAGATTATCTACAGCTTGCTACCTTTTTTTAATAAAGGTGAAAACAAAAGTATACATGTTTTAGAAATATATACAGATAAAAATGTTTTTAAATGCTTGTTGAATTTAATATAATTTTAAAACTGATGATTTTCTTATGCTGTACTTCATAAGCATTAGATTTTAATTAAGTTTCTGGTAAGCTAAAATATTTTTCTTACAGTTTTCTACATGAAAAGCATATCAACTGTTAATATAACATTTTACTGCTATCCATTTTTTATTCCTTTTATTTATTTTTCTTGCCTTATGGAACTGGCTATTACCTCCAGTATATTGTAAATGACAGAAACATTGCAGAGAAATAGTGAAATATATACGAAATATATCATATTCAAGTATTAGAAGATTCAAGATTAAGATATAAATTTCCCCAGAAATGATCTATAGACAACACTATTCAGAATAAAATCTCAGAATGCTTTAAGAATTTTTTTAGTTTCTAAAATTTTTATGGACTGCAAAGGACCAAGAATAGCCAAAAAATTCTGAAAAAACAAGAAAAACATTGGATAATTTACATGTCTGATTTTAAAACACACTTTAAAATTACCATAATTGAGATAGTATAATATCTGTGTAAGGATAGACCAAAAGAGCCAAAGGAAAGAGTAGCCCAGAAATTGTTCCACAGTTACACGGTAATCAATTTTTGACAAAATGCCAAGTCAAATCAATGGGGGAAATAATTTCAATAAATGGTGTGGAAAATTTGGATGCCTATATGAGGAAGAAAATTAACCTTGATATCTACCTCATGCCACCTGCAAAAATGTATTTAAGATGGAAAATAGACCTCAATGTAAAAGCTAAAATGATAAAACTTCCAGAAAAGACATAGGAGAATAGTTTCAAGATTTTACAATTGGCATAGATTTCTAGGATGGGACTCAAAAAACACTAATCATAAAAAGCAAACTTGATAGGGGGGACTTCAGAATAATATACCAACAAAAAATTAAAAGGCAAGCCACAGAAAAGACTGGGATCAAATGTTCTGTCTGTCTTTCTCTCTCACTCTCACTTACACTATATGTGTATATGCCTCTTGTATCCAGAACACATAAAAGAACTCTTAGATATCAGTAATAAAAGTACAAATAATCAATAGACAATGGGCAAAAACTTGAATAGATACTACCCAAAAGAAAATATGGGGATGGCAAATAGACACTTGAAAAGGTGAAAAGATTATTATTAGTTGTCACTGAAATAGAAATACACCTCAGTGTTTAAAAGATTGACAGTATCAAGTATTGGAGAGCATGTGTGGAATGCTTACACATTGCTGATGGAAGTGTAAAATGTTACAAAATTTGAAAAACAATTTGGCAATTTCTTATAAAGTTATACATACACCTATATGACCCCCAGCAATTCCATTTCTAGGGAAATAAGGGAGCTAAAAATATATATCTACAAAAAACATGTACAAGAATATTTATAGTAGCTTTATCTACAACAGTCCAAAGCTGAAACAACCCAAATGTCTTTCAACAGGCGAATGGATAAACAAATTGTGTTTCAGCCATACAAATGTATACTCAGCAATAAAGTGAATGAACTACTCACACATGCAATAAATAACATGGTTGAATCTACTTTCTGATTCCTTTACATAAGCCTTAAGATCAGGCAAAACTAAACTATGTTAATAGAAATCAGATCAGCATTGCCTGGAGGAGGAGAAGGGGGAGAAGGCAAAGGGGCATGAGGGACTTTTCTGAGATGCTGGAAATGTTGTACTCTGTGATTGGCATTACACATATGTCTACATTGTCAAAAGTCACAGAACTGCACACTTAAAATCGTGCAGCTAATGGTGCATAAATTTTATCTCCTTAAAGTTGATTAAACAAAACCAAATGCAATTAAGAGATTGAAAGTCAAGACACAGGATGAGAAAAAAACTGACAAAGGACATATGTCCAGAATGTACACTTGAAAAATATCTTCTTGGGACTCATTAAGAAAAATACAGACAATCCAATAGAAAATGGCAAAAGACTAAAGTAAGACTTTACATAATAGGATTTTGAAATAGTGATTATATTATAATAGGATTTTGAAATGGTGATTATATTTATGAAATGGGATTAATATCTTAGAAATGTAAGTTAAAACCACAGTGAAATATCATTACATGACTACCAGAATGGGTGAAACTTAAAAATGAACAATGCCAATTGTTTTGATGGATGTGAAACAATTGGAACTCTCATACATCACTAGTAGGAATGTATTTTAAACAACCATTTTGGAAAATTGTTAGGCAGTATCTACTAATGCTGAACATCTGCATACCCTTTGACCTAGCAATTCTACTCCTAGTTTTATACCCAATACATACATGTATATTCATCACCAGAAACATTTGTATGTTCATGGTAACTTTATTCATAATAGCCCCAAAATAGAAACAACCCACATGCCCACCAATAGTAAAATGAATACATACATTGTAGTATATTCATACACAACAATGAAATATGCATATTATGGCTACTCCTAATAACAGGGACGAATTCTGCAAAAATAATGTAGAGCTAAAGAAGCCAGACACAAGACTGTATACCATACAGTCTCACTTACATGAAGTTTACAAAAACAGGCAAAATTTATGGTGTTAGTTTCAGAATAGTGGCTATCTTTTAGGGACACAGGTAATTATTGGGAGGCGACACCAGGGATTCATCTGGGGTAATGGGAAATTTGATATATTGATCTAGGTTGTGGTTAAATACATGTATTCACATACATGTGAATTAAAAAATTTAAGTTGTACACTTATGATTTGTTCATTTTTCTGTATGTATGCTTTACTTCAATAAAAGGTTTATTAAAATAAAAGAAATGATGAAGGCCTGAAGCAGTGGGAATAGAGAGAAGGGGAGAAAAGTACCAGATATTAAGGATATTACAGAGGAAAAATCCACGGGATTTGGTGATTGGTTTTGAGGAAGCCAGAGGAATCATAGAAGAGAAAAAGGTAGACTGGCAGAAGGCAGTTGATACTATTAATGGAAGTTGACATATAAACGACAAGAAGTTCGAATTGAGGAGGGATATGTGTGTAGTAAGATAATAAGGTGGAAGTACTGAGTTAAGAAATTTTGGGACCATGAATATGCCCAGGGGTAATTGAAAATAAAGATCTAAAGGTTAGAAATAGGTTAGGGATAGAGATATTGTCCTATTATCATTATCATATGAGGTAGTTTTTCCATCATTATTATTATTATTTTTTTTAATTTTATTTATTTTTGGCTGTGTTTGGTCTTTATTCCTGTGTGCAGGTTTCCTCTAGTTGTGGTAAGCAGGGGCTACTTTTTGTTGCAGTGCGTGGGCTTCTCGTTGCAGTGGCTTTTCTTGTTGCAGAACACGGGCTCTAGGCATGTGGGCTTCAGTAGTTGCAGAGCATGGGCTCAATAGTTGTGGCTCGTGGGCTCTAGAGCGCAGGCTCAGTAGTTGTGGCACACTGGCTTAGCTGCTCTGCGGCATGTGGGATCTTCCTGGACCAGTGATCGAACCCGTGTCCCCTGCATTGGCAGGCAGATTCTTAACCACTGGGCCACCAGGGAAGTCTCTCCATCATTATTATATGAGGTATTTAGGTTACCCCTTTTTGTGGATTTCATCTTGACTTTATTACACACTATGGCATGGTGTGTAAATGTATCTCTTTTGACTCTTCTAATTGCTCCTTCCTTATATATAACCTCATCTGTTTTTGAATTGATTGGATGGAGGTTTCCCACTTCACCTGACTTCCTATATAAGAGCTCTTAATTGTTTGTTTTTAATATGATTTTGGGTGTTATTTCCTTATCTTGGCAACTTTTATGGTAGCACAACCAGTCCATTCTAAATTTGTTTGCATTGTGTGGTAAAATGCCTTTTTCTGTGTTTGAGGTTTGTTGAGTTTCTTGGGTATATATGTCTATGGTTTTCATCAAATTTGGAAAAGTTTTCAGCCATTATATCTTAAAATTTTTTTTTTCTGTCTCCTCCCTTCCTTTGGGAACTCCAATAACATGTACGTTATGCTGCTGTGGTTGTCACACAGTTACCTGATGCTATTTTGTCTTCTTTTCTTTTCTTTCCTCCCTTTCCTTCTTTCTTTGTTCAATTGTTTATTCTATTTTATTTTGGACAGTTTCTATTGCCATGTCTTTAAATTAACTAATCCTTTCCTCTACAGTGTCTAATCTGCTGTTAATCCCATCTAATTGATGGAGTATTCATTTAAAACACTATTTTTTTTCTAATAGTGGGATTTGGGTCTTTTCAATATATCCAATAACTCTACTTAAAATGTTTAATCTTTCCTCTACCTTCTTGAACATATGGAATATATTTACAATAACAGTTTTAATGTCCTTGTCTACTAATTTCATCATTTGTATATCTATTATTTCTTTTTTTTTAACATCTTTATTGGAGTATAATTGCTTTACAATGGTGTGTTAGTTTCTGCTTATAACAAAGTGAATCAGTTATACATATACATATGCTCCCATATCTCTTTCCTCTTGCGTCTCCCTCCTCCCACCCTCCCTATCCCACCCCTCTAGGTGGTCACAAACCACCTAGCTGATCTCCCTGTGCTATGTGGCTGCTTCCCACTAGCTATCTATTTTACGTTTGGTAGTGTATATATGTCCATGTCACTCTCTCACTTTGTCACAGCTTACCCTTCCCCCTCCCCATATCCTCAAGTCCATGCTCTAGTAGGTCTGTGTCTTTATTCCCGTCTAACCCCTAGGTTCTTCATGACCTTTTTTTTTCTTAGATTCCATATATATGTGTTAGCATACGGTATTTGTTTTTCTCTTTCTGACTTACTTCACTCTGTATGACAGACTCTAGGTCCATCCACCTCACTACAATAACTCAATTTCGTTTCTTTTTATGGCTGAGTAATATTCCATTGTATATATGTGCCATATCTTCTGTATCCATTCATCTGTTGATGGACACTTAGGTTACTTCCATGTCCTGGCTATTGTAAATAGAGCTGCAATGAACATTTTGGTACATGACTCTTTTGGGTTTTTTTCTGTGGTATGCGGGCCTCTCACTGTTGTGGCCTCTCCCGTTGCGGAGCACAGGCTCTGGACATGCAGGCTCAGTGACCATGGCTCACGGGCCCAGCCGCTCCGCAGCATGTGGGATCTTCCCGCACCGGGGCACGAACCCGTGTCCCCTGCATCGGCAGGCGGACTCTCAACCACTGCACCACCAGGGAAGCCCTCTTTTTGAATTATTATTTCTTGATCTGTTTCTATTAATTGGTTTTTCTTTTATGATGGATATTCATATTTTCCTGCTTCTTTGTATTCCTGGTAATATTTGATTGGATGCTGTTCATTGTGAATTTTACCATGTTAGAGTCCTGGATATTTTTTTATTCTCATAAATATTCTTGATTTTTATTAAGATGAAGTTATGAAAACAGTCTGATCTTTTCAAGTCTTGCTTTTAAGCTTTGTTAAGTGAGACAAGAGCAGTCTTTAGCTTATGACTAGTTTTGCCCCACTATTGAGGCAATAACTTCCTGAGTGCTCTATTCAAGGCCCCATGAATTATGAGATTTTCTACTTGGGCTTGTAGAAGCCTGAACTATTCTCAGCCCTGTGTGAGCTCCAGTATTTGCTCCTTTGGTCCTTTTAGGTGGCTTTCCCCCATCCTCCAGCATTTTCCTCACAGGCATGCACTGACCATTACTAAACTGAGGACTTGAGGGGGATTATATATAGATTGCTAGAGTTCTCCCTCTGTGTAGCTCCCTTTCTTCAGCATTCTGCTGAAGAATGAATTCCAGCTGCCTTGGTTTCTCCAGCCTATATACGTCCAGCTCCATCTCCTCAACTAAGTTGACCATGAGGCTCCACCTGGGTTCACTCTATCTAGGTAGTAGTCTGGGGCACTCATAGGACTCATCTTATGTGTTTCTCCTTTCTCAGGGAGCACTGTCCTATGTCGTCAGAATCCAATGCCTAAAAACCATTGTTTCATATTGTTTTTGTATTTCTTGGTTGTTTCTGGTAGGAGGGTAAATCTTGTCCCTATTACTCATCTTGGTCATAGCAGAAATTCAGATGCCTTCTTTTGCAAACACTTTTTTCCTTTCTGCTTTCTTTTAAAAGAATGTGGAGAGGGCTTCCCTGGTGGCGCAGTGGTTAAGCGTCCACCTGCAGATGCAGGGGACAAGGGTTCGTGCCCCAGTCCGGGAAGATCCCACATGCCATGGAGTGGCTAGGCCCGTGAGCCATGGCCGCTGAGCCTGCGTGTCCGGAGCCTGTGCTCCGCAATGGGAGAGGCCACAACAGTGAGAGGCCCGCTTACTGCAAAAAAAAAAAAAAAAAGAATGTGGAGGGTTACTTGTCTCATCCTTTTCCCAATGGCAGTCTCATAAATCTTACATATTTCTATTTATGAATAAGCAGTAAACAGGCCACACCTATGTGCCTTTCTTCCCTGGGGAACCAAAGGAAGCATACCTTGCATTTCTAGTATCTCCAATCACTGAATTCTATCTGTGTGACTGATACTATTTATTGAAAGAAGGTTTAGTTCTAGCCCTCCTTTTTCTTTTTAATGCCTTTCCAGGTGCTTCTGATACTATCTGATTGAAATACTGAATTTACACTGATGGAGTGGCCAAGAGTACAGAAACTGGCATCAGTCAGAGATGGATCTGAGTCCTGGCTCAACTACGCAATAACAGTAATGTTCCTTGAGCTCTTAATACCTGGCTAGGCACCATGTTGAGGGCTTTAACATGAATTATTTCACTTAATTCTCACGACAACACTACCTAATACCAAAGTTGGTATTATTATTGTAAGTTACAAAATGGTGATCAGCATCAAGAGTGAAAATGCCTGAGTTGAATCCTGGCATTACCCCTTACTAATTTTGTATTATTGCGCAAGTCCTTTAACCTCATAGGGCTGCTCTGAGGACTATAAGAGAAAAGAAATATAAGGCATTTAGCACAGTGATTGGTACACACAAGTGCTCAATAAAAGGTGACTAGTTGCATTACTTTTCTGTGAAACTCTGAAAATAAAAGGGATCTTACTTTATAATATTCACAGACATTTTAGAAACTCAATAAAGTGGCCATGAGAGTGTACCTCCTAGACCTTGAACTTGGATATAATTGTAATGGACCAAAGGTCCCACCTGCTAAGCTTTGGAATGCAAAAGTACATTTGTTCAAAGCCAGTGATGGAGTACGTGGGGAATATTAAGGCATACCTATTCATGGAGCCACTGGACTCCTACCAGTGTCAGTTTAGGCCCAAGGACATCCTGATGCCTTTGCTTGAACCCTCATTAGGCTGCACCCCATTCCTAAGACACTTCCATGCAAACTTATCCCCCACTCTCCTTTGCTTAAGGTCACACTTTTGGAGTGTTATGACTCTGCCAGTCTTTTCTGGCTCCCTCCTCACTTCCTTTCACATAGGCATTCCTCCCCATCAAATACTTGCATGTTTAATCTCATCTTGGAGCCTGCTTTTTGGAGGGCTTGTACCAACACACTTGAGTTCTTGTTTGGTTTACCCTGGTAATTATGCTAATCATAACTTGCAGAGAGTTTTTTCTGGCCCCAATCTCAAGGAGCTGATCACTACTGTTCTCCTTAGAAGTCTCTCTCCATTCCTGCACTGGTTCCTTTGACTTCATTCATTTAATTTCCCACCATATTTTAACACTGAGAGCCCCCTCCCCCAAACATAGCCTTCTCTGATTTTCCTTCTTTCACGTTATACTTAGTAGACCCTTCTCCATTTGCTCCGTTTTCTCTCAGAATGCTCGAATTGCGATCCTTTAGCAGAATGTTCAGTGGGGTCTGCTTCCTAAACCTCTGTGCTTTCTCAACTTTTCCAAAAAAATTGTGATTGAAGAGTTTTATTTCTCAGCATGTTTCTTTTCCACTGTTTTGAAGAGTTGAAAGGGTTTATGAAAACACAGGCAATGATATCTCTCCATCCTTACTATTTTTACATATTTAATACATATGCACATATGTTAATATAATTGATTTCCACTTAAAGCTAGCCATTTGCTGTAAACTCTAGGAAAGAGGTTTGTCTTCTAAAAAATATACCAGACACATAACTGACAAAATAAAAAATCCCCATCGGGGAAAAATGACCTTAAAAAATTCAAACACTGAGATTGAATTTCCCAATTATGCCTTTCTTTGATAGCCGCCAAATACAGGTATATATTTAAAATTAATAAATGAACTTTTTTACTGCAGCAGCAAGAAGGCTGTCTGTTGAATTCTATAGTTCAATAAAAGCTATAGAATATGTGACCTCCTTGATCTTTGCTGATTCACTCATGTACTCATTCATTCAACACACTGTCATTGTTTACTGTGTGTGTAGTTATGTCAGGTGGTGAGGAGGTGAGAGTAGGAGAGAGACCCTTGAGAGGGAAGTCACTTTTTTAAAAAAAATTTTAATTTTTTAATTTTTTGCGGTACGCGGGCCTCTCTCTGTCGTGGCCTCTCCCGTTGCGGAGCACAGGCTCTGGACGCGCAGGCTCAGAGGCCATAGCTCCCGGGCCTAGCTGCTCCGCGGCATGTGGGATCTTCCCGGACCGGGACACGAACCTGTGTTCCCTGCATCGGCAGGCGGACTCTCAACCACTGCGCCACCAGGGAAGCCCGGGAAGTCACTTTTGATTGCAGTCTACTTTTGAGAATTTCCATGCAGATATCCTTAATGCAACAAAGTTATGCATAATAGAATTTTACATTTTTTGTGATTCCTTTTTATAACTCTACATTCTATATACACTTCCTTGAACTTAAATACTCATTCAGTGTAATACTGGACAAATAAGTTACTTCTCTGACCCTCAAATTCCTCATCATGAAAACAGGGATGGGCATACTTCCACTGTTTTGGTTGTCATGAAGGTTAAATTCAGTAATGTATCAATGTACTCTAGCTCTGTGCCCAGCATTCAGCAACTGTTGGTGTGTTCCTCTACCTAGGCAACTCAAAATCTAAATTAGTTCTGGTTGTGTTAAGAAGAACTGAAACACTACTTAAGCTGAAAACATTCACAGATGGGAAGCAGGCACATAGAAGTTAGCACAGCTAAGTGGTAAGGCAAGAGTTAAACTCTGAGCTTGCCCCAATTACCAAGCATTTATTTATAAAATAAGACAAAAAGCATCTTCACTTAGGTCTTAGGTCAGGTTTCCCAGAAGCAGACCTTGGGACAAGGATTCGTGTGTAAGCAATTTGTTTATTATTTATTATTTCCTCCCGGGGAAATTCAGAAAGGAAGTGAAGGAAGAAGAATAGGGAAGGGGAGGAAGACAAGGGTGGCATCTCAGGCAAAAACCCTGCAGAAAGTGGGGTCAGCCTGATTCCTTGAGGAAATGTGGAGATCAAGTTGGACCGTGGAGTTGTACCAACTGAGGCAAGGGAGCTGGGCTTTCCTACTCCTGTGCCCATCAGCTAACTACGACCCAGGGGAGGTCAATTTGAGGCATTTCTGGATCTACATGTGTGATGGAGTTCGGGGAAGTAGCTTCAGTAGACTAAGGGGAGTCTTCTAAAGAAGGGCTGAAGGTGCTGGCCATTGAGAGCAAAAGCACATGGAAGCTGGAGAGATGCACAATGATGGTAAAGGGGTCCAAAGGGCCTGGGTGGGTCACCAACATTGTCCACTATACCCCCAACCCACTCCTGGAGAAGTTGTTCCTGTGGTTTTGTTTTTACCTTAGAAGAGGCTGCTCTCAAAGTACACACACATTCCCTACCCTGACCACTAGAATTTAGCTAGTTAATAACTGAGATTTAAATTTAAGTTAGGGTAAAAAGCTCTTGGATAGTTGCACACTAATAAATTAGTGTTCCCATCATATAACTGCACAAGTACAAAATCCTCTGTGTCATCATCTTCCTACTTCACCAAGCTATCTATTATTTTCTCAGAATCAGCAAATTGTCTATATGTCTAAATACTCTTGGCTTCCAGAATAATAAAGTTAATACTTATGCAGCTTGTGCTATGTGTTGTTCTAAATGCTCTCTGTACATTAACTCATCTAGTATTTACAACTATCCTAAGAGCATTACCTTCTTTATGGTTGAAGAAACAAGGACAAATGGTTAAGGAGTAGAGCTGGGATTCAGACAGTCTGGCTCTAGAGTCCACGCTTGTAACCTCTATGCTGAAATGCCTTCCTATGAGGACAGAATTCCCTCCAAAAGCAGCCTACATTGATTTGTGTTCCATCCACTTTCTCATCAATGACTCTCTGTCAATCTGAGTTGGACTAATAAGGACTCAAGACTAATAAATAATTAGTGCCTGAACTTGGTCATTAGCAAGGAAGAGCAGCTTAGTAGGTAGCAGGAAGCCCAATTTAGCTTCCTCCCAGCTTCTGTTCTAGGCCTTCCCTGGCTTACTCCATACACCCTTCCAGCAGGACTCCACAGAGGCCAAGATTTTGCCATTTTTGACCATCATAGGTAAAATTGATTTACAGATCTCCTACAAATCATTCTATAATAGAGTTGATAGACAATTTTTACAGAAATGATCACAAATCGTACTTAAAAAATAAAGGCTATAACTGCACATTGTACAATGTAAAGCTTTTAAACATGCATATAAATCAATGTAAGAGGACAATATTGAAATCCATGGATTCAAATTTATCTACTTGTACTAATTTATGGGATCCTCAGGGAAACTCTTTCAGGTAGAGGAGAAGGGATCTTAGTCAAGGAGCCCAAAGAGCTGCAGGGCATTCTTTGCTAGCTTTTGGCCTGAAAACTCAGCTTCCTCCTTTCAAAAATGGCATAATTCGAGGAGCGGCTGGGTCCGTGAGCCATGGCCGCTGAGCCTGCACGTCTGGAGCCTGTGCTCTGCAACGGGAGAGGCCACAACAGTGAGAGGCCCGTGTACCGCAAAAAAAAAAAAAAAAAGGCATAATTACTGTATTATCTACCTTAGAGGATGGTGTATTAAATGAAACAAAATCCATGAAAATGCTTTGTAAATTATCTAGTATTAAATACACACATTAGCATATTGACTGATAGATAGAGCTGAATCTTTCCTGTTTTTATACTTGTATGACATTTGTTGTCCTTTATTTTTCTACTGATCATGATGAATTTATAACTTCTTAGGATGTTATTTTCAGCATCATACTTAAAGATGGACTTTTAATAAAAATCTTACTGAATAGGTAACACTTGTTTCCAAAAGCTGTGCCAGCTCTTTGCAATAATTCTGAAAAAGTCTCTGTCCGTATCCTACTATTTAGCATTCAATGCCCTCTACTACCCTTCCTGGCCCCATCATACTTCTTTACGTGGCAAGGCTCCCAAGTATAGCTTCCAACTTTCTTCTACTTACTTCCACTTTCCTATAAATATGCATTTGAACCTCATTCATTATGACTATTTTTATAAGCTTATCCTCACTAGAGTAATTGTGATTGTCCTTGAAGGTGGCTTAATGTACTTGCCTTTGAAACAATTTTTATTTTAACAGAGAACTTCTGAATATGCAAAACCTTTATCCCCCAAAATTAATCTCCAAGGGATTTCAGGCACCAAGTAGAGAAGTACGAAAGGCAAAGCTTGATCTCTCTGGATCTGGTAACAGAAATATGGATTTTTGTCTATTAAAAATGATAAAAATGTCTATGATTATTTTTGGTTCCTTTCTATGACACATCATGTGGCACTTGCAAATGGTTCTATGCTTGACTTCTCATTGCTAAGGATAAAGCATCAAATTATGTTAGAGCTTATTTTTGGAAACCAAAGGGGCACATGTAGTTAATTAGACATGTGGCCTAGGTTTCCTTTCCCTGTTTATCCTAAGGGCTATAAAAAAAACATCCCAATAGAGTTTCTTCTGGAAATCTTATTTACTCAGGAGGCAATTTTTTTTAATGTTCTCATCAATTTAAATTGATGCTTTTAGAACTCTAAGTTTAACATTAATTCTAAAGCCTCCTTTTACTTAGGAAAAATTTCTCAAATTATTAGTATAAAATGATATTTCCCTTTACTGGATGGAATTCAACATCTCCTAATTTCTACAGCTTCATTGCATAGATGTGGATTTTTTTTTCTTTTTTTACCATCTTTATTGGAGTATAATTGATTTACAACGTTGTGTTAGTTTCTGCTGTATAACAAAGTGAATCGGCTATACGTATACATATATCCCCATATCATCTCCCTCTTGCGTCTCCTTCCCACCCTCCCTGTCCCACCACTCTAGGTGGTCACAAAGCATGGAGCTGATCTCCCTGTGCTATGCAGCTGCTTCCCACTAGCTATCTATTTTACATTTGGTAGTGTATATAAGTCCATGCCACTCTCTCACTTCGTCCCAGCTTACCCTTCCCCCTCCCTGTGTCCTCAAGTCCATTCTCTACGTCTGCATCTTTATTCCTGTCCTGCCCCTAGGTCTTCAGAACTTTTTTTTTTGTTAGATTCCATATATATGTGTTAGCATATGGTATTTGTTTTTCTCTTTCTGACTTACTTCACTCTGTATGACAGACTTTAGGTCCATCCACCTCATTACAAATAACTCAATTTCGTTTCTTTTTATGGCTGACTAATACTCCATTGTATATATGTGCTACAACTTCTTTATCCATTCATCTGTTGATGGACACTTAGGGTGCTTCCACGTCCTGGTTATTGTAAATAGAGCTGCAAAGAACAATGTAGTACATGACTCTTTGAATTATGGTTTTCTCAGGATATATGCCCAGTAGTGGGATTGCTGGGTCGTATGGTAGTTCTATTTTTAATTTTTTATGGAACCTCCATACTGTTCTCCATAGTGGCTGTATCAATTTACATTCCCACCAACAGCTCAAGAGGGTTCCCTTTCCTCCCCACCCTCTCCAGCATTTATTGTTTGCAGATTTTTTGATGATGGCCATTCTGACTTGTGTGAGGTGATACCTCACTGTAATTTTGATTTGGATTTCTCTAATGATTAGTGATGTTGAGCATCCTTTCATGTGTTTTTTGGCAATCTGTATATATTCTTTGGAGAAATGTCTATTTAGGTCTTCTGCCCATTTTTGGATTGGGTTGTTTTTTTGTTATTGAGCTGCATGAGCTGCTTGTATATTTTGGAGATTAATCCTTTGTCAGTTGCTTCGTCTGCAAATATTTTCTCACATTCTGAGGGTTGTGTTTTCGTCTTGCTGATGGTTTCCTTTGTTCTGCAAAAGCTTTTAAGTTTCATAGGTCCCATTTGTTTATTTTTGTTTTTATTTCCATTTCTCTAGGAGTTGGGTCAAAAAGGATCTTGCTGTGATGTATGTTGTAGAGTGTTCTGCCTATGTTTTCCTCTAAGAGTTTTATAGTGTCTGACTTTACGTTTAGGCCTTTAATCTACTTTCAGTTTATTTTTGTGTATGGTGTTAGGAACTGTTCTAATTTCATTCTTTTACATGTAGCTGTCCAGTTTTCCCAGCACCACTTATTGAAGAGGCTGTCCTTTCTCCACTGTACATTCCTGCCTCCTTTATCAAAGATAAGGTGACCATATGTGCGGGGGTTTATCTCTGGGCTTTCTATCTTGTTCCATTGATCCATATTTCTGTTTTTCTGCCAACACCATACTGTCTTGATTACTATAGCTTTGTAGTATAGTCTGAAGTGAGGGGGCCTGTTTCCTCCAGCTCTATTTTTCTTTCACAAGATTGCTTAGGCTATTTGGGGCCTTTTGTGTTTCCATACAAATTGTGAAACTTTTTGTTCTAGTTCTGTGAAAAATGCCAGTGGTAGTTTGATAGGGATTGCATTGAATCTATAGATTGCTTTGTGTAGTATAGTCATTTTCACAAAGTTGATTCTTAAATCCAAGAACATTGTATATATCTCCATCTGTCTGAATCACCTTAAATTTCTTTCATCACTGTCTTATAGTTTTCTGCATACAGGACTTTTGTCTCCTTAGATAGGTTTATTCCTAGGTATTTCAGTCTTTTTGTTGCAGTGGTAAATGGGAGTATTTCCTTAATTTCTCTTTCAGATTTTTCATCATTTGTGTATAGGAATGCAAGAGATTTCTGTGCATTAATTTTGTATCCTGCTACTTTGCCAAATTCAGTGATTAGCTCTAGTAGTTTTCTGGTAGCATCTTTAGGATTCACTATGTATAGTATCATGTCATTGGCAAACAGTGACAGTTTTACTTCTTCTTTTCTGATTTGGATTCCTTTTATTTCTTTTTCTTCTCTGATTGCTGTGGCTAAAACTTCCAAAACTATGTTGAATAATAGTGGTGAGAGTGGGCAACCTTGTCTTGTTCCTGATCTTAGAGGAAATGGTTTCAGTTTTTTACCATTGAGAACAATGGGTTTGTCATATATGGCCTTTATTATGTTGAGGTAAGTTCCCTCTCTGCATACTTTCTGCGGGGTTTTTATCATAAATGGGTGTTGAATTTTGTTGAAAGCTTTTTATGCATCTATTGAGATGATCATATGGTTTTTCGCCTTCAGTTTGTTAATATGGTGTATCACATTGATTGATTTGCGTACATTGAAGAATCCTTGCATTCCTTGCATGGTGTATGATCCTTTAATGTGCTGTTGGATTCTGTTTGCTGGCATTTTGTTGAGGATATCTGCATCTATGTTCATCAGTGATATTGGCCTGTAGTTTTCCTTTTTGTGTGACATCTTTGTCTGGTTTTGGTATCTGAGTGATGGTGGCCTTGTAGCATGAGTTTGGGAGTGTTCCTCCCTCTGATATAATTTGGAAGAGCTTGAGAAGGATAGGTGTTAGCTCTTCTCTAAATGTTTTATAGAATTTGCCTGTGAAGCCATCTGGTTCTGGGCTTTTGTTTGTTGGAAGATTTTTGATCACATTTTCAATTTCAGTGCTTGTGATTGGTCCATTTATATTTTGTATTTCTTCGTGATTCAGTCTCTGAAGGTTGTGCTTCAGTCTCGGAAGGTTGTGCTTTTCTAAGAATTTGTCTATTTCTTCCAGGTTGTCCATTTTATTGGCATATAGTTCCTTGTAGTAATCTCTCATGATGTTTTGTATTTCTGCAGTGCCAGTTGTTACTTCTTTTTCATTACTAATTCTGTTGATTTGAGTCTTCTCCCTTTTTTCTAGATGAGTCTGGCTAATGGTTTATCAATTTTGTTTATCTTCTCAAAGAACCAGTTTTTAGTTTTATTGATCTTCGCTATTGTTTCCTTAATTTTTTTCTTCATTTTTTTCTGATCTGACCTTTATGATTTCTTTCCTTTTGCTAACTTTGGGGTTTTTTGTTCTTCTTTCTCTAATTGCTTTTGGTATAAGATTAGGTTGTTTATTTGAGATGTTTCTTGTTTCTTGAGGTAGGATTGTATGGCTATAAACTTCCCTCTTAGAACTGCTGTTGCTTCATCCCACAGGTTTTGGGTCATCATGTTTTCATTGTCATTTGTTTCTAGGTATTTTTTGATTTCCTCCTTGATTTCTTCAGTGATCTCTTTGTTATTTAGTAGTGTATTGTTTAGCCTCCATGTGTTTGTATTTTTTACAGATTTTTTCCTGTAATTGATATCTAGTCTCATAACATTGTGGTCACAAAAGATACTTGATAGGATTTCAATTTTCTTAAATTTATCAAGGCTTGATTTGTGACCCAAGATATGATGTATCCTGGAGAATATTCCATGAGCACTTGAGAAGAAAGTGTATTCTGTTGTTTTTTGATGGAATGTCCTATAAATATCAATTAAGTCCATCTTGTTTAATGTATCATTTAAAGCTTGTGTTTCCTTATTTATTTTCATTTTGGATGATCTGTCCATTGGTGAAAGTGGGGTGTTAAAGTCCCCAACTATTATTGTGTTACTGTCAATTTCCCCTTTCATGGTTGTAGCATTTGCCTTATGTATTGAGGTGCTCCTATGTTGGGTGCATAAATATTTACAATTTTTATATTTTCTTCTTGAATTGATCCCTTGATCATTATGTAGTGTCCTTCTTTGTCTCTTCTAATAGTCTTTATTTTAACGTTTATTTTTTTCTGTTATGAGAATTGCTACTCCAGCTTTTTTTGATTTCCATTTGCATGGAATATCTTTTTCCATCCCCTCACTTTCAGTCTGTAGGCATCCCTAGGTCTGAAGTGGTCTCTTGTAGACAGCATATATATGGGTCTTGTTTTTGTATCCATTCAGCCAGTCTATGTTTTTTGTTTGGAGCATTTAATCCATTTACATTTAAGGTAATTATTGATATGTATGTTTCTATTACCATTTTCTTAACTGTTTTAGGTTTGTTATTGTAGGTCTTTTTCTTCTCTTGTGTTTTTGTTGCCTAGAGAAGTTCCTTTAGCATTTGTTGTAAAGCTGGTTTGGTGGTGCTGAATTCTCTTAGCTCTTGCTTGTCTGTAAAGCTTTTAATTTCTCTGTCGAATATGAATGAGATCCTTGCTGGGTAGAGTAATTTTGGTTATAGGTTTTTCCCTTTCATCACTTTAAATATGTCCTGCCAATCCCTTCTGGCTTGCCGAGTTTCTGCTGAAAGATCAGCTGTTGGATTCCCTTGTATGTTATTTGCTGTTTTTCCCTTGCTGCTTTTAATATGTTTTCTTTGTATTTAATTTTTGATAGTTTGATTAATATGTGTCTTGGCATGTTTCTCCTTGCATTTATCCTGTATGGGACTCTCTGCATTTCCTGGACTTGATTGACTATTTCCTTTCCCATATTAGGGCAGTTTTCAATTATAATCTCTTCAAATATCTTCTCAGACCCTTTCTTTTTTTCTTCTTCTGGCACCCCTGTAATTCGAATGTTGGTGTGTTTAATGTCCCAGAGGTCTCTAAGACTGTCTTCAATTCTTTTCATTCTTTTTTCTTTATCTGGCTTTGAGGTAATTATTTCTACTATTTTATCTTCCAGGTCACTTATCCATTCTTCTGCCTCAGTTATTCTGCTATTGATTCCTTCTAGAGAATTTTTAATTTCATTTATTGTGTTGTTCATCATTGTTTGTTTGTTCTTTAGTTCTTATAGGTCCTTGTTAAATGTTTCTTGCATTGTCTCCATTCTATTTCCAAGATTTTGGATCATCTTTACTATCATTATTCTGAATTCTTTTTCAGGTAGACTGCCTATTTCCTCTTCATTTGTTTGGTCTGGTGGATTTTTACCTTGCTCCTTCATTGGGTGTGTATTTCTCTGTCTTCTCATTTTGCTTAACTTACTGTGTTTGGAGTCTCCTTTACACAGGCTGCAATTTCATAGTTCCCATTATTTGTGGTGTTTGCCCCCAGTGGGTAAGGTTTTTTCAGTGGGTTGTGTAGGGTTCTTGGTGGAGGGGACTGGTACCTGTGTTCTGGTGGATGAGGCTGGATCTTGTCTTTCTGGTGAGCAGGACAGCGTCTGGTGGTGTGTTTTGGGGTGTCTGTGAACTTATTATGATATTAGGCAGCCTCTCTGCTAATGGGTGGGGTTGTGTTCCTGTCTTGCTGGTTGTTTGGCATGGGGTGTCCAGCACTGGAGCTTGCTGGTTGTTGAGTGGAGCTGGGTCTTAGCGTTGAAACAAAGATCTCTGGGAGATCTCTCGCCGATTGATGTTATGTGGGGCCGGGAGGTCTCTGTTGGTCCAATGTCCTGAACTCGGCTCTCCCACCTCAGAGGCTCAGGCCTGATACCTGGCTGGAGCACAAGACCCTGTCAGCCATACGGCTTACATATAAATGGGTTAAATTCTCCAATCCAAAGGCACAGGGTGGTCAGCCTTCTGTGCTCCGCTTTGTCCTCCAGCTGGGCATTGTCCTCCGGGCCTGGTCGATATGGAGAGCCTGCTTTGGATCCAGGTCCAGCTGCATTCCCTAGTGTCTAGAAGAAGCAGCCATCGCCCCCATCCTCCTGTATTCCCACTGCAAGTTGTCATGATCCTGGAGTGCCTGAGTCTCTACCCCTCATGCTGCTTGCGGTGCTTGGACTTCTTTATTTTGGCTGCTGTAAGTGGATATGTCTCTTTCAATTCGTGTAATCTAACTATGATGCAGACTTTGATCATCCAGTTATAAAATGCATAATAAAAGAGGAAGAGTTTAAATTATCAGAATAATTCCATACAATTTCTTATGCTTTCCAATGTTTCTGCAGAGCTAAAATCCATGAAATTGTTTTGAAAGATTTTAACTTCCTTTTTTTCCCCCCTTTGGCAGCTGTCCCATGTTTCAAAAGAGCGATTTCCTGGAATTTTATCAGAGTATTTTTACTGACTTAACTGCATCTCTGTTTTCTTATTTGTGACCTAGTTATATCTAAGAGGATATGGCAATCCAGAAGTCAATAACATATAATATTCTTTGTAATTTCATAATAATATCAATTCTTTGTTCGTCTAATACTCTCAACATGATTATACTGCTATTCACTGCTATTTGTTCTAGCTTCCGGGGTCATATGCATAGTTTGCCTATGATCATAACAACTCATTTATTCCCACATAACCTAGGATGCATGACTTCAGGGTTCTCAGTTCATGCATTTAAACAGAATGATATGGGGGACTTGGCAAAGCCTTGAAATTAAGAAAACTTATCAGTCAAGGCTGCATTTGGCTTCATGTAATAGACACCCAACTCTGAAAGCCTTAAGTGACTAGGGTTTTCTTTCCCCTGTATGATAAGAGGTGTGAACCCCACAATCAGGGCTGGTCAGCTGCTCAAGGAAGCTGTCAAGGACCTGAGCTGTTTCCTAGCTTCCTGGCCTGCTATCCTTAGAGTGTGGTTCTCATACTCAAGGATGAGAGAAAAGAGCCCCACCTCAATCATACAAGGCAGAGAGTGCAGAAGGCAAAATTGCATACTGGCTGATTTGGTCTTTTGTTATCAGGAAAGTAAGAGCTTTCTTGGAAGTTCCATTGAGTGCATATATACCTATATCTGGTTGGCCAGAACTAGGTCACATGACTAAGGGAGTCTGGGGAGGTGTTTTCAAGTGTTTTTAAGCACACATTCAATTATAATAGAAAGGAAGAAGGGGGGATGGATATTGAGTAGACAACTAGCAGTGTTTGCCAAAAAGGGATTTAGAGAAAGGGACATAAATGGGGGAATAAAGTGCCCCTTATCTAAAGGTTACTAGTGATGAATACCAGGAGAGTTCCTGTGAAGGAGGTACCACCTAGACCAGGTCACCTGGGGCTTTACCTTGTCACATTCAGTACGATTCTGTACTTGCAGATCAGAAACCTGAACTGTGGACATATCAGTGGTGATCTGTCTTTCAGATGCACACCCACCCAAAGCTACAGAGGCAGGAAGATAACCAGAAAGATGATTTATTAGTTTATGAAGAGAGTATTGCCAGCAAATGTACCAAATGTTGATGCTCACTAATCAGATGATCTCTCTCTGTAGGCAGATGTATATGCAAAGCAAATCATTAGAAAGAAATCAAAGAGTGATGTTAATGGGGTGACCTAGGTGCCTAATCTAATGGAACCAAGACACGGGTAGCCCTCAGCTTCCATCCTCCGCATGTCCTGCCTGGGAATAAAATGCAGGTTTCTTCACTTTCTGAGAAAGTTGAGTGTTTCTATGAAACCTTTCATAAGCTGAAATGGCATAAAGTGAAGAAGTAATTACTTTAGGACACATCTTGCTAATGAATGCACAAAATAAACTGAGATAAAACACAGATGCTCAGACATAGTTCCAAGCTATGGTAGCTTAATGTTGAGAGGCTGAGTGTAGTTCCCGGGGAAGGGGCTGGGTGGCGCCACTCTTGACATTCAGGATGTGCACTGCCTCTATAAAGGCTCACTGCAAAACAGAAGCTGAATGCTATTTTCATTTTTCTCCTTTTTTGCAAAAATAAAAATCCTCTTTAGATTTCTTTTGGTTAACAAAAATAAGTACTAATGTAGGTATTCTGTAAAACCAAAGTGGTGTAAAATGAACTTTTGAAAAGCAGGGTCTACCTCTACCGTGTCCTTGGCTGACCTACCCTCACTCTCACACCACAGTGCCAGGGATGTGTTGCCTGTGTCTGCACCTCTGGCTCCCCTCTTGTTGGCTTCAGATTTTGATGAACTCCTCTTCTTGGCAGTCACATTCTTTCCTTGTATGTATTAATATATTCACTCTGGTTATCCCCAAGTCTTGACCTGGTGAATAAGTCCCAGAAGTGGCAGGAAACAGATAGGACTGGGCAAGTAACCTGCCAAGGGACAGCGACGCACCCTGGGGCTAACCAAGGTGGGGAGTTATCACCACCCCTAGAAAGGTGTTGCTTCGGCTGTAGCTCTACGTAGAGGTTGCCTGAGAGCCGCTGGGCCTTTGTTAGAGGAACATAGCTAGAGCCAACCTACCGCCTGGGATGGGAGACAGTTGCCTTCCTGCTGACACCTCTGGTTATCCAAGTACGACCAGAAGTGAGGAAGCAGGGGACGCTCTGGATGCTGTGCCTAGAGAACAGCTTCCTGGGGCACAGAGCAGGGTGGGGGAAGACTGTACAGGGAATCAGGAGTGTCCAGTGGAGAAAATCCAGCACCCCCGAGTGACGGTTCTATCTCTTTATGGCAGTATGTGTATCTCTCCTCTGACCCCATAGGTCTATCCTATTTGATAACTTTTAAACCTCAGAGGTTACTCATTCCACTCTATTTCCAAAGCACTTCCTACATCTGGCACCCCAGTCCAGGAAATGTGTTGTTGTGATGGAGGTCATAGCCCGTGCCCATTTTTTCATCTTCTCTCAGAGTTCAGTACTTCTTCCTCCCACGGTGATCACTCCTATCCAACCCCAGGTAGCTCATTATTGACTTAACAGGTTTCCCTTTTTACCTGACTGCTAGGAGACGGCAGAGAATTCTGGAGGTCATCTTTGTCAAGGATATCTGTTTTGTGATATGTACGTTTAGCTTCTTCCCTGGTTTCATTGTATTTTCTTTCTACTTATTTATTTCCCTTTATTCCTTCTTTTAATTTATGTACACATTTCTCATATTGGAGCATGAGTACATCTAACTGAGGGTTTTTCGACCTTGACATTATTGATGTGTTGGGCCTGAGAATTCTTTGTTGTGAATGGAGAATAAGGAGTCTATATTCACAGTGCAGTTTATCCATGGGGACTCCCTGGTGCTTGAGATGCTGCTCTGTAGGTTGTTGAGCAGCATCTCTGGCCTCTACCCACTAGATACCAGTAGCATTCCTCCCTGCCGCCCCGGTCCCATATCAATACCAATATCTCCTGGGGGGCAAAACCGGCCTCTGTGGAGACCCGCTGCTCTAGGTGAATGAAACAGTGCATGTCAGAGGTGAAAGAAACTATGAGTTAAAATACGGCACCTCTGCTAGTTCTGTCAGTTTTACTTAAATTTTTTTTTTTTTTTTTGCGGTACGCGGGCCTCTCACTGTTGTGGCCTCTCCCGTTGCGGAGCACAGGCTCCGGACGCGCAGGCTCAGCGGCCATGGCTCACGGGCCCAGCCGCTCCGCGGCATGTGGGATCTTCCCGGACCGGGGCACGAACCCGCGTCCCCCGCATCGGCAGGCAGAATCTCAATCACTACGCCACCAAGGAAGCCCAAAAACAATTTTTTTGAGAACAATTTTGTGAAGACAAATATATTATGAAGTAGAATTTAACACCTGCATGAATTTTGCAAATAAAAGACCAAGAGCTGCAGGTATAATTCTGGGTGTAAACCTCAACAAATACAGGTAACAAAGCTATCAGGCTGGATCTTTCTGCCCTTTGCAGACATGTGACTGTGCCTGAAGGCTCTACTTGCTGTTTCTGACTCAGTACCAAGTACAAACATCACTGGCTCCACAGGAAGGGCACGTGCACCAAATATTTAGTGACTTTAACTTTGGGCTTGCGGGACTGGTTACATCAAACTCTGTGCAGTCTGCTGCTTCCAACTCTCTTCTCTCATCTCCCCAGTTGTGCAGAGAAGTCAGGCTACACTCAGAATCCTGAGGGTCTCACCTTCTACCCATAAGCATTTATATGTGTGTATGTATATATACATATACATATATATATATTTTTTGAGTACGACTTTTAGCATTAGCTTCTGAGAGAATAACAATTTCTCTACTTCATTAGATAAATATATACAGCAGAGTGAGAGAAATTGGGGGCACAATTAATTTGTAATTGAGGAAAATCTCAAGTGTCACCTCAGATCAAGGAGCTTAACACAGTTTAAAATTAACCAGTCTCTTCTACATATTTTGTTTTATTTATCTGAACTTTCCTCTAAGCCTTGACCATCGCGCTTGTGGGTCTTATCACAAAATTTAACTACATTTTCATGCTCTACTTCATTATCAGATATTTTCTTTAACCAAACCACCCCAAGACTTAGTGGTTTAAAACAGCAATCATTTTACTGTCTTCTAAGTCTATGAGTTGACTGGGCTCCATTCGGAGTATTTTTTTTTTCCTTTTGGCTGGGGCTGGATGTACATGTATGAACTTGACTAGAACAGAACAACCAAGGTGGCTCGCTCACGTGACACATTTAATGCCAACTATTGGCTGGTTGTTCTGCTAGGGCTGTTGCCTGGAGAGGCTACACATGTCCCATGCTGGGCTTGTCACAGCATGGTGACTTGTCTGTGAGGGAGGGTCCTAAGAAAGAGGAAGTGGGAGATGCCAATCCAAAGACTAGACCCAGAACTAACAGAGCATCACTTCTGCAGTGTTCTCTTGGCTATGCAGTTACGGGGCCAACCCCGATTCGAGTGGATGGACAACAGATTCCCCTTCTCAATGGGGAGAGTGACAAAAGAGTTACTCCAGTTGGTTTTTGGAGGCACAAGAATTTTTCCCTACTTGGACCCTACACTGTGCCACTTCGGTTGTCATTAAATCTGGTATTCAAGTAGCACCTCTTTCACCAATTTGGCCCCTGTCACGTTAAGTTCTACTACTCCAATATTGTGTTCTTTTTTTCTCTTTTACTGCCTTCAAAAAAATTGAAGTATAGCTGATGTACAATATTATATGTGACAGGTGTACAATATAGTGACTCAGAATTTTTAAAGGTTATACTCCATTTATTGTTATTATAAAATATTGGCTATATTCCCTGTGTTGTACAATATATCCTGTAGCTTATTTTATAATTTCTGCCTTTTTTAAATCTTAGAAGCTGTGAATATCCCAAGTCAGAGGCTACATTCCTTTCACCTTACCTTTCATTTCAGATAGCAGGTAAACACTGGGGTGTGTTTGCCCATCCTGCTCAAGGAAGCCTGTCTTCTAATGAAATATGTTCATTTTTTACAAAAATCTTTCAACCTAGGGCTAGGGGTGGTAGGGCTTTAATTCATAATCATTTTTGAGGGAAGAAGTGTGAACTGGCAGTTTTTCAACTTGTGGCGACCTATTCTTGTTTTATCTTGGTAATTGCTTACAGTTTAAAACAATTTGTTCAACCTCCAAATATCGTTGATTTAATTAGTGAATGAATATTTAGAGACAGAAGGAGCTAAGGCAATGGAAATGGAGTGAATGAGGTTCTCTAGAATTAGCTTCTAAAAACAATCACATGACTTAAATACCTCTACATACTCCCTTCAGCCCATGGGATAAAGTTCAAACTGTAGGCACAGTGCATGAGGCCCTTCCCATTCTGACTTGGTTTTATATCATTCTCCAATTTTGTTTTTCTGCCCTGTACCTAATATATACCATAAGCTTTAACTCAGTACTTCTCAAGTGATGTTTGAAGACCATTTGCATAACTATTAAAAATAATGCAGATCCTTGGGTCACATTCAGACTTATGAAACCAGAATCTTTGGGGGCAGAGCCCAGGAATCTACATTTTTAACAAGTACCCCAGAGATTCTTTTTTTTTTTTTTAATTTTTACTGGAGTATAGTTGCTTTACAATGTTGTGTTAGTTTCTGTTATACAGCAAAGTTAATCAGTTATACATATACATATATCACCTCATTTTTTAGATTTCCTTCCCATTTAGGTCACCACAGAGCATTGAGTAGAGTTCCCTGTGTTATACAGTAGGTTCTCATTAGTTATTTATTTTATACATAGTAGTGTATATATCTCAATCCCAATCTCCCAATTCATCCCCCCTTCCTCCCTTGGTATTCATAAGTTTGTTCTCTACATCTATGTCTCTATTTCTGCTTTGCAAGTAAGTTCGTCTGTACCATTTTTCTAGATTCCACATATAAGCGATATTATACGATATTTGTTTTCTTTCTGACTTACTTCACTCTGTATGACAGTCTCTAGGTCTATCCATGTCTCTGCAAATTGCACTGTTTTGTTCCTTTTAATGGCTGAGTAATATTCCACTGTGTATATGTACCACATCTTCTTTACCCATTCCTTTGTTGATGGACATTTGGGTTGCTTCCATGTCCTGGCTATCCAGAGATTCTTATGAACACTAAAGTTTGAGAGTAACTCCTAACAGCCTTGATATTCTCAACACCTTGATATACCTTTGTAAGACTTTTCAAATAATTTAACATATCAGAGCATATGCTAGAAACTTTCACTGCCATTTATGGAGAGTACAGAAGGAAGAGTTCCTCGCAAAGAGGAAGGGTCTGTTCTTCCTCTTGAAGAAATTGCAAAGGTGTGGGATGAAGGAAGACTAGAATTCCACTGGCTTTGGGTGGAAGGTGAGTGAAGCCTCAAAAATGCTCAGGTGCATGTAAGAACCCCAGTCCTTCCATGTCTATTTCCAATTGTTCTTTCCTCCTTTCTAACTAAATATTTTTACCCCACCATGAACTCAGGTAGCCTGAAATGCCATCTGCCTCCTACGTCTGGACTATTGCATATGCTCTTCCCTCCCTGGACTGCAGGGCCCCATTCTTCCCAGTTAAGACCCAATGCAAATGTTACCTACTGCCCAAATTCTAGGTCATAGTGAATCACTTTACCCCTTGGACTCCCACACGATTTCACTCATTATTTTCTCGTGTATTTTGGATGTAACTCAAATGTCCCTAAGTCTCACCGCCTGTGAATACAAACGCAGTCAGGTTAGTGATAATACCTGACTTCATTAACGTGGCAGTCTTTTTTTGCCCTGAGAGGTCCAGGGCTGTCTTCCGGTGTGCAAGAATGAGCCCACACATCTTGGTGCTGATGCTGTCCAGCCATCGACTTCTTTCTGTCTTTCGACCTGAACTCAAAAGCCAACAGCAAAATCCCTTCACAAGATCCCAACTCCAATCAGGTCGGCTGGCACAGTGCCAGAGCGCTCGGGTCTCCCTTTATTTTTTTTTATTTTTTATTTTTTTCATGTGCTTATTGGCCATTTGTGTATTTTCTTTTTTTTTAACATCTTTATTGGAGTATAATTGCTTTACAATGGTATGTTAGTTTCAGCTTCACAACAAAATGAATCAGTTATATATATACATATATTCCCATATCTCTTCCCGCTTGCGTCTCCCTCCCTCCCACCCTCCCTATCCCACCCCTCCAGGCGGTCACAAAGCACCGAGCTGATCTCCCTGTGCTATGCGGCTGCTTCCCACTAGCTAACTACCTTACTTTTGGTAGTGTATATATGTCCATGCCTCTTTATCGCTTTGTCCCTTTAGATTGATAAGTGTAGGCTTTGCCAGGTGCACATCTTTTCGCACAGTCAGTGCTTTGAACTCCAGAGATGCTAAATGGCTTGCGAACTTAATTTTAACACCAACAATTGGATGAACACCGGAATAAGCAGCAGAAGATGAAAGCCTGACCTGGGCTTAAGATGAGCCGGCTGACACCACTGGGCACTCAACCTGGTTCCAAGTTTCCTGGCGGCCACCACGTAAAGGGAACACCTGTTAGCTGACGCCACTGTTTTCACTGTCAGACAAAAGTAGGGCTGCCAGATGCTTTCTACAAAATCCTGGATGCACTTGATGCATCCCTATCAAGAAGCTCAAGAACCTTGCGAACCTGGGCGCCCCGCCACCCCCAGGAGGAGGCAGAGGAGAAGCTCTCCTGCGGGGGCTGCCAGAAGCTACCCCTGAGGGGGTCTGGTCTGGGGAGGGACGTGTCCGGCTCTCGTCCTCCCTGCTGGTGTCCGCTGGCACTCGATTCCGGGTATCCCGGCAACACTTAGAGCGAGCAGGCCGTCAGGCTTTTCCTTTCTGCTTTCAGCAGGAAAGGAGGAGGTGGTCCTCGGGTGGCTTTTTCGTTCAGGCTGCGGGCTGCGCTCGCAAAGGGGCGCTGCCCACGGAGGTTGCGGGACCCCGCCGCCGCCTCCTCGAGGCCTGCCCTGCCCAGGGCTCGCGCGATGCCTCCCTGCATCTCCTCGCGTGGGCTTCTGGCTACGCGCAGGAAGCCGCAGGGATCCGCGTACCGAGGCTTCCTGGCTGGCGGGGCGGGGCCTCTAGTGAGGGCGGGGTTTAGGCGCTACAGAGAGGGAAGGGCGGGGTCTCGCGAGGCAGGCCTACGGGGCGGGACCTCGCGAGGCGGGCGGGGCTTGGGCGCCGGGAGGGGGCGGAGGCCGCGGCTGCGGAGGGAAGGGGAGGGAACGAGAGGGGAAGGGAGGGGAGGCGAGGGAGGAAAGGGAAAGGAAGGAGAGGGGAGGGGCGGCCGGCCGCGGAGACGGAGTGAGTCACCTGATAGCTGCCCGCGCGGCCCGCCAGGCTCGCTCGCTGCCGTCAGTCGGGCTGCGTCGCGCCTCGGCTCTGGTGAGTGGCTCGCCTGTCCCGGGCGCCCTTCCCCGGCAGGGTCCGCGCGGCGGCGTCTCGCGCGCGGTCTGGGCCGCCGGCCTGTGAGGGGCGGTCCGCGGGCAGGTCCTGGGGAGGCGGTGAGGGAGACCGGGGGTGCTGCTTTCTGGGCGGGGGGCATTAAGCGGGGCCCACGGGGGGCGGCTGCAGCTCCCCTTCCTGGAAGTGGCCTCGTCCGCCGGAAGGGGCGACGGGTCGGCGCCCCGTGGCCCCGCGCGCGGCCGGCGCCGTTGTTTACGGGCCCGCGCTGTACTTTATCACGGGCCGGCCGGCGGGGGGCCGGGATGTACTGGGGTCCGGGCGCCCGCTCCCCCTCCCCCGCCTCTCGGGCACCCGGGTCCGAGCCCGGCACCCCCCCCCGCAATCCCCAGCCGGCGCGCGGCCCGCCGGGGCTGTGACACATCAGCACCGCCCGCGCGGCCGGCCCGGCTCAGTATCGTCCCTCCGCCCTCTCCCACCACCCTCGTTAGCCGCCGCGTCCGGCGAGCTGTTTGCCTCCCGTCTGCCCAGCCTGGGTGTAGGTCGCGCGTGTAATCACGTAAGAAAGGCCGAGTTCGTGGCTGGAGCAAAAAATACCACCCTGCGGGGCTGGGTTTAGCGAAGATTGGTTTGGGGGCCCGGAGATCCCAGGGCTCCCTTTGTTGGAGTTTTGCCCGCGCGTTGTAATTAAAGACTCCCACAGTCGGGTGAGAGTGGGTGTTGATCGTAGAGACACCAGCTTTGTGCTCGTCTAATGAAACGCGAGTGCCATGGCTTTCTCTTTCTTGCACGGTAGTTTAATGTCACTGAGTAGAATTGTACAGAAGGTTTTTGTGCAGTGAGCCTTCTGCGTTGAATTTGGGCTGATTCAAGGTATAGCGTAGTAGTGATTGTGAAAGAACGTGTGTGGGAAAAACAGGCTCCAATGTCACGCTTGAAGGAACAAAGGCTGTTTTGTAGGGATGCCTATCTTTTGGGAGAATTCTATCAGTATTGGGTCTGGAGGGTGCCACGACTAGGTCTTTGTTCATGTAGTTTAACACTGCTTATATCCAGGAGGGTTTGCATTTCAAGCAGTTCCGAAAGATAAAGGGTGGAAACACCGGAGGTGTTAGTGTCAGAGCGCTTGAGCGCTTCACATGGTCAAGCAGAGAAGTGGGAAGAGGCCGGCTGCTTCTTCCTGGTCTTGGGTCGTGGTGCAAGGGCTGGGCTGGGCTTGAAGGCGCTTGCCACTTCAGCCTTTGGATTAAAGAAGCCTGGGGAAAAAGAACACTTGGTGAGTCAGCTGGGAGTAGGATGGCCTTGGTTTAAGTGATGGCATGGCATCGTGCATTATTGTTGTTTAACCTGTGGCTCTGTCAAGTGGTTTACCATTGTTCAATATGTTGGTTGGCTAACGAGGTAGATGACTCCTTAAAAAAAGTTGGGTTGCTGAGTCATTCGCCCCAGCCTGAGAGGTAATTAGGAACAGCTGGTGCAGATACTCTCATCACATGCCTCCACTGTAAAAGGCCAAGGAGCACTGAAGAGGGGTTGCTTCAGAGGTCTGAAGCTGGGGTTGTCTGTGTTGATACAGGTAATCAGTGGGTGAGGTGCCAGCGCTCTTAGGAAGTGGCCAAGGAGCGCTGAGGTGGTGGGTAAACACAGAGCAGCCTCGTGACCTACTGCCTGAGAAGTTTGTGCTGGAGAGAGCTAAAACTGAGAAAGAAATTTGCAGCTAGGAGTCACCTCTTAATAGTAGTGTAACAAAAATATTTACTCTTCTTATTGTACTTAGTTTCCCTTTTGTGGTTTTGTTGTTTTGTGGTTTATACATTTCAGAAAGTGAACTTAATTTGTTCTGCATAAAGATTTCTTTAGGAGAACACAAAAGGAGCCTTCCTCGTGGTTTTCATGGCCCCTGGCTTTTCATACATACACTAGTTGTTTCTGGTGGCAGAGAGGAGGGGAGGGAGAATGTGGGTGGAATTAACAAGTCTCTTTGGGTCGAGTCTTGAAAGCACTGTCTGAAAGCACTGTCGGGTGGAAGGCAAACCATATGGATCATTGTCTTAGTGATGGCGCTGGTGTCTTTCCATCTCGGATCATTACTTCTTGCTTTAAAAGTGAGCACAGGACCCAAGCATACAGTCCCTATTGCTAACAGAGTTTAGGGAAGGGAAATGTGGAGTGGGGGGATCTGACCCTTATCTGTGGTCCGAAGAATGACTGATTGTTACTGACGGTAGCTCATTAAAACATTCTGTAGTAGAAAAAGATGCTTTACGTTTGGGACTAGAAGAGATTAAAAATCATGAATTTTTTAGGGATTAGGGATTCTAATGTGAGTGCAAGATGATTCATTTGGAAGAAAATAATAAACCCTTGATTTTTTGAAAATTCACTTTTATATAAAATAAGAAAGACATTCATCTTCAAGATACAGGGTAACAGTAGTACCTGCATGTTATATAACTTGGGTTTATGCCACCCCTTTTCTGTTGGGGAACATAAAGAGTTTGTTAACCACTCCCAGTAACACTCTTTCAACAACTGGGGTACTTTTTTTTTTTAAATTTGTGATTTCCTCTTGAAAGCTGTCATTCTTTCACATGTTCTTAATTCATTTTAATTTTTATTTCACATGTAGTTCTATTCTTTTTATGCTGTATTTTAAAGATTAGAAGCTGAAGTGTAAATTTCTTATTGCATTGTTGATGTGGAGAATGGAAATAACAAAAAATACATTGTTGCCTATTACATATAATACCGTGTATTTTGAATTTGGAGACAAGCCAGACGGTTGGTTTGTTTCATGGGTATGATTTGAAGTGTAGTAATAGGTAAAAAGGGTATAATGGGACCACCAGAAGATAATCTGCACATTGGAGTATAGTTTGTATATAACAAATTCTTTGAAAGATCACTGTTACTCCTTGAAGTCTGCATTTTTGGGGGCCAGGTTTACAAGGGCCCCCTTTAACAAGGATTAATAAGACGTCACATCCAGCAAATCACTTGGGAAGTGGCATTCCCCTGGCTACTTCTCTTCACAGTGCTGATCCTCTCCCAGACTTACGTTTTAAGAATCATCTCGTCCTCCGAATTTTCTGACTAATGTTCTGTTAATGGGAGAATTTCTTTAACCCTAAACTCACATTTTCTGAGGGTTCTACTAAATGGAAGGTGTATTTTGTGTGGCTGAATAGGTGACTTATGAAACTATTACAATTTTTTAAAATATGCCAAACAAGGTAATATGCCGAAGCTCAAGGTATGGGTAATTTGAGCATTATTTGCCAGAATCCAGGCCCCTTGGAGAAAGTCAACATTTCAAGACTGCAGATAAAATATAGACTTATACCACCATGAAACCTGGGCTTCTGGTTTAGTGCATAGCATTAAGAAAAGTGAAGTTGTAGATTTGATCACTGTACAGTTGACAGAGAAGCAGTAAGCAAAGTTGTTAAAAGGGGGCCATCTGGAGCCAGACTGCCGAAGGTCAAGTTCTTGCTTTGTTACTTACCTGCTGTGAAGCCTTAGATAAGTTACTTGACTTAGTTGTGCCTCTTTTTCTCATCTGTAAAATGGGATGATGATAATAGAATCTATATCATAGGGGTTGTTGTAAAGTGCATTAATATGTGTTAAGCAGTTAGAACAGTGCTGGCTCCATATTAAACATCAGTACGCATTAGTTGTTATTGTCTGTTCTTCAGAATCAGGGAAGCGCTTGGTTACACAGCCACATTTTGCAGCCTCCCTGAGCTGCATTTCACGGACTGATCAGAGGAGAGAGTGAGGAGAAGCGTGGGTGTACAGCACGTGGCTGCTACTGGGAAAACAACTCAAGTGAACATTCTGACAAATCAGTAGCAGCATCTCAAACACCCAACTTCTGAGGGCAAGTAACATAGGACATGGCTTTTTAGTAAAGGAATCTAACAGTCCCAGCAAAATGCTCTAGAGGCAGTTTTCACCAGTTATTTGGAATTGGCTTTTGAAGAAATAACATCTGCCATCCTGCATCTAACCTATTCTTCATGTTATAATTGAGGGCACTGTGGTCCAGCAGGGTTAGTAACCTGTCTACCCCCTTCCTGCTTATTAACATCAGGACAGAACTCATTTTTTGATTCTCATAACTGACTTGCAGTGAACATTGAGAATGTAAATTTACCTGCCAGTTACTTCTAAGTATTGTATTTTCTTTAAATGACATGTTTGTGCTAATATAGAAAAATTATCCATGATAAACAGTAAATATGTTTATCATGTGGCTTCTTGCACCCGTTAGTAATTCAGAAAGGTTGTGTCAAACATTTTGACCATCCTTTTGACTAGAGTGTAAGTTTCTTAATGAAGATACATGTCTTCTGTTTATCTCCATGGAACAGTGAACGTGCTTTGGCTGTTTGTTCAGTAAACTGTCAGTTGCTGCACTAGTATAATATGGATTCATTTTAGTTCTGTGGTTTTGAAACTTGGGGTTTTTTAAAGAGTGAAAGAGAAAACGGTGTATGTTGTACCTCTTAAGTTATTTTAAATATGCACCGAATTGAAACCCTTGATCATTTAGAATTCTACTTTCTGTTTCCATCATTGGTGTGAGGATTGAGGAAGCACCTGGATTTAAATCATTTAGTTCATCTCCTGAGATAGAAAGAAAATTTGTCTTCTGACTTCTTTTTCCTTGTAATTGACTTAGAATTGGATTGAGCAAAATATAATTTGGGTTGTCTAGATGCTAAACCTCTTATACATCTAATACTTTTCTTTAATATGATCACTCCTCTGGAACAGATCCTTTGTTTTATTTAGGATCAGGGACAATTTAGAGACTATTAGTAGGATCATAAAAATTGTCCCCAAGCAAATATAAGGAACAAAGAAATAGTGGTTGCCAGGATCTTGGTTGTTAATGACTGTCCTAGGAGCATTGTGGGCATGCAGTGGAGTTGGCGGGCTGCTGGCTCCTTTCTCAGTACTGGCACCGTTTAGAAAATGTTACATCGGTGCAGGTGAAGCTGTGTGCAAATCATATTCTTTTAAAAATAAATTTAAGTCATTTTCTTAATGCCTTAGGAAAGTTAGTAATCAAAGGATATATATATATTTTATAAATTTATGTATTTTATTTATTTACTTTTGGCTGCGTTGGGTCTTCGTCGCTGCACGCGGGCTCCCTCCAGCTGCTGCAAGCAGGGGCCACTCTTCGCTGCAGTGCGGGCCTCCCACCGCAGTGGCCTCCCTCGTTGCGGAGCAGGAGCTCCAGGGGCGCGGGCCCCAGCAGTTGCGGCACATGGGCTCAGCAGCTGTGGCTCGCGGGCCCCAGAGTGCAGGCTCAGCAGCCGTGGCGCACGGGCCCAGCCGCTCCGCGGCATGTGGGATCCCCCAACCAGGGCCCGAACCCATGTCCCCCGCATTGGCAAGCGGACTCTTAACCACTGCGCCACCAGGGAAGTCCCCAAAGGATATTTTTGTAAGAAAATAACTGTTCTTAGCTTCTATCTGGTAAAGTCATTTTCACTTTTTTAATTGGTCATTTCTTAGATTGAATCGGAGTCATAGTGGTTAGCTTTACTCCACTTCCCCATCCCCCATTAAAGTGGAATTACATTAAAAAGTGTTTTATATAGTGGGGTCATTTTTTCAGTTCCTTTGTGCCTGGACCTTGTCAATATCCCACCTCTAAGGTTATAGACTAAACCTGGTATGGGGAATATCTTACCTCCCTCTTCTGCCTTTTTTTTTTTCCCCTGTCATTAGTCTCTTCTTTTTACTGACTGGTCATCCTCTAGGATTCCCAGGGGAGATGTTTTTGGCCTAAGGAGATGAACTCTTAGGGTCTTATTGAAAAAATGGGAAGACCCTACTTGCTGGTTTCTTCATATCCTTAATGCCTTATTCCTTCTCTAAAATGTGCCAGCGTCTTTTGGAAGTCAGTTAAATCAGTGAGGAGATGTACGTATCCGTCAGATGTACTTATACTTATCCACCTATTTTACTTGCTATAAAATAGGTGGCTATAAAAGATTTATTAGTCTTTCAGTGAACTTATTAGGTTGTAATTATTAGTTAGTCAATTTGGAGTAAGTGCGTTTTGGTAAGATCAGTAATTTCATTACTGAGTATTTTGCACTGAACTGTTATTTTATAAAATGTAAAGTGGTTGTCAAATCTTGGCCCAAGACACTTTACATTTTCAGAGTACCTGATGTCTCTATTTACTCTGTTTTTCTGAGGAGTGTTCCCAGCAGGGCTTCTCTAGATAGGATTTACTACTAAAATTAGAAGGGGAAGTAAGAAAAAAGACATTGCCCTTTTAATCAGTTTTCCTACATTAGTAAGAGACTTTTGAAGTAGAAAAGAATTTTGCCCAGCTGAATAGGGATCTTTGCTTCATTCCTTCATTCCCAGTTGTCATCCAGAGATATCAAAGGAAATGCTGCTTAGGGATGAGTCTTAGCTACGACCAACTTTGCCTGCTTCATTGTCTCTTGGACTGTTGCAAGTACTGTTCAAGCTCTAGATATATTTCTCTGGGTTTTTAAAAAAAACGTGTTTTGCATTTGAGCACAAGTCTGTTGTCACTGGCCTGGTTTGTTGCCTATTCCAGACCCCAGGAGGTCTGGGACACCTTTTCCTCTCTGGAGCAGGTTGGCAACAGTGCTCACCAGTGGCAGAGCTGCTCAGATACTAGCACGCCTCCCTGCCATTGCTTCTCATACACCAGTGTGGAAACATCCTCTTCTCTCCTACTGAGTTAACTTTGACCAGCTCTCTGATCCCTGGGGAGTAAAGAATAATTGTGTTTTTAAGTTTCAAGGCACTTTGGTCTCTTATCTTCCTGTGCATGTTGTTCTTCTCCCCAGTTTACACTCAAACACATATTCTGGTGTGAGTAGATAGTAGGGTTGCTAAACTTATTTCAACATTCATGGTATGCCTACATGTTAGGTATTGGGTGTACATTTGGTTTATGAAACAAATATTTGTGCCTTGATATGCCAGGAACTTTTCTAGATGTTGGCAATACAGAATTATTCAGAGGTTACAGTCTGACAGGCAGACCATTACTATAGCATGTGTTAATTGCTAAAATAGCAACATGTAAGATGTGGCTTGAAACCATAGGATATGAGAAGCCTAAGTTTTGGGAAATTAAGAAAGCCTTAGGAATGTCAGTGATGAATGCATAATTTAGTGGAGGAGGCAGCTTGTTTTGACCACTCTTTCGAGAAGCATAGCAATGAAGAGTAGGGAAGAGAGAGATTTTAGTTGGGGGAGGTTGGGTCAAGAAGGTTGTGTGTCTGCATCTGTATGTATTTAAAAATAAGGTCAGTGGGAAAAGGTTGAAAATGTAGGATATGTCTTTCTTTTGTCTGTGGCTAGTTCCTCCTGTGGTTGCAAGATGACTGGCACAAGTTCAAGTGTACCAGTAAATATAACTGAGGTTCTTGGAAGAAGACTTTTTTTTTCCTGTGATGTCTCTTTATTAGTGATAAAAGCCTTTTCCAAAGACCTCATAGTGAATACCACCCTAGCCTCTCCTTTGTGGGGCCAGCATTGCATAAGTTTACGCCTAAATCAGTCAACGTGAAGAGAAGTGGGACCACTGTGATTGGCTTAAATGGATTGCGATTCATCTTGGGTTGGGACTAGGGCCAGCATTGCGTAAGTTTACGCCTAAATCAGTCAACATCAAGAGAAGTGGGACCACTGTGATTGGCTTAAATGGATTGGGATTCATCTTGGGTTGGGACTAGGGTTTGCTACCCCAGAAACTCATGGCCTCAGGTAGAGAGCAGATTTGTGGGCACAATCAGGATGTGGTTAGAAAATGAGGGGGCGAATGGAACTGGATGGCCAACAGTGTCATCCTTGCCTGCTACTTATATCAACACTACACACAGACGCATACTTCTGAGTAGAAAAAGAAAATGTGATTGTCTTTGGAGTTTTTGGTGATTTTTTTCCTCTTATGTATCCTACTATGATCAAGTATTATTTTTACAGTCAGATCAAATAAATGTTTTATTTTAAAATGATTTTAAAATTGAAAATTTGCCTGTTCTATCCAAAAAATTACATGTAGTAGGAATACATTTCTTTCAGTACTGTAAACCAGGGGTCCCCAACCCCCAGGCCACAGACTGGTACTGGGCCCTGTTAGGAGCTGGGCTGCACAGCAGGAGGTGAGCAGTGGGCAAGTGAGCGAAGCTTCATCTGCTGCACCCCGTCGTGCACATTACCGCCTGAACCATCCTCCCTGACATCCGTGGAAAAATTGTCTTCCATGAGACCAGTCCCTGGTGCCAAAAAGGTTGGGGACTGCTACTCTAAATAGTTCTAAGGTTCTCTGTTATTCTCTTAATACTTTCAGGGAAAGAAGAATATATAATAATATCTTGTAGCTTCTGATTGTGTCTATACCAAGAGGACCACTCTCTCTCTTACTCTGTAGGGCATGCCCATCTGTGATGTCTGTGGCTCTCAGTGAGTGGTGAGGCTAGTCTGGTTTGAATGGAATGGTTGATTCGTTGCCTGGATAGGCCAGCATTCTTTGGAACCCACATTCTTGAATCTGGGATACAAACAGGAACATCACTCCCTCTTTACACACTCATTCTTCTTCTAGGAGGGAAAGCTGTCCTGTGGTTAGTTTATTTGCCATTCCTTTCAGACTTCAAGAATAATTCCACTTTAATTTTAACTCCTAAACTGTTTACTGCACTTTGATATGTTCAAAGGACTTGTGTTTCATTTTTGTTCCTTCTTCTCAATCCTAAGTTTTGGTGCTTTGTATGGATGAGAAAGGCAAACAAATAATGTAAATACATAAATACTTAGTGTTGTAAATTCATAAAATAGAAAATAATTACTAATAGTTTTTTTTCTATTTGAGAATAACGAATAGCTGTGATAGATGGTTAGGGTAGGCTTCTGAAATGGTGTTACTTTTTTGGATAGAATTTAGAAAGACAATACTGCCAAAATAATTTTCATCTCAGGTAAAAAATCAATAGTATTTACCTACTCAGTTGTTCCTCAAATAATATTTGAACTGAGAAATATTTCAGCTTTTTTTTTTTTTTTTACAGGCCTCAAATTATTACTTATTTGACTAAATCTTGTGACTGTATATTGGAAAGTAGCTATCTGAGGGCTCAGGTGGAAAGTCTACAGCTCGTTAATCTCCATTTTAGAGATGGTAATTTTGACTTCCAAGTTAACATCAATAACAAGAAATAGATTTTAAAATTTTAGTTTTAGCTATGTATATTGAGATACCTAGTACTATAGTGCCTACCAGGGATTAGTGGATTAGGTTATCTTTAAATAAAGCATTTCAATTTAGTACCTCTACTAAAATTAAAAAGTTTCATATCTGTGATTCATATTCTAATTGCTCTACTGTAACTGCTGCCTTATTTAATTAACATTGTTACCTAACACTTTTTCCTCTTAATCCTTTTTTTTGACTCAAATTTATTATGAGTTGGGGTGAGAAGGTGTTTAAGGAATGGTTGGGAATTTGAAGGGCACCTTTTTGGTGGTTTGCTTGTTTTTTCAGTTACTTTGCATGCTATATTTGTCAAGTCTTAGACCTACAGAGGATCATTCTGACCTAGATCTAGTTTTAGGGCTTTCACTTCCTCTCGGCAATCAGAAGTAAATAATGTGAATCACGGTTATAATTTTTACAGTTTGAAAACAAAATAACATATGACTATTTCATTATGAATATGGGACATGAACACTTATTATTCTATATGGAAAGTGACTTTTGGTGAAATATCTCCAGCTGTGTGTCCTTCGTTTAATTTTCCATATGTAGTTGGGTATAACTACAAACTTTGATTTAAGTTCAGCATAGTTTGGTGTCAGATTCTTTTTAACGATATATGAGATTATGTAATCCAAGAAGTGTTAATCAGAAATTAATAAACTAAATATTGAGTAATAAGGAAAAATTTCTATTCCATAAATCCCCTTTTAATTTGTCTAACGTTCTCATCACACACACAGGATACTTGCGACATTTCCCTCTAGTCTTGTTTTTTTTATCCTCCTCACTTTTACCCCCACCCTCAAAACAACCTTGCTATTCAGGCCATGTCATATGAATTGAAATGTAATATTTGGACCTGGGGCAGAGGAACTTTTTAACCTCTAAGTGACTGACCCTCTAAGGGCTTCAGTTTCCTCATCTGTAACCAAAGTGTGGAAGTGGGTTGTATTGGGTGAGTGTGCTCTTTCAGTTGCTAATTCTTTGGGTCTGTGAAATTATCAATTTTCTTGAGCAGACTTGTATAATTTTAATATTTTCTTTTTATCTTGTTGAGATCTTTATTAGGCTTACTGACATTTCATTCTTAAAGGTTCAGGAATCTCTGTATTTTGTAGTTTAACTCTTGGGTTTGTAGAACCTTTGAAAATGCAGTATTCTTTTCATCATCTTTTGGATAAAGATGGCAATAATAATAATAAAATGTTAATGATCTCATGCCAGGCACTGTGCTATTAAATGCGCCCAGCCATTCAATCCTTAGAGTAAGTGTTGATGTTGTTTTCCTTATGGGGAACCTAAAGGGTGAGGTCAGGTATCTTATAGATCACACCATTGGTAATGTCTGTAGAACCTTAATTATATCCCAGTACTTCCCGTTCTTTCCAATATCATGCTGCTGGTTGTTTTAAAATACCTAAAATTGATATTCTTTTGCATTTCATAATTATGTATATTTGGTGTTTAGCACTTTATCCTTTTCGAAGGGCTTTGTGACATAAGTAGGGCAGGGGCTCCCTCCTTAAGTCTCAAGGGTACACATTTGCCCGTGTTCACAGAGCTAGACCTGACTTGATGGGTTTTTCCTCCTTATTTTCCTGTAACAGGGTTCTGTTTTTCCACATCACAGCATCTTTTTATTTTAAATTTCTATAAAATTTAATTTGTTCTTTTGTGTTTACTTTGAAGATATCAGTGGAGGCTGCTGTGTTTTAGAGTTGCCCATGAATTTTCTAGATAGTGACAAACCAATATCCTGACTAGTGGAGGAAGTATCCATTATCAAGGGGGAAAAAAGTAATTGACATCCTTTGGGAGCCTTCAAGACAGCCAAAAGAAATGTGAATTGCATTTTTTTCCAAAGGCGTATTTTTTTGTTTATGGTTTGTTGTCTCTTTGAACATTTTTCTGATTATAAAGTAATATGTGTTTATGGTTAATAATTTGAATGCAGAAACAGGCAAACAAAAATTACCTAGATGTAACCATTGTTAGTATTTTGATACATATCCTAACTAGAGGTGGAGGAACCAAGGTTTCTGGACATGTTAAATGTGAAATGCCTGTTAGACAAACAAGTAGTAATTTGAGTATGCAGTTGGATACATGAGTACGAAGTTCAAGAGAATAGTCAAGATTAGACCAAATATAAATATGAGAGTGTACAGTAAGTCCATGAGTGATCGTGTCCACGCTGTGAATCTGGATGAGTTCTCGTAGGGAGTGTTACAAAGAGGAGGCGAGATCTGAGGACCAAGCCCTGGCTCTCCAGGATTTAAAGGTTTGGAGGAGAAGGAGGATCCACGGAATTGACAGGGGGCTGCTGGTGAGGTGGTAAATCTGAGGCCAAGTGAAGAAACGATTTCAGGGAGGGAATGATCACCCTGTTGAATGTTGCTGAGATGCTGTCTAAGAAGACCCAAAATTTGCCATTTGGCAATGTGAAGGCCGCAGATCCTCACAAAGTAATTCCCATGGAGTTGAGGGGAAAAGGTCTGATTTCAGTGGGCTCAAATGAAATTGGGAGAGAGGGAAATGGAGATGGTGTGAATATAAACGGCTTTTTTGGGGAGTTCTACTATAAAGAAGAGCAGTGAATTTTACTGTAGTTAGAAGGATGTGGGGAGGGTCAAGAAATTTTTTTTCAAGAAAAGAGCCATTACAGTATTTTTGTATGCCAATGGGAATGTATGTATTCATTTTTTCCTCATATTTTGCTTGGTGAGACTTTGCAGAAGTTTGTCAATTTTATTGGTTTCCTTAAAGAATCAGCTCCTGGGGGGAAAAGGGGATTGGAAGGGATTGAGATTGACATATATACACTATAGAAACTATGTATAAAATAACTAACTAATGAGAACCTACTGTATAGCACAGGGAACTCTACTCAGTGCTCTGCGGTGACCTAAATGGGAAGGAAATCCAAGAAAGAGGGGATATATGTATATATATAGCTGATTTACTTTGCTGTCAGCAGAAAGTAACACAACATTGTAAAGCAACTATACTCCAATAAAAATTAATTTAAAAAAAATCAGCTCATGGTTAAGTCATCAGTTCTATCGAAAATAGCTGCAAAACTTTATTATGTGAGTGGTTTTCTTGGTGGAAATACAGTAGATTTCATTAGATTCTTTAAGTCGGAGAACGAGCGCTCCAGTTTGGAAGTTTTAACAGCTTGTTTCCCTAAAAGATACCCTTACATTTTTAAAGATTCTATCTGAATTGATATCTTTGTCAATATGATATGTTAAACAGTATGTATAACATTGTTCCCAAACAAGAAGAAATCTTACTATATTTTTCTACCCTTCCTTTCGCCTAGTTTTGTTAAAATAATCTAAGATTTTGGTTAACGATTAATTTTTCTCTTTATCAAATTCCTTTTCTATTTGAAGAATCTTTGAAAAGTTGCATTAAGACTTACAGCCAAGTTATCAACAGTTTAGACTTAACTGAGTTTCACTATTTTTTGTTTACTGTCTATTTAAACATCTTTTAAGGTTATGTTTTTATGAAGTATTACATATTTTTGATTTAAAAACAATAAATTTATCATAAAGCACCTTCATCTGTTGCACACCTAATTCTGCTTCAAAGATAATATTCATCTTTACCCATTTCTGCTATTTAATTTTTTAGAGACACAGACCTCTGTGTCTCTAAGATGTTTTATACCTCATTTTATTTATGAACCTAAGATGTTATCTGTTTACTTTCTGTTACCATAGATGTTGATTTTGTTTGCTTCTGCCGTCCCATCAGCTGTATTTATAATCATTCCATTTCTGTTCTTGGTCACCTCTACAGTCCCCCCTCCACCTTTTTTAAAATTTGGTCTCATTAATCTAAGGCAGTATCATTTGACTCTGTACGTTATAAGTTATATAGAAATACTACCTTTCCTTTCAGTTCTGTCTGATTCCATCTCTCAACTGGCCACTTTTATTTTACTAAGGTTAATAATTACATTTCATTTAATAACCATAATTAAGTCTTCCATTATTTGTTCTGAAAGTTGAAAACCAGTTAACAGTGTTAATATTATTATATCTATGTCCATATTGGGCACTGGAAAGCTAAGTAACATGCTATTACACTTTTTTCTTTACGGTTTCACTGTCACCCTGTGCCACTCAAAAACTTTTTTTTTTTTTTTTGTTTAAATTGAAGTATAGTTGATTTACAATGTTGTGTTAGTTTTAGGTGTACAGCACAGTGATTCAGTTATACATCTATATCTATGTATCCTTTTTCAGATTCTTTTTCCGTATAGGTTATTAGAGAATATTGAGTATAGTTCCCTGTGCTGTACAGTAGATCCTTGTTGGTTATCTGTTTTATATGTAATAGTGTGTAGATACACACTCTTAATCCCAAACTCCTAATTTATCCCTCCCCCCCAACTTTCCCCTTTGGTAACCATAAGTTTGTTTTCTATGTCTGTGGGTCTATTTCTGTTTTGTATATAAATTCATTTGTATCTTTTCTTTTTTTTAGATTCCACATATAAGTGATATCATATAATGTGTGTCTTTCTCTCTCTGGCTTACTTCACTTAGTATGATAATCTCTAGGTTCATCCTTGTTGCTGCAAATGGCATTATTTCCTTCTTTTTTATGGCTGAATAATACTCCATGGTTGTGTGTGTGTGTGTGTGTGTGTGTGTGTGTGTGTGTGTATCACATCTTCTTTATCCATTCCTCTGTTGATGGACATTTAGGTTGCTTCCATGTCTTGGCTATTGTAAATAGTGCTGCCGTGAGCATTGGGGTGTATTTGTCTTTTCAAATTGTGGTTTTCTCTGGATATATGCCCAGGAGTGGGATTGCAGGATCATATGGTAGCTCTATTTTTAGTTTTTTAAGGAACCTCCATACTGTTCTCCATAGTGGCTGTACCAATTTACATTCTCACCAACAGTGAAAGAGGGTTCCTTTTTCTCTACACTCTCTCCAGCATTTATTATTTCTAGAGTTTTTGATGATGGCCATTCTGACTGGTGTGAGGTGATACCTCATTATAATCCTGATTTGCATTTCCCTATTTATTAGCGATGTTGAGCATCTTTTCATGTGCCTTTTGGCCATCTGTATGTCTTTGGAGAAATGTCTGTTTAGATCTTCTGCCCATTTTTTGATTGGGTTTTTTTTTTTTTTTTTTTTTGGTATTGAGCTGTATGAACTATTTTTTTTTTTGCGGTACATGGGCCTCTCACTGTTACGGCCTCTCCCGTTGCGGAGCCCAGGCTCTGGACGCGCAGGCTCAGTGGCCATGGCTCATGGGCCCAGCCGCTCTGCGGCATGTGGGATCTTCCCGGACCGGGGCACGAACCTGTGTTCCCTGCATCGGCAGGCGGACTCTCAACCACTGCGCCACCAGGGAAGCCCTGTATGAACTATTTGTATGTTTGGAGATTAATCCCTTGTTGGTTGCATCATTTGCAAATATTTTCTCCCATTCTGTAGGTTGTCGTTTTGTTTTATTTATGGTTTCCTTTGCTGTGCAAAGGCTTTTAAGTTTCATTAGGTCCTGTTTGTTTGTTTTTGTTTTTATTTCCATTACTCTAGGAGATGGATCCAAAAAGATATTGCTGCAATTTATATCTAAGAGTGTTCTGCCTGTGTTTTCCTCTAGTTTTATAGTATCTGTTCTTACACTTAGATCTTTAATCCATTTTGAGTTTATTTTTGTGTGTGGTGTAAGAGAATGTTCTAATTTCATTCTTTTACATATAGCTGTCCAATTTTCCCAGCACCACTTATTGAAGAGGCTGTCTTTTCTCCATTGTATATTTTTTGTCTCCTTTGTCATAGATTAATTGACCATAGGTGCCTGGGTTTGTTTCTGGGTTTCTATCCTCTTCCATTGATCTATATTTCTGTTCTTGTGCCAGTACCATACTGTATTGATTACTGTAGCTTTGTAGTATAGTCTGAAGTCAGGGAGCCTGATTCCTGCACCTCTGTTTTTCTTTCTCAAGATTGCTTTGGCTATTTGGGATCTTTTGTGTTTCCAGAAACATTTCTAACATCAAATTCAAATAATAGTTAACAGTTACAGAGCACTTGTGTGTGTCAGGCACAGTCTTAAGGACATTATGTATATTATTTCATTTGATCCTCCCAACAAAAAATACTATTCTTGTCCCTTACTTCTCCCCACCCCCCCCCCCAAAAAAAAGGGAATTGTCAGAGAGATGTAAAGTAATTTGCCCAACTGGCAGGGTTGCCATCAAGCTGTAAAATACTGTTATGTGCTGTCCACCTCTGGAGCTCTCTAGAGCAGCCAGCTGCCATGTTTGTGAGGTTCTGAGAGAGTCAGTCTTAGGTGTGCTCTCTGATGATTAATCTCTGTCCTTCTTATCTCTCGCCCCTGATTGTGGGATCTTATAGATGTCTGGGGTGAATACTTTGAAAGTGGTGTGGGAATGCGGGTGCTGAGTGAGTTGGGGAATTTTACTCTTCAGGGGAATTGTTGGAAGTTTTCACTCTGTTTTTTTTTCCCCTTTGAGTTTCTTATAGGAGTCCTAAGTTAACTGGGATAGTAACTAGTACACCCCCCTTTCTGCCCATCAGTTGCTCAGCTTAGAAAACCTACAGTTAACATCATATTTCATGGTGAAACATTGAAAAATGTCCTTACAGGAAGGCAAGGATGCCCTTTCTCACCACTCTCACTATTCAGTCGTTGCAATAAGGGGAAAAAAGAAGTAAGTGTAAAGATGGGAAAGAAGTAAAACTGTCTCTATTTGCAGATGACATGATTGTGTACATAGAAATCCTAAGGAATCTACAAAGAAACTGTCAGAACTAATAAGAATTAAGTAAGGTTGCAGAGAATTTAAGGTTAATATTAAAAAAAAAACTATGTTTACATAGTAGCAGCAGAAAACCAGAAAATGAAGTTTAACAAACAAATCCGTTTATAATATCTAGAAAATACTGTAAAATACTTAGGAATAAATTTAACAAAAGATATGCAAGCCCTCTTTACTAAAAAACATCAGAATAATGCTGAGAGAAATTAAAGAAGACCTAAGTAAATGGGGAGATATGACATGTTCATGCATCAGAAGACTCAGTTTGTTAGATGTTGGTTCTCCTAAAATTGCTGTGTAGATTCATTGCAATTCTAATCAAAATTCTGCTGGCTCTTACAACTCAAGAAGTAGACAGCCCAGTTAAAAATGGGCAGAAGAACTGAACAGACATTTCACAAAAGAAGATATACAAATGGCCAATAAGCATATGTAGGGATGCCGAACATCATTAGCCATCAAGAAATGCAAACTAAAACCACAGCTCTATACCACTGTATATTTATTAGGTTAGTTAAGATTAAAAAGACAGACAATACCAAGGTTGGTGAGAATGTGGAGCAGCTGGAGTTGCCATACACCGCTGGTAGCAATGAAAATGATACAATTACTTTGGAAAGTGTTTAGCAGTTTCTCAGAAGTTAAACAGAAACCCACCATATCACTCCACTTCTCCACTTCTAGGTATTTAGTTACCCAAGAGAAATGAAGTAATGTCCATGCAGATGTTCACTGAAGCTTTATTACAATAATCCCAAACTGGAAACAGTGTAGTTGTCCTCCATCTTTATTACAATAAAAAGTCCATCTACCATTAAATGGATAAACAAATGGTGGTACATACATATAATGGAATAGTATTCAGCAATAAAAAACCCAAACATCTAATGTCCGCAACCTGATCGTCATTAAGCTGAGTGAAAGAAACCCGAAGCCAGAGTACATAATGTGTGATTCCATTTATATAAAAATCATAGAAAATGCATGCTGATCGACAGTGACATAAAGCAAATCATTGGTTACCTGGAGCCAGGGGAACAAGGAGGGAGAGACCTCAAAGAGGCATGTGGAATTTTGAGAAGTGATGGAAATTTATCTTGATTGTGGTGGTGGTTTTATTCACATATACAAGTGTCAAAACTCATTAAATGCTCTGCTTTAAACAGTGCAGTTCATTCAAGGAAAATCATACCTCTAAGTTGATAAATAAAATAGTGACTGACAAGTGCATGTTAGAAAATATATAATTCAGTAAATAAGCTGTACCGGTATAAGTCAATTCTAGTTGCTAGTTCACGTTTTCATAACATAGTCATATTCCATTGAGGTGTAACAGTCTTACTAAGAATCACATCGCTGCCAAATCTGTTAAACAAATAAAAGACTTCATTGTTTCTTAAAGTTTTTGTAGTGAGAAGGTATAACAGAAGAATCTGTTACTCTTGTTTTAGTTCTGGTACTTGGATTTCCTGTGTTCCTTTTTTCTTCCTTTATTCCCTTCCAAGCTATTTTAAACTTATTACCCAGAAGTTAACAAATTTGAATTTGTTGATTTGGGAAGTAAAAAAACCTTTTGTTTCTGATCTGTTACCAGGTGAGTCCATAAACAACTGTAAACTTCTGTAACCATTCAAACTTCTCCCTTCTAAGTATAATTTTAGCTTCATAATTTCACATATGGAATTAGACCAAGTAAGTATAACAAGATCCATGATTAAATATGTAATTTTCAATAATAGGAAAAGTAAATGGAAGAAAATCCAACTTTCTCTCTATGGAACTTCACATTTGTTGTAATAACCATGAGCTGCAAAAGTTGTAGTGATTCCCTCACCCCATCACCTCCATTTTTAAAAAAGCTATAGCATCTTTTGTTACATAATTTTAACATAGATTGTCAGGTTGTTTTCCCATATGTCACTGTAGAAGTCCTTAAAACACAATGTCATCGTTTTTGGTGCTGCTATAAGCACTTGTGCTACTTACCTTAATTCAAACTTACGTTTTCTGTTTTCCTTTAGCTTTTTTTGGTATATGCATCCATGTACCTTATCCAGTCATACTTAAGATTTTTTTTCATAAGGCTGAGAGAAGTGGATTTAGAAAATGTGATTATCAGATACACTGTTTAAACAAGCGTGATATTTAGGATCTGCAGATGATTAAAGAAAATAGCAAATCTTGGTTCTGATTTATTCCTACTGGCTCTTTCTGGCTGGTAAGTCAGGTCTTAGAACATTGGAAGAATGCAGATTTAAGTTATTGTCTGTGATTTCAGCTCCCATAGAATTTTTGATGCTAAGGTTCTTTCAAAATAGGGGATAATAACAAGAAGAGCCCTTATCTTTAAGAAGATTCTTTCCTATGAGCATCTCCACCTTAAATTAAAAAAAGTTTTTTAAAGGCCTTTAAAGAAAAGATAAAGGACTGAAGGTGTAAACACACGATACTGTTTGGTCTTTGCCATCCTCTTGAAAAACAGAAGATAAGGCTCACCTAATTTAAGAACACTTAAACTCTTGGTATCTTGGGTATATTGTAACAGGTACTGGCTTAGCAGATTTTGAAGCTAAAGAGGGAGCCAAGAAGGGTGGCGTGGTAGGAAGAATTTGCCTGTTTTCCAAAGACCCTGCCCTGAAATTGAGTGAGGCAAAAGTAATTGACAGGATAATGGGTGGTGGCAGGCAGAAGCAATAAGGAGAAAAAGGCAGAAATTCCAAATGGCCACAAGAAAGAAGGAGGAGAGTTGGGAGGAATTCGCCCAGGCTGCAGATGAAGGGCACTGCCTTTATATAAAGGCCGAGACATTTGCCTGTTGTGCCATTTCTGATGTCCAGGGTCACCAGTCTCTCATGCCCAGCCATACACACGCACCCCCTTGGCTAACAACTATTTTGAAAATAGTCGTTCTCATTAATTGAATATTATGGTTAAATGAGAATTGACCAAAAAGTAGGTTTTATATGAAGTCTTACTGCAAATACCTTTAGGAATGCCCACATTCCTGTGGAAGTTGTTTATAGTGATCATTGTCGTCTCTTTCACCCCAAAGTACCATTTTCATTTTGAACATCTCCAGGTTGTGTTCTCCTTGAACGTAGGGACTGTCTTTTGTTAGTGTTTTCACAGCATCTAGTTTATTATGTGGCACAGGTAGGCACTTGTCAAAAGAACATTTGTCATCGTTCAGTGAAGATGAAGGATGTTCAGGTGATAGTCTTTTTTATATGAATCCTTGGTGTTAGGTTACTCCCTGTGCCCTGCTACATTGAGAATTAAAAAACAATGAAGTCCTGTGAGACTTGAGATGAATAAACGTCCAGCTCTTCTGTATACGTGGAACTTCATCTTTATTCTGAATTTCTGTTATGAAGCATTATAGGTCTGGCTCCATGATCCAATATTCACCTCAGGATTTAAAAAATTTTTTTTAAGTACATTATCTTTAAAGTTATTGAAATGTGATAAAGCAACATCATCTTGTTTCTTTAAAAAAATGATTTTTAAAGCAAAAACATTAAGAAGTAACTATTAAAACTTAAATTTATATTGTGTATATTGAGCAGAGAGTAGAAGTTATTTCCAAATTGAGATGCAGGAAGCTTTAAAATGCCTGTTCATCCTTTATCAGCATTACTGAATGAATCAGCAATTTGCTCAGGTCAGTGAACTTTATTTTGAACTGTAACAATAGTTTCTATTTCCAAGAATATAGAAAAATTCATGTGTGACATAGGAATCTGAATTTGGTGTTAAGAAATTGACAGAATTTTAGGTCTGGCAGGCTCTGGGGGGGTATTATATCTTACTGTTTAGGTTTGAAAAATGATAGAAGATGACAGATGTTAGAAGGATGTGTGCCATTCTTACCTGGTTTAGTCATTACTTAGTTATTGTTATTTGGTAAAATTGGATTATTGACCACTTAGATGGCTTTCAGAATTAGGAAAATGGAATTTCAGAACAACTTTTTATAGTGCTCCATGCTAATGAGGCCAAGTGCGGGTAGTTGTGTTGGCTGTGTTTATAGTTGCCAACCTTTGCTCTTCTTTGGCCAGTTGCTCCCAGAGCTGGGCCTCCCTTTTGCTCCTCCTGACTCTGGAAAACCTATCCAAGGAATCTTCTCTGAGTACGTGGCTCAGCGGCATTATTCCCTTATGTATTGGGATAGCTGACTGCGCTGTGTTTGGAAGATGTAGGTGATTGGGGTTCTGGGTTTATACTAAAAAGGCCAAGTCATTTGTTCAGAAGCAAGTACCTGCATTGGGCAAGGTACTCTCTTACATGCTTGAGTTATGGCAGAGAACAAGTCAGGCAAGGTTCTGACATTTACTCTGAGATCTAAAGGTGAGGAGTTAGTCAGCTGAAGAGTAGAAGTCCAGGGAGTGGGGAGAGCATGTGCAAAGGTCCTGAGGTCAGAAGGAGCTTGGTGCCTTTGGGCGAGAAGGAAGGAAGGTCAGGCTGGAGAATAGTGAGAGAGAGAGACAAAGGCTTTTGAGGCAAGTCTGGATTAATAGAAAACCTAACCAGGCAGGTCTGGAGGGCATGCTAAGGATTTAGAATTGATCATAAGAAATTTGGAAGACGTGGGGTTTTCAGCAAGGGAGACACTGATATAGGGGAATAAATTGGAGAGGATCAAGAGGGGCTTGAGGGGGCTGAGGCTTTTGTTATTTGTATTATCATCATAATTAATAGCTAATATTTATAATTTGTTTGCTTTGGGCCACTGTGTTCAACCCTTTACCCTCATTTTCTTCATGTAAACCTCACAACAACCCAGTGAAGTGTTGCTGTTATCCTTGTTTTACAGGTGAGGAAAACAAGACCCAACCCAGCAAGGGTTAAGCAGGTTGTCCAAGGCCGTGTAGTGAGTAAGTGGCAGAGCTGGGATTTGAACCCAGACAGCGTATGATTCTAGACCCTGTTCTGTTAGCCAGTGGGCTTGTGTTTTCAATGTATGAGGTCATGGTCCATTATTGGTTCTTGAAATTTGAGTGGATCACAACTGGAATTATTTTTTTAATAGAACAGATTAGAAATTAGACTACTTTGCACTAGTAAGGATAAAATATTAATATGTGAAATTTTGTGCCACTTTTCATTTTATATATTTGTACATATGTGAGCTTGTAAGACATTGCAAGAGGATAAACAGCATTTGTCTAGGCAAGAGCCAGTGTGATGGCTTGGACTGGAGTTGTGGCGGTGTAGATGGAGACAAATGGGTCTCAGCTGTAAGAGGTCGAGGCACCAGGTCTCGGTAAGAGATTGGACACTGGGGCCGAGTGTGGGAGGTGTCAGCGATGAGTCCCACATCCCGGGTGGCTGTTAACTGCCCGATTCTCAGCTGCAGCTGATGGGACTTGGTGTTGGCATATGGCCCAGATCTGCAAGCTGACCAACTTATGAGCGAACCTGTCACAGAAAACGGCTCAACAGGAGGGTTGAGCCGAGAGTAAATTCTCTGTCTTGAATTTGAGGCAAGTAGTGAGCAAACTGGTGGCAGTGGACCACACAAACACATGTGGCCTAACAGCAGCTCTAGAGTGAAGGTATAGGAATTGGTCTTTGTTTTATGTGAACATATCTCTCCATTTATTTAAGTGTTCCTCAGTGTCTTTCAATATAGTTTTTTTTTAATTGAGGTAAAATTGGTATATAAACATTATATAACCTTTAGGTGTTTACCATTATAATTCCACATCTGTGTACATTACAAAGTGCTTACTGCTAAATCTCTAGTTACCATCCATCACCAGCCATACAGCTGACCACTTTCATCTATTTCGCTCATCCCTAACCCTGTTCCCTTCTGGTAACCAGCAGTCTGTTCTCTGTATGTACAAATTTTATTTTGTTTTTGTTTGTTTTCTTTTAGACTCCATATATGAGTGGGATCATACAGTATTTATCTTTCTCCATCTGACTATTTACACTTAACATTATACCCTCAAGGTCCATTTGTATTGTTGCAAATGGCAAGATTTCATTTTTTTATGGCCGAGTAGTATTCCATTGTATATATATACCACATCTTTATCCATTCATCCATTGATGGACATTTATGTTGTTTCCATATGTTGGTTATTGTGAATAATGCTGCATTGAACATGGGGGTGTGTGTGTATATGTTTTCCAGTTAGCGTTTTCATATTCTTTGGATAAATACCCAGAAGTGGAATGGTCGGATTATATGGTACTTCTATTCTTAATTTGCTGAGGAATTTCCCCACTGTTTTCCATAGTGGCTTCACCAATTTACATTACCACCAACAGAGTAGGAGGGTAAGATTTGTATAGTTTTAAGGGTTTGCAAGGCAGAGGATAGGAAAGAATAAGGAGGCTGGGGACTTGTGCAGGGACATAGCAAGGCATGTGGTCAGCTGTTGAATCTGGCTTGCCTGGGGAGGGTATACAGTTTCAGATAAAGTGGAGGGCAGTGGTCTGTGTGGTACCACACACACAAGATACATAATTTCTTTGAATGATGGTTCCTCCCCACTACTCCTAACACTAATTCCTTGTGTTGATAGATGAAATATTAAGACCCATTGCTAAAGGGAATTTACTACCCTCTCCTGTGAGCACAACCCAAAAGTCGAGGTAGTCCTAGGACATGATTTTAGAGTTGCTATGATTTCATGTGGTATGCTGAATCAGTAAATGATAGGTTGTGATTCTTGACCTTCGGTAGAGTTTAACCACATAGTGAGAGATTTTACTGTAGTTGACTATTTCTGAGGAACTCAACATTTCAGCTATAATGAGCACCTTAAAAATAAACACATAAGTGAAATAGAATTCATGGATGCACTTCATGTGTTTGTTACTAAGACACCCTGTCTTTGAGGTGGAATTCACCCTTGATTTGGGCCTGGTCTGTCTGAACTTTAGTAGTTCTTACTTCTCCTTTCATTTTTGTTTGGAGTATAGCAACTGAAAACAGTAACATTTATTCAGTCACTGAACATGTGTGGACCTTCACGTTTCAGGCAGTGAATAAGGTGTCAGAAGAGCAAAAGTGAACGACACAGGGATGACCCCTGTGAGGAGCTTTTCAGCCTCTACTGTGGTTGCCATGCCATGGTGGGGTGTGCACACACACCTTGGGGTGCTCACTGCTGGCCATTGGGGGCCGGAAGAAAATATTAGAGCTTCTCTTTCAACCTCTTACATTCAGTCTCTGTGTGTTTTATAACATATGTAATATATAAGAATGGTACATGTCTGAAATATATGGACACATACATATATTGGGGCTGCCCTTTTTTTTTTGCCAGTAGTATGTATGGATCAAAAAAAAGTTTGGAGGCTACTGTATGTTAGTATGTATTTTAAAAAATATACATTTTTGATAACTTTCTCTTACGTTTTAGCATTTTGAGAAAACCAAGAGTTTCTGTGTATGGTATACTATGTTCTTAACGGTAGAGTAGTCCTATTTGTTGCCTACATTTTGTCATGTCAAGTAAGACTTGTTATGTGAAAAAGACTCATTACTAAGATCTGGCCTGACAGATTTGAGGCTTTCAATCAAGGGAAGTCCTTTTCTTCTTCATGTTGGAGGGACTTTACCTTTTGTATTACATGTCCCTTGTTCTGAAGCCCAAAGTATGACCTCTGGTGATCTGTACGCACGCCCATTAATGTCTTAAAGCAACAGGATTGGGATGCCACCCAGAAATTTCTCGGCCACCCTGTTTGCTCTTTGGAGCTATTTTCTCCGTACAAAATGTCTCATTTTCAGAGAGCCCTGAAATCCTTGCTTCAGAAAGGTCTTCCCTTCCTCACCCTAAGAATCATTTTTCCTAAAATTAGTTAGGAAAACTCCTTATCAAGAACCAATTTTAAATGAGGTAAAGTGAAGAAATGCTTCCAGGCTCTCGAGAGGCTGTTGTTTTCAGTTGGGTTTTAGTGATGAGTATTTTAATCGTTATTTGCTAGTGTCACTTGAACAAACCTCTTTACCAAGGTTTTCTGCGAGTGACACTTGGCCTGTGTCTTGGCAGGATTAATGACTGTCAGAAGCATGCTCTCTCGGACCCTCCCGACGCCACCTGTGACGCAGAATGTCGCTGGGTGAGAACGCGGTGTTCGCCTACGAGTCGTCGGTGCACAGCGGCCACGTGCTGCGCAGCCTGGACGAGCAGCGCCGGAAGGACGTGCTGTGTGACGTCACGGTGCTGGTGGCGGGCCAGCCCTTCCGCGCCCACCGCGCCGTGCTGGCTGCCTGCAGCGCCTACTTCCACTCCAGGCTCGCGGGCCAGGCCGACGCCGACCTGCGCATCACTCTGCCGGAAGAGGTAGGAGAGGTCGTCCTGATTTCAATTTAACTTAATTAAATCTCTCCTGGTTTATAAAGTTAAAAGAAGACCCAGTCTCCCCGTCCTCAGGCCGAGGAGCAGTTCCCGGCTTCTGCAACAGCACATTGCTTTAACTTTCTTCTTAGAAATGATGACGTTTTACACGTAAAATGATTAACTTTGGATGTGCGTGAATATTTGTTGAGCAGTTGAATAACTTGACCCCCTGTAATTTTATTTGTTTGTTTGTTTGTTTGGCTGTGCTGTGCTGCTTGTGGGATGTTAGTTCCTCTATCAGGGAAAGAACCCAGGCCCTCGGCAGAGCACAGAGCCCTAACCACTGGACTGCCAGGGAACTCCCACCCCATTGTTATTTTTAATGAAACGACCCAGCCAGTGGATTACAGACATTCAGAGAGGCCATGCTGGGAGAGGCCATACCATGTGCTCTTCTCTCCCTTCGGACCTTTTTCTGTGATGGGAAACTGACAGGGATTAGGGTTCTCTAAAACATCCATTTCTCTAGGACCCGCCCTCATGGATATGGGTTGGGAGTGAGTTGCAGGTGACAGCCTCCCTGTGATGCTTAGTTTTATTGTTTTCACTATGGGTCAGAGTTGTCAGATCTGTTAGTTTTTCAAGCAGCTGTTAGCTAAGGATTTTAGAATTTGGAGGAAACCTAAAAGATTATGCATTCCAGCCTCCTCATTTTGTCTACATGTGGCTGTTAGGTACTCCAGAAGTGTTCTTTCTCTCCCTTTCTTCTTGAGATTGTGGCTGTGCGTTGGTAGAAGAAAGGTGATTTTGTGTCATACTTATAGAGCCTTGCCCTTACACACCTTTCGCCCACCAGCCTGTTGTGGAGCTCACGCACCTAGATATTTAAGTCCTTGTTACCATCCTGCCTGCAAGAGACCTCTCTCTGGGGCAGGAGTGCTGGGTATACACTGACTCTTATAACAGCTTGCTTGATTTCATTAGTAACTACAGTTAGAAGAATGCTGAACCTTGTGGCATTGGGACACATTAGAAGCTGTTAAAAGGAATTTGGACAAAGTATGTAGAACTTCTGTGTGTACGACAGGTGTGTGGGGGCTGCTCTGTGATGACACTAAGTCTACAGTTTACCTTATCGCTGGCCATGCGTACATACATGAAATTGTAGCTACAGTTTGGGGAAGCAAAAGGTTGTCAGTTCTGTGGCAGAGGTCAGAGCAAATAATATGATAACCAAGACAACGACAGGAAGGGCCAACTATAGGTTAGCCATTGTTTTTTAAAAAGTAGCAACACGTATCATAATGGAGATATCCTTATTATGGTCTGTAGTTTCAAATTACTTAATATGACTTTCCAAGTAGAGAAAAATGTGATTCATATGCATGGAAGGAAAGGTATATGCATGCATGTGTGTGTATATGCATTCATTCATTCTAATTTGAATGTAAATCAAATTTTCAGATATTTGAAGTATTTCATCATAGTGACAAATTGAAAAGATCATTGTGTAACTCACTGTCTTAAAAGCCTCTTTTGATTATTTTAACTTATTTAAAAATTTTTTAATTGAAATATTTATTGAGATAATTATAAATTCACATGTAGCTGTAAGACATAATGCAGAGAGATCCCTTGTTGCACTTTGTCCAGTTTCTTCTAATAGTAACATTTTGCAACATTATAGTACAAAATCACAACTGTCAGGATTCTGACAGTAATACAGTTCACCCATCTTATTCAGACTTCCCTGGTTTTACTTGTACTAAATTGTGTGTGTGTATGAAGTTCTATACAGTTTCATTTTCTGGGTGGGTCCATGTATCCACCACCACAGTCTGAACAGTTTCAGCACCCACCCAAGGATCCCTTGTGTTGCCCTCTTATAATCACACCCATTTCCTTCCTGCCCTCTGTCTGCTCTCCCTTACCCCCTTGCTCCACTCCTAATCCCTGGCAACCACTAATCTGTCCTTTTCTAAAGTCTTGTCATTTCAAAAATGTTATATAAATGGAATCATAATAGTATGTGACCTTTTGGGATTGGCCTTTTTCCGCTTAGCATAATTCCTTTGAGATTTATCAAAGTTGTATGCATCAGTAGTGTGTTCCTTTTTATTGTATTCCATAGGGTGGGTGTACCAGTTTTTATTTAGCTATACACCTACTGAAGGAAATCAGGCTGATTCCAGTTTTTGGCTGTTACAAATAAAGCTGCTGTGAGCACTTGTACAAACATGAGTTTTCATTTTTCTGGCATAAAAGAACAGGAGTGCAGTTGCTGGGACATAGGGTGGTTGCATGTTTAGTTTTAAAAGAAACTACCAAACTGGTTTTCAAAGTGGCTGCACCATTTTACATTCCCACCAGCAATACATGAGTGATCCAATTTCTACACATCTTCATCAGTATTTGGTGTTGCTGTTTTTTATTTTAGCTATGTAAAAGCTAATTAAGTACTCCCAGTTTAGCAGTATTTTAAGAAGATCACAAAAAATTATATATTGATCACTCTTATGGGAATTCAGTGTTTTAATATTAATTTTGTATTTTGTGCCCAGAATGAGGCTTTCCCTGCACTACAGTTGGTTTCATTTGCCCCTCACTTTGCAGAGGCAGGTTCAGTGTAAATGTGCAAGTTTCTGCTGAAAAGTTTTATTACCTAGAGTCCATGGATCTTTGCTAAAACAGTACTGGGCATGAGTTTTAGAACTTCACTTAGATCATTTTTTAAATCTGAATCTTTAAAAGTTTTATTAGAAATTTTTGGCATGAAATAAAGATAATAATTACCATTTACTGTGCATTCACCATGGACCAGGACTACTTTAAGTGCCTTGGATATATTGTTTTCCATCCTTAAAAATTTCACTTTTGTAGTTTATAGCAGTTGTAGTTTATAGTTGTTTGGAATATAGTGACCACATGGGGCTGGGATGGCAACAGACACCTGGCACTTGACTGTGTGTTGCAGATCGTATCCATGTTGCTTTATTCCATAGATGATTTCTTTCAGCTAATGTGGAAAATTGTGGTAATGTTTATATCTTTACCTCATATGAGTAAATCATACTCCATGGGTCATTAAGAGTAGAGTCTATAAAGTGAAGGGTGTGGTCCCAATGAACAAGATGTGAGAAGCATGCTTTTCTAAATTCCCTTAGCTTTACATTTCCTAGAAGAATATTTTTTCTTACCAAATTAAAATACCCGTTTTGTAAATATTGTAAAGAGGTTACTCATCTTGCCACCCTCCTACTTCTCTTGTACTTATCTACTAGATGGCTTTCATGTGATGCATTTATCTTTATTTTGTATATTAACAGGTGACAGTTAAAGGATTTGAACCTTTAATTCAGTTTGCCTACACTGCTAAACTGATACTAAGTAAGGACAATGTGGATGAAGTGTACAAGTGTGTGGAATTTTTAGGTGTACCTGATATTGAGGAATCCTGCTTTCAGTTTCTCAAATACAAGTTTTTGGACTCCACTGCAGACCAGCAAGAATGCCCAAGAAAAAAATGCTTCTCATCACCCTGTCAGAAACCAGATTTTAGATTTTCACTTTTGGACCAGAGGGATTTAGAAATTGATGAGGTGGAGGAATTTTTGGAAAATAAAAATGTTCAGACTCCTCACTGTAAACTCCGTAGGTATCAAGGCAGTGCAAAAGTATCTCCTCCTCTACAAGACAGTGCCAGTCAAACATGTGAATCCATGTGCTTAGCAAAGGATGCCGCTCTGGCTCTGCCATCTTTGTGCCCCAAATACCGAAAATTCCAAAAAGCGTTTGGAACTGACAGAGTCCGCACTGTGGAATCCAGTGTCAAAGACATTCACACTTCTTCTGCTCAGCCAAATGAGACATCTGAAAATGAGTGTCTGGGAGGAATCCAGGACTGTGCAGATTTGCAGGTGATTTTAAAATGTGAAGAAGGAAAATTAGCAATGGAACATGAAGAAGCCAAGAAGAAAGATCCTGCTTCTCAGTGCCCATCAGGAAAAACAGAAGCGACTCCTTTTCCCCCCACTTCTACAGATCCCCATGGGCTCTATTCTCTGTCTCTTTTACACACGTATGACCAGTATGGTGACTTGAATTTTGCTGGTATGCAAAACACGACAGTGTTAACAGAAAAGCCTTTGTCAGGTTCAGATGTTCGAGAAGAGAAAACTTTCGGTGAGAGTCAAGATTTGAAATCTGACTCTGGCCCCAGGGAAGATAGTAGCCTCGCCTCGAGTGATCTGAGTAGCGTGGAACGAGAAGTGGCCGAACACCTAGCGAAAGGCTTCTGGAGTGACATTTGCAGCACGGACTCTCCTTGCCAAATGCAGTTATCACCTGCCGTGGCCAAAGATGGCTCAGAACAGATCTACTCCCAGAAACGGTCTGAGTGTCCCTGGTTAGGTATCAGGATTAGTGAGAGCCCAGAACCGGGTCAGAGGACTTTCACAACGTTGAGTTCTGTCAATTGCCCTTTCATAAGTACTCTGAGTACCGAAGGCTGTTCTAGCAATTTGGAAATTGGAAACGATGACTATGTTTCAGAGCCCCAACAGGAACCTTGTCCCTACGCTTGTGTGATTAGCTTGGGAGACGACTCTGAGACGGATACCGAAGGAGACAGTGAACCCTGTTCAGCCAGAGAACAAGAATGTGAGGTGAGCGGAAAATGAGTGTGTTGTTAAGTCATTGTTTTATTTTACCACAGTTAATTGGGATTAATGTGTCAGCTCCTGTTGCATCACTGGGGATGTGAGCTGGCTCAGAGAGGGAGGAGGAAGCCCATACACAGTTAATTATACAACCATGTGATAAATACCAGGAGTGCGTGATGAAGTTTGAAGGACTTCTGTGTTCATTTATTTCAAGTAGGTGTATTTATTTTGTTAACCAGGTTATGGATTCACACATTGGGTGTTTAACTGTTTAAATCAAATGCCAGGTCCCGAGAGGAAAAAGAAAAATGATTCTGTAACATTATGTGATAACTTCTGGTTAAATACAGCATATATTCAGTCTTATTCACTGCCACATGGATGTCTAGACGTGGGACTAGTCACTTGGCAATAACTTAGCAGTGGCTGGTTGTAAGAATGTGGCTTCTGATCCAGAGTTTTCTTTCTTTTTTTATTTTATCGTCCCTCTTTTTTATTTGAGTACAGAACTAGTTAACAATTTTTAAATTAATTTTTATTGTAGTATAGTTGATTTACAATGATGTGTTAGTTTCTGTACAACAAAGTGAATCAGTTATACGTATACATATATCCACTCTCTTTATTTTTTTGCGGTATGTGGGCCTCTCACTGTTGTGGCCTCTCCCGTTGTGGAGCACAGGCTCTGGACGCGCAGGCTCAGCGGCCATGGCTCACGGGCCCAGCTGCTCCGTGGCATGTGGGATCTTCCCGGACCGGGGCACGAACCCGTGTCCCCCGTATCGGCAGGCGGACTCTCAACCAGGGAAGCCCTATCCACTCTTTTTTATATTCTTTTCCCATATAGGTCATTAAAGAGTATTGAGTAGAGTTCCCTGTGCTATACAATAGGTTCTTATTATCTATTTTTTTACATAGTAGTATGTATATGTCAATCCCAGTCTTCCAATTTATCCCTCTCCCCACAGAGTTTTCTTTACACTGTTTTCTCAGAGCTATGAATTTTTTTCTTATTTTCCCTTAGTTATTTCATCTATTAATTTAAAGAATGTCTTAATAATTTAGCATGAATTACGTGTAGATGGTATGGTATTAATCATACTAAGCTTGATCTGTGTACTTTGTGTACAAATGTTTGTATTTGATAGATGCTTTTTTGTAAAACATTACTATAGTTCCAGTAATAATAAGGGCATGTTAATTCTTTATCATGTTCTTTGGTTTGATAGCTGTTGGATGACATAGTTTGAAACAGTGAAAGAGGTTTTTTTTTCCCTTGGCTGTGGAAGGAGGTGATTGGTGGTTTAATTTAAGAAGTAGTATGTATGCATGAGTTACATCTATAGATTTTTATATGATATTTATAAATCCAGTGTTTGGAACTGTGAAAAGAATGTTAAAAATAAAACATTTAAGAAATTTTAGAGTGTTTTGTGTAACTAATTTCTGTTAGCTTGAAAAACTAAGTTACCACAGAAGCTGACCAATGTTTCATTTGTGTTTTTGATAATTAATACAATTAAACTGTCCCACAGTTTTGTTATGTTTTTAAATTATCTTCTTATTTTTTTCAAATTTAAGTATGTTGAAAATGACTTTAAATGATTCATAAGGTTTGGGCTTCCCTGGTGGCGCAGTGGTTGAGAGTCCGCCTGCCGATGCAGGCGACACGGGTTCGTGCCCCGGTCCGGGAAGATCCCACATGCCGCGGAGCGGCTGGGCCTGTGAGCCATGGCCGCTGAGCCTGCGCGTCCAGAGCCTGTGCTCTGCAACGGGAGAGGCTGCAACAGTGAGAGGCCCATGTAACGCAAAAAAATATATATATATATTCATAAGGTTTTTCTAACCATTTCTACATTGGCAAGTGAAATGAGTTATGTGAAACTGCCATTTTCCTGACAGAAAAATAAATTTTCTGAAATGCTTTAGAAATTACTACTGTTAATATACCAGTATTAAATCAGTGGTACACAGTAATGTAAATCAAAGAATAAAATAGATTTCTTTTTTTGGTTTGGATAAAAATACATTAAAAATACTTTAGAAAGAGCTTTAAAGATAAAGATATCTATGGGTTATTAACATGCCCTAGTAAAATTATTTAAATTGTTTTTTCATCTTAACTACATTAATATTTGTGTTGATAATGTTTGATTTGCTGAAAAAACTCTGCTTCTCAATTTGTCTTCTGAACCCTCTCTAAAATAGAATCAGAATATCAATTAAATTATCAGTCTTTTTATAAAGGATTGTATAGAAATTGGAAATAGGGATCTTTTTTCTTTTTAACGTCTAAATGAAGTTCCTTGGAAAACATAGGTACATATCTTTCTCTTCCTAGATTTAAGTAGAAACTACAAAATACAGCAACTACTAACGTTTATTTCACCTTCTAGGTAAAACTACCATTTAATGCACAACGAATAATTTCGCTCTCTCGAAATGATTTTCAATCCTTGTTGAAAATGCACAAGTTGACTCCAGAACAACTGGATTGCATCCATGATATTCGGAGAAGAAGTAAAAACAGAATTGCTGCACAGCGCTGTCGCAAGAGAAAACTTGATTGTATACAGAATCTTGAGTCAGAAATTGAGAAGCTGGTAAGTATGCAAGTTTCTTCTTCTTCTAATTCCAACAATTCATTCTTTCTTTTTTTTTTCAGACAGAAAATAGCTATTTTAATTCCTAAGTCAGATATAATGCTCAGTTATACATTAATTTTAAAATTTACCAATTATCATTCTAAGAAAGTTATATGACATTTTCAGAAAGCTTAGGAAATAAAAAACAATGAGGGTTTTCATAGACTATTTTACTTGAGTAAGTGTTCTACATATTTAGCATGATATACAACCATATGTAAGTTGAGGACTATTTCTGTGTGCTTTTAAAAAAATGATTTATAGATTAAGGATAATTTTACCATCTACCTAATTCTTGGTGGTTGAGTAAGGGTTAAAGATATTAATAAAGCACTTTAATCTCTTTGTGCTGTGTTTGGTGTCTATAAAAGCTGATGTTCCAGTTGTTAGTTTTAATAACTAGTAACTTGTTTTGGTTGATACCAAAACAAACCAGCCAACTTGGATCTTTCATCTAAGGGAAAGAATTCACGTGCTGGTATAAATTGAAAATTTTAAGATCTAATGAGATCCTAAGTGAGAAGAATGCTTATTTTATTGAATCTTATCTTCTATTCCAGCATCAAATCACAAATTAACCCCAAAGTAGATTAATTTCCACCCATGTTTTTCTGCACCCTAGTGGTTGATAGAAGGAAACATTGTATGAAAAAAGATAACTGATAGTGCAGGCCAGCTAAAGCTAAAAATAAGGTTAGAGACATCAGGGAAAAAGTGCCTAGAAGTAGTAAAAACATTCATTGAATGTTCGGTTTTGGGTCTTTGTTAATTATTGGTAAAAGTTTAAAATTGCGATTGTAGCAAATCTTTAAACATGAATGTTCCTAGTTATGAATATTAAGTAAACAGCAACAATTTAGAAAAAAGACACTGCCTTTATATGCCTTCAGAAAAGTGGAAAAATAAAAATTTGTTATTTGTATAGTATTGTGATATACTTTAGGCAAAAAGATGAAGATGTTTAACTATATAAAAAGATGAAGCAAACTGTATAAGGAGATGAAAAAGAAACCATATGTTTTACACATAGAGGCGTGAGAGATATTAAAAAACCTGTATGATATTGCTGAATGATTAGAGTTGTTAAGACCAAAGAAGAAAAGTGACAAATTCAGTAACATTTACCCAGTACTCTTAGGGTGTGTATCCGTCCATACCTGTAAGCACTAGTGTCCTTTCTTATTATCCAACTTTGGATTAAACACTTACCTGCCTTTAGACAGAGTACAGCATTTTAGCTTTAGTTTTTATTCTGTACTGTAATACAGAGATGCTTTCTGGACTGTTGGGTTGTATAGTGCTATTTGAAATCAACATTGAATAAACTTGCACTACTGGAGTACTACTATACCTGCTTCTTTTAGTTTTGTCTTCACCCTCAGCTAGTGATGATTTTTATCTGCCAGTAGAATTTATATGGTTTTCTTCCTCCTAAAAACAAACAAAAATGAAAACAAAACAAAAAACCCCTTTGTATCGATTGAGTTTGTTTCATCAGTAACTTTATTTTAGACATGTACTATGCAAATATGTTGGAGAGTAGCTATTATCCTTTAGAACTAGTCTATTTCATGACTCATAGGTCTTATTTGTATTTTTTGATTGCAGTCAGATGTTGGATTGCTGGACAGTTGATGTTTTTACTGAATTTCAGGTATCTAGGATGAAGAGGTCTTGCGACTTTCTTTGGACTTTCTGCTTCCTCTGCCTTTGCTTCAACAGAGAGCAGTGGGAGATACAGTGGTTAAAAGTGTGGGATTCTGTGCCTGTCTGTGGTACTTTGTAACTCTGGGCAGGCCGTTCAATTTCTCTGTCCCTCAGGTTTTTCCTCTTTACGATGGGATAATACTAATTCTTACTTTATAGAGTGGGTATTCATTTTTGAAGATTAAATGAGTTAATACATCTAAGCACTTGGAAGAGTGCCTGGACATAATAAGCACTCAATAAATATTACCTTTTTCTTATTATTATTATTGCTATACTGTTATTTATCAATTTTCAGTTTTCTCTCCCTTAATTGCTCCTTTCCTGATGTCTCTGCCTAAACTGTAAATTCTGGGTTTGGACCTCACCCTTATATTGCCTCTCTCATTATGGAAAGGTTCCTTTCATATGGTCAGTGGAATAACTCTTGGTTAATTTCCAAGAGAAGGGAATATTTGGTTTTCCTGCAGTTCTTATGAAATGAGAAACCAGTACCCTATTTACCTATTGTATTAATTTGGACTCTTTGGTTGCAAGAAACAGAAACCATCTGAAGCATGAATTACTGAATTTGTTGTAAGAATTTACGTGTGTCTCAATTAGAAGCCAAAGAATGGAGCCAGGCCTTGTAAATAGTGTAGAACAAGAAAGTAGAAAACTGCCAGGAACCCAGAGAACCTTCTCTCTGGCTGTGTGTGCCACCAAGTGTGTATGAGAAGAGTGGCCACAGCACAGCTCAAGAATAGCTTCCCTCTCCTCCAGAGACCAGTCCAGGCAGAGACTACAGTTCTAGTTAGTTCTAAATTCCCAAGGAGTTAGCCTGTTGGCCTATTTTGGGTTTGGGTGTCCTCTTCTGTGACTAGAGGGCAGGGACAAACAGCAGAAACAGAAAATGTGGCTGCCAGGAGCTCACATCTGGGCAGGTAGAGCAGATAGCCCGACAGGGGTCTCATTACCCAGATGTGCGCCAGGCTGAACTCGGTCTCTTTCCTCTTCTAGAATATCCCCAGGGGAGACACAGTAATTTTTTTTTTTTTAAATCAGAATGATTTACTTTGTGTTTCAGCTTCCTTGAATTCTGCTCCGTCCTTCATACTGCTCTCGGTTCTAGTGATTTATATAGGCAAGCTCCAGTTGCAAATTATAAGAGGCATGCTATAAATTTCTGTCCTGCCGCAGATGTTTGTCTCAGATGAAGATAAGCAGAAAATATGCTACTTATTAGCTAATTAGAATTACAAGCTGGCTGGCCCTTTTCCAGAAGTAAAAGAGTTTAATGCTTAAGATACTTATTACATTAAGAAGTTTACATAGAACTTAGACCCTGGTTTTTGGGTGATACTATGGACCTTGTTGTCTTTTGTAGAGAGAAGTTACCCCCGTGCTTCCATCACACATTCCTGTTTAGTAGTATGGAGAATTAACAATATGGTAGAGTGGGACAGGTTTTTTTAATTTTTTTATCGGGATGTCACTTTTTGGAAGCAGTAGACAAGCAGTGTTTCCCAGTCTTTATGGTGTGGGTGGAATTAGCAGACCTATTTAAGGGAAATTACATGTTTCATAATGAAACATCCATTTTAATATAGCCAATGATTGATTGAATTAAATATTAGTAAATTCACAGTATGTCCATTTGGTATTTATATTCAGGTGAAGGGTCCCATATTTTTGTAAGCTTTGGTCTTTGGCCTATTGACTTTGAATTTTTTGTAGTTGGTCCTAAAAGTAATAGCCTAATAGACTGTGGATGAATCAGTACATGAAAAAAAGTAGTTATCATGTGTAAAGGGTGCTTTTATAGTCTTTATGTGCTGGGAAAGCCAAAGGGAGATGTTAGTTCGAATTCAATAAATTAATGAGTTGTATTTCTCAACAAGAAGTTCTATCAGAATCAAAAACAAAACCTTTGAAGAAAAGGAAAGGTGTGTATTTATTTGGTTGATAAATCGATGGCATTGACTTTTAATGTTTATTTGAAATTTGATAATATGTTAGAGGTTAGGCATTAATTCAGTATTTCTTTGACTATAAGGATTGAATATGCATAATCTATAAACCAAAAACATAACTTTTCTTTTTACCAATAAATATAAGATCTTGAACAAAGTTCAGGAATCATTCAACTTCTGTTATGTGTTTGATTAAAAGGCTCTTGTCTCTGTAGGATTCTTTACAAGGTCCATGTTTATTCTTTTCTGTAAGATTAATTCAAAAGTTAGAAAATGTGTGTCTCTGATACCATTTTGGCCTGAAACAAAGATAACCTTGAAATGAAACTGCCTTTTTAAAGAAAAAAAATTAAATTACCAAAATGTAATTCCTCTTAGAAGATATCAAATATTGATTGATATCAACTTATAAGTGATCAGAAATCACAATATTCACAAAGCTCTGGAACTCAGGGTTGAGGTGATCACACACCATTTTGTTTCATTGCCCTTGTCCATTATGATGGTGTAGGAGTAAAATGACCTCATCTGTCTTTAGTGTTTTGAATTTTGTTGTGAAGATTGTATTTTATTAAAAATAAACCTTTTCTAGTCACATTTTACTGGCTGCTCTAGTCACGTGTGCACTGTTGTCTCCAAACCCTCCCATGGGTTTCTGGAACCTGCCCTCTGCCACTCTGTAAGGCCCTTCCTTTAGCAACCTGTCTTGAAATGTGGTCTGTTTACCATTGGCATCAGTTACCTGGGGGTGCCCCCCTCAAAATGCACCTGCCTTAGCCCCATCCCAGACCTGTGGGAGGGGCCCAGGAGCATGCATTTTATAAAAGTTTCCTGGGTAAATCTTAATTATACACATTAAATTTTGAGAACCTACTGCACTAGCACACAAAAGTCAGTTGGAGGCTTTGGAGTCAAACAGCTGGAAACTCTGCCTGGCCACTGGTAGCTCTGTGGCCTGGAGAAATAATTTCACCTCCAATACCCAATTCCCTCATTGATAACATGGAGATAAGAATAGTACCTCCCTCAGGTGTGGTGCGAGGATCTGATACCTTCAAGGATGGAAAGCTCTTTGTACTGCCCAGCATGTGTTCAGGGCTCAAGAAATATTAGTAGTTGTGTTTTCTATAAGCATCTGCTGGTCACTCCATATTAAATGTACTGGGTACCAGGAAATCAAAGATCAATGAGACATAGTCCTTGTCAGTAAAATGCTTGTAGTGTCATAGGGAGCCAGGTTTATGTGTTTTCATTTTTTTCTTGAGATTCATTTTCCTCCTCCCCATTCTAAAAATTTCAAGCTTTCAGAAAAGTTAAATGAATGGTACAGTAAGCAACCGTGTACTCCCTGGGTAGATTCAACAGTTATTGACATTTTGCCACCTTTGCTGTCTCCTTGTTTCTGTGGGTCTTAGTCTCTGTCTCTCTGGCCAGGTGTGTGTCCCCCTGCTCCACTTGGTTGGTCTATAGGTCTTTCTCTCTCTCTGTCCCTCTTAGTCAGTTTTGGACTCTTTCTAACTGCAGTTGTGTTATCTTGGTCTCAGTGCCTTTCTGTCTCTATTGCTCTACTTTTATTTTCGGAATCATTTGAAACCTACCACATTATGACATTTCACCCGTAAATGCTTAAACATGAATCTTCTAGAAATAGACATTTTTATATATCTTTATCACATATATTTACCAATATCTTTGTCACACCTGAGAAAATTAATAAATCTTAAACAATATATATAGTTCCTATTCAGATTACCCTAATTGTTCCCCAAACGTATTTCATCTATATGCTTTTTTTTCCTTTTCAAACTAGGATCCTATCCTCACATGATGCGTTTGGTTCTGTCTTTTTAGTCTCTTCATCTAGAACAAATACTCCTTCTCGCCCCCTCCTTTATTTTTTTAATGACAGTAACTTTTTGAAGAGTCTAGGCCAGTGTTCTCATAAAATGTCTACTCTTAAAGTCTGATTGTTTCCCCTTGGTTTTATTTAACACCTTCCTTCACTCCTTGTATTTCACGTAAACTGTGGAAGTGTGAGTTCTTAGGTTGAGATTAAACGTTCATCCTTGTGTCCTTCATTCTGCGTCAGTTGGGGAGGCACAATGTCAGGGTGTCCCACCTGAGTGCATGGGAATTGCCAGATCATTTCCAAAATTTTTTTTTTGCCTTTGTAATTGTTTAGTAATCTGTGGAGTGTTTATTAGGCACTTTACGAATATCCAGTTCCCCAACACTCCTATGTCCTTTGGTTTTAAGCATACTTTGATGGCCTTTGCAATGGGGGTTGCAAAATCATGATTTTTCTAATTCTGTCATTGCACTTACATTTATTGGTATTCCTCTATAAAAAGAACTTTCCTTCCCTCCTGTTTCCCTCCCTCCCACCACAACTCTTTAGTATCACTGTAGACTCATGGATTATTTTTTTTCTAATTTAATTTCTTAGAACCCATAGTAGTCATTGGTCTTCTTGATGTTGACATTTTTTCAGACTTGCGTGGGGAGAGCCACCCTCCTCTGCCAGGTGCTGTGTGCTTTTGACATGACCCCATTAGTGCTTCTGTGCCATTTAGAACAGCATGTCATAGGCTCACCTTATACCTCTCTTGTTCGAAGATTTGGGAATCACCCCTTTCTCTAAAAATCCCTGGTTTCTTATAGCAGGTATTAGATTGTAGAAAGCATGCTTGCTGCTGGAGTGTTGCTTCTTCTGGGAAATGTGTGTGTGTGTGTGTGTGTGTGTGTGTGTGTGTGTGTGTGTGTGTGTGTAAAATCATGAGTGCATTCAGGATGTATATTATCCTTCAATAAATAAAGGTATGTTAGAAATCATGAGTTCATGCAGATATTTCTAGTCAAAATTTAGTAGTTCAGAACTTTTGTCTTTTTGCTTCGATTATATATATATATTTTAAAAGAAATAAATTTATTTATTTATTATTATTTTTTAAATTTATTTTTACTGTGTTGGGTCTTCATTTCTGTGCGAGGGCTTTCTCTAGTTGTGGCAAGCGGGGGCCACTCTTCATCACGGTGCGCGGGCCTCTCACTATCGTGGCCTCTCTTGTTGTGGAGCACAGGCTCCAGACGCGCAGGCTCAGTAGTTGTGGCTCACGGGCCTAGTTGCTCCCGCGGCATGTGGGATCCTCCCAGACCACGGCTCGAATCCGTGTCCCCTGCATTAGCAGACAGATTCTCAACCACTGCGCCACCAGGGAAGCCCTATTTATTTATTTATTTTTGGCTGCGTTGGGTCTTCATTGCCGCACGCGGCCTTTCTCTAGCTGCAGTGCACGGGCTTCTTATTTCAGTGGCTTCTCTTGTTGTGGAGCACGGGCTCTAGGCATGCGGGCTTCAGTAGTTGTGGCACGCGAGCTCAGTAGTTGTGGCTTGCGGGCTCTAGAGCGCAGGCTCAGTAGTTGTGGCACACGGGCTTAATTGCTCCGCACCATGTGGGACCCTCATGGACCAGGGCTCGAACCCGTGTCCCCTGCATTGGCAGGTGGATTCTTAACCACCGCACCACCAGGGCAGTCGCTGTATTTATATTTTATCTTTTTTCATTATAGGGAAAATCGTGGCTTCCAATTATATTTACTATTTGATAAATACATACATATGAAATATATGTCATAAAATTATAATGTCAATATTACTATCAATAATAAAAGAGATTAAGTAAAATTTAAAATTTCTTTGCTTTTTTTGGCCCTTAAATATATACCATAGTACTGAAGTTTAAAATTTAAAAATTATTCAGAGTAGTTCTTTATGTTAGCAATTTTATATACAATTAATTTAATTTGTTTTTATTTCTGTTTCTGGGATTTACTCTTCAAATTTTTTAAGTTTAATTTTTGAATATGTAAAAACATCTGTATGGTTTGAAAGTTAAAACTATGTTTTAAAAAAGCTACTCCAAAGTCTTGATCCCATTTTCTCCCTATACCCTATTCATAGCTATTTCCTGTAGGTAACTATTACCATTAATCTCTAGATTTTTTCCCTTGTGTTTCTTTTCTAAAAACAGGTTCATGTTTTGTATGTGTTTTTATTACCCTTTCTGCTACAGAGCAGTATTCTGTATATACCATTCTGTATTCTACTGTTTTTGCTCAAGAAGTGATTTCCAGGAAATGTTTTCCTTAGTTCACAGTGGTTGTCATTTTGCTTTAAAGCTCCATAGTACTCAGTTGTGGCTGTCTGTAGCATACACAGTTAATCCAAACCAGTTTCTTATTAGTGGACATTTGGGATGCCATAGTTAAGAACTTTGAACATTGTTTCCTCTAATGTTTGAGAAGATGTGTCTTCAGGATAGATTCCTAGAAGTAGGATTGTTGGATCAAGAGTAAATACATATGTAATTTTGTTAGATATTATTGAATTCCCTTCAGTAGCGGTTTATGGCATTTTGCTTTCCCACTAGCAGTAATGTGTGTGTCTGTCTGCCCACAACCTCAGCAGAGTTTGTTGTCAGCTTTTGTTTTTTTCCCAATCTAATTGTGAGAATTGATATCTCACGGTAGCTTTTATTTTTCTGTCTCTTATGAGTGAAACTGAGCACTTGTATTCATATTTTTAAGGCTCATTTTTATATTTCTAGGAACTGTCTATTCAGAGGTTTTGCATCATAAGGGACCATTAGTCACCATTTTCTAGCAGTGAGTACCCTTTAATCTAAAGTAAATTGTCGGGCTTCCCTGGTGGTGCAGTGGTTGAGAGTCCGCCTGCCGATGCAGGGGACACGGGTTCATGCCCCGGTCCGGGAAGATCCCACATGCCGTGGAGCAGCTGGGCCTGTGAGCCATGGCCCCTGAGCCTGCGTGTCCGGAGCCTGTGCTCCACAACGGGAGAGACCACAACAGTGAGAGGCCCGTGTACCGCAAAATAAATAAATAAATAAATAAAATAAAGTTAATTGTCACTGTCACCTGGCTCTTTTGGTGCCAAATTCTTCCACTCCTCATCTTTACTGGGTGAGTTATATTTTGATTTTTTTTAAACTTCTTACATTGAATGAATATTGTACACTAGCTGTTGAAAATGTGGATTTGGATGTAAATTTGTTTTCTTCCCATAAAATTCAGAATAATACCAGGATTCATTTTTTAAAACTAGATCTGTGATTAAAGCCATAGCACTTCACACTTAGGATTTATAGAGTTGCATTATAAGAAAATTAAAGTATATTGTAGAAATAGGTAGCAGGATACTGGTAGTATGTTTGGGAGGTATCTTTAATAATGATATCATGAAGTTCTTAAGTTGAATTGCTTTAGTTAAACTGAGTGCTATTGAAGTAAATTTGTGTTTTAAAATGAGAGTGAAATGGAAAAATCAGCTAATTTCCTGGAAACTTACCCATGTAGGAGTTAGCTTAAAGTATGGAGGAACAGAAAGGGAACATTTAATTTCTAGAAATAATCATGGTAGAGTTTCAGGGTTGTACCTATTGGTTTTAATTGTTGTAAAGAAGCAAGCCATCTTGTATGGGACATACTTATAGTCCTGTCATCCTTTATTTAGTGAGGTAATAGTGAGAATATTTAAGGTTGTATTGATATTTATCAAAAGATATGGAAGTTATAAAATATTTGTCATCTTCATAGTATCTGTAGGTCAAGTAGTAGTTCTGATTTCTGGGAGGAAGGTCAAATATTCATTATTTTCCTTAATCATATTTAATTTTAAAAACCAGCCAACAGTTGAAATTTTGTCTGCTGCTATTTAGAACGGAGATTTATCTTAACTTTGATAGAGGAGTCGGTGGCTGATATTATTATGACTAAGGAAAAAGGTTTCTCATTTTCTTCTGGAAGCTTTGTTTCCATACTCATTTGGATTGGCTTCTGAAGGGCCATAAAGAGAAGTGGGTGCTGATTGCTTTAAATGTGTTCTTTCTCTGGTCAGGTGGTAGGCACTGTTCTCTCCCTGTAGGTACCAGCAGACTCATTTTATCACAAGGCTACAACTGACAAACCTTCTGTAAGAAAAAAATGTACTTCCTGAACATTGATCTTGCTTTTATTTATTTTATATATATATATCTTTTCTTGGCGTATACCTATTTTTTCAAACCACAACAAATTGGAGAATACCTTGCAGTATAAAAATTTAGTGTTTTGTATTCATTGCAGATTTTCTCAAAATATTAGATGGCCTTGAAATAGTTAAAAACTAACTACCAATAGTTGGAGTCACAGTTTTGTAGAAAAACTTTTACCTAAAACCGCAACAGTACGTTTGTGCAAAGCAGATTTCTTTCTAACCTTTTAGCTATTTTTGTCCCATAAAAGCATCTATTTAAAGGTTGACCACTGTAGATGATTACTATGAAATAACCTGTCTAAATGTTAGCTGGCAACATTTAACAGCTCAGCTCTCTTGAAGCTGCCAATGAGCAGAAGGCCAAGAGAGTTGTCATAAATTTCACAAGAGAAATCTTTGACTCTCTATCAATATTTATTTACTCTTACCTTATAAACAGCTTGATTATTTGGTTTTCTAGCTCATACTAGATTAGGAGCAATGCAGTGGTAGAGTAGGAAGGATGAGGTGGGGCAATGATAGAAAAAAGACATACCATCAGCAGCAACCGGTGATGGCAGACAGAAAGACCGGAACCAGGAAAACTTGAACAAAATTCCATGGTTGAGTTTCCTGTAGGGATAAATATTTAAATGAAAATAATAACAGCACCAGTAGTAATAATAATTAACAAACACAAGTCCCCTCCCCTTCTCCCTTCTTCACACTTTAGTAACTCACCCACTAGCTTTCTGACTCTGGGCATATTAAACTCTGAATCCCATCTATAAAATAGGTTTGGTGTTACTGAAATCAACAGAGTCATTGTGAGGATTACGTAGCTGAGGTTACGTATTTCAAAACATTCAGCACAATATCTGGCACAAAGTAAATGCCCAGCTAATGTCAGTCATTACTAGAATCTTGCAGGAGTTATGATCACTGTGTTTGGACTTCTTTTGGTTGCATTCCATCCAAAAAGTTCACACTCATTTACTTGCAATCCACAAATCCAAAAAGCTCTGAAAATCATGTAAGTTTGTCACAAACTATTTTGACCAAAGAACTGACACAAGCTGACAGGGTATGTAGAGTCTTTATTTAACCTACTTTGTGCATGGATACTTTCATGTGTTTTATTTAGAAATGTGAAGACATTTGATAGTGGGGTGCTACCTCAGACCCTGCTAGAGGAATTATGTGTGCATCTATTTTCTTTCTAAAATCTGAAAAATTCTGAATCCCAAGATACATGTAGGCCTAAGAGTTTTGGATGGGGGCTTATGGACCTGAGGTATTAAATATATTTTTGAATTGAATTGACAGGAAAAATTCCACATGACCTTATATAATGAGAAGACACTGTGGATATCAATGTTTGCTCACCTTAGGAATGTTGATTGAGCTCATAAACACAATTCACTGTATTCTCTTTCTCACCCTCACAGCAAAACGAAAAGGAGAGCTTGTTGAAGGAAAGGGATCATATTTTGTCCACTCTGGGCGAGACAAAGCAGAACCTAACTGGACTTTGCCAGCAAGTCTGTAAAGAAGCAGCTCTAAGTCAAGAACAAATACAGATACTCGCCAAGTATTCGGCCTCCGATTGCCCACTTTCCTTTTTAATTTCTGAGAAAGGAAAGAGTACTCCTGATGGTGAGCTCACGTTACCGTCGATTTTGAGTTTGCCTGAAGGGCCTGCAGCTGGGCCGCCTGCTGGGGAGCAGAGCCCTCGCTATCCCAGTGCCAAGGGTGGTGAGGCGGGTGGTGCCTGGGGCCCGGAGTCCCGGGCAGCTGCCAGCGCCCCCTCGGAGCAGGCCGGGCCCGGGGAGCAGTGTCGCCAGAGTGGTGGCATCTCCGATTTCTGTCAGCAGATGACCGACAAATGTACTACTGATGAGTAAACTTGCTTCCACTTCCTTCAGACCGTCTCATTTTCTACTGAAATTTTGACATTGTCTTGAAAGCCTGACATAGCCATAGCCATCTGTCTCTTAACAATATCGTTTTTCTCCCCTTGTGGTTTGCCGTTAAGGGAATTCCTCTGAAGTCAACCCTTGACTTTTCCTTGATTTCCGCAGGAGATGCAGAAATGACTTGCCTCCTGGATACCGAAAAATCATATGTGGAAATGTAGTAAGGCTTTGAAAACTCACATGTTTTAAAGAATAATAACTATTAGTAATGACTCTTCCCAGTATTAAAAATAAATAAGAAAATGAAAACTGTAGCGTATCAGACAACATTTAAACACCTTGAAACGTCAGCAGATAGTTCTTACTATCAAGAAGTAGCCTGCAAAAGTTTAATAATCTGACCTTCTTACAACATACTGGTTTAAAAGAAAATGTCTCCCCAAGTAACGCTGATAGGGTTCAGTTCTACTGAGAAGTAGGGTGTCAGCTCCTTGGGAATATTGGTGTAGAACCGCAGTGTGAAAACATGACGTAATCTTCTTGCCTGAATCCCAGCACTTTGCTCTTCAGCTCCTGTTAAAACCAGAGATTGGTTGGCCTGCACTGTGAGTCCTGAGCTACGCTGGGAATGGTTAGGAAACGGGCAAACGGTGGGCTAAGGCAGAGGCTTCTGCTCCTCCTCAGTGTCGGCTCTCAAGGAGTTCTCGCTGTGTCAGCGGTAGATAAGTGTCATTTCCCTCTTTTCTCTTCAGTTTCTTCCACATCTGAGTCCATCATGATCTTTCTGTTTCCTGACATTCTTGTCACTTTGGAAGAAGAAATAAGACTCAGGATACAGTGGCATGAGCTCATGTGTTGGGAGCATTGTCTTAGCCTCCCTAGAATCTTGGAGAGCTAGCTCCTCAGATACAAGGCTGTCGGCCTTGCCACCAGAAGTCACCCATGCAAGGAAACCAGATATCGTGGGGAAAGAAGATTGCCTACATTGATCCGGAGTGGCAGTTCATTTTCCATCCTATTTTTTGAAGTCCTGTGGTTTCTTTGTAAAAGCATTATGATAGATAAAAATGTATCTACAGCAACCATGCAGGTTTGTGAAATAGGATGAAACTTGATCTTGTTCCATTGTGGGTTTGAATTTGGAAGCCAGATTTAATCTTGTTCTCTTCCCCAAATCTAGTATATAAGGGCGCACAAATCATTTTGGACTTGGGCATTTTAAAATCAGTCTTTGTGTTTATTCAATCCTGTTTTACAATAGTGTTTTGATAATCTGAGCCCCTACCCCATAACATTTTACCGTGGTTCTTAGCCATTCTGCTGCTGTTATAGGCTTGGTTGGGAGTCAAACGAAAGCTATGGACCTGTCAATGACGAAAACAAAATTTCATATTCACATGCACAGAAACATTTGCAGAATCCAGTTTGAAAGGGTACAGAGAGTGATTTTTAGTGTTTGGATTAGAAAGTACTTCATTTCACCAAGATGAGACACCTGAGAGGAGACTTTTGTAGATTGCATCCTGAGTCTAGTGAAGGGCTTGTGTAGCTGATGTGGGAGACCGTCATCTGCTGTGTAGGAATGGGTCTCAAACCAGTAGGCCTCTGCTGTGAGGGGATGTGGGGACCAGACTTCATATTTCAGAGCAATTTGTCAAATGTTACCCTTTTTCATGGGGGCGGGTGGCGTTGGGAAGATACTGCTAGTATCTTCAGTGGTTTGTATGTTATCTCTGTTATCAGCTTAGTTGTTGTAAGAGAAAACTGGTTGGACTTGTTTATTTTCTAGAGGCTTTTATAAGTACACTCAAGAATTTGTCAGGGAGAATGATAATTCAATGGTAATGCATCCCGTACTACAAAAGAATGATATGTGTACGTGTTTGTGTGTATATATATATATATATATATATATATATATACCCCCATGTAGCTATTTCTTTGATACTTGTAATTTTAAATTTTAACTTCAAAATATAATATAAAACCTTTTCTGGTTTACAAAATGCAAAATCTTATACAAGCCAATGGACTCCTTGATTTCCTACCTCAGTGTACACTCAACTGTTTGTCACATCAGTTTGTGTATGTGCAAATGTCAATCTTTTGCTTTAATTGCTACTGTAAATAACTGCTTTGAAAGATTACTTTCTATTTTATAAACCTAGTTGTCTCCAGAGTTTAAATACGATCTTTAAGGCACTTGGTTTAAATTTCTCTCTACATATAAAGTTTAGCATTAAGGGTTTATTTTAATGATATTCTGATTATTGGCCAAGTGTAATGTTTTGTAAAATATAGCATTACTTTTAATAGCCAGCATGTAATACAAGTAACTACACTACCTCATACCTATATCATTTTCAAGTTGTAATCCAGAGGGACAGATAGATAAAAAAATTTTTTATCTTTGTCTTTTGGCCATAAAGTGGGGAAGTTTTTATATATTGCATAGCATTACGCATTTATGCCTATTTTAACATTAACTTCTAAAGAAGTTTTTTCTAAGAAAATTTGTTTTAAGTTCATTTTTTTTTGAGGCTGCCGAAGACAAATGACAGGATTATGTGTATACAGTGTATATCTTTTCCTTCATGCAGAATTTTGGCGAAGTGTTTTTCAGTTTGTATATTGCATATTTACATGATCATTGTTCCTTATTTTATGAGTTAGCCTTCTCACTGCTTGATGATTTTTCAAAAGCTGTTAGGTCTAACTTGATAAAATAACCATACCTTAAAGTTTTTTTCATTATTTGAATCCTGCAGCTATAGCAAATAATCTGTCGTTAAATTGTTATATTCAAGACAAATATGGATATAAATCTAAGTTCTCCATCTGTACATTTTATAACATAATTTACTATAGCTTAATGCTTAACTAATTTAAAATAAGGAATCAAATATATTTGGTGCAGTAGACGATACAGGTTGCATGTGGACACTCAGCCACATTAACAACTTGGAAAAAAAATTTAAAAATGGCAATGTTATAATGAATTCTCAGGTGAACTTTTTTCAGTTATGGAACATCTATTTTGAATTTGTAAATATTTTAACTGTTTTGTTAAGGCATGTAATAAACTATTCTTTGAAACTTGTTGGGCAGAATGAAATTTTAAAGCCGTAATGGCAAAGATGGCATACTGATTGTAAAATAAACAGAAATAATAACGGCTATTGATTTTTTTTTGTATCTTTCATAATATAATTTTCTAACAATGCAATGAAACCACTAAGTTAATATATCCATATCTGTTAAGATCATGTTTCATTAAAAGTGAACTTTCATAGTATTTAATTTACATTTTCTTCCTAATGTGCTTATCCAAATGTAGCAAAGTTAGAAATGTTAGATGTTGGTAATAAAATGACAGTTCAATAAAATTCTCTGAAATTGCTTCTGATTGACTAGAGTTGTACATTCCATTTCCAGTTTTTCATCTCTCATATGAGTTTACTAATTTTGGTCTTTTGATCAATAAACAGTATGACTCTGGCATTTGTATGAGAGAGTCTTTCATTAGTTGATAATCATGCCTGAAAAGAAAGTTCCCAGCAGTTGGGTGTTCAAGGAAGCACAGATTTTAGCCTTGCTTCTGATTTAATTTTAGTCTTTGGCTAGAGCTGTAGGGTTTTTGTAAGGGGTAGTATCTTTTTCAGTCCTCAGTTTTAAAAAATTTATCTGTGGAGTCAGTTCTACCATGTTACATTCAACTTCTATCCAGGCCCTTGTAATCAAGCTTCGAGCAACTGCCCAGAGCTATCTGCATCCAGATCAGGGTCTTCTGATCCCATAATTGTGAGTCTCATCTGGGGGTGATATTGCTTCCTGTGTGGAGGCTTAATTTTGGCCTTATGCATTGATCGTTTCTGGGGGAGAGACTTCACCATTGCATAATGCCTTCATTTACATTTCCCCTTCCAGTGGTACTTCTGGCACCCAGGACGGATTGAGTGAGGGCTCCCTCTAGGGGCTCCGGGGCCGTACTCCTGTGTGAACAAGCATTTTCAGGCCTGAGCCTCAGTGATGTGCAGGCTGCCCCTTGCAAAGCAATGTTTAGACCTAAGAAAGCTGCCTCCCAGGGATATTTTTTCCTTTACGTGGACTTAAGCAATCCAGAGGCAACTAAAGACAAGCCACGTGGATCCAAAGCTGGTCCCTCTGCATTCCCTCCTTGGGCCTGCATGTAGAATGGAATTTGGGGCAGTAAGTGCAGTGTGGGTGACACTGGCCTGGCACTACCAGTTAAAAGCTAGAACCTTACCAGTACTCTCTAGGGCATTGGGACCCAGATGCCTTGAAAAAAGCAGGAAAGCAACACATATTCTTCCCAGTTATGCCTAACAGCGCTGTGGAGTCCTTTTCCCTGGAAACTCAGCAGTGGTGCCTTGTGGCTACCTGCCTGGGCTGAAGGCTGGCTGCTGCTGGGCTTTTGCTTGTAAGGCTGCAGTGCTGCAGCTGTTTGGAGAGGAACCCACAGGCCTGCTGCCTGCAAGTTAATTTATGCCACATTGCGCCCATTCTCCAAGGCCTCTTGCAGTCCACCGGAGTGTGTGTGCCAGGGTGTTTCTGCCAACTGACTTTAAGGCCATAGGCAGGGGATTCTGGCAAGTGGGCATTGACTGGAATCGGGAAAACTGACGCAAGGAATCTCTGCGGGCCACTGAGCATCTTCCACGGCCTTTGGGTACACTGGGTTCTGTGTTCTGGGCATGTGACTTTTCCTGGGATAACTGCTCTGATGGTTGGATGTTGGCTTGTTTTCACACCAGGTGGCACAAGTACTGTGATAATGTGTGTGTCCTTATTAACTGAGTCACTTTAGGCTCTTGGCATGGAGCCATTACTTCTGAGTCCCTGAAGGAATGACGTTGACCCTGTGAGGGGCAACCCACACCTCTGCTGAGGCCTTAGCGCCTGTGGCTTAAAGATGCCCACTCAGCCTTTTCAAAAGCCCGAGAAGGGCAGTTGGGACCCCACAGAAAGTCACGTTTTATGAGTAAAATACCGTAAGCCACAATGACCCTCCAGGTTCAAAAGGCTCACGGGCTGGTTTAATACCTCTCACCTAGGCCACCTGTGCTACTGTGAAAACCCACTGGTCCTAGTCCAAGCCTCCAGGCAACACCAAAGTTAAAATTCCCTGGCTTCCAGTGTGTACCATGGGGCCACGAAGTTCCAGATCACATGTATGCTTCATTACCAAATTCTGTTCTTATGGTTTTGATTTCTCAGTATCTCTAAACACTTCCCCCCCTCCAACCCCCTGCCCTGCTCCTCTGGGTTTCCAGAGGAACATTTCATATTCCCTTCCTGGGTTATGAGCAATAAAATGAAGGAATGGTGGGTGGAAAACTAATATAAAACCTCAGTAAAGAGTAGTCGAAGGAGTAGCTTAGAGAGCCTGATGTGAACTCCAGAGTGAGGCACGTTTATGTTATCAGTTTGTTTCCTGTTGGAGGGAATTAGCGTTTCCCTACTCCTGGTTTCCATGAAGAGAGATTTTCCTCTAAGCAGCACCACATCACCTATACTGCCTCTACTCTTATCAGCATGGTGGCAGGGATGAGTACAAGTGGTGCTACAGGTGTACCCCAAGAGGGTGAAGGGCCATGCCGAGTGGAGAACAGCCAGTTATTTTTTCCCAAATTCATCAATCAGCTCCCACCTCTCCAGGGACAGAGTGAGTAAAGAGGTTAAGGGAGGATCTCCCAGAAGCCAGAGCGTAGGAGGTTAAGGGGAAAATGTGGAGAGGAATTACATGGAGGCAGTGAGTCTGGGCTTTGGAAAGCTTACAAGGAGAGAAACAGCAAGGTATCCAAAAGAGAAGCAGGCTGTGATGAAGGTCATGAACTCACCCTCCCAGCCTCCCAGCCTCCCAGCCTCCCAGCCTCCCACTCCACCCCTAGTGGGAACATAGGTTCAGGTTTAAAAACAAAGTATTATATGGGGATATATGTATATGTATAGCTGATTCACTTTGTTATACAGCAGAAACTAACACAACATTGTAAAGCAATTATACTCCAATAAAGATGTTAAAAAATTAAAAAATAAAAACAAAGTATTACCTTGTGCTTAAGCCCAAACACTTCTTTTTCCTCTCCTTCACCTCTGTTATTTGCACAATTCTAGAAGTTTAAAAGAAAAGAGAATGGAAAACATTTTAAAAATTGATGATCGCATATTTCTTTTTCATTTAAAAATAACTGTCTTTCCAGCGGACACTGTTTTCCTTCTCCCCGCTTAGTTTACATTTACTCACTGTCCAGAAAGCCAGCTGTTTTCTAAACAGTTAATTTCCTTCTTTCAGGGGACTAGACGTAAATAATTTTCTAGATACTGTCTTGTTAAGCAGGTTTCTGGTGTGGTATTAATCTCTTGCAAGGAAATCCTGTGAATAATACCCAGAGCACTATTAAATGTGGAACTATCCACTATAATTTAATCTTCCTAAAGTAATGACCTCTTTGATCCATCTCAGAAACTTAGAGTCTTTTTGCTTTGGACTATTAATTTCAAAGAATTTTCCTCTGTGAAATAAGTATACTCTGTTTTGCTTGCTTTGATTTAAATGATAACCTTAAATGAACAGGGCGACTACTAGTGCCTTTAAAATAAATTTTTCTAAAAAAAATAACTTTTTAAACACCATGTTTTGGGCTTGTCAGAGATTTTTATCTGTGTTTTTAGAAGACCTCACCTACTGTGCTCAACACCTGATATTTGAGGTGTCTGTTGTGGGAAATTGTGAAAAATTTAACCGGCCAAGAAGTCTTCCATACCATTCCTAGAAATCTGGGTATCTGCTCAGACATCCCTGTTTCAGCCAACCAGATAAATGAGTAGCCTCTGGGAGGGAAGCTCGTTGTGGAATCAAGGATGGGGTTTGAAACTTACAAGAATGAGTAGTGGAGCACATATAAGTTAAGGAGATCAAGCTGCTAAGATAAGCAAGAGAATTTGGCTACTCCAAGCACTTCATAGACTGGCCTTGTGTTCACTAGGGTCTGGGAAAGCCGACAGCTGCAAACATACTTTAAATAGGCTAAAAAATGAAGTATGCACTTAAGGACTAAAAGAATTGCACAAGTTTAGGCAATGACTCAGGCACAGATCCAGGCCTTTTCAGAAAGATGACAATGGGGACAAATAGAAAGATTATGGACCTGGAGTTAAGACACATAGTTTTGAAGCCTGGTTTTGACACTTCATCACTGAACAGCCATAGGAAATTGCACTTAATTTCTCCCATAGTTTCCTTATCTGTGCGTCTTCTGGCCCTTGAGATCAAAGTCAGTTTGACTCCAACTCATTCACACCCTATGGAAGTCCTAATCAGCTATTCAACACATATTTATTAAATGCTCTCCTTAAATTGGGAAGGAGGGGTGGATTTCTGGAGAGTGAGCGTGGGTATTTGTGGTTGAATTGGCTTAGAGTCTCATGGTCACCCTGTCTTAGGCACCTGCTTCCATTCCAAATAGTTCAGCTTATCTTTTCTTGTGCTGCATTTTACACGTTGTTGATGGAACCATTAAACTCAATAACTTCCTTTAATTTCACCCAAATGAATAAGGAAGCAGGTAAGTAAAGTAAGCAAACAAACAAAGAAAATACCTCTTGGCTAGGCGATTAAGAGGTACAAACTATTATGTATCAAATAAAAGACAAGGATATATTGTACAATACAGGGACTATAGCCAATATTTTATAACAACTGTAAATGCAGTATAACCTTTAAAAATTGTGAATCTGTTGTACACCTGTAGCATATAGTATTGCACACCAACTATACTTCAATAAAAAAATTACCTCTAGCTCTAGACTTGTATGGGTAGAGTAGGCTTTATTGAAAATTTGGGAAATACATTTATTTCACAGCAATACAGACAACTTCAGTGAGATAGCTCTGTCTTGAGGTCTTCCCCACCACTGGGGGATTTTCACAGCCTGCCCAGCCTCATGTTGGGTCTCAGCCTCATGCCACCCCTGGCTCCCCTCTCTTTCCTTCTCCTCCTGATTGCCCTGGGGAGCCCCCATTCAGCTCTCTCCAGTCTCAGCCTCTGAGGATGGCTTTGGACCATCTCCACTTACAAAGCCACACAAGGGCTCAGCAGAACAGAGGGCATTTCGTGGAGCAGGATGTGTCTCGTCTAGAAGGCAGCTCATTCATTCACCCGACAAAAACCTAGAAAGCTCCGAGAGGAATGACTAAACACTGTTCTGGGCTCCAGGGATCTATTAGAGAAAGAGATGAAAACCTCTGTCCTCACTGAGTTTACATTCTAGTCCAGATAGATGGACAATAAACAGAATTATAAAGCACAGAGTGTATTAGATGAAAAGGGGCATGAGAAAAATAAGCACAGAAGGAAGAGCAGGGTGGCAGATTTGCACAGGTTGACAACGGAAAGTTACCCGAGAAGATGACATTTGAAAAAAGAACTGAAGGGCATTAAGTGAGTTTTAGTTGGTTATACATTGAAGATTATTTTTGGCTTAAGTTATAAAGAAAAATTAGAGAAAATACCAATTTAGTATGGCTATAGTAAAAATCCAATGAAACAATGTATGGAATAATTCCTTTCAGAAGACCAGTTAGTACATAGCTAGCATGTAATAAGTTTTAGTCTTATTATATATACTGGTGCCCTCCAATACGGTACCTGCTAGCCACAAGAGGCTATTTTAACTTACATTAATTCAAATTAAATAGTATTAAAAATTCAATTTCTCAGTCTCACTAGTCACATTTCAAATTCTCAATAGTCACATGTGGCTGGTGGCTGACATTTTGCACAGTACAGACGTGGAACATTTCTATCATTGTAGAAAGCTCTATGGCATAGTGCTAAATAGACTATCTAACGTTGATAAATCAAAGAAAATACAGTTTTATATATAACAGGAGTGTCATGGGACTCTGCTGTCTTAGAATTTCAGCTCAAGCCTCATAGCTGAGGGCAATGGGAGACAAGTGCTCCCACATATGAAAGAGAGATATTAACATAGACACATTTGTGCAGGGCTTACTAGTGGAAGCCAAATGAGGCTTTTGGCCAGACAATCTCTGGTCTCCAGCCTGGATAAGAGAAGCCTCAGGGTTCATTGAGAGACTAGATTCTTTCCAGTGAATTCATCAGAGAGTGCTGTGGAGTGTAGAAGGGGAGCTTCTGATCCTACAAGTCAAGTGAAGGGCTGCCGGGAGAACTTCACACAGAGATATGGTGTCTGGTGGAAGGGGAGTCTGACATCCACTCCCGGCTAGATGTGTCTGAGCTGCAGAAACTTGTGTGACCCCCCCTTGGCTGCTCTCAGAGGCAAGTAGGAAAGGGTTCTTGGGTGAACCTGGTTTGTGTTCTTAAGAATTTGAGGGGTTCTCTGTGAACGCAGAGGTAACTGCGCCTCAGTGGAGAGGTCTAATCATGGGGAGGCTGGCTGCGTTGCCTGTGAGAATGGGTTGGGGAGAGAGAGCAGAACAGCCTGCCCCGCTGCTTGTGGCCACCACAAGCAGAGGAGCCCACCTTGGTGCCGAGTATGTGTCACAGTGCGTAGGTAGGCTAAAGCCATGTAAGGACCTGCCTTCATAACAAGGGACAAAGTCTTTGTTTGTATGGCGAAGGCAAGTGTCTGGGTGGAGTCAGATGTCAGTTGGAATGTGCCTCAGGCATGTCGCTGTGGAAGATCTCTGAGGAGACCACAGAGATGCCTCCCAAGGGAAGGCTGACATCTGGTTGCCTGCCTCGAAAGGGATCAACAGTAAAGAGAAAATTAAATTAGGGGCCAATGAGGAGGAAGCAGAGCCAGGGAGTGAAAGAGCAGACCACATGACCAGTCCCTGGGGCGGGTCCCAGAGCCATGAGACCAAGCAGGTGAGGTTAATGCAATTCACAAACAGGACGAGCAGGGCTGTGGGCCAGAGGCACTCACCTTGTCCAAAAAGGGACAGGTGCTACTCAGCTTCTACCATTTGTTGCAGTGCAGGTCCGGTGTTACCAGATCTTCAGGTTTTCAAAAGAAGCCAGACTGCTGGATTTTTGTGTGCAGCTATGCGATTTTCAAAATACAGTACATATTTTGAACAGATTCTGTTCTTGGTTTTTGAACACCTGAAAATAAAACTATTCTTTTAGTCACAAACAGTGGTAAAGTTTTGAGATTTGCCCGAGCTACCACCAGAGGGTAGGGAAGAGACATCAGAGAATATCAGAAGCAATGGAAGAAAAACCAAACCATTATGGGATTTGGCCCATTTAATACAGTCGGTATGTACAATATATAACTGAAAGGTTCAGTTTCTATTTCAAGGTCCAGTATATACTGTTGCACAGAGGCATTTGCTAGTTAAATGTGCAGATTTTTTTCTCTCTTCCCTAATTATAGTCTTGTGGTCTGACTTTTTTTTTTTTTAATTTATTTATTTTTGGCTGTGTTGGGTCTTTGCTGCGCGCGGGCTTTCTCTAGTTGTGGTGAGTGGTGGCTACTCTTCCTTGCGGTGTGAGGGCTTCTCATTGTGGTGGCTTCTCTTGTTGCGGAGCACGGACTCTAGGCGCGCGGGCTTCAGTAGTTGTGGCACACGGGCTCAGTAGTTGTGGCTTGCGGGCTCTGGAGTGCAGTATCAGTAGTTGTGGCACATGGGCTTGGTTGCTCCAAGGCATGTGGGATCTTCACAGACCAGGGCTTGAACCCGTGTCCCTTGCATTGGCAGGCGGATTCTTAACCACTGCGCCACCAGGGAAGCCCTTGTGGTCTGACTTTTCTCTCCGTCTCCCTCTCGTGAAACTGGTTTCTCAGATTCACTCTACAATTATCTGTTCTTCCCTATTCTTCAAGGTCTCCACCATCGAACAGGGACTCTGAGAGTATCCTGCGGATGGCCACAGATTCTTTGACACTCCTCCATTGAAAAGTGTGATCTATGTTATGTCCTCTCTTCTTGAATCTGGGTGGACTTGTGACTGCATTCATCACCAATAGAACAACACTGTAGAACTCTTTCTCTGAGATTTCTGAACCTCGCTCTCAAAAGGTCTTGTGGATGTTTGTTTGTTTGTTTTTGGTTTTTTGCTTGTTTGTTTTTTACCAGGATACTTGCTTTTGGAGGCCCAAGTCACACGGAAAGGCCCTGTGTAGGCATGTCCATTGACAGTACCAGCTGAGCCCAGCCCTCAAGTCATCCCAGGCTCAGTGCCAGATATGTGAGTAAAGAAGCGTCCAGATGATCCTAATCCCCAGTCATTCAAGCCATGTCCAGCTGTCTGAGTCTCCCCAGCTGAGGTCTCAGATATCAAGGAATAGAGACAAGCCATCTTGGTCCATGACTCACAGATTCCATGAGCATAAGGAAAAATGATAGTTATGCCACGAAGGTTTGAGGGTGGTTACATAGCAATAGATTACTGGAATGGTAGAACATCTGGACTCTAGACTCCAGCTGCCCTCCTGATCTCTCCACTTGGATATCTAATCATCATCTCAAACTTAACATAACCAAGGTAGACTTTTGAATACATATTCTTTTATGACCAGAATCCTGCTCCCCTTCCAGTCATTTCCACCTCAGTGAATTATCCCATTTGCTGGAGGCAAAATCCTTAGAACCATCCTTCTTTTCTCCTTTTACTTCATTTCTCATATCCAATCCACCAGCAATACCTGTTAGTTCTCCGACAAAAAGTAGCTTTAATCTGATTGAGTGGTCTTCTTACCTGATGTCAACAGTCTCACCTGAGCCATTCCCATCTCTCCACTGAGCCACTGAGCACTGAGATGCTTTCTAACTGGTCTCCTAGTTTCCCTCTTGTTCCTTTACATTACATTCTACACAAAGGAAAGAGAGTGGCTTTTATGACATATGAGCAGGTCATGTCTCTCCTCTGCTCAAAACGCTTCAGTGGTTTCCCTTTAAAATATATATATATATATATATATATATATATATATATATATATATATATCTACCATGGTCTTGCATCCTTTCTATCCCACTGATTACATTTCATATCACTCTCCTCTGTTGTCATTACCTTTCAGTGAGAGGTCCTCTCTCTGTTTTTTCAACTTGCCAAAGTTTTCCTCCTTCTCCTCTGCAGCATCTGAAAGGAGCTGGCCAAGAACTGGTTTAAGTACCCTTAGCTGACCACCCACCTCCAGCCTAAAAAGATGGTTGAGAAGACTGACAGGAATTTTTTTGAGAAGATAGAGAATTTCTTTAGAAAATGTTATTATTGTGTTGGGAATCTAACCATCTTAAGCTTAGTGAGAGGGGCTATGAGGGACCCACTAGGTAAACCTTGACATAAGTCACCTGGAGTTTGGGGGATGCAAAGGACTGGTATCTGACTCATGAAAACAAAAAGCAAAAATAACCTTGGGGTGGGAGATGGATGGAACACCTGTGGCAGCAGACTAGAGGGCTGCATTTGGGAAGAAGTGGGATCTGTTTGGTCTGGGTCAGAGTTGTAGGTTTCTAGGCGCTAAATGTGGAATCCAAGGGAGAGCTATTTGTCTGGGGTCATTTCCAAAGGGATCCTATGCAAGAGGGCTTCTGCCAGGTGGTGAGGCAGCTTTAAAAGGAAGAAGCTGAGATTTACCCTCAGGAACAGGAGCTGATGAGGGATTGCAAATAGCCAACCAACAGACGTCTGAACGATGAGCAGGAAGTTGGGTAAAGAGTTGGGGAGGAGTGTCCTGAGTCTAAATGATTGCATGTGCAAAAGCTGAGGGATAAGAGAGGACCTGATTTATTTGTAGACCTGAAATGTGTCTAGCATGATTGAATGCTCTGTGTGTGTGGTCAGGGTGATGATGACTCTAGGTTGGAGGAGTGGCATGAGATGGAGAAGGGTGAGAAGAGTCCAGCCCTCCTTAGGTATATTATGGGATTTGGAATTTATCTTAAAGACAATGGGAAACTTCTGAAAGATGTGATATGATCAGTCTTGTGTTTTAGGAAGTTTGCTTTGGCTGTGGCCAATAGAGTAGATGGTAGAGTCAAAGAGTGGAATTGGGGAGCTAAATAAAAGACCATGGCTGTAGTCAGACAAGGGGTCATGGTGGGCTGGTCTAAGAACGTGCTAGTGGGAAAACAAGACAGTAGCCAGATTCATGAAACAGGTAGGAAAAAGATGACTGACTTGAGGTGGGGAGAAGGATTGGTAAAAAAAGGGCAGAAGAATCATGTACTATTCCCAGATTTCTTTCTTGAATAACAGAGTAGAAGACGTTGCTATTCAATGAGGTGGTGAAGACAAGATGAAAGCAGGTTTGAGGAACAGATACTGATTTCTGTGATGAATGTACAGCATGTGAGGCACAACGTGTGCTTCTGCGTGGAGAGGTCGATTTGGTAGTTGATATATAAGACTTGTACCCAGGAGGAACATTTGCACCCAAGCTTTACATTTATGCATTAACATATGATCTACTTTTGAAGCCATGTGAGTAGAGTGTGTACAGTGAGCAGAGAAGATAGTCCTGGACAGACCCCAAAGGAATAATGATGTTTAAGAAAGAAGAAACTAAGAAGGGGACAAGAAGGAACACCAGAGGAGAAGGACAATTGAAAGACAAGAGTAACATGGAAGAGTGGTGTTGGGAAGGAGATGCACTCCTTCTGTCAGATAAGGAACAAATATCTCCACTGGTGATGAGGTGCTCAGGGTGAGTCTGACCATGACCAAGTCTAGGGGCCTAGGTGACCTGGTAAGTGAGAGGTGGAAAAGCAAAAACAGCTTGTGTAGAGAATGCTTGTTCTGCCATGGCCAACAAACTTGTGAAAACATCTTCCAACTGAACTAATAATAAGGGAAGTTGAAATAAAACTATAGTCTTACAGCCAAAGATTTAAATGACTGCCAATCAAAACTGAATGTCAACAAGTAAGTGAAGAAGTGAACACTACCAGTTGAGAGGTAAATTGGTACAAACTTCCTAGTGGTGTTTTGATAACATCTAAAGATTTATTCACAACATTTTTCAAGATGTTATGGTCTAGTTAGAAACACTTGGCTAAAAATGTATTTGATGGTGGTATCATGGTAGGATGCCAAAGGGCTTAGCATAGGGGACTCCCTGTATATTACAGTGAATTCACTTTTTAAATTCATTTTTCTTATTGTGGTAAAATATACATAACATTTACCATTTTGACCATGTTCAGGTGTACAACTCGGTGGCATTAAGTACATTTACAATGTTGTATAACCATTATCACTATCCATTTCTAGAATTTTTCATCATCCAAACTAAAACCCCCTTCTCATTAAACAGTAACTCCCCAATCTCTCCTCCTCCCAGGCCCTGGTAACCATCATTCTACTTTCTGTCTATGAATTTGACTACTTTCTGTCTATGAATTTGACTACCTACTCTAGGTACCTCATATAAGTGGAATCATGTAATTGTCCTTTTGTATCTGGCTTATTTCACTTAGCATAAAGTTTTCAAGGTTCATCCATGTTGTAGCATGTCTCAGAACGTCATTCCTTTTTTAAGAGTGAATAATATTCCACTGTATGTATATATTACATTTTGTTTATCCATTCATTTGTTTCAGTGGAGGAGTTTTTCCTTTCCTTCCTTCCTTCTTTCCTTCTTTCCTTCCCCTCTCTCTCATTCTTTCTTTCTCTTTCTTTCTCTCTTCCTTTCCTTCCTTTCTCTCTTTCTTTCTTTCTTTCTCTCTCTCTCTCTTCCTTCCTTCCTTCCTTTCTTTCTTTCTTTCTTTCTTTCTTTCTTTCTTTCTTTCTTTCTTTGTTTCTTTCTTTCTTTCTTTCTTTTTCCTTCCTTCCTTCCTTCCTTCCTTCCTTCTTTCTCCTTCCAGTTTCATTGAGATATAATTGACATACAGCACCATGTAAGTTTAGGGTACACAGCATAATGACCTGACCCACATGCACCATAGGATGATCACCACAATAAATCGAGCAAACATCCATCATCTCATAGAGATAGAAAATAAAAGAAAAAGAAAAAAATTTCCTTGTGATGAGAACTTTTAGAATTTACTTTCTTAACAACTTTCATATATAACATACAGCACTGTTAATTATATTTATCATGATGTACGTTACATACCTAGTATTTATTTATCTTATAACTGGAAATTTATACCTTTGACTACCTTCATTCAATTCCCCCACCCCCAGCCCCCTGCCTCTGATAACCACAAATCTGATCTCTTTTTTCTACGAGTTTGTTTGTTTTTGAAGTATAATTGACCTACAACACTACACAGTTCCTGGTGTACAGCAGTGATTCAATATTCCCCTACACTACAAAATGATCACCATGAAAATCTAGTTACCATCTGTCAACACACAAAGGTATTACATTATTATTGACTGTATTTCCCACACTGTACATTTCATACTCATGACTCATGTATTTTGTAGCTGGAAGTGTGCACCTCTTAATCTCCCTCACCTATTTCTCTCCTATTTCAATGGGGTTTTAAAATAAGGGTGGTTCTAGTATTAATTACTTTAAAAAATTATGATATATTTACTGTTACAAGTATAGATAACAAAACAAAAACATCAGTATGTCTTTCATAGGGAATTATAAATAAAATCCAAATTAATATAGTTTTTTGGGGGGATATGGGATGCAGATGAGTAAATTTAATGAATATACAGGGTGAATTATTGGGTTAAAATAAGGAGAAAAGCAGTTACGTGTATTTCTCCGTTGACTTCTGTATTGCTATGTATTCTTATCCACTAACTCCTGCATCCTTTCAGGAGAGGGGATTTGTGTCCACTTTTAGGCACTGCAATTGCTGCAAACATAGACAAGTCCCTGTAGGAAGACTCCTGCATGGATGTGCTTCTCCATCCCATGGACTCATGACATTGGAAGGAGGAAGAGAGCTGAATGACTCCAGGAAACCACCATGATGTTTGTAAGACTGGGCTTTCCATTTTGGGGGAATGAGGGAGTGTGGGTGTAGTTTTAGGGAGTTGATGGAATGTCTACTAACTGCATCATCACAGGAGAAAGCAACTGAAATGTGGACTAGTTGATTTGGTAGAGGAATTAGCTAAAATTTCTAGGCATTTCTTTATGTAGGAGCTGAGTAAGTTGAATATTTTGAGCCCAAGTTACAGAAAAACCTCCTATTACAGAAAAATTGGGTGATGTATATGTATACCATAACTTTGTTTTGAATTAAGATTCTGAATTTAGCTTTTCCCCGGAAACTCCAAGATAACTAGAAATTTCAAAAAGAAATACTGCAGTCCTTTGGTTTGAAGGGGTTAGGTCATGGGCTCTTAAAAAACAGTTTCTTTCTTATTGTTCTGCTTGTTGCTTTTTTCATTCTACATTTTATATATATATATATTTATTTTAATTAATTAATTAATTTGTTTATTTATTTTTGGCTGCGTTGGATCTTCCTTGCTGCGTGCAGGCTTTTCTCTAGTGGTGAGCGGGGGCTACTCTTCATTGTGGTGCACAGGCTTCTCATTGCGGTGGCTTCTCTTGTTGCGGAGCACAGGCTCTAGGCGTGCGGGCTTCAGTAGTTGCGGTGCTTGGGCTCAGTGGTTGTGGCGCACGGACTTGGTTGCTCCGAGGCATGTGGGATCTTCCTGGACCAGGGCTTGGCCCGTGTCCCCTGCATTGGCAGGCGGGTTCTTGACCACTGCGCCACTGGGGAAGTCCCTACATTATATTATAAAGATATATACATATTATATAGAGAGATCTAATTTAAACAACTGCTTCATAATATTACATTGTACTTTGTATTTAAATTATGCGGTTGTGTGGATGGATATATAAATTGTGTCCAGTTTTTTCTCTATTTTAAACAATGCCACAGTGAACACCTAAAAAAATAAACAAATAAACAAACAAAAAAACAGTTTCTTTTATGAGAAAGCTGTGTCCTCTTATTGAGGCTCTATTAGAGAAATTGCTTTTCAGTAGTAAGGAAGATTTTAGAAGTAGGAAGAATTAATTACAACTAGTTATACTAACTTAGAATGGATTTTGTTTCCTCCTTTAATATTTTTTGCTTGTAAGAGAAAATTTGAGGCCTACTTCTGACTACATAGAACTGTAGAGAGCAATGTGCTTTTAATATAATTTCTGTTAAATAATTTATTCTCCAATTCCTTGTTAGCTTTTACAGGAATTTATGACATATAATAGTTCAGTAAGGTGGCTGGCTAGATATGAGATATATTAAATGAGAAGGTTTTCTATTTATCTCCAGTAACTGGCTAGAAAATATCCTGATAAAAAGGATTTCCAATACATAATGATAAAAGCAAAATAGCCATTTCTAGAAATAAAATTCTGGTGAGAAATGGCTGGAACTTACTCAAAATAAATTTAAAACCTGTTTTAGAGAGTTGTAAAGGAAAATTTAAATAAATGGAGCACCGTACCACATTCCTGAATGGGAAGAAGTGTGTATTAGTCAGCTTGGGCTATCGTAACAAAAGACCACAGAGTAGGAGGTTTACATAACAGAAATAAATAAATAATAAAAATAAATAATAGAAATTTATTTTCTCAAGGTTCTGAAGGCTTGGGAAAGCAGTTTGCGATCTAATAGACTTTAGCCATAAATTAATCCTACAAATTCCTCTATGGACCAAGTAGTTCATCATAGCATTATTTAGCCTAGTAAATAGTAGTGAATAAACCTTTAGAAATGGAAAAAAAGTGAATCCCTGTACATCTACTCAAAGCTAAGTTTATTGAGGGTTTATTCTGTGCCAGACACTACATTCAGCTCTTTTCATGATTTTTTCACTTAATCTTCACAATAACCTCAAAAGGTAGATATTATCCTCTTTTAGGAGTTTTAGTAAGCTAATAAGCTGTTTATAATAAACATAGAATAACATGAAAAGTGCTCGTGACATACTAAACATAAAAGCAAGACACATGTATCGAGAATGATTATAACCATGCATAAGAAATATGAGTAGAAAAATAATGTGAATAGAAAAATAATGAATAGAATAGAAAATAATGAAAAGAAGTCCGTGAAAGGTGAACACATTCTTATTTATTCCAATTTGCTTTCATGGGTACGCATGAATCTTGAGACAATAACCACCACCACCACTATAAAACTATCAAACATGATTTTAAAAACAAAAACCAGAAAGAGAAAAATTTAAGGGTAAGTCAGCCAGAAATGTAAAAAAAGCAGGAAGTTATATTTCACTCAGCTAAAAGCTGAGATCTTGATGGTGGTCCCCAAGGCCTGCTGTGATGGGCTCCCTCCCCTCCCCTCTGGCTTCATCCCCCAGCTCTCCTCCTCTTTTGTGTCCCCAGCTCCACAAGCCTCTTCTTTCTCAGCACACCAGACACTGCCACTCCATGGGGCCTTGGTCCAAGGGGTCCCTCTTCCCAGAATTCTCTTCTTGCAGCTACCTCTAAGAACACCTTTCCAGGTGACACTTACCCAGTATCACCTTCTCAGTGAGGCTCCTCTAGTCAAGATTGCACCCTACCTCCATCCTACCATCCCACCTCCAACCTCTGTATCTTGTCCTTCATTTTCTCTTTCCTGTCACCTTCCAACATACTAGAGAATTGGCTTATTTCTTTTGCTTCATGTTTATTACCTGTCTCACTCCACTAGAATGTAAGCATCTCAAGGGCAGGAGATTTACACACAAATCCTCGTCTACATTGCATCTCAAGTATCCAGGACAATGCCTGGAATCCAAAAATATTTGCGGAGTGTTGCCAAAGGTGCTGTCCTAGAGTAGAGAAAAGGCCTGAAGAGTGAAAAAAAAAAATGATCCCAAGGTGAGTTCTGGGAAATACAAGCAGTGGCCTACTTGGAAAGTGATTATAGTAGATCTTACACTGTTTGACTTATCAGTACTGTTGATCTTATGACACCAGCCCCACCAAGAATAATTGGGTTAAGACTTTGCAGTTGTGACATTTATGGCTTACTTCATCTAGGTTTTATTTTGCTTGCAAATAAGTCAATGTCTTACAATGATTTTAACATGGGGAAAGGTCCACAGTAGTATACTTTGTTCTAGCCTTTTTTTATTCATACTCTGACTCTTTTCAATAGTTGTGGCTTTCTCAGAACTCTCTGCACCTTATCCTTTTTTCTTTCCAGCCGTAGGTGGCAGCACACCACTGCCTACAAATGGCTGCGTTTGTAAGTCAGAGCTGTTGGTCAGGAAATAGCAGCTAATGAATAATCAGTCCAAGCTGATTGGCAAATTAATGTCTTCATTAAGTGAACTAACCGGCTTCCTTTATAAACAAGGTCAGAGTATTTATAACCCCGTGCATTTCATAAAGCAAAATCCATCTACACTGATGTGACCTCACTAAGGTACCCATGATTGATCTGCATGGAGCATATGCAAAACCTCACTTGGAAAACCATCTTTAATAAGGACTGGTACCATTCCCATGTAATCGTTAATAAAAGGCACCCTTGCTATGCAGCCTCATTTTTCTCACACGAGGTAAATGAAAAAGTGAATACCTTAAACAGGAGCTACTATTATAAGATGATATTGGGTGGCCTGTTCCAAATTGAGTTCTTAGTAATAAAAAATAAAGTGTGATCCTTATTGATCAAATATATCTTCTGTCACTTAGGCTAGACAAAAACTTATTTCACATTTAGAGTACGCTGTACAGGTATAAAGTTTGATGTTTACCGTCTACTCTATGTCACATTTCGAGTGATTCAAATGCTTAATGTTGCCATCATTGTCAGAGAACTATGTGAGAAGTTCAGAAAATCTTCTCACGAGGTGATCAGGCGTCAGGGACCTGGTGAATTTCTCTTTCTAGAACAGTGCTGTACAACAGAAATATAAGGCAAGCCACAAATATGAACTGTATGTGTAATTGTAAATTTTCTAGGAGCCGCATTGAAAAACGCAAGAAGAGAGGAAATTAATCTTAATTCTGTATTATAGTGTCTTTAACCCAATATATCAAAAGTATTTAGCGGGTAATCAATATAAAGACAACGGAGGTATACTACATTCTCTTTTTCACTCTTAAGTATTTGAACTCTGGTGTCTATTTTACACTCACAGCTCATCTCTGTTCGGACTAGCCTCATGTCCAGTGCCTGATATCCACGTGTGGCCAGTGGGCACTGTGATATCCAGCTCAGCTCTAGAGATTTAGAATCTGTTATGGATTCAATTGTGTCCCCTCAACATTCAGATGTTGAAGACCTAACCCCCAGTACCTCAGGAGGTGACCTTATTTGGAGATGAGATCTTTACAGAGGTAATCAAGTTAAAATGAGACCGTTAGGATGCGTCCAAATCCAATATGACTGATGTCCTTATAAAATGGGGGAATTTGAAGACAGACTCGCACAGGGAGAGCGCCATGTGAAGATGAAGACAGAGAAGGGGGTGATGGGCCTACCAGCCAAGGAGCACCAAAGATTGCTGGCAAGCTACCAGAAGCTAGAGGAGAGGCGTGAAACAGCCTCTGCCTCACCGCCCTCAGAAGGAACTGACCCTGCTGTCACCTTGATCGTGGACTTCTAGCCTCCAGAACTGTGAGACAATAAATTTCTGTTGCTTAAGTCACCCATTTTGTGGAAAGAAATACAGTTCCTGCTGTTGGTAGTGGGCAGTTTGTTCCATCACTCTGCAGCTTTTCTTTTCCTACCTTGAACCTCTTCTCCTCTTTCTGCATTTTCCCTTCTGTTCTCACCACTCAGTCTCCCAGCCTCCTCTCATGGAATCTCCTAGTATTTCGCTCCCATGCAGACAGGCTGGGAGTTTCCTCTTCAGTGAGCATGAGAGGGGCACATCCTGAGCAGTGAGTAAAGAAGGCTGATTTGCTTCAGGTCTCTAGCGGGGATAATATTACCCACTAGGCTGTCTCCCTAGAGCTGCTATAATGCGGGTCCGGTGCTGTTTGAGAAAGTGCTTTGAAAACTGTAAATAACTGCATAGATGAGAATGAGTGTTTTGTAGGTGGGATGAAGTGTTTCTCAAATTATTTTCATTTCTTCTCCCTTTAATTATCTGGGCTCCCCACTTCACAGAAGGAAATGAATCAAAGGGGAAAAGACCCTGACACTTTCTTGCCATCGGGCAGTAGTGCGCTTCTATTGGTTGTCTCTCCAGCACATAATGTACCTTTCTGCGGACACTGCAGAAGCTCCCTCCTCCCCCATTCACAAACCAGGTGCTGTGGGTGACATGGATCCCACTCCATCTCTAGAAATGGGTCCCAACCTGTGTGTATATATGTGTAGACACACATATTCTATTAATCTGTTTCTGTTTCTCTGGAGAACCCTGACTACATCTATTGTTCTTATTAATTCATGGCAAGGGGTCATAGTGCTTAAAAAGATGAAAGGCAGGGCTTCCCTGGTGGCGCAGTGGTTGAGAGTCCGCCTGCCGATGCAGGGGACACGGGTTCGTTCCCCGGTCCGGGAATATCCCACGTGCCGCGGAGCAGCTGGGCCCGTGAGCCATGGCCGCTGAGCTTGCGCGTCCGGAGCCTGTGCTCTGCAACGGGAGAGGCCACAACAGTGAGAGGCCCGCGTACCGCAAAAAAAAAAAAAAAAAATACACAAGAGCAGGGACCCAGATTGACTAGAAAGGCCTCACTAGTTCCAGTGGAGGGGGAGTTCATAGGCACTCCCACTGACATTGGAGGAGGTCTCTGCACTGGGGTGAGCAACCTGAACCTTTACCCAGCAGGGCAGCCCCACAGATACTCGCTCTTCTGCCCAGGTGTCTCTTGGTAAAGGCAAGTAGAGGAACCAAAGCAATTACCTAGATAATTAAGGAAAAACAAACCTGTGTGTGGCAGGTAACTTGGGGAACTTCCACTCAATTTTCTAGGCAACCATTGGAATTCTTTGCCTCCCTGTTGTCAGCAGGAATGTGATCTGGCTCACAAGAGCTACTTTAACAATTATAATGCTCTCAGTTGGTAAATATTGCTTCATAGGGACTCCTCCTGTACTCATCAATCTAGAGTTTGAAATAGCTCCATGGGAATCTCAGGGCCGTGTTGTTCCCACTGAGTCATGGCAAAACCCCCAGTAACTGCTGTCAAAATGTTAGGCTATTTGTGAAACTTTGGAAATCAGCTTCTGGCAGCTCTTGTTTTGTGATTCTGGGTGAGATAAGACCTGACCTGCAACCTCACAGGCTGGGCAAAGGCAATTCCAGTTGTGATGGAGGCCAAGGAAGAAGATTTGCTGTCAGTCTCTATATGAGGCATGTGTTGCATCTTACCTCCAATACCTTCCCATGAGGCAAGGTCCTACTACCCTCGCTTTAGAGATGAGAAAATGGAGCATCAACCAGGCGCACACTGGTGAGTGACAAAACTAGAATTTCCACCTAGATCCTTTTGATTCCAAAGCTCTTTTTACTCTCCCAGTGGCTCTGGGAGAATCCAGGGCACCTATAGTTTTAAAAAGCTCATAGTTATTTCTGGTATCGGTTGGACTGGAAACTGTATGTTAAGGCAATGGTTCTCAAAGTTTAGCATGTGTTAGAATCACCTGTAAGACTTGTAAACACACAGATGTCTGGTACCACACCTGGAGAGTCTGTCTGATTTGGGTCTGGGTTTGGGCCCAAGTATTTGCACTTCTAAACAGGTTCCCAAGTGATGCTGCTGCTGGTACCCAGGGACCACACTGTGAGAACCACTGCTACATTCGGGACCTCAGAATTTGTTGTGAAAATCAGCATAATGAGAATGAAATCAGATATCTACAAACTCACCTTAGAGAGAATGGTTCAGAATAAGTCCTGACTAATAGTAAAACTAACACAGTCTAGAGAGAATATGCCTATCATAGGCGGTTGGTCAGAAGAGAAGCATTTATTAATGGGGCAGAAAATATATCTGACAGTTTCCCTCTGAAGGGAAGAAGTGATGAAAGGGTCAGTTTCTACCTTTCCTTCTGATTCTCTGGACACCAAGCAACCTCGTGAACGTTAATTCAGTTAGCTTATTTGATTAACTTATTTTGTTTTCCAGCTGTCTGATATCTGAAGGATGGTTTCAAGCAGGACTATTTTTCAGGACCACCGCTTTGCCTAATCCCTGAGGGTGCCATTCATATTGAATTCTGTGCAAATGGTGCCCCCTGGAGGAGAGGAAAAGAATATCATCCTAATTGAAGGATCTAGCATTGTTGGTTAAACATGATTTATGCGCCCCTGGAGTCTACTCCTTTCACATTAAACTAGCAAAACTGAGGACCAGTCCCAGGGACCTATGAGAATATTCTCTCAGAGAGGCCTGCCCTTGAGAAAGATTTTCCTAGTCAATATTCCAAGTAACCCAGGTGCTAAAATTCTTGAAACAGGTGAAAATGGTAGGAGAAGGTCGTTAACAAATCCAAATGCTATCAGGATGTGTATCTTGCTTCTCTGTTTTGTGGGGATAAAATTATTTCAAGATTTGACTTACAAAGTAGGAACTGTGACTGAAACTGAAACCAGTTTGTCTTCATGAGAGAGCAAGAAGTCTCTTGGTTGGAACCCTTTGGTACAGAAGGGTTATTCTACCATGAGCATAAAACCCGGAAGAGGCTCTGCATGAGACCCACCAGTGCTCCATATCTCATGACCCTCTTCCCCCCCCCACTGAAAGGTCAAACTTATCCTTTGTGTCCATGCTTTTCTATGACCTGCAAGTTTTCCAAGAACCCCTGTATTCAAAGCATAGGTATACCACTTGACAGCTTTGTGTCCTTACTTAACCTTCCTGGGCCTTTGTTTCCTTATTTGTGGGATGATTATAAGGGTTACAGATAGAGAGATATAGATTGATAAAGCTGAGAGCAGTGATTGACACATCCTTGCGTTCTGTAAATGTTACTCACTATTGTTATTGTTCAGGCATGCTTGTTAAGAATGCCCTGTGAATTATTTGTACCTGTTGGATATTTAAGGGCTTGCAAAGTATTTAATTAGTGGAGATAGTATTGAGGCGTCCAATCCACATCTACAGTGGGTAGAGCTAGAAAGGCATGGAGGATAGTTAGATAAGAGAACAAGTAGAGAGATGTGAACTCCAGAGGAGAGAGCTCATCTGGAAAGTAGGTTATCAGGAATATATGGTTCCAATCTGATGATATAGAAGGAGCTGTGAATGTGGGAGGCATATTTGGGAGAGAAAAAACAAATGTTGTTCATGCTTGTGTTACCTAAACTCTCCCCTCCCTTTTAAGGGTCATCTCCTTCTAATGAGAGTTGTTTATACTGCTGCTTGTAGACTACTAGGGTCCAGAAATCAATTTTTTTAACATCTTTATTGGAGAATAATTGCTTTACAATGGTGTGTTAGTTTCTGCTGTATAACAAAGTGAATCAGCTATACGTATACATATATCCCCATATCTCCTCCCTCTTGCATCTCCCTCCCTCCCACCCTCCCAATCCCACCCCTCTAGGCGGTCACAGAGCATCATCAAGCTGATCTCCCTGTGCTATGCGGCTGCTTCCCACTAGCTATCTATTTTACACTTGGTAGTGTATATAGCCCATGCCACTCTCTCACTTCGTCCCAGCTTACCCTTCCCCCTCCCCTTGTCCTCAAGTCCATTCTCTACGTCTGCGTCTTTATTCCTGTCACTAGGTTCTTCAGAACCACAGAAATCAATTTATATGATCTGTGACCAGCATTAAAAAAAACAAAACAGAACAGAATATAAACAACCTGTGTCCATTCATTGCACATGGTGAGTAATATTGTTTTATAAAACTTTGCTCAGTTATGCATATACATGTGTATAGGGTCATGATGTACAATGTATTTTTTACTGTGGCTTTTGGTACAAGGAGTTTGAAAGTCACTGCTCTAGTGTATTCACTGGAGTGGGGAGTTTTCTCTGCTCTTGCAGGGTCCTCTTACCTATTCTCCAGGCTGCTTTTTTCTCCCCAGACTTTTCTGAGCCAAAGCAGATACCTACTTGTTGCCCTCCTAGTGGGGCTGGGGGCTCAGGACACCTTCTAATGCAATCTTCCCACTTCTGCAAAATCCCAGAGATGATGGTGAGCATGATGGGGATCTGTTCCCCTCTGTTTTTGTTTTTATGACTCAGTCCCTCACTTATCTCAAACTTTTTATTCAAGTGTTGGAGAAACTATGAGAGAAATTATTTAAACTTTGCTAGTTTACTTTTCCTGAAGTCCAAGGAAGGAGTGTCCTGGAATTGAAATCCTGTGCGGGGCTCACTTCCTAGATGCTCCTGGTTTATCACTGTGATTCCCTGACCTCAGGGCCACATCCCTCACTGCAGGAGGGCTCTTCTTGCAATTTAAAACCTGCAGATATTTATTCATTTTGGGAGGAAAATGCTGCCTTGTACTCACAGAGTTCCATACGTTTTCTATTTACTTCTGAATATTTAAAAAAAGCAGGTCAAGTTTAGAATATCCATTTCAGATCCATCTATCCCCTCCCCTCCTCCCAGCACTGGCCATGCTTTCCCAAGGAGACTTAGAGGAGGGAGAAAGCTTGGTCTGCTTTTTCACTCCTTATCCCCGATTTCTTGGGGCACCTTTCTCCTTGATTGCAGAGGGGAGGTGGAAAGGGACGAATCTGTCATTCCTGGTGTGCATTGGCCATCTCTTGGCTATTGCTTCTTAGGCTGAAATGGACCAAGTAGAGATGCCCACTGAGGGCAGGCATCCCAGGCTGCTTCCTTCTTGGGGTACATGTGTGAGTTCTTCATGAACCTTTCAGGATCGGGACAGGGCTCCACATCTTGTTTCCATCCAATGCCTTAACAAGGGAGACTAACTCTAGCTCAACCTCTTTGAATGCCACCGCAGCTTTCACCACCAGCAGTACACCCTGCTGTTTCCCATTGCTTGGGACATCCACCCTGTACGTGGCCCTCTTGTTTGGGGTACAATAAGACAGCTTAAGCCCAGCTACCTTCTGCAGTGTCCACCTGAGTCACTGAAGACTCAGGTTTCCTTCAAATACCAAGTGGTAGGAGGGCTGGTTTCCCCACTGCTGGTCTCTCTCTCTGCCCTGTTGGCTCTCCTCTCCTCTGCTCAGAGATGTTCAGAGAGTGGGCAGATCAGCATGTCTGCTCCATGAGCTGATGTCTCCCTGTGATTCGAGATGCCTGTCTCCTCTTGTTTCTGACACCCCTACTGTCTATGAGAGCTCCCCATTTTTTCTTCCTCCATGGAAAACACCGAGGCTCTCAACTCTCTACTGATGACTCACAATAAGGAACCTCTCCTCCTTCTTCTCTTCCTGGTTTTCTGCTTGTTTGGGGTGGGGGGAATGGTTGAAAGCAGTACAGTTGGTTAAGTCTGGTCTATTAAAACGTCCTGGAGGGGTTCATGCCTCCAGCTGTTGGCAGCTCTTCTTAGAGTGGGAGGTGCTTGATGTGTCTTCGCTTTCTGCTCCTGGTCTTGGTCGCCAATTTTGAGACAACAGAATTAGTATCATCGACACCCCACTGCACGTGGGACGAGAGATCCACATCATCTACCCTATCCATACTTCAAAGAGTTAAGTTGGGTGCTTGCTTCGGCAGCCCATATACTAAAATTGGAGCGATGCAGAGAAGATTAGCATGGCCCCTGCGCAAGGATGACCCACAAATTCGTGAAGCATTCCACATTTTTTTACAATGGAATATTACCCAGCCATAAAAAGGAACAAAATAGTACCATTTGTAGAGGCGTGGATGGACCTAGAGTCTGTCATACAGAGTGAAGTAAGTCAGAAAGAGAAAAACAAATATTGTATAATATTGCTTATATGTGGAATCTAGAAAAATGGTACAGATGACCTTACTGGCAAAGCAGAAATAGAGTCACAGATGTAGAGCACAATCTTATGGTTACCAAGGGGGGGAAGGGGGGCACTTGCGATGAATTGGGAGATTGGGATTGACATACATACACTAATATGTATAAAATAGATAACTAATAAGAACCTGCTATATTAAAAAAAACCTGCCTTTATATTATTTAGCCATTTTAGTAAACAATTTACCATACTTGTGGTATGTCATATGTGAATTTTAGATATTTTTTCCCCAAATAACATCTGTTAATTTACCACCATAGAAATAGGCTTAACTATTGTGAAAAATTCAAATGGTAAAAAAGGTACATTAAATGTCCACCCCTCTTTTTTAACAGCAGATGTTACCCTGGACAGGGGCAGGGGCAAATTAACATATGAAATGGTAAGAACAGTGTCTCTGCTCTGACCACACACCCAGAAGTACCCCTGGAATGTCCATCACCATGACCTCTTGGCCGAGTCAAGGGGGTAACTCACGTTATCAGTGGGGGTGGCAGTTCTCTTGCTGAAGCTATCAGAATTAATGCCCTTCCTTACAGATGCAGATGTAGAGAATGGACTTGAGGACATGGGGAGGGAGGCAGGGTAAGTTGGGATGAAGTGAGAGAGTGGCATTGACATATATACACTACCAAATGTAAAATGGATAGCTAGTGGGAAGCAGCCGCATAGCACAGGGAGATCAGCTCGGTGCTTTGTGACCACCTAGAAGGGTGGGATAGGGAGAGTGGGAGGGAGACTCAGGAGGGAGGGGATATGGGGATATATGTATATACATAGCTAATTCTCTTTGTTATGCAGCAGAAACTAACACAACAATGTAAAGCAATTATACTCCAATAAAGATGTTAAAAAAAATTAATGCCCTTCTTTATCCTCTTTATTCTCTGCTCTGTCCTGGGCTCCCATTTCTGAAGCTCCTGCAGTGGCTTCAGTTGCAGTGTTGACATATTCCCTTCCATGACCACAGACCCCAGTGATTTGCCCTCCAACCTGTGCAGTTGACATAGATGTGTGATTTCATAGCTTCCTCATGGCCCTCATTCATGAAGAGAAGAGTACCCTCTTCTCACTAGGGGTACTTTTCTTTGATTTCTTCTTTCAGGTTTTCATGCCTTCCCAGCTCAGATCAAGCTTGAGACAAGTTACCCAGCACCTAAACTGAAAGGAAACAGCATACCTGCAAAACTACATCTGAAATCGTTTATTCTTCGTAACCACTAGTTGGGGGTACCTCCAGACTCTCGCACTTTCAGGTGGGGGTAATATTCAGAATACATATTTAATGACCAGTTGTCTTGGGCACCATGATGGAATGGGGAACTGACCAATTGGTATGGTCAAACCAGTGCATACAGGCTGAATATCAGATTGGACAGGGGTCCCAAACAGGCAGACCTCTGGGCCATTTTGCTGGTAGATTAGTTTTGTTGGGTATGCTGAGTGGTTTTGAAATCTGTTTCTGAGCCTAGGCACGCACTAGGCACTGTTTCTGATCTAGGCACGCACTCTCCCATTTTCAGTCTGCTATCTTGTCTCATGTCTTAGAGTTTTTGCTGGCTTTGTTTGTTTGCTTTGTTTGTTTTGTTTTTTAAAATGTCTTACTATATTTTTAATTAAAATTTTTTTTCATTTTAACAGTTTTTAATGAAAGTCATATAAAAGATTATTTCTGCATCTTCTCAATTGTTTCTTCCTTATATTTGCCCTTTTCCTTTCCTACTTGGCAAGATTTGACGTTACGCTCAAGGATCTTTTTTTGGTCTTTGCCCCGTTTAGTTTAGTGATAACCTCCTTCCTGGGGTGGATACTCGCATGCTCAGTGGTGCCATCAGCCTTCTGCTGCTGCACTCGTATGGTGTAGATGACATATTTCTTCCTGGAAACCTGGACCACTTTGCCAATTTGCTGCCCTTTGTAGCACCCTCGCACAACCTGAACTTCGTCCTTTCAGATGGGCATGAAGCAAACATTGTACTTCTGCCTCAGCTCTTTGGAAAAAGGGGAAGACATATGTATATGTATAACTGATTCACTTTGCTGTACAGCAGAAGCTAAGACAGCATTGTAAATCAACTAGGCTCCAATAAAAAGTAATGAAAAAAATAAAATAATGAAAACTGTGCAGTATAAAAAAATAGAGTAAGATGGCTGGCTTTGTTGATTTATCTTACTGTTGCTTCCTAGAAAGCATCTGCCTGTGCCTTACTCTTTTCAAACCTTTCCTTGTGGTCCCGTCTCTGTCCAGGGGCTATTCACTCCAATTTGTCTCTTAAATGATCCCAGGTTGTCATTGCTTGGAGAGGCCCTCATACCTGTGGGAACTGTACGATACCTCCTCTGGTTGCTGGGCCTAAATTTCCACAGAGGTGGGCACCCCATTCTGGATCTGAACTACATCAATATTGCAGCTACTCATTAAATTATAATTAACTTGGAAATGAGAGACTAAACATAGAAACAGACAACGGCCAGACCCTATATAAAAATAGAACTCTGACCCACAACCTACAGCAACCTGCCAAGGAAACCAACCCTTTCATTGACAATAAACAGTCCAGGAAGCCAGCCTGCCATAAGTCAGACTTGTTAGAATTCAGACTACTATCTCTAATAACAATCTAAGAAGCTAAACAGTAACTTCTGTAACAGCCAGCCCCAAATGGGCAGGATTTGATTAAATCCTTCCAACTTAGGACCAACTAGAGAAAAACAAATCTGTACACCCCTAACCAATCACATAAGGTACCTTGCTGTGAGTTATCGCACCTCCAGCTTCCCCAAGCCCACAGCCTCCAATCAGGGTACACGTGAAGCCTCCCTTTTTTGTACAATCAAGCTTTCCTACTCCTCTGCCTGCCTTTGCATCTTTGCCAAGATGCAAGTGACAGTGGCTGACTCACTTCTTATCCGGGTTCTGAAAAAATAGCCTTTGTTTTTTCTCATTTGGTTGGTCTTTATTTCCACAGAAATAAAGTCAATTCTAACTATTTAGATATGATAATAATAATAAAGGCCTTCAATAAAATTTAAGTAAGTTATGGTAGAGAGGGAAAATAAGAATTTTTTGTATTCCTTAAAAGTTTAAGGTGGGCGGGGTGGAGGGAGGAGAATGTTCCCTTTAGCATCTTTTGAATGTCTTGGGTTCAATATTCTGATTTTTCCTACTACCACCTGAATTTGTAATAAAACAGCTGACCATAAAATGTTGAACTTTGTTACTTTTAAGCTGAAAATTTTTTTGAAGCTTAAGGCAGTTATTTCTGCAAAAGATGACTTTTGGGTTTATTAATTAAAAAGAAGGCAGGGAGTATTTGAAATATTATCATATGAGGGACTTTATTCTACATTTATAAATACAGTCTCACCACAATTACGAGAAATTGAAAAGAGTTTGAAATATGGTGATAGCTTAAAACTGAAAATAATTCTTTTTAACATGAATAATTGTCCCACCAGTTTTATAACCTAATAAAAATCATAGTAGAAGAAAAATCCTGGGCATTTTAATTATGAGAAATCACATGTATTCTGGGAAATTAGAAACATAACACACATATTCATACTCCAGAATCCTCATTCTAGAAATTCTTTCCTTGGAGATTTTCCAAAGAACTGGATTCCATGATCTGGCTTCTCTGCAGTACCCAGTAAACAGAGCTCAGTAAGAGGCATACCTGATTTTGAGTCCGAGTTTAGCAACAATATATTTCACATTTAAACCGAGATGCAGAGTAGAAATTCAGTCTTTGGACATTGTTTCCCTTATGTTTGTTCCTTTAAAAATATAGATTTTTCTTCTATACTCTAGACAGAGGCAGAGGAGAGAATACCCTTGTAATTTTTTCACTTTCTAGTAACCCCTTTAAAGTTAACTGTAGTATCACTTAGATACATATACATTACTCATATTGTGATTTAAATCCTAAATCCTTCAGAGAATTCCCCAAATACTCTCTTTCTGGGTGTCTCCATTGGTTGGTGTGCTTTGAAGAAAAGGACATCAAAGGTGTTCAATTAGCACTTGTTGACAGATTGACTCAACGCAAACCAATGTTAAATTAACCTCAATTTAGAAGATGTGCTGAAACAATAACAGTCATTTAACACTTGTTAACACTTGTTTTGTATTATCTGGCCTGTTTCACCCCATCTCCATGTTTTCTGTAATGAATTCACATTGACTGTGTGTCTTTTGATTTCTTAATTATTCACTTTCCTTCTTGTGTAAAATGAGAATGTCTCCTACTCACTCAGCCCTAGGTTTTTAAGAATTAGAAGAACCTGCAGTGTTCCCCCAAATTTACCCTTCGTTTGTGGGCATGACACTCCTCTACTTTTCACAAACTTTCCTGTGCACAGGTGTCACCTGGAGGACTTATTAAAACTTGGAGTGCTACCCTAGAGCGTCTGATTCCATAGGTCTGGGATGGGGCCCAAGAACTTGCATGTTTAACTAGTTCCCACGTGATGCAGCTGCTCCCTGTCTCAGGACCACACATTGATACCTACTGCTATTACAAGAAGTAAGAATTCCGCTCTGTGTGTGTGTGTGTGTGTGTGTGTGTGTGTGTGTGTGTGTCAGAGGTGGTGGCAATGGTGGTGGTGGAGGTGGTAGTAGGGGTACGGTTTGCCCGGGGCAGAGTATGGACATAGGAAAGCTTGCAGGTGTAGATCATTGTGAGGAAGCTGCGGGGTGTTCTGGAATGAGCCCAGGTCCCAAAGGTGTGAGAGGGGAATTGAGAAAGAGAAAGCCTGATGTATTCCTGACCTCTGGATGCTTCTCCCATTTGGATTTCATTGGAATGAAACTCCTAAATGGTTTAAGTGCCAGAGGGGCTGCTAAATTGTCATGTCTCAGACACACATACAATATTGGTATCTGCAGTTTATGCTCTCAGACTACATATTAAAACTCTGTGCGGTGGTGGAGTAGCTAGATAAATATTTGTACATTTGACTGCACCCAGACACTACTTATGTTTCCTTATTCTTCTGTTTTGTCTCAAGAAATCTGAGTCAGATGGTGTAATTGGTTGTGAAGCTTAATCCCATCATCATAGTCATTCACCTGCTTAAAGATGGGGGTGTGTGGATGACTTAGCACGTCTAGTAATCTGTTTATTCCCTCCCAAATGGTAAAGACAAGAAGCTCTTCACAGATTGCTGGATGGCTCCAGTTATTATGAATTCTTACAAAGACACGGCAAATGGGCAAGTGTTAGTTCAGCAGAATAACAATACACATTGATATTTGGATCGTTCTTGCATAGTATAAAATTGCAAGTGATTTCAGGTTCTGAAAGGACTTTATAAGCCTCAGGTCTCAACACTCAGATTTTCATGGCACATAGTCTTTTTCATTTCAACTTTGTTTAAAATATTTTATTACAGAAAATTTCAAACATATCCAGAATTAGAGGGAAGCAGATCGTGATGGTACTATCACCCAGCCCCAATAATTATCGATATTTTGCCAATTGTGTTTAACCAGTCTGCACTCCTGGGCCACAGAAATTTTACTTATAAATACCTCATTTCTAACAGATAAAGGCTTTAGAACAATATAACCACAATAGTATTATCACACCTAACAAAATTATTATTTGAAATATTATTCCAATCCGTGTTCAGATTTCTTCGATTGTCTCAAAATTTGTTAATTGTCCTATTTGTTCAATCAGGACCCAAACAAGGTCCTTTATAGAATTTGTTGATTTATCTCTTATGTCTCTATTATCGTTTAGTAGTTTCCTCTCCTTTTTTTTTTTTTAACCAAGACATTTATTTATTGAAAAAATGAGTCATTTTTCCTGTTGATTTTCTGCATCCTGGACTGTTTTGGTTATATCTCTGTGGTATTGGTTAACTTGTTTCTACAGTCCTATATTTCTTGTTAACTTGTAGCTGAGTCTAAAACATGAAATTTAGGCTTAATTATGCTGGGGGAGGCAAGAATATTTCACAGGCAGTGTGGGTACTTGCTATTGTATCACATCAAGAGGGATGTAATACCTGTTTGTCCCACTTTTAGTGATGCTAAGATTGATCAGTGGGATTTAGGTGTCAACCTTTTCCTAATGGTCTTAGCAGCCATTGAGGATTATTGTATAGATCCATTATTTCACTGGGGTTGCAAAATGACATTTTTCTAAGTCAATCGTTCTTTCTGAATTAGTTGGACTTCTTTATCTGGTTAATATGAAAAACAGTTTATAAAGGAGAGGCAAGATAAATGCTTGATTCTGTACCTTAATCTAATTTCAGAATAATGAGCCCAGCAATATATATATATATATATATATATATATATATATACACACATATATTTTTATTTATTTAATTAAAGTATAGTTGATGTACAATATTATATGTTATAGGTGTATAATATAATGATTCACAATTTTAAAGGTTATACTTCATTTATAGTTATTATAAACTATTGGCTATAGTCCATGTATTGTACAATATAGCCTTGTAGCTTATTTTATACATAGTAGTTTGTACCTCTTAATCGCATACCCTTATATAGTCCTTCCTTCTCCTCACTGGTAACCACTAGTTTGTTCTCTATATCTGTGAATGTGCTTCTTTTTTGTTATATCACTAGTTGATTTTTTAGTTTCAACTTATAAGTGATATAGTACAGTATTTGTCTTTATCTGACTAATTTCATTTAGCATAATACCCTCCAACTCATCCATATTATTGCACAGTTTTTTTTTTTTTTTTTTTTTGGATATATAAACCCAGGAGTGGAATTGCTGGGTCATATGGTAGTTCTATTTTTAGTTTTTTGAGAAACCTCCATACTGTTTTCCACAGTGGCTGCACCAATTTACATTCTCACCAACAATGTATGAGAGTTCCCTTTTTCCATATTCTTGCCAACATTTGTTTTTTGTGTTCTTTTTGATGATAACCATTCTGACAGTGTGAGGTGATATCTCATTGTGGTTTTGATTTTTATTCCCCTGATGATTAACGATGTTGAGCATCTTTTCATGTGCTTGTTGGCCATTTGTATATCTTCCTGGGAAAAATGTCTATTTATGGTTCTGTTCATTTTTTTTTCAGGTAAAAATTATGTTTTCCTTTTAATGGACACAGTTTCCTCTCTCGGTGCTACTTTGGTAATGATTAGGTCCCCACCTCTCAAGAACATTGCATCTGAACAGGCTGAGACAGAGCCAGTGTGAACACAGACCCCCAACCAGGGCTTTTGGAATAACAAGAAGAGCAAAAACTAGCCTTTCTCTTCACTTACAAAGGGAGTCACTCAGAGGGTCCAAAGCTCTGCTTTCCAAACTAGAAAACCTGGAGCTCAATGCAAAATTAGAAAGCAAAATGTATCAGAAATGAAGCATAGTGCTTCCTCAGGTACTTAAGTTTTGATCATCCCTCCTCTTCTACAAGAAATAGTCCCACTCCAACATTTTTAAAGAAAGATGTTTTGTTTCTGTTTCACTTTCCAACTGGGTGTAAAATCTACTAAAAGGGATACAATGAATAAAATAAATCAGCTCACTCACAAGAGACACTCCCAGATAATGATTTTTTGGTTGCTGAGATTATTCAGCATATTATTTCAAAGTGGCAAAATTCAGGACAATCTGAGAAACGAATTAAAAAGTGGCAGCTACATTTGCTGATATGTCCATGTGAGACACACAGACACACAACCCCATTTTTCAGTGTATATGTCAAGGGGCCAAGACCCCGATCAGCACAATAAGTTATTTTGTACATTACAGTGCACAGAAAAACAGAAGGAAAGACACTTTCTCAGAGAGGTTCATATTGCTCTGAAGGAGGCTGGAGCCCAGCACCCCAGAGCCATCATTAGCTGGACCCCTCCTCTTCTATGGTTGCAGTGGCCTCAGAGGCAGCTGTTTCCTCTAAACGATCCCTTGGCTTCTCCTCTTCCTTCTGGAAATAGAGGTCCGGGTACTTCTGCACGCACCCCTGCATGGCCCGGAACTGGTCTACACAGTCTGACCCCTTGACATCCTCCATGCTGTAGAGGAATCAGGAAAAGGCCACCTTGAAAAGTTTCCCACATGGACCACTGGCCATCCGCCCAAGGCATGGGCAGTTCCAGTTGATATCTCCATTTGGCAGGATCAGTCTCTTCTCCTCATACAGATCATTGGGGTCTGTATGAGGAGAAGAGACCCCAGCTCCAATCGGCCACCAGCTCCAATCTGCTTGGAGTTTCATAGTCTTCTTTGGTGACAAATATGATTCAATCCTTCCCTTCCTGCTGGCAGTAGATCATGGTGCAGGCTGGTGCTTTGACCGCACAGCAATGGCGGTGGTGGCCTCCAGGTTCTGTCCATTTTTAAATCAGGTTTTTTTTTTTTGATATTGAGTTGTATGAGCTCTTTATATATTTTGGATATTAACCTCTTATTAGTCATATCATTTGCAAGTATTTTCTCCCATTTAGTAGGCTGTCTTTTCGTTTTGCTGATGGTTTCCTTTTCTGTGCAAGAACTTTTAAGTTTAATTAGGTCCAATTTATTTATTTTCTCTTTTGTTTCCTTTGCCTTAGGAGAGAAATCCAAAAAAATATTGCTATGATTTATGTCAAAAAGTGTTCTGCCTATGTTGTCTTCTAGGAATTTTATGGTTTCAGGTCTTTAAACCATTTTGAATCTATTTTTATATATGGTGTGAGGAAATGTTCTAATTTCACTCTTTTACATGTATCTGTCTAGTTTTCTCAGCACCATTACTTGAAGAGTCTGTCTTTTCTCTATTTTATGTTCTGTCTCCTTTGCTGCAGATTAATTGACGATAAGAGCATACGTTTATTTATGGGATCTCTATTCTGTTCCATTGATCTATGTGTCTGTTTCTGTGACAGTAATATGCTGTTTTGATTACTGTGGCTTTGTAGTATAGTCTGAAGTAAGGGATCATGATACCTCCAGTTGTGTTCTTTTTTCTCAAGATTGCTTTGGCAATTCAGGGTCTTTTGTGTTTCCATATATATTTTAGGATTATTTGTCCTAGTTCTGTGAAAAATGTCATGGGTATTTTGATAGGTATTGTGTTATTTTTGTAGATTGCTTTGGTTAGTGTGGACACTAACAATATCAGTTCTTCCAATCCATGAACATGGGCTATTTTTCCATTTCTTTGGATCATCTTCAATTTCCTTCATCAATGTTTTATAGTTTTCAGAGTTAAGGTCTTCCATCTCCTTGGTACATTTATTCCCAGGTATTTTATTCTTTTTGATGTGATTTTAAATGGGATAGTTTCTTGCTTTCTATTTATGATTGTTCATTATTAGTGTATAGAAAAGCAATAGCTTTCTATGTATTAATCTTGTACCCTAAAACTTTACTGAATTCATTTATTAGCTCTAATAGTCCTTTGGTGTAAATTTTAGGGTTTTCTACATATAGTATCATGTCATCTGTAAATAGTGATAGTTTTACTTCTTCCCTTCCAATTTGGATGCCTTTTACTTCTTTTTCTAGTCTGATTGCTGTGACTAAGACTTCCAATACTATGTTAAATAGAACTGGTGAGAGTGGGCATGTGTGGTTTGTTTTTGACTTTGGATAAAAAGCTTTCAGCTTTTCATTGTTGAGTATGATGTTAGCTGTGCGTTTGTCATAAATGGCCTTTATTATTTTGATATATGTTGCCTCTATATCAACTTTGATAAGAGTTTCTATCATGAATGGATGTTGAATTTTTCTGCATCTATTGAGAAGATCATGTGATTTTTATCCTTCCTTTTGTTAATGTGGTGTATCACACGGATTGATTTGTGACTGTTGATCCATTCTTGTATCCCTAGAATGTATCCCTTGTATCCCACTTGATCATGGTGCATAATCCTTTTTATATACTGTTGAATTTGGTTTGCTAATGTTTTGTTGAAGATTTTTGCATCTATATTTGTCAGAGATATTGACCAGTAATTTTCTTTTTGTGTAGTGTCTTTGTTTGATTTTGGTATTATGCTAATGGTGGCCTTGTAGAATGAATTTGGGAGTGTTACCTCTTCTTCAATTTTTTGCAATATTTTGAGAAGGATAGGTATTATCCCTTCTCTACATGTTTATTAGAATTCCCCTGTGAATCTGTCCACTCCTGGACTTTGTTTGCTGGGAATTTTTATTATTATTATAAATTCAATTTCACTGCTAGTTTTTGGTTTGTTCAAGTTGTCTATTTCTTCCTGATTCATTCTTGGAAGGTTGTATGTTTCTAGAAATTTGTCCATTTCTTCTAGGTTGACTAGTTCATTGGCATATAACTGTTTGTAGTATTCTTTTATGATTTTTTTTTGTATCTCTGTGATGCCAGTTATTATTTCTCCTCTTTCATTTCTCATTTTGTTTATCTGTGTCCTCTCTTTTTTTCTTGATGACTTTAGCTAAAAGTTTATTAATTTTGTTTATCTTTTCAAAAAAACAGCTCCTGGCTTTATCTTTTCTATTTTTTTTAGTCTCTAATTTATTTCCTCTCTGATTGTTATTATTTCCTTCTTTATGCTTACTTTGTGCTTTATTTGTTCTTCTATTTCTAATTCCTTTAGATGGTAAGTTAGGTTGTTTGACATTTTTCTTGTTTCTTAGGGGCAGACCTCTATCCTTGTAAACTTCCCTCTTAGAATTGCTTTTGCTATGTTTCATAGGTTTTGGAAAGTTGTGTTTCCATTTTTATTTGCCTCAAGGTATTTTCTGATTTTATCTTTGATTTCTTCATTGAGGGGTTTTTAGTAACATGTTTAATCTCTTCATTTTGTGTTTTTCCCATTCTTCTTGTAATTGATTTCTAGTTTCATACTGCTGTGATTGGAAAAAATGCTTGATATAATTTCTATCATCTTAAATTTTTTGAGACTTGTTTTGTGACCTAACATGTGATTTATCCTAGAGAAAACGCCACATGCACTTGAAAAGAATGTGTATTCTGCTGTTTTTGGATGGAATGTCCTATAGATATATATTAAGTTCAACTGAACTAATGTGTCATTTAAAACTATTATTTCTTTGTTGATTTTCTGTTGTATGATTTGTCCATTGATGTAAGTGAGGTGTTAAAGTCCCCTACTAATATTGTAATATTGTCAATTTCTCCCTTTATGTCTGTTATATGTTATGTTATATGTTATATGTTATATGTTATGTCTGCTTTATATATTTACATACTTCTGTATTATGTGTATAATACAGAATTTTTTGTATATTTGTTAATGAGTGTTATATCTGTTAATGAGTGTTATATCCTCTTCCTTTATTGTTAATGAGTGTTATATCCTCTTCCTTTATTGATCCTTTTATCATTATATAATGCCCTTCTTTGTCTTTTGTTACAGAATTCATTTTAAAGTCTGTTTTGCCTGATATGGTATTGCGACCCCTGCTTTCTTGTCATTTCCATTTGCATGAAATATCTTATTCCATCCCTTCATTTTCAGTCTGTATGTGTCTTTAGCTCTGGAGAGGGTCTTATGTAAGAAGCATATAGGTAGGTCTTGTTTTTGTTTTTTAATCCAATTAGCCAGCCTATGCCTTTGATTGGATAATTTAGTCCACTAGCATTTGGTAAGTATGTACTTATTGCCATTGTTACTTGTTTTCTGATTCCCGTCTCAATTTTAAGAGGATTGTTCTTAAGCTCAGTATATAACTGCTTTTATATCATTTTGGTTATTTTTAAAATAATGTACTTAGAACTAAAATATGCTTCTTATAGAAAATTTAGAGAATAAAGACTCATATAAAGATGAAAATGAAAATCACCTGTATTCTCCCCACTCAGAAGTACCCTTTAAACATTTTGTTGAGTTTCCTTCTATTTTTTTTCTCTTAGGTACATCATTAAACTTCCATGGTCTAACATTATAATCACCCCCTCACATGTAGTCTCAACCCCTCTACTACTCTCATCTTCATCACACATGTCTAGTAAAACCTCAACACCCCCCATCTTCTCTGCACCTGTGTCTGAGTAGCTGAATGTTACTGGAGTATATATAACTGAATTGATGTTTCCTTAATTTGATTATCTAAAATCACAACTTGCACATACTACGACCCAGAAACCCACTTATATTTCCCAGAATGATTTTATATGTTCTCCTCAAACCACCCACAACTCCTCCCTATTTTACCCTCACTCAGCTGTTGACCTTGCCTCATACTTAAGTGAAATAAAAGCCTTCAGATGATAACTCTAAAATTTCTAATGCAAACTTAACAAAGACTACCCTCATCAGCAGTTATCTTCACTTTTTCCCTTCTGTCATTATGGAGAGCCCTTTCTTCATCTTAGCCAATTCTAGGCCCTCCCTTATCCTATGGATCCAGTGCTCTTTGACCTTTAAAAACACTTCACTTTGGTTATCCACTCTCCTTTTATCAAATTTTCCATTCTTTACCATATCAGTTTTGTAACCATATTCTAATTTTCCAACTTTATCTTAGAAACAACACCAAAAACAAACAATCAAACCTTAGTTCCATAGCTCCCTGAAGATTGGTTTCACTCATTTCCCCATTATCCTGCATAACCAAACTTCTCAAGAGTTGTTAAATGTATTAGTTCCACCTCCTTAACTTTTCTTTAATCCATTCTAATATGGTTTCCACATTGCCCCACGACTATACTGAAATTTCTTGTCTCAGGATCACTGGCAATGGTCACACAGCCATTTGCAATCTACACATCTGTTTCCTCTTATCCACCCTTTGAGCATTTGATGGGACTGGCCATTTACTTCCTGAAACACTCTCTTCTCTTGGCTATCATTACACTATTGTTTCCTAGTTTTCCAAATGCACTGGCTTATTACATCAGTTTCCTTTTCCAGCTGGCTCCTACGCCTCCTCTGAAGTATTGGCAGTCCTCTGGTTTAAGTTGTGGATCCTCTTCTCTTCTTTTGATTTTTCTCCCTGAGTGATCCTATTAATTCCCAGTCTTTAAAAAATCAGTATGACTAAAGACTCCAAAGTTTATATCTCCAACCTAGATAATTTTTTTTCTGAGCACCATTACAATTTTGCTTACCTGATAGCTCAACCTGTATGTCTTACAGACACTTAAATCATATACATCTAAGATAAAACTTCTCATTTCTCTTCTGCAAGTGAATCCCTCCCCTATCTGTTCTATCCAAATAAATGGCACATTATCCTTTAGTTGCTCAATTCAGAAACCTGAGTCAGTCCTGATTTTCTTTTCCCATAACCCTTATCCAAAGCATTGGTAACTTCACTTGATTCTACTCCCCAAAATATCTTGACTCTGTCTTTTCTCCATCTTCTTGGCTCCTGGCCATAGCCCATCCTTCACAGACTATGTTGACATCTCTTTGATGTCTCTCTGATTCCACATTTGCTCCTCTACAATCCATTTCCACATCACAAGCAAGAGTGATCATCTTCTAGAACATAAATTAAACACTCCTTAAAAACTGTAAGTGGCTTTTCATTATATTTGTAACAAATTCAAACTCTTTACAAGAGCTGGATGGCTCTATAGATCTACCTCATTTGTCTCTGCTGATCTCTCCAACCTCAGGCTGCACTACTCCATCACTACACCAAAGCCACTCTTTTTCAAACACATCCACATCTTTCCCACCTCAGGATGTTCATACATGCTGTTCCCTCTGTTCTTTTATCTCTACTGTTGCCTTGTTTGACTTCTTGTCTGTTGGAAATCAACTTAAATATTGTCTTTTCTGCAGATGCCTTTTCTGGTCAGTCTGACTAACGTAGGTAGAATTTCTATTCCATCCATCTGTGAGTGAAGTGATCTGAATATCTCTCAAATGCCAATTTTTAATCTTTTCTCAGAAAACAATTTCTTCCCCTATTAGTGCTATAAATCCCAGTGATCTATTCTTGGAAAAGCCAATTTAAATATGAAATACTGACTGTGATATGATAACAGTTGCATGACAATAGACTTGGATTCAAATTTGAATTTGGACTTGTTACTTTTAAAATCAGCTCTTTCCTCTTCTGTTTCTTAATTAGCAGATAGATGATAAATCAAAAAGAATGAAATAAGGGGGAGATACAGTACAGTTGCTGAATGATAAGACAGCCTCGTAAAACTTCTTGCATTTAAGGGCAGAAGAATCATGAAGGAGAGGGGCAAATATTCCTTAAATGCTCGCTCTGTATTAGGGCACTATACTAGATACTTAACTAGCTGTTCTGACTTTAGGGCACTGCTAGGCCAAAGCCAGGGACTACTAACTCATAACATTTTAGAATTGCAAAGAATCTCACAAATCATTTATTATGTAATGAATGTACCCATTATGAGATTCCTCTAGTAATACATGATCTAGTGCTCTCCCAGTCTACCCTTGAACTCTCTACTTCCCACTGAAGCTCATTCCATGGTTAATAATTCTAATTACCAGAAAGTTTTAGCTTAATGGCATATAAATCTGTCTCCATGTAACTTCCACTCACTATTCCTGTTTCCATCCCCTGCAGCCAAACAGAGTGAGATGTCTCAGTCCACCCCATGAGTCTTCCAGGTATTTGGTCATCAAGTTGCCCTCGGGGCTCCTCCAGGCCAAATGTTATCAGTTGGGTTTGGACTTAGAGTTAGAGTGACTTGAGGCTGATTGGCCACAACCAGGATTCCTGCAGACTTCCTCCCTTCATTTTCCCCTGTGCCTCTGGGCCAAGTGTACATAGTTGAGATCATTTCACAGTCCCTTCTCTCTAAATAATGACTTCTTTAGGCATAAGGCTGCTCCTGTTATTATTGTCCATAGAATACCTGTTCTTTAAATGTCAGCATTGTACTTGTGCTATATGTATATTAACTTTAATTCACACAATATCCTTGGATGGTAGGTACTAGTTTGAAACATATGAAATTGTCATTTTTATTGTTTAAAAATGGTTGAATATCAGAGACTTCAAATGGGGCATTTATTATTAATCTGATTTTATATATGAGAAAAGCAGAGCCTTGCACATGTTCAAGGCCTGTTCAAGGCCACAAAGCCAAGAGCAGGGTGAGGTCTACCCCTACATCAGTCCAGCTCAAGAGGTGGCTCATTTGCTGCATGTGCTGCTTCTTTATGTATCACCTTGCCATTGCAGATGGGAGGATTCAAGGTAAAGACAGAGGCCACAGTCTTTTGTAATGCAGCATGGCAGAGTGGAAAGGAAACATTTGAGATAGTTGTATATTTGCTAAATACGTATATTCCAGCACTTATTATTTGTGTGGCCTTGAGAAAGTTACCGAACCTCCCAGAAACCCAATGAGGGTATCTCTAAAATTGGGTTATTAATATTTAACTTGCAGTGCTTGTACGAGGACTCAGTGAGTTGACATTCTATCAAGCTCCCACCCAATACCTTCCTGTTGCCTGGCATATCGTGCTGTATGGTCTCATCCCACTCACTCTCTCTTTCTCCTACATCAAGGGACTGCTGACTTCTCCCTAAAAGGCCAATAGTAAATATTGCAGGCTTTGTTAACCAAGAGGAAATATCATCTCTTCAAGAACCTGTTCTCACTAAAAAGCTATAGTTATCTGACCACTTTGAAAAATGTAAAAGCTATTCTTAGCTCACAGGCCATACCAAAACAAGTAGGTCAGGGGGCTGGAGTTTGCCAGCCCCTACACTAGCTGATTATTATGTAGTTTCTTCTCTCTTCTCAAGTCTCCAGCAGCTTCTAACTCATGCTCACTCTCAATGATTACATTGCTTCTTCTTTCGTTGAGAAAATAGAAGCAAACAGAAAAGATGTAGCAGCAGTTCCCCTTGCCTTATTTATTGTGCCTGAATTCCCCTCCTTGTCCCTATAGCTAAGGGTCTCTCTGGGCTCCTGACACAATCTAGCCCTTCTGCTTGTGCACTTAATTCCATTGTCTCATACTCTCAGGAACATTGCTCTAACAATTCTCCCCTAGCTCCTTCAAAGCACTAACATTTCTTCCTCCATTGAATCATTCCCATCAGTGAGCAAACATGCTGTGATTTTTCCCATCTTAAGAAAGCTCTCCCTCGACCCCACTTCCTCCTGCACTTACCACTCATTCCCCATTTCTTGCAGTAAAACTCCATGAATGAATTAGCTATCTAGGCTAACTCTAATTGCTCTTTTCCCATTCTTTCTTCACTATCACCCCATCAGTAATGAACTCCAGGTCGTTTACATGAATGAGCAGTTCTCAGTCCTCATCTAGTCTGATTTATCAGCAGCGTTTGCCACAGGATCATTCCTTTCTCCCTGAAACCCTCCTTCATGTGCCTTGTTGGGTACTAGACTCTACTTCTTTCCCTCCTGAATCACTGCTGCTTCTTCTCAGATTCTTTGCTGTTCATCTTTATCTCAGGGATGAGTCCTTAGATCTCTCCTATTTTCTGTCTACATTCTATCTTGTAATGATCTTATATAGCCTTATAGCTTTATCTGTACGTTATGACTTCAGTATGTATATTTCCACCCTAGGCCATTTCCTGAACTCCAGGTTTTTATATCTGACTGTCCATTTAACATCTCTACTCTGATATCTAATTGGTGTCTCAAACTCACCATGAGTTTGAGCTCCTGATATCCCCCATCAACAAAATAGCTTTCTCTTCTAGTCTTTCTCATTTATGTCAACTGCAATTCCATTCTTTCAGTCACTCAGGCTAAAAACCTTAGCTTTATCCTCTTTAAATTTTTTTTTAATCAACTTTTTGAGTGTAATTTATGCCCAGTAAACTTTGCCCATTTCAAGTGTACAATTCAATGAGTTTTGACTGATGTATATACCAGGAAATCACTGCCACAATCAATATACAGAACATTTCTCTCTCTCTTTGTCACCCATTCCTCTCTTTTCCCCTGTCCCCTAAAGAGCACTGGTCTGCTTTCTGTCACTGTGGGGTTACTTTACATTTTCTACAATTTTATATAAATAGAACTCTACAGTGTGTACTCTTTGGTGTCTGTGTCTTTTACTTAGAATAAACATTTTGAGATCCATTTTTGTCGTGTGTGTTGGTAGTTCACTTCTTTTTGTTGTGATTCATGTTCCCTTATATGGATAATTGTTTATGTCTTCTCCAAGTGATGGACATTTGGGTTGTGTCCAGTTTTTGGCTATTCTGAATAAAGCTGCTATGTACATTCAGTAGAGGTCTTTGTTCAGACATTTGATTTCAGTTTTCTTGAGTAAATCACTTAGGTACAGAATGTCCAGGTAGAATGGTAGGTGTATTGGGTAACTTTTAAAGAAAGTGTCAAACAGTGTTCCAAGGTAGTTGTGCCATTTCATATTCCCACCAGCAGTGTATTAAAGTATGAGTTCCTGCACATCCTTGCCTGGCTACATCTTCAACTGCTCTCTTTTTCTCGCATCCAATCTGAAATTCCATCTATTAGGAAATCCTGTTGCCCAAATCTTCAAAATACACCTAGAATCCTATTCCTTCTCATCCTACTACTGCCACCATTTTGGCAGAAGACAGTCTCACTGGGTGTTTTCAATGGCTTCCTGCTTATGCCCTTCAGTGTGTTCAAAACACAGCACTTGAAATACACTTGTTAAGTATAAGCAGTTTCTATCACTCCACTGTTTAAACCCTTGGTGGCTGCCCTTCTCAGAGCAAATGCCAAGGGTATTATAGTGGCCCATTTACCTCTTCTTGATCTGTCCATTCCTAATGCCCTTGACTTTCCAGGCTCCCACTTTTCCTTCTCTCCTTTCCTTCTCTCAATGCTACCTTGAATACACCAAGTTTGCTCCCATCTCAGGGCCTTTGCACAGGCTGTTTTCTGGTCCCTTTCTTTCTCAGATACATATATGACTCCCATCTTCACTTCCTTCAGAGCTTTACTCCAAAAACCCTTTCTCTATGAGGCTTTCCTTGATTCTCCCATTTAAAATCGCACCCATCCCACTCCTTAGTCCATGTTCCTACCTTATTTCTGCCATCGCGCTTATCACCATTTGGTAGTCAATATACATTTGCTGACCCTCATCTATGTGCCAATGACTCTTCTAGGCACTTGAGAGGCAGTGTTAAATGAAACAGTCAAAAATCTCTATCATCCTGGAGTTTTCACATATTTTATTAATTTATCTTGCTTCTCAATCATCTCCCATCCACAAGAATAAAAGCTCTGTGATAACAGGGATTATGTCTGTTTCGTTTAATGCTGTCTCACTACTGCCCAGAAAAATGCTGGCAAATAGTAGGATTTCAACAAATACCAGCTGTTGTCTTTTAATTTCATTTTTCCAAATAAAAAAGCAAGCTCTGGTCCAAGCTTTATTAATGTAGAATAGATTACTGCAGTGTCCTACTTTGGACTTTGAGGGAATCTGCAGCCTGTGAAAATTGAAGACACAGTTGAATTGCTAATTAAAAAATGGAACCAGTTCAATTCTGTAATCCTCTAAGAGTGGGTTTTAAACTCTGAAGTAGTATTAATCTAATTTTCTAGACTGCTTATCAGGAAAACTCCATTTCTCTGCAGACAGCCTCTTCCAAGACCTTTGGGTTGATGAGCAGCTGCCTGAGTGTTGAGCAATGAGGTGAGCTGTTCTGCAGATTTCCCCTTCTTTAGAAATGTGCCTTTTAACACGTTGTCTGGATTAATGTTTCCCAAAGTGTGTCATCTTGATCACCTGCATTAGCACTGATCAACTCCAACCACTGAATCAGGATCTCTAAGGGTAGGATTCTGAAATCTTCCTTCTTTACAAACTCCTGATATAGTTGGCTATTTGAAGTTTGAAATTATTTGTTTTAAAATTTGTCTGAGTTAGGACAACTGGGTCTAGGAGGATTGAACCACTGTAATTGAAGGCAGTATGGCAAGGATCCTCAGCAGGTGGACTGAGATGTTCAGGTGAGGGTTGGAAGATTTGATCGAAGCCAAAGGTTAGTAGTTTTAGTTTTGCCCTTGTTATGGGTTGAATGGTACCCCCCCAAAAAATAAAGTCCCAACTCCCAGTACCTCAGAATGTTACCTGGTTTGAAAATATAGTTGTTGCAGATATAACTAGTTAAGATGAGGTCCTACTGGGATAGGTTGGATCCCTAATCCAATTTGATTAATGTCCTTACAAAAAGAACTCCATGTAAAGACAGGGACACAGGAAAAATTCTATGTGAAGATGAAGGATTAGATGTTGCATCTACAAGCCAAGGGACACCAAAGATTGTCAGCAAACCACGAGAAGCTAGGGAAAGGCAAGGATGGATTCCTCTACAGGTTTCAGAGGGACCATGACCCTGCCAACACCTTGATTTTGGACTTCCAGCCTCCAGAAATGAGCGACAATAAATTTCTTTTGTTTTCAGTCTCCCAGTTTGTGGTACATTGTTTTGGCAGCCCTAGGGAACCAACATTGCCCTTGTCCTTCAGTTATTTATCAAACAACTAAAAATATATTATTGAGGTGGGATTATAGATAAAAGAAGAAGAGGCCAGAGTGACAACTTCAGGGACTTCTAGAACTCAGGGAATTTTAAATGTAGGCTTGAAATTTTTCTAGAGGATAGACAGTCCAACGGAAGAATAAGGAAGCTAGAAAAATGTTCACCCCTACATGAAAGCTGATGTATGACAGAAATGGCATTGTTAGAAAGTGAGAAAGAGGTCAGTTAGTTAGTATATAGGGGTAGGAAATTTGGTTATCCATATACAAAAATAAAATTAGATTCCTACTTCATATAATAACAACAATAATAATAATAATAATAGTAATCACTTAAATGCATTTAGTAGGTACTGTTCTAAGAGGTTTTTGTGTATCCTAGTTGCAACTTCACACTTATCTATCAATAGGTGCTACTATTTTTATACCCATTTTACAGATTAAGAAACTAGGGCATGTAGAGGTTAAGTGACAGGCTAAAATGTGATGGAGGTGAGATGTGAACTCAGGCAGTCTGGCGTCAGACTCCATGCTTTCAATCACTATGCCATACTAGTTCACACTTCATAAAGAAATTGAGTCAAGGTATATTAAAAATTTGACAGTGAAAATAAAACCAAAAAAATTTAGAAGAAAACAAAGAATATCTTTACGGCTTCTAGCATGAAATAAATAAAACAGGAAAAATACAAATTATAAAAAATGTGGATGGCATATACTACAATAAAAACTTTGTTCATCAAAAGACATCATAATAAGAGTGAAAAAGAAGTATTTGCAGCACGTATAATCAACAGAGGATTAAAATGCCGTGTATGTAAGAAATTCTGCACATCAATAAGAAAAGGACAAACAACACAATAAAAAATGAGGTCCATAAAAAACACACACAGCAACATGGAACCTCACAGATGAGGAAACATAAATGACTAATAATCACTTGAAAAGATGATTATAATTTCACACCTATCATATTTGCAGAAATTTTAAAAACCTGCCAACACTATATTGTGATAAGGATATAAAGCAATGGCAATTCCTATACACATCAGGAGGAATGTAAATTGGTGTAGCCACTTTGGAGGTCAGTTTTACAATATTTAGTAAAGTTGAAGATTCCCTCACCTTATAACTCAGCAGTCCGAAGGAATATACTCCAGGGCAACTTGCCCATATAGTCAAGGAGACAAGAGACATGTTCACAGCAAAATGGTTTGTAATAGCAAATGCTTAGAAACAACCTAAGTTGTTAACAGAAAAGTGAATTAACTCATGGTGGTGTATTTATATAATGGACTACTATGCAGCACTGAAAATTAATAAACTAGAGCCAAATATATTTATAGGAGAACTTTATAAACATAATGATGTCTTGAGAAAAGAAAATCGCAGAATGTGTAAAAGTTAAAAGCATAAGCAAAACTTATAAATGTTAAAAATATATAAAGGTTAACAAATTTAAAAAAAGAGTATATAAAGGTTAAAACATACAACACAATACAAAAATTGTTAAGGGCTACATAGAGTCAGAATAAAAATACAACAACAATAAAAAGATTGGAAAAGACAAACCCTAAATTCAGGACAGTGTTTACCTTTAGAATGAAGGTATATTTGTAATGAGTAAACAAAGGGAATTAAATATAATGGATTAGTACTATTTTATCTCTTAAAATAGGGGTGGGTGCATAGGGACTTATTTGTTATTTCCTTTTCTATGTCTTAAATATTGCAAAAATAAATTTTTTAAAAAGAAAAGATCATCTGGCAGCTATTGAGAGCTATAAGAAGCAAGCAAGTCATCTGAATGTCAAATGTTGGAGCTACAAGTCAGAAGAGGCAGGAAGTGGCCACAGTCTTTGCTTCCTCTGACTCCCCCTCACTCTTCCTCTCTTATTCCAGAATGGTGGTCAGAAAAGAGAAACACTGGAAAAATGTCTTTTTTCGTCTTTCTGAGATCCAGGCTCTTCATATTTTGGTCCCTTCCTCTTGGTTGGATAGGGCACTGTTTGGGTAAAGAGCATTCTTTTTGGCGTGAGTACTGCTTTTTCGCAGAGTCGCTGTGGTTTCTAGTCTTTTGTGTTTGACAAGCTCTTTTTGATTTAATATTTTCTATTTAATATTTTAATATGCTCTAAGTGAGCAAAGTCTCTCACAAATGAAGTGTGACTGACGTACAGCTAATATTCCTCCTCCACAACACCAAAGTGTCTTCTAGACAAGCAATAAATAAGAATCAAAGAGCTTGGTGTCTGGTGCCTCTGGAGGGCCTTATAGCATATCTCTGGGAATCCATTTGGTCTCAACCAAGAGGAAAAGCTGAAAAGAGGGACGTGTATTTCACACAAATTAATAATCTTGGCATTTCCTATGCTCTTCTATTCAGCAATGTCAACAGAAAATATCATTTTGGCTGTGGGTGTTGTCACTTAACACTTTGCCACAGTGAGTTTTGCCCAAGTATTTTAGTGTAATAGGTAGAACAAATCTGAGTGCAGGTATTACTCTTTTTGTATTATTTCAATGATGTTGTTCCCTTACCAGCACCGTGGGTGCTTTCTTATTTGCAAAGGACCAATGGGGAGGAATAAAATGCAGCCAGTCAACCGCTTTGTTTACATGAATTCAGAAGGATCCAACCTAGAAAACTCTTTCAAAAACTGGAAAAACAAAATCAATGCTTTCTCTCCCTTGAAAACTTATATTTCATAATAATCATTATTTTGGTCACAGTGGCAGGGAATTATCTCCCAGAGAATTTAGTATTTTTTATTGTTGTAGGGATTTTTTTGTTTGGTTTTGCCAATTGCTGTTTGTTTAAATTTGGTCCGCCTACTGAAATTGAATCTGGAGCTGAAGAATTGAAAGATTTTAATAACATTCTTAAAATACATGGCTTTATAAAGTGGTAATAGGAGGGAGGTATTGCCTGGATATGGTAGTATTTGGCTCAAGGGACAGGTGTGATCTGAATACTCTCCTTGTCTGCAGGAATATTCCTCTATAAAAGATGTGATTAGGATGGGCATGGGTGGGAGGACTTTCCCCTGGAACCCTGTTTATTGTGCATAGAAGATGGCTTAGGCACCATTTAAAGCCTTCGTCCGGTTATTAAATCTTGTGATGCTGGAATGGTGAATTTTATCACCTGGTTATCCATCTTCTAACAGCATCCAAAAACATTTTGCCAGACATATGACTGGATTTCTCCAGTAAATAATTTGTACTTTGCAGTCATCTGAATGAGAAGAGCTTTCCTATAGTATTATTTAATTCTTAGAAGCATATTTATTTTCCTAGATCACGTGCATTTGGTTACTTAGCAAAGAATGAATGAAAAAGTCCTTGTTAGGTGCGGTCTGTAAAAGTAGATGTGACAATGCCTGCCACATAATACACGCTCTTTACCCACTGAAAGAAAAGAAGAATGAATGAATGAATAGATGACAGATTGAATATGGGACTTTAACTGTTATGTTCTTCATAGTCATTCTTCTAACATTACAGAATACCAGTCCTGTATTCTATAACTAGAATGAGATATGAAGAGCAGTAGGAAGTACCTAGAAAATAGAAAAGAAGGCAGCAGCTGGGAAGCACGGGTGGGTCAAAGGCCTCTAATCGTCTTGTGTTTTATATCCACAAGATTAAAGATTCCTTCTGAGTTTTGATTAAGGATGCATAGTTACAAGATTAATCGGCGAGTCAAATTAGAAAAGGTTTAACTTCAATCTCAGAATTAATCAAAGCTCCCCCTGCCACCCCCTCGCTCACATTAAGCTGTCTTTACAACATGGGATTAGAGAAAACCATCTAAGACTTTGCGTCCCCAGGCTCTCTGTTACCTCTTCTGTACAGCTGTCCTCATTCAGATCACAAACAATTCTCTTGTCAAGAATCAAAGCTCATTTCCCCTTGAAGTTTCTGTTTATACCCAGGCCTGAATTTATTCTAGTGCCTCTGCACATATTTATTTATTTTGGTGACCTGCAGTGTCCTGTATCATGCATTCGTCTTATGCATTGTCACGAAACATATTAAAACTTAGTACACTTGTCTGTGTCCAAAAACACCTCCTTAATCATTCCAGTAATTATGCAAACACTCCCATGGGACTGGCTATAAACATGTCCTTCCCTTCCCGAGGAGACTTCTGACTCTCTCCTTGGAAGCCACGCCAAAGGAGTGTGGGCAGAATGCACAATTAATAACTCCACTGAGAAGAGGTTAATGTGGTCATGAGGCACCCAAGAAATAAAACTACCATTGCTTTATTAAAGACTGTAATTCAGGCACAGGCTTGCATGGTAACAATAAAACAATTTTAAAGAAATAAATAAAAGGACCAGAAAGAAAAATGTGGATTTTAACTGTGCCTGTATTCTAGATTTTGCAAATATATTTTCTTGACTGATGAACAATAAGAGCCATTGCCCTTTAAATGTGTCACTGGTTGCAAGAAAATGTAAAAGTCCAAGGAAATTCTATAGAGACTTTGCTACTTATGGCTCAAAACCTGCCCCCAAATTTCCTAAGGACATCGAACTCTTGACGGTCCATATTTGATATGGTCCCACCTCTTCAAGGGGTAAGACGATCATGCTTAATCATGTAAGTTTTCCTTTCCCCTCTGTGGGAGGGGACCATGAGTTCAGAGAATCAGGGTCATTTAAAAAGGCCTATATCATCCCTCCACCCTTTTTCTGACTTACTTAGTACCAAAGAAGATGAGGAGAAATGTAAAGAGTCAGACCTTAGGTTCTTACATAAGGTTCAAAAACACAAAAGAGAACTCATGATCGGGTCCTGATGTACAGTCTCACAAAATGGAAAATGTCAGATATAAAGATAATGGGACTCCATTTAGTGCTAACGTGAACTCTTTAGGGAGCCTGGGATAAGGGAGAGCCATAGATTCTGACATGTGGCAGCCAACACTGGCTGTTTATAACTGAATGAAGGAATGGATGCTTTGGATTGCCTGACCTCAAATCATTGAGATAGCATTTTCATTTCAAAATGTCTGCAGGGCATGATGGGAGGATCCCTGAGAAACTAATGATATAGCCCTTCCAACCTCTAAGTTTGGAATGTAGAAAGAAAAATCATCAGGCATCTGGGAATGGGGATTAGTGGAGAAGGCCTTTATGGACAAGTAGAAAATAGTGGGCTTTATCTTTTAAACCACCTAGTCAATGGAGAATTTTGGACAGAGGAATAATGGGATAGAAGTGGTGTCTAAAAAATATGGATTTGGGTAAAATATAACTTGAAGGATATCTGGGAAAGAGGCTAGTTCAGAATATTTTTTTCAATAATCTGTCTGAGAACATGCAATACTATTGGTGTGTTGGATGAGCTCAACAAGGAGAGAAATAAGAGACTTTATTTTTCTTCATCTATTGTATTTAAGCATACTCTGTCCAATCCTCTCCCCTTACCCTTGGATGAAATCTGGGCAAGATCTCATAGCTTTCTTGTCCTTTTGCCTCATTGGACAAGAGTCCCATTCTACTGTCCAGTCTTAAACAGTTCAGTCCAGTCTTAACAAAAACTTCAGCTCCATATCCAGTTCTGAGGTTCTCTCCTTCCCCCCAGCTCAGGTTTGACCTATCATCTAAGGTAGGGGTGCAGTCTTTCCCTTTTCTATTCCTTTCTTTTTTTCTCTTTTTCCTACCTCCTGCTACTGGCTCCTCCAGGATTAGAGCATGGGAAAGAAGGGGTTAGAATGAAAGGGAGAAAGAGATTTTTACCTACTTCATGTTATTTGTAGGTGTCTTCTGGCTGTTAATGACTTGTGTGGCAGACCTCCAAATTCTGGCTCATCTGTGGGGTGCTGTGTGGTCTGTTGTGTGTTCCATGTGGACTCTGAATTGTGTGGCAAGAAATTCCTTCTACGGTTGTCTTCTTCCAACCCTCCCTCTACCATCTTCTGCCCTGCATATCCTTCCGCATCAAGATGGTGCAAGCCTGGCTACCTTCAAGTGTTCACTGAACCCATGGGAAAGGCAGGGGTCCTTGCCATTCCAAATTCAGGCTGCTTCTGATGTTCTTTTCCTCTCTCCTGTCAGCATCTCTATCTTTTATATTCTCCAGCAGGAGGCAGACACCAGACTCTATATTCACAAATACCCCTAAACTCTAGTGCATCCATGTCAAACACTCCAGAGTACAATTACACCGTATTCTTCTCCAGGGAAGTAAGAATTCCTGCAACTTAGCAAACCTCCAGCTGGGGAGTGAAATATTGTAATGGGGGGACTCCATATGTTAAAGTCTTAGCCCTAGTACTTCAGAATGTGACTGTACTTAGAGATAGAATTTTTAATGAGGTAATTAAGATGAAACAAAGTCATTGAGGTGGGCTCTAATCCAATGTGACTGGTGTTCTTGTAAGAAGGGAAGATTAAGACACAGACACACAGAAGGAAGATACATGGAGAAAAGATACATGGAGAAAAAGGCCAAGGAGAGAGGCCTCAGAAAGAACCAACCCTACTGACACCTTGATTGTGAGCCACCCAGTTTGAGCCACCCAGTCTGTGATATTTGTTATGGCAATCCTAGCACACTAATATAGGTACCCATTTTCATTTTGTTCCCCCACTTCTATAAATTGGCATGTGTCAGGCCATTTCTTGGTTATCTCTTACAGATGCCTCTTGTCTTAAACTTTGGGCCTTCCCTTGAAGATCTGAGACCACAGGAGACATTCTACTCCAAGCTTACTTTAGAAGGTCTGGATGAAGATGGTAGAACAGATGCTGTGATGTACTCTGCATATGCCCTCAGCCCACCTGATTTTAGGGTAGCTGCCCCATGTACCATTGCCAGGGTCCTTCACCAAGATTGTGCCAAGGGTTTTCTCTGAGTTGTCTTCTCCAAAGCTACAGAAGGCTGCTGAAACTTGGCCAGGGGCAATTCAGACTTTCAGGAGAGTAAGCACCCATGGAGGCAGTCTTTACCTTCAAGGTGAATAATACCTCTGCTTCCCATTACCTGGTGTGACAACACTGAAGAATGTTCTGCAGTTTCCCAGAGGATCCCCAGAGAGACTGAGCCACAGCTGCCCACCATGTTATCCAGTTCATTAACACACCATGTACTGACTTTCCTCCATCACCATCTACTTTTCCCTTACTTCTGTTTTTGGGGATTAACTCCTGGCTGTGCACCAAGTCCTCGTCTTAGGGTTTGCTTCTTGGGGAGACCAAATTATGACAAGTTGTGCCTTGGGCTGTGAGATTGAATTAGTGTCTATTTCTGAGGTTTTCCTGGTTCTATGTAGACTGTTGCTTATTGATTTTTCTCTTCATCAAAAGGAAAAGAATTTGAAAAGGAATAGATACATGTATATGTATAACTGAATCACTTTGCTGTACACCTGAAACTAACACAACACTGTTAATTAACTATACTCCAATATAAAATTAAAACAAAAAAATTAAAAAAAAAAGGTATGTGTAAATGACACAAAGCTAAGTAAGATGCTGCCACTACATTCAAAGCATTTATAAACTGAGAAGATTATATAATCCATAGAAGCTTATTGTCACAGATATACTGCAAAGTTCTTTGAGATGCTTCCTAACTCTTGAAATCTTAGGAAGAAGGAAGAATGACAAGGGCACCATGGGGTGTTGTGAGCAGCGGTATTGTAGGTAATTCAACCATCTCCATGGCACTTCTGACACTGCAAACATGTAACACCTTTCAGTTGCGTTCCTGATGCTATTTTCACCATATTCTGAATTTGACCAGCTCGTCTAATGAACTATTTGCATTCCAGCTAGGATCTCTGAGGCAATGTCCATTTAGTGGTCACTGCATTGGGGAGAACCTTATGATTTCTTTGCTTTGAAAATGAGACTGTTTCATCTGCATGAGAGCCATCTCAGGGAGAGTACAAAGTTGTTGGCTAATATGTTGAGGGTGGTGGATGATTAAGAATAAAGCGTTCAAATTCTGATCGTGCCACTCACTAGTTTGGTGGTCATGGGCTGGTTACTTAAATGCCTTCCACTTCCACTTCCTCTTCTGTGAAATAGAACAAAATATTAGCACCTGCTGATTAAAGGTGTTAAATGGATCAAATGAGGCAATACATTTAAAGTTGTTAGTAGGATGCCTAGAACGTGAATGATGGCCCAAGAAATATTAGTAATAACGGGGATGATACTGCTGCAGCAAAGAAATGTAGCTTTTTCTATGGGGTCCCAGAAGCAGAGACAGGACTGGTACTTGGCCTGAATAGACCCGCCTGAGGATGGAGTATTTCCTGTGTGGTGACCCCTAGCAGAGGCTGGGTGATGAGTTCTCTCTCTTAGCCAGGATATTAGAAGGGTTTCAAGGAAGGAATGGAAAAGAAGACGCTTAGGATGACCGCCAGCCCCAGGGTCTACCCCTTACTTTACTCCACAGATGCAGGGAGGCTTCAGGTGAAGGCACAGATATGAGACAGGAGTTTTGAAAAATCCACAATATTCTGTTGAAGTCTGAAGGCAAGAGTGTAGCACTTGTGTGAATGGCACCAAGAACTTGTGCATCTCTGTACTGGGGTATGGCGGAGCTGACTGGAGGAGGACAGCTCCAAACAGAGGCTGTAACCTGAAATTGAGAGGTTCCCTGGTCTGGTCCTGAGCTTGGTCATTGTTCAGCTATGAGCATCCTGGGTATAGGGCTCCCCAGTCTGTGCTCATCTGTCCTTTATCTTTACACCACACTGCCTATATCTGTGTGTATATTTGTTTTATTCTTTCAACTCAGATACTCACATTTATGTCTGCTTCTATTTCTGACACAACAGTGGGCAGGATTTTCTTTTGAATGTCGATTGCTTTAAGATAATTTTTCTTTGTTTGTATTTATGTGTGTATTTTTCTCTTTTACGTTCCTGTTATTCAAGTTGAAAAAATGAGATGAAACTAAGCATTTATTTGAATTTCAGCTTCAGGTTATGTTCCTTTTGATTGTGAGCCTATCTTGAAATTCCAATTTGGATGGCATTTGTTTCATGACTTAAAATAATTCAGGATTCTTTTAGTTGAAAATGTGAAATCAATGGCTTTTTGATGAATAGAGGTTTTACATTTGAATAATAAATAGGCTGTTCTTTGTTTTCGTAAATAGCTGGAGAAAAGCATAAACCCCAGTTATCTCCTGTCATTAAACTCATCCTGGAGATGTGTGGAGTCTACTTTAGAAATACTTACAAAAATTAGTTCATAAATGTGATTATCCAAAGAGAAAATATTAAACATTAAATATAGAGACTTTGAATAATTTATTTGTTCTATATGAATACCAAAGAAGCTCACAAGGGAAGCATGAAATAGAGTACAGCATACAGTAATTACCAAATATAAGACACTTCAATAAAGACTTTAGTATTTATGTGCATCTCAGATTGATTTACCAGTTACCACATGGTCGGTGTTCTTCCAGTGGTCATAATGGATGATTTATATTAAGCATAATGAGTAACACATCCTTTCTGATTGTTACCTTGTTGTGAGGTAGGGAAATACACTGCAATCAAATCATCACCATTGCTTTAGTAGTTACAAAATTAGTGTATTTGGTTAAAGTGTTATAAGCATGCATGGTATCTGGTTGTCTTATTAATTTGGGGTCTGTATTAGCTTAAAAAATATATCTCACACAAATAGAGTTCTTATGAGATTCTGCTTGATTTTTATTTGGAGGAACTATTTGATCCTCTTGGGGGAGGACTTTTATTTCTGCAGTTTTCTTCCAGGAACAGCTTCTGGTTCATTCATTTTAGTAGGGTATGTATAACTTAATGTTTTTTAAAGGTCTGCCCTTTTGGTGGAGCACAGGAAAATAGAATTTGGGGAACAAATTATATAATTCATATGAGTTCAATGGAGAAACTATGTAAAGAAAAGAAACATCAAATATAAATTCTGATACCCAAGCACAATCATTACTATACCAGTAGAGGTGTTTTTATTTTAAACCACTTTTTTGGGGGTGGTATAAGTATGCATGGTTTTTCTGTATATGTATTAGGTATCCTGTTTATAGTGAGAATTTTCTTGTTATTAAATATTATTTTAAGCATTAATTTTGAATTAATTATTTATCCACAGAGAAAAAGAGAATTCCATGTACGCTTCATCCAGTTTCTGCCAATGGTTACATCTTCCATAACTATAGTGCAATGGCAATATCAGGAAATTGACATCGGTACAATGTGTGTATGTCATTTTATCCCATGCTACAGATTTGTGTAACCACCATCACAATTAAGATACAAAACTATTCCATCACAATAAATATCTCATGCATGCTACCCCTTTATAGTTACACCCGTCTCTCTGGCCCGCACCATTCCTTACCCCCGCTAAACACTAGTTTTTCTTCATCTCTATTATATTGTCATTTTGAGAATGCTATATGAATGCAATCATCTAGTATGTGACCTTTTGAGATTGGCTTTTTTTCTTACTGGGCAGAATCCTCTTAAGATCCATTCAAATTGTTGCATGTTTCAAGTTCAGTCTTTTTAGTGCTGAGTGGTATTCCATGGTGTGGAAGTATCACTGTTTGTTTAACCATTCACCTGTTGAAGTACATCTGAGGAGTTTCCGGCCGTTTGCTATTATAAATAAAGCTGCTATGAACAATCATGTCTAGGTTTTTCTGTGGTCCTAAGTTTTCATTTCTCTGGGATAAATTCTCAGGAGTGTGATTGTTGGGTCATATGATAAATATAAGTTTAGTTTAATTTTGTTTTTTTAAAGAAGCTACCACATTATTTTTAAGAAACTGATGAGTCTAAGAAACTGCCAAATCATATGGTGTAAAAGTGGATGTACCAATTTGTACTTCCACCAGCAAGGTATTAGAGATACAGTTTTTCCACATCCTCATAAATATTTGGTAATGTCACTATTTTTTATTTGAGCTCTTCTGATAAGGGTGTAGGGATATCTCTTCATAATCTTTTAAATATTCTTTTAAAATATGATTTTTAGTAGTTGGGGTTATCTTCCACCAGCATATATTTGAGATAAATGGTTTTCTGTACCCTCGTAATCAATAACTATTGTTTCCTGTTGAACGATTTTTCCTCAACAATTCCATTCTCTCTGTACTATTGAGTTATTACCTGGCCAGAGAAAATAATCTACAGGTTGTCTTTTTCTTTACATAAAGTATTCATATCTTGCCTTTGTGTTACCTACTCTGTCATAGACTTTCAGGGAGAGAGAGAGAGAGAGAGAGCGGGAGAGAGAGAGAGAGCAGGAGAGAGAGAGAGATGAGAGAATCAGAGTGTATCCTGGTTTAAAATGAATACATCTGATGCTGTTGCTCAGATCCAGGCTGTGTGTTTAATTGTGTTGATTTTTGCCTGGCATATATCATCTGGGGGCATTTTAAGTCACAGTTATCTGATCAACATAAACGTTCTTCACTGCCGTGCACAATGAATTCTTGTATTCATTTATCAGAACATGGCTGAGGAGTCGCCTTTGCCCTTCCAGAGAACACAGCTCATTGTCTGAACTTCCTTTCATTGCCAACTGGGGAGGGCTTCAGAGAGGAGGAATACGAAGGCAGGGATACATGAGGAGGTAGGTTTATGTAGGTGATTAATGCAGTTTCATAAAAAAAGAGTTTTGCTAAGGGAACAAAGTGCTACTGCATTCGTGGGAAGCCAAGATTGAGGAGCTCTCCTTAATACATTAGGGCAAGAGCAGGTCGATGGATATAATTGCCAAACTCCCTTCCTAGGAAGAAGCAAGTCCCCCAAACCAAAAGCTAATGGCATGACAGTCAATTTAAAAATGGACGTTAGACCCAAAGCAAATGTGATGCCCATTAAACTGTACAGGTTGCAAAAGTGGAGCCCATAATTAGAGCATTAGTCAGCTGGCTGTGACACCACGGGGTCCAGGGAAGATGGATTCACCAGCCTGATGCTGAACTTTCCGGCTGAGTTTAGCAGGTTCACCTCTTGTTGCTGTCGCCACAGATAATCCTCCTGGGACATGAGGTCTTAATGTATAAGTTCACCAAAGCTAGATTTGAGACTTAATAACTCCATAAATCTCTGGGAGATGTTTTTTTCTAATTGACTACTTAATAACAACATTTATTGATGATGAGCTGAATTTTTAGAAATCAATTGCTAATTAGTGACACAGAGAAGAAAATGATATAAGCAATGCCCAGGTTGCAGGAAAAGCTATGAAAAAAGGTAAAAGCTGGTGGATAAAAAAACAACTAAAAGGCAAACAAGACTTGAATGAAAAGCAAGCCAGCTATAGAAAAACTCCTTAGGCTTGAAAATAGGAGGCCTAGCAACTAGTTCTAATGTTAGCATGAAATGTGAGAGCCTATCCAGCTGTTTTTACCTTCTTCATGTTTGTTATGTGGACAAAACCAAGTGAACTGGAGAGTCTGATGTGGGTTCATTCTTCTTTTTTTAAGGTAGACTTTATTTTTTAGAACAGTTTTGGGCTCACCGTAAAATTGAGTGAGAGGTACAGAGATTTTCTATATATTCCCAGCCTCCACATATGCACAGCCTCCCTTACTGTCAAAATCCCAAACCAGAGTGGTGTATTTTTCACAATGGATGAACCACATTGATATGTCATTGCAATCCTAAGTCCATGGTTTACATTAGGGTTCACTCTTGTTTTAGTACATTCTATGGGTTTTGACAAAGTATAAATGATATACCTCCACCTTTCTAATACACAGACTAGTTTCACTGCTCTGAAAAACTTCTGTGCTCCACCTCTTCATCCCTCCTTTCCCCCAACCCCTAGTAAACAATGATCCTTTTACCGTCTCCACAGTTTTCACTTTCTAGAATGTCATGCAGTTAAACAGTACGTAGCTTTTTCACTTAGAAATATGCATTTAATTTTCCTGCATGTCTATTCATGGCTCTATTTAGCGTTGAATAATATTCCATTGTCTGGATGTACCACAGTTTGTCCATTCACCTATTGAAGTACATCTTGGTTGCGTCCAGGTTTTGGCAATTATGAATAAAGCTGCTCTAAACATCTACATGCAGGTTTCTGTGTGAATGAAAGTTTTCAGCTCATTTGGGTAAATACCAAGGAATGCAATCATGGTGCCAGTGGAGTCAGTGTGTGATGAGAGCCTGCTTCCCAGATGGTCATGTTTTAGCTGAAACGTCACATGGCAGAAGTGGGTAAGGGAGCTTTCACAGGTCCATATAAGGGTACTGATATCATTCATAAGGGCTCTGCCCTTATGATCTAAGCACCTCCAAACACCATCGCATTGGGGATTAGTTTTCAACATATGAATTTGGGGGCCACAAACATTCAGACTACAGCAGATCTTAATTTGGGGAAATTCTCAGTCATCATTGCTTCAAATATTTCTTCTGTTCCTCATTCTCTTCTCCTTCTAGTATTCCCATTAAGGGTATGATATACATTTTGTAGTGGTCCCACAGTTCTTAAATATTCTGTTTCATTTTTTTCCTGTCTTTTACTTCTTTGCTTTTTTGTTTTGAAAGTTTCTACTGACATACCCTTAAGCTCAGAGATTTCTTCCTCAGCTGTGTACAGTCTACTAATAGGCCCATGGAAGGCATTCTTGATTTCTGTTACAATGTATGTTGACCTTTAGCATTTATTTTTAATTCTTTCTTAGAATTTCCATCTCTCTGCTTACATTGCCCATCTGTTCTGGTAGGCCGTAAGTTTTATCCATTAGAACTCTTAGCATATTAACCATAGCTGTTTTACATTTCTGGTTGGATAATTCCAATATCCCTGTCATATCTGAGTCTGGTTCTGATGCTTGCTTTTTCTCTTCGTACTGTGTGTTTAGTCTTATAATTTTTTCTTGATAGCCAGACACCATGGTCTGAGTTAAATAAACTGGTGTAAATAGACCTTTAGTAATACGGTGGGAAGGTGTGTGTATGGGGTGGGAAATGTTCTATTGTGCTATGATTTAGTCTTTTTATGAGCTTGTGCTTCTGGACTGTGAACTTCATAAGGGTTCTCAGTCTCCCACTTAGGTGGGATAAAATGGCTGCAGTTGGGTGTTTTCCTTCCTCCCCCATCTGAAAGTCTGGAGAAGGATGGAGTTGGGTATTTCTCTTCCTCATGTTGATTAGGTTTTCAAAAAATCCCAGGAGTTTACTTTCTGGTAAGATAGTTTCTCTTGATGGCTGGTCTTATTAAGAGCAGAGTGCTCTGGCATATTTCAAAATTGTTACTTTTCTCCTCACCCCAATGAAAGCAGGAGGAGATTTTTCTCCTATATTCATTATTCTCCTATATTTGCTCACTGCTCACTCTTTTTATTCTATATTCTCTGTGAGAACCAGAAGATTCTCACAGAGCTCCTGGAGGTAAAACTCATAAAAGTGTGGGAGCTTCCTCTTACTGGGTCCTCCTGGAGTTTTTAACTCAGACTTGTCCACACTGAGCTTCCAGCAATTCATCAATACAGTTTATGTTTTCCTACCCTGGCCCTGGTTCCTGTGAAGGTGTCTGCTCATGGATTGCTGCTCCAGTAAGTAGCGATTTTCTGCATTCATCTATTATTTTCTCCAGTTGTAGAGACAATAGTTTGCCCTGTGACCTCACTTCTCCCACAGATCTGAGAAGACTTGTTGATTTTTCAGCTTGTTCAGATTTTTGCTTGTTAGGACACAGTGACAATTTCCAAGGCCCTTATGTGCTGGACCGAGAATTGGAAGTTGGTTCATCCTTTAAACAATTAATAGTCTTTATCTTTTAGAGCGGTTTTAAGTTTAAAAATTGAGCATATAGTACAGAGTTCCCATATACTTCCTCTCTCTGTCTCAATTTCCCCTATTATTAACATCTTGTAAGTGTGTGGTACCTTTGTTACAATTGATGAATCAACATTGATACATTATTATTAATTGAGGACCCATAGTGTACATTAGAGTTCATTCTGTGTTGTGTAGTTTTGTGGGTTTAGTCAAATGAATAATGACACGTATCCATCATACAATAGCATATAGAATTGTTTTCATTGAGCTGAAAATTCCCCCTACTTTCTTTTTCCCTCCTTCTTCCCATCCCCTGGCAACTACTGAACTTTTTATTATCTTCATAGTTTTACCTTTTCCAGAATATCCTATAGTTGAAATCATATAATATAAAGCCTTTTCAGACTGGTTCTTTTATTTAGCAAAACACACATAAGATTCCCCTGTGTCTTTTTGTAGCTTGATATGTCAATTTTTATGATTAATTAATTTGACCACTCATTATTAGATGCATACTTGGGTCTGGTACCAGCTGGGACCAGAAACACAAGCACAAATAAGAAACAGCTGTGGTCATATGAAGTTTACATGAAAACTGGCAGAGAGACAGATCACTGGACAGTGACACTGCCAGAAAGATAGGAAGAAGTGAGGTACAAGTTGAAAACAGTGAGTGGCATCAGGTGATGTTTAAGAGAAGAGAACAGGATCCTCTAGGAGTGTAGTCAAGGAGACAAGGTTTGAACATAAGCTGAACCAGTTTCCCATTTTGTAAGCCAGAAAGGGGAAAGAAAGTATGGGAAAAAACCCATCAGTGGAGAAATTAATGCATTAGAGTGAGAAAATGAAACAGAAGACAATAAAGAAGAATTTATTTTTAGTTGTAGTGGTTCTGAATGAATACTTGTATGAGCATTTTATATTATTTCTTCTCATAACATGGAATAATATTTCTGGTGCCTGGAACAAAATTAATTCCTTTCCCCTGAATAACCTGAATTTAGATATGAGTCTTTTTCCACTGGAAATTGTAGCATTTTAAAACTGGAAGGAACTTTGATGGAAATATAGCCGAACTCATCCATTTTGCAAATAAGGAGACTAATGGCTAAAAATTAAGTGATTTTCCAAGTTATTTAGGGGATGGAAGCATGGGGCTAGAAAATAGGTGTCCTAATTCTGATTCTAATAGTCCTAAGCCCCCTTCTTTCTAAAGACATGGAAAGATATGAATACATCTGTTCAATAGCAGGTTCTAAAACATTGGTACAAAGAAGAGAGAGTGACAGGTGAAACTGTTTCTTATGCAAATAAGAGATGAGTCTCGACATTTCTAATATTCCAGATATGGCTGAAATAAAGAACTATGAATAAAAGGGGAAAATCATAGTTGAAGTGGGAAGAGAAGAAAGAAATGGAAACCAGATAAGAAAGGAGCAGTGGGGAGGGAAGAAGAGAAAGATCGAATGAACACTCATGGTGTTTGATCCTTCATTTTAAAGAGAATGTTACCACATTTATGGGGTCAAAAAACTGAGTTCTGGGCAACTTGGAATCTCCAGACAGCCCAAGGGTGTCTAGAAATAACATTGATTCAAGGAGGGAAATCAAATTCTTGTCATCCTGTGAGAAAATCTCAAGCATGAGGTCATTATTCTGAGGTCAACTCACTCTCACAGATTTTCTCAACTTGGTCCTTATTTCTCCAATTTTCCATGTTGCTTTTCCATGTTGTTCTAGAGTGTTTGGACATAAAAGAGCAACTTGCATGTTGATGGGAGAGTTGCTGGAAAGCTTATCTGTTGTTGCTGGGCCTGTTAGTATCCCGTGGGAGGGGGTTAAGATCTGTTCTTTTTCTCCTTTTCCTTCTCTTCTCCCTCTTCTTTCCCCTCTCTGTTCCTCTTTCTCTCTTTCCTTGTCTTTTAACTGTAGATTAAGATTGTCTACATCCCCCCAAATTGTCTCCTATGACAAAGACATTATTTTGTTGACCGATGTTTTAAATGACTTTGCATCTTTTCTCCCTCCCTTCCAGACAGAGAGGTTTTTACTGACTCTGAAGATGGGAAATGGTGGTGTGTGTGTGATGGTAACATGGAAAAGGAACTTTTTGAAAATCAAAAGGTAAAATATGGCCACTTAGTTCTCTGAGTGAGCTGCAATGACATACATACATGGAACATGGTCCCTGTAATCCTCCTGTCCAGCAGCCTGAATAAGAGGGGTGCAACATGATAGAGGTAGGGAGAATATAAGTTAATACTTCACAATATATCCCAGCATATATACATTGGACTTAATATCCAAATAAAATGGTAAATGTATTCAACACTGAATTTCACACTGTTTTCCAAATACTTTGCCCATTTCAATTTTGTCCAGAGAGTGGAAGCTTATATAATTCCTTTATCTATTGTGTTTACTGATATATTCAATTTTCAGTTGGAATATATTGACACAATCTCCTTTTCCCGACTTTCAACCCCATATTCTAAATGAATTTATCTCTGTTAGAAACTCCAAAACAGCATCCAGTGGGATGGTATGGCAAGAGATTGGAGGCAGAGGCAGAGTGTGGAGGAAAAAGAGCTGATGTGAACTCAGGACCAGTGATATGAGCACCAATTCCAACTCAAAGGGCCATGGAGGGCTTCCTAGAGAGGACATTTGAAATGAGCTGTGGAAGATGACTCAGAGTATTATAATCTGCTGTCATGCTGAGGGAGGTTAACTATACCTGTAGTCCATATAGTATGAGAATCAAGGTAATTTAAGGATGTCTTGTAGCAGGTGTAGCTTAGGGTGACTCTCAGCTCACAAGCTTTCTCCTTTCTCCTTTCTCATCCCTGACCCAGGGATGAAAGGTTTTCAGGATAGTGTTCCTACTCTGTGACCCTGCCTGGCTACAGGGTGAAACCCTGACTCAGACTGTGCTTTCCTGGTCCTGAATACCTGGAATTTCATAGTTTGAACTAAGACACGATAACTGCAGAAGATGGGAACTGCATTGCCTGTGGCTATGCTTTAGAAGGAAGTTTCACAAATGCTGGGCTGGAAGCTGTTGGAGCTCCTGTTCTCTATATCCTGGGTATTGGCTGTTAAACCCTTGGACTTGGTGGTACCATCATACCTTGGAGATACTGCATGTTTAGTTCCAGACCACTGCAGTAAAGTGAATATCATAATAAAGCAAGACACACATTTTTTGATTTCCCAGTGCATATAAAATTTATATTTACACTATACCATAGTCTGTTAAGTGTGCAATAATAACATTATGACAAAAAATGTATATACCTTAATTTAAAATACTTTATTGCTAAGAAATGCTAACCATTATATGAGCCTTCAGAGACTGGTAATCTTTTTGCTGATGAAGGGTCTTGCCTTGATCTGAAGGCTGCTGATTGACCAGGATGGTGGTTGCTGAAGGTTGGGGTGGACATGGCAATTAAAAAAAAAATAAGACAATGAAATTTGCTGGATCAACTGACTCTTACTTTCATGAATGATTTCTCTATACCATGCAATGCTGTTTGATACCATTTTACTCATAGTAGAACTTCTTTCAAACTTGGAGTCAATCCTCTCAAAACCTACCACAGTTTTGTCAACGAAGTTTATGTAATAGTCTCAATTCTTTGTTGTCATTTCAATAGCCTTCATAGCATCTTCACCAAGAGTAGATTCCATCTGGAGAAACCACTTTCTTTGCTCTTCTCTTCCTCTGTTAAAGTTTTATCATGAGATTGCAGCAATGCAGTCGCATCTTTAGGTTCTACTTCTAATTCTAGTTCTCTTGTTATTGCCACCACATCTACAGTTACTCCCTCCACTGAGGTCTTGTGGCCCTGAAAATCATCCATGAGCATTGGAATCAGCTTCTTCCAAACTCTTGTTAGTGTCAATATTTTAACCTCTTCCCATGAATCACAAGTGTTCTTAATGGCATCTAGAATGGTGAATCCTTTCCAGAAGGTTTTCTATTGATTTTGCCCAGATCCATCAGAAGAATCACTATCTATGGCAGCTGTAGTCTTACCAAATATATTTATTAAATAAGATTTGAAAGTCAAAATGACTCCGTGTTCTTTAGGCTGCAGAATGGATGTTGTGTTAGCAGGTGTAGGGGAGCAAAATTTTCTACCCCAGCATGTCTCTTTGGCATGTAGATTATTTTGAGCTGACACCAATCAAGGTCCAAAGGACACAAGAAGAAACTTTGACATTCCCTTAACTGCCTAAAAGAATGTAGATAGCGGACCTCTTCCAGGAAGAGAGTTATCATCATAGATATAACTATAGTATGAACTAAGTATGGTAGACAGGGAACCTAGCAAAGTCTGTTTATTAAAATTCCTCTCTGTGTCCCACTGTCTCTACATGGCCTACCAAATATTTGTTTACCAAACATTTGCTTTTCCATCTCCATGTGAATTGCATACTTTCCTTTGAAGTCCCAAACCACTTTGTCTTTAACTGAAGACAGTATTTAAGGTGAGGGTTTCAGCCATTTTGGTGAGTTACTCAGTTTTTCTGCATCTCTCCTATGTATATGTGTTATTAAACTTATGTTTGATTTTCTCCTGTTAATCTGTTTTATGCCAATTTAATTCTTAGACCAGCCAGAAGAACCTAGAAGTGTAGAGGAAAATTTCTTCCTCCCTGACACAGGCATGTAAACAATAGTGTCCTGTGCATCTCCATCAGATCTCTTGGATAACCATTTGCATTGTCAATGAGCAGTAATACTTTGAAAGGAATCTTTTTTTTTCTTTTTTTGAGCAGTAGGTCTCAACAATGGGCTTAAAATAGTAAACCATGTTGTAAACAGATGTGCTGCCATCCAGACTTCGTTGTTCCATTTACAGAGTATAGGCAGAGTAGATTTAGCATAAATTGTAAAGGCCTAGGATTTTTGGAATGGTAAATGTCTTAAAGTCACCAGCTGAATTACACCCTAATGAGAGAGTTAGCCTGTCCTTTGAAGCCAGGCATTGACTTCTCCTCTCCAGCTATGAAACTCTTAGATGACATCTTCTTCCAGTATAACGCTGTTTTACCTACATTGAAAGTCTGTTGTAAACACCTGTGTAGCCACCGCCATTAATGACCTTAGCTAGATCGTCTGGATAATTTGCTGCAGCTTCTGCATTGGCCCTTGCTGCTTTACCTTGCACTTTTATGTTTTGGAGATGGCTTCTTTCCTTAAACTTCATGAGTCAACCTCTGCTAGCTTCAAATTTTTCTACTGCAGCTTCCTAAACTCTCCCAGCCTTCATAGAATTGAACAGAGATGGGGCCTTGCTCTGGATTAGGTTTTGGCATAAGGGAATGTTGTGGCTGGTTTAATCCTCTATCCAGACCACTACAACTTTCTCCATATCAGCATTAAGACTATTTCATTTTTTTTATCATTCTTGTGTTCACTGGAGTAGCACTTTCAATTTTTTTCAAGAACTTTTCTTTTGAGTTCACAACTTGGCTAACTGTTTGCTGCAAGAGGGCTAGCTTTCAGCCTTTTTCAGCTTTTGGCCTTCCTCACTAAGCTTAATCATTTCTAGCTTTTGATTTAAAGTGAGAGACATATGACTCTTCCTTTCACTTGAACACTTAGAGGCCACTGTAGGGTTATTAATTGGCCTAATTTCAATATTGTTGTGTTTCAGGATATAGGGAAGTCCTAGGAAAGGGGAACATCCAGTAGGTGGAGCAGTCAGAACACACTCAACATTTACCGATAACTTTGCCATCTTATGTGAGTGTGGTTCATGGTGCCCTAAAACAATTACAATAGTAGCATCAAAGATCACTGATCACAGATCACCATAACAAATATAATAATAATGAAAAGTTTGAAATATTGCAAGAATTACCAAAAAGTGACATAGAGACATGAAGTTAGCGTATACTGTTGGAAAAATGGTTTCAATAGAATTGCTTGACAAGGGTTTCCCATAAACCTTAAATTTGTAAAAAAATGTAATATCTGTGAAGTGCAATAAAATGAGGTATGCTTGTATATGCCAGTGTTTTCCTAATAAATTTGTTTTTGATGGTCATTTTACAATTTCCAGTTGTTTTCTTTTATACCTTAGCTAATTAACTCCCCTGTCAAAAAAATTTGCCTGTCAAAAATATCCCATGTGTTACCAATACTGTGACTCTGCTTCTTTCTCTTAGATTAAGGAAGTGGTTCTCAAACTTTAGATCACATGAGAACCCCTGAAGGATTTATTAAAACACAAATTTCTGGGACTTCTCTCTGCAGGGTTTTTATTCAGCAGGTCTGGGGTGGGGATAAGAATTTGCATTTCTATTTCTAACAAGTTCCCAAATAATGCTTACGCTGCTGGTCAGGGAACCACACTTTCAGAACCACTGATTTATGAAGTAATAACTTTGGAAGAATTCTGTAAAAACAAAATACATCGAGAGATGCATTACACTTAATAGTTTATGCTTGTATGGCAAAAACATCCAATGTCCAAACACCTAACACCTTAGTATAAATGGAATAATATTCATTTCCAATTGGAAGAGAGCTAGTTTGGGTATAGGTGTGGTGATCATATGTTCTGGATATCTCAGATACACCAATTTCAAGGAACTTTTAAAATTCTTGTCAATAATGTGGGTCATTATGTGCATAATTAAGTGGAATTTAATATTTGTTCTCTTAAGATATTTCATTTAAACATGTTCATAGAATAAAAAAATCTATTATAAGACAACAAGTCCCAATATTTTTGTTCAAGGGACACCATGACTATGGCACACAAGTAAAACTTGAGTAAAGGAAGAGGGAAGGGGAGGTCCAAAGCAGGGGGCCTCCAGAAAGACAGTCCCAGGTGGGTACAAGTATGGTGGGGGGGGAGGGTGTATCTGTTGGAATTCAGCCAGAGAATTGGGACCAGTAGGAAGGGAGGGACATGGGCAGGATGGATCTCAATGGCACTGGCCAAAACTGGTGTCCACAGGTAGAATTTCTTCTTTCGGGGAAGCCTCAGACTATATATCTATATCTTTCTATATCTATATCTATGTCTATACCTATATCTATATCTATCTATATCTATATCTACCTCAGCCTATCTATATATCTATATTTCTATATATATATACACCTGTTTCTATCTATGTATCTATCTATATATTCTTTTTCAGATTCTTTTCCCTTATAGGTTATTACAAAATATTGGATATCATTCCCTGTGCTATACAGTAGGTCCTTGTTGTTTATCTTATTTATATATAGTAGTATGTATGTGTTAATCCCAGACTCCTAATTTATCTGCCCTCTCTTCATCCCCTTTGAAAACCATAAGTTTGTTTTCTATGTCTGTGAGTCTGTTTCTGTTTTGTAAATAAGTTCATTTACATCATTTTTTTTTTGGTTTCATATATAAGTGATATCATTTGACATTTGTCTTTCTCTGTATGACTTACTTCACTTAGTATGATAATGTCTAGGTCCATCCATGTTTCTGCAAATGGCATTATTCCTCTTTTTTATTCAGCCCTGCTTTTTAAGGCCTTCCAACTGATTAAGCTTGGCCTACCAGATTATCCAGGATAACTTCCCTTAATTAAAGTCAACTGAGTAGGGACTTTAATTAAATCTGCACAAATCTTCTCATAGAAATGTTTAGATTCATGTTTGATTGAATAACTGGGAACTATAGCTCAGCGAAGTTGAGACATCAAAAAAGCCACTACAGAGGGCATGGACTGATTTGAGGGGGAGAGTACAGGAAGGGTTAAATGGTGGTTTTGAGGGCCAAGAATACAAATCTTCCCCACTTCTCAGTTTTGGGTGTGCTCTGCATTTGAAAATTGTCACTTAATGGACTTGGAAAGAAAGACAAAAACCTCAAAAATTGTTTCTGAAAATGTGTGAAAGCTGAATGTGAAGAGAAATGCTTGTTTTCAGGAACTAGGAACTGGCTCACCTTTAAAAGGAAAGTCATCTATCACCTCTAGAGAAGTGGAATTGCAGTATTGTCCTGGATGGTAATTTGTACTGGATGGAAATATTTATTGCCAACCTAGCATGCAAGATACTGAAGACAAAGCTTTAATGTCTCAGTCAGTCAGTAATGTAGCCTTAGAGCCACAGGTGAGAAGTATGAGCCTGGAAAGGAAGGTTGCCTGCCTTTTGCTCTTGTGGCATTTGATGAAAAGTTGGATAGGTAGATCACAGGAAATAGCCAGAAGTGTTATCTATTGGACTCCCTTTCTAGGGGGAGGAATTAATCTCTTCATGAGAAAGAATGATTTTGAGAAGATTCCCATGGAGGCAGAAGGAGAGATCTATGGTTGTTCGAACAGAGGAGATCTGTGCTCAGCTCCTGGCTGCACTTCTGGAAGAACTGAGAAAGAAATGGCTGTTTGTGTGTGTTTAAAGAGGCAGAACCCCAGGCACCTGACTTATCCGCTTTCCAAATATCAACACACATGAAAACATGGGCTAGAGGTGGTCATCTAACTGAAGTTGAGTTTACCATCAGGCTGTCAGAATAGGGGCTCGGACTTGAAATGCACTTGATCTATAGACAACTGAGGAATGGGATATCATATTTTATGAACTCTAAGATGCCATTTACTCTAAGATGTTGAATCATGTTATGTTCCACCAAGAAAACAAATTGCCATTAAATTGTGACATACTGCTATCATTTCTCTCGGTGTTTTTATTTTATACTGATGAAACTGTTTCTCTAGATTTCTCTAGACATAGACTTCTGTCATGTACTACCCCAGTACACAAATAAAAAGGAAAAATATAAGCAAAATCTATTTTAACCCATATTGATAATAGTTTTTCCCATTTGGAGTCATGCTCTTCTGAATCTCCTTTTTGATTCAGACTTGTCAATGTTCATGGTTTCTTTTCAGTATCTTCCTCTGTGCTGTGAAAGCACTGGACATGCAGCATTTATTAAAAAACATGTTCCTTGAAATTAATATAATATTTCATGTCAATTAAAATTCGATTAAAAAAAGAAATAGGTAGGAATGAGAGGAAAAGAATGCATGTCCACCATTTTCTCTGGGACATTCTTCCAAGCCACTTTCCACTTCTTTTGGTCAGGAAGTGACAGCTCCACCATAACTGCCCCGTGGAGACAGTGATGCCAAGACACCTTTGATTTGTAAGAAGCGTTCCAATTTCAGAGATGTAAAGATGTAAATTAAAAATGTGTAACCTAGAATGGATGGATAGTATTTTTTTTTTGCACAGCTGAGTTTCATTCCCATTACATTTATAATTGGGAGATAGCTTAAAGTTCTATTTTCCAATATTTAAAAAAATGATAATAAAACCAAGACTCAGATAAGTTATGGCTGTTTCCCAGGATCACACAATCTTGAGGGTTTTAATATAATACCGCTTAGAGGTATGGCAACTTCATTCTCAGTAACTAATAGCTCCTTGTGGGCTGTGGGCAGTGGGGCACAAGAGTGGTACTGTAACAGCTGGGGCCCTTTCTCTTATATCTTAAATCACATAAACATGCAACTATCTACTATCTGTGCCTCAATAGGGACATTTATTGATCATTACAAAGAGGTATTAGATGAATTCAGGAATAGAAAAATAGGATAGCATTTACTCCAGCATTCAGTGCCTCTCAGTTTATCACCTTTTGAAGTAACCAAATGTTAAGTGTTTAACTGATGCATAGGTCAATGGAATCCTTTTACTGAACTGTATGATCTTGAGATAAGTCACTTAATTTCTCTGACTATTGGGTTGCTTTCTTATAGAATAAACAGGTTAAATTTGATCATCTTCCAACAGTACACTTCTATGATGATCTTCCAGTTCAACATGGTACAAGATACAACATCTATGGGACATAAGATCTAAGTTGGACGGTTTATCTTTGCTGGGGAATGCAAAACCAAAATGGTTCTGACAGAATGATTAGCAATAAATTGATCCCTGAAAGATCAATTATACCAAGATTTATTTATGCATAAGCAAAGGACTATTTAGTCATTCTGGACAATTTTGGTTATTACCTTCAAATGGTATCATCGCTGTAGCTTTTGATCTTTTCTAAGGGATTTAAATCATTTTAGTGGGGTTTATAATTCCACATCAAATCATAATTAACAATAAGAGAAAGGTCAGAGGCTCAAAAATCACCATAAGATCAGAGAAGGGAACCCGCAGCAAATCCTCAACCTAACGAGATGCCTGATGCATAAATACATATTTTCTAAGAAACACCGTCTCTGTGAATGATGTTCATCTGAATCTCAGAGAAACAATGAGTGTCTTGCAACCCTCCTGCTGGCTAATCTACCAGAAGACTAGCTGACAGATTCCTCAGATACTTGGTTCTGCTTCTTTATTTTTACATTCCTCTGTCAAGCTTTCTCCCCAGGATGCTCTTATGCACATATTTCCCTTAAATTTCCCCTGCCCTGCTGTATTTGAGGCAAGCCTAATAACTTTTGTGTGTTTTTTTTTACTGCTATTTGTTTATATTGCTAAGGACTGTGGGATCAAAAACGGTAACAAATCTTAGAGAAAGACTCTCATAATATACAAAGTCTCTAGAATTCGTTGAAATGTAAACAGGGCTGCATATACATTCTGGCAGCCTCTTTTGCAGACTACCAGTCCTGTCTACATTGGGTTCTAGCCCAGGATGCTCAGAAGTCAGCCTAAGGTCCGGTAGCTCTGGCACTGTTGGTCCCTGCATTGTACTGCTCCTGCCTTCCTGTATTTCTTTGTGATATTCCTTCCTTAACCTTTAGGCTATTTTTTAAAACTGACCTTTAGTACAAATGGTGTATCCAGAGGTGAGGTGGCCTTTATAACATTATCATGCTTGGGTTTATTTTCAGGTTATTATTTCCTCTCTTAGTCTTGATCTTTGGGTATCTTTGGGGATGCCACTACTTTCTTGCTGACTCCTGTCCTGAGTTCCACTCCTTGGTCCAGGTCAAAACTTCTTTACATCCCATCTGAATTCCAAATGAGAGGTTCTTTCCATTGGTGTGCTGGTAAATGTTTAACAGCCAGCTCTTAGAAGCAGAAGAAAAATCTGACTTGTAGCATTTGCAATTTCCATGGTGTAAATACTCCCACTGTGGCTGATTTCAAACTACATATGGGGTGCCACTGAACTCAGATTTGGGAAGAGATGCACAGAACTGGCTCTTGCTAGCTGGCTCCAGTATCCCACTGGTTCTCCCTCTAACTAATTTATTGAGAACGGTGGTTGGCATGGTACACAGAGAAAAGAAATTTATTCTTACTCACCGCTGCATCTTAAAGAAAAAAAAAAAAACTTTTGTCATTTTTCCCCCTCCTGGTAAGAAATCTCAGGCAGACCCCACAACTTTTCTGGTAAATCTTAGTATTAAAATATCTATTCAGTGTACTGTTCATGTAAAAGAGGCTGCTGGTTGGCCTGGTGCTTGGGGTCTGCTGCCCATTTTCTACCCCAGGTCCAGGTGACATCAGGGGGTCCTTTCAGAATTAGCATGCTGGGAAAATCAGAAATATTTGTTCACAGTCCATTGCAACTTGACTTTATTGATGTGAGCCAATAGTCTACAATCTGGTCAGGCTGTAAGTGATGTTGAATTTCTCTGTTGTTTTGGATAATTTTTAATCTGACCTAGCAAAGAGCTTATGGACTCTGGAACTAGATTTCCTGGTTTTGAATCTTGGCTTTGCCATTTACTTAGCCATGTGACTTTGACCTTTCCATGCCTCTGTTTTCTCATCTGAAAAATGGAGAAAATAATAGAGCACCTATTTCATAGTCTTTTTAAGATTAAAGGGTTATTATGTATAAAGGATTTACAGCAGTGATGACAAGTGGTAGGTACTATATATGCGTTAGCTATTATTATTAGCTATTATTATAATAGTAGCTATATAATAGCTACTATTATTAGCTATTATATATGTGTTAGCTATTATTATTATTAGCTATTATTATTATCACTATCCAAAAATGATGGAGATGAAAATATCTGTTCCAACTTCCAGTTTGGGCTTTTGCCATTCTGGAGTCCTGCCATGGAGAAGAGCCTGTAGTCAGTGTCATTACTAGTTCTTACTTTTCTTTTACTCCACACCTGTGACCACCCTGCTTCTAGTTCCTCCAGGGTTAAAGACTGTAGTGGTGGAGGGTGCTGGTAAGGGGGAAAGCAGGTCTTATTTCATTGGTATGGTTGGTAGAGGTAGAGATGACAGATGTCCATAGCAGACTCTTTCTCTTGGGGGGTATTTTTATGGCTTCCTTGGAGATTCCCCTTAAAGTCCTCCAATTCCAGTTTTCTGGAGATACCTTTTCCAGGTGGTTGCTTCCTATTTTCCCTCAGATCCTAGAGTTTGACTGTCTATATCTAGCTTCCTTTTTAAAAAATTAATTCATAAATCTTTGGCTGCATTGGGTCTTTGTTACTGCACATGGGCTTTATCTACTTGCGGCGAGCGGGGGTTACACTTCGGTGCGGTGTGCGGGCTTCTCATTGCGGTGACTTCTCTTGTTGCGGAGCACGGGCTCTAGGCATGTGGGCTTCAGTAGTTGCGGCTCGCGGGCTCTAGAGCACAGGCTCAGTAGTTGCGGCACACAGGCTTAGTTGCTCCACGGCATGTGGGATCTTCGCGGACCAGGGCTCGAATCCATGTCCCTTGCATTGGCAGGCGGATTCTTAACCACTGCACCACCAGGGAAGCCCCTATATCTAGCTTCTTGATTCACTTTTGTCCCATTCTACTCTAGACATACAGGCTACTTCCAATAAGATACTGCCTTTTGGTTCTGTCTCCCGGCAGGTAGAGCAGCCTCTTTCTCCTTTAGGGTCCCCATGAGTTTGAGGGACATATGTCCTCAGAGTGGCTTTCTTATACCATCTTCTCTTCACTTGGCTTAAGGAGGTACCCCTCACTCCTCTGTGGGTGGGAAGATAAGTGCCACAGCACAGAACATGTGGTGCTTTCCTCCATCTCCGGTCTCTCTAAGGTCCTCATGAGGTTCATCCTTCCAATAGTTTTTCCTTTTGAACTAATAATTCCATTCCTGGTAATCAATCCTAATGAAAGAAAGCTCAAATGATGAAAAAGCTTTCTGCTCAAACGTGTTCTTTTTATCTCTCTCCTTCTTGCTTTCTTTTATATACTCTAGGGGGGATGTGCTGTTTGACAAAAGCTCTTAGAACTGGTTTTAGCCACCCCTTTGCAAATCTTACATAGATGTCACTTAAAAATTATGAGGATGCTTGGCAGGGAATGTTCTCCATTTGGGGTCTCAGGTGAAAATGTAAGACAGGAGGGTTGTGTTTTAATATTCTGCCACACAGCCTTTCCTACCAAAAACTTCCTTATTAAGTCTGTATTCTGCAAATTCTTCTATCTGGCTAGACTAATTCCCTTCTGTGACTTTTTGTATCTTTACAATTATTTTCTAGTGCCAACCTTCTGCAGCACTTCCAACATTTACCAAATATATCTGTTTTCTGGTTTATTTAAAAATGTGTTCTTTTTTAAAAATCTACTTTATTTTTGGCCTATACCCTGGGGTTGCCAGAGTATTTGCTTCCTCTTATGAATTACACCTGATTTCAAGAACATTAAAACCAAGTTTGACATAATAGGTTATTGCTCTGTACATTTTGTATATGTTACAATTCATAATAAGTTAAAACAGGGGTATTTTCCCAAGATCCTACCACTGCCAATTTTCATAATCTAATACATAGTAAAGATGCTAACCAGCTAGAATCAAAGTGCTCAAGAAAGACTTTGAAACTGTACTTTTGATTTTAAGAATTTATTTATGGTTTTGATAAATGGCATTTTACATGTATCACAAATGGCGTTCATTTTAAGCACTATTTAAATATGGGACTTATGAATTACAAAATAATTTTTTGCTTTACTCCAAGATATTTTGCATCTTAATGGAGATTTATCATTGATTTTATTTGAAATAACTTGCTTTTTGAGAACCTTAAATAATTCAGTTTCTATTGGATTAACTTGTAACCTCAGGACTATAAATCTAGCAATCTGGAATAGCTAATTAATACTGTGAAATATTAAATATACATAAAGGGTTATGAATAATGAAGGGATGAAGCAAGTGATAGTATTAGAAACTTTAAATATATTGAGATTGTTATATTAATGTACTTATATGAAATGTTTATTTATAATTATATGTGGATTATATTATATGATTAGAAACCCCTAATAAACTCAAATGGAAAACTATTAAATTTTATAAAAGTGTAGATAATGAGTTTATTTGCAAATTAAGATGACAATAAAATGTCATTTCTTCCCAGCAAATTAACAAACATAATTTGTTTTCAATGAGAATACTTAATTGCTAGTAAGGTAGGGGTACAATGGAATGGGTATATCCATACATTGTAAGAGGGACTGCAAACTTGCAAATCTTTTGGAAAAAAAATTGGTAACATGTACCTTGACATATTTCTTCTCTGAACTAATAACTCCATTTCTGAGAATCAGTCCTAAGGCACTAAGCCCAAATAATTAAAAAGCTTTCTGTTTAAAGATGTTCTTTTCATGCTTTATATAATAAAGTTGGAAACCACTTTAACATGCCACATAATATAAATGTTGAATAAAGTCAGGTATTACCATTCAATGGGATACTATGTAATTGTTTTAAGGTACTTCTGTAAAAATTTATAATAGGAGAAATATTAATGCCATAGTAAAAAAGCAAGGTACTTTATGTATAAATATATTTATATATACATACATATATGTATAGACATATATTTAGGAAGTTTCATATTTAGAATGAACATAATTACATGAAACCAAAAAGAAAAAAAAATAATAAAACAAAACCCCAAATTCTGTTTAGATCCACACAAAAAAGAAAATCAAGTCACCAAGAGTTAACCTTGATATTATTTTGTATAGTGGGAGTATGGTTGACTTTTTTCTCCCCTTTTTTTCTATTTTCCACAATGAGCATATATTCGTTTTAGATGGACAAAACAAGAAAGTTCTCAAAAGTAATACACCCACACATAATGGTTTCCCTGTATTAAATTTATGTAAACGTATGATTTCATTAAGCAGAAATCCATTAGCACCAAAACTCACTTCCTATTATAGTGTGTCACTTCAGGCAGTTATTAAGAATCTTTCCCACCTTAAAGAATATAAACCTATTTCTTTAGTTCTGCAGCCTAAGTTAAAAGATGGGGTAAGTGCTAACATTTCTTTTTTTAAGAAAGAACATAAATTTCAGTGCAGACTGTCTACCTAGCACTGAAGATGTCATTAGGAAATTGTAGTCCTTAAACTACAAGCTTAAAAATCTAAATTATACGGATGAGTCATTTTAGACTCATGAATAATATGAAAAGGTTTTCTAATCGTAAAAAGGCCTGGACAATAAAATGAATCCCTTTGAGGTTGGTTATTTCTGTACAAGATGAGATTTCTTTTCCCCCAGAAATATTTGAAAGACTGTTGCAGCTGGAAATCATTCCGACAGTGTGGGGAAAACATAGAGCTATAAATAGGATGAAGAAACAAGTGAGCAATTAGGAAATGGAGGAACAAACTGAAGGCAACAATAGAGGCTGGCAAAACATCAGCAGTAGATTCAAAACTGGGATCTTTAAGTATTTACTAATGGTCTGTGTAAGCAGAGAGAAAAGAGACCCTCCATAATGTATGGATCCTTGTGGCTTGTACACATCTTGTTTCACGTACTATAATAGATTATAAGTTAGGACCTCTAGAAATAATCTTTTGCTGCCGTTTCAAGAATAATGACATAAATAGCTATTAGCGGTAAGAATTTATAAGTCTAATAATAAGAATATATGAAATTAGCTTGTCCATGAGTTTTTTTTTTTTTTGAGTTTTCACATGCAACATCTACAAATTTTAGTTCACATTGCAATTGTGAAGTGCAGAGGAAAGTAATTATTTTTTTCTGCAACTGATCTGTTCCTCTTCTGGAGAGCTCATTGTTTGGTTAGTGGGGAAAAAATTACCTAAATGTGCAAGGCAGTTTAAAGATAAGACCAAGTGGATAAATTAAACAGCCCTTCCAAGCAACACTCAGACACTGTTGTGTGGTGGTTTTCAGCATTTTAAGAGACGCTTCTCTTCCTAAGATGGAATTCAGGTGTATGGAGGGAGGCCATTTGCCCTTGGCAATGGGTGAGGGCTCGTTTGGGCTGGTCCTTGATTCTGTCCTGAATGCTGTCTTTTTCTTTTTGGTCCCTTTGGATCCTGCCTTCCTCATACTGACAAGTTTGTAGCTGGAGAACTCCCAAGCCCTTTTAATGGTTTAGGAATGACTTGCCATTTCCCTTCAGATCTCAGTGGTACTAGGCTTTGATTAAAATATTTCCCTAAACTAAAATTTCATGTATGTTTATATTTGTGTATGTGCATTCAGGTTTATGTATGTATCTGTGTGTGTGTGTGTGTTTTTTTTTTATTGAGGTATAGTTGATTTACAGTATTAAATAAGTTTCAGGTACATAAGATAGTGATTCACAATTTTTAAAGATTATACTCCATTTATAGTTATTATAAAATATTGGCTGTATTTCCTGTGATGTACAATATATCCTTGTAGCTTATTTATTTTATACATAGTAGTTTATATCTCAATCTCCCACCCCTATTTTTCTCCTCCCCCCTTCCCTCTGCCCATTGGTAACCACTAGTTTGTCTCTATATCTGTGAGTCTGTTTCTTTTTTGTTATATTTACTGGTTTGTTTTAGCTTTTAGATTCCACATGTAAGTGATAACATACAGTATTTGCTTTTCTCTGTCTGACATTTCATTAAGCATAGTATTCTCTAGGTCCATCCACATTGCTGTAAATGGCAAAATTTTATTCTTTTTTATGGCTGAGTAGTATTGCATTGTGTGCACACATGCACTCACACACAAATATACCATGTCTTATTTATTAATTCATCTGTTGATGGACACGTAGGTTGCTTCCGCATCTTGGCAATTGTAAATAATATTGCTATGAACATTAAGTTGCAGGTATCTTTTCGAACTAGTGTTTTTATTTTCTTTGGACATACACCCAGGAGTGGAATTGCTGGATCATATGGGATTCTAATTTTAGTTTTTTGAGGAACTGCCACACTGTTTTCCACAGTGCCTGCACCAATTTACATTTCCATCAAGTGTGTTCATTTTTATGTGTGTATCTGTTCATGTATGTGCTTTGTGGGGACAGCAGGAAGGAAACATAGGTAGTAAAAGCTATTTTGTGTCTATAAAGTCTTAGGCATTTATGGGCATTGTTATCATCTTTAATCTTCATGGAAATCTTAGTGATAGTTGCTGTTATCATCTTTTATTTCTTTTCCTCTCTTTTAAAATTAAATTTTATTGGAGTATGGTTGCTTTACAATGTTGTGTTAGCCTCCACTGCACAACAAAATGAATCAGCCATACACATACAGATATCCCCTCCTTTTGGATTTCCCTCCCATTTAGGTTACCACAGTGCATTAGGTAGAGTTCCCTGTGCTGTACAGTATGTTTCCATCAGTTGTCTATTTAGTATCAATAATATATATGTGTCAATCCCAGTCTCCCAATTCCACCCACCCCACCCCTTTCTCCCTTGTTCCCATACATTTGTTCTTTATGTCTGTGTCTCTATTTTTGCTCTGCAAATAAGATCATCTATATCATTTTTCTAGATTCCACATATATGCATTATTATATGATGTTTGCTTTTCTCTTTCTGACTTACTTCATTCTGTATGACACTCTCTAGGTCCATCCATGTCTCTACAAATGAACCAATTTCATTCCTTTTTATGGCTGAGTAATATTCCATTGTATATATGTACCACATCTTCTTTATCCATTTCTCTGTTGCTGGACATTTAGGTTGCTTCCATGTTCTGACTATTGTAAATAGCGCCACTATGAACATTGGGGTGCATGTATAATTTGAATTATGGTTTTCTCTGGGTATATGCCCAGTAGTGGGATTGTTGGCTCATATAGTAGTTTTATTTTTAGTTTAAGGAACCTCCATACTAATTTCCATAGTGGCTGTATCAATTTACATTCCCACTAACAGTGTATGAGGGTTCCCTTTTCTCCACACTCTCTCCAGAATTTATTGTTTGTAGATTTCTTTTGATGGCCATTCTAACTGGTATGAGGTGTTACCTCATTGTAGTTTTGATTTGCATTCCTCTAATAATTAGTGATGTTGAGCATCTTTTCATTTGTTTGTTGGCAATCCGTATGTCTTTGGAGAAATGTCTATTTAGGTCTTCTGCCCATTTTTTGATTGGGTTGTTTGTTTTTTTAATATTGAGCTGTATGAGCTGTCTGTGTATTTTGGAGATTAATCCCCTGTCAGTTACTTCATTTGTAAATATTTCCTCCCATTCTGAGGGTGGTCTTTTCATCTTGTTTATGGTTTCCTTTGCTGTGCAAAACTTTCAAGTGTAAGTAGGTCCCACTTGTTTTAATTTTCATTACTCTAGGAAGTGGGTCAAAAAAGATCTTGCTGTGATTTATGTCATAGAGTGTTCTGCCTATATTTTCCTCTTTGAGTTTTATAGTGTCTGGTCTTACATTTAGCTCTTTATTCCATTTTGAGTTTTTTTTGTCTACGGTGTTAGGGAGTGTTCTAAATTCATTCTTTTACATGTAGCTGTCCAGTTTTCCCAGCACAACTTATTAAAGAGGCTGTCTTTTCTCCACTGTATATTCTGGCCTCCTTTATCAAACATAAGGTGACCATATGTGTGTGAGTTTATCTCTGGGCTTTCTATCCTGTTTCATTGATCTATATTTCTGTTTTTGTGCCAGTACCATACTGTCTTGATTACTGTAGCTTTGTAGTATAATCTGAAGTCAGGGAACCTGATTCCTCCAGCTCCGTTTTTCTTTCTCGAGATTGCTTTGGTTATTTGCGGTCTTTTGTGTTTCCATATAAATTGTAAAATTTTTTGTTCTAGTTCTGAGAAAAATGCCATTGGTAATTTGATAGGAATTGCATTGAATCTGTAGATTGTTTTGGGTAGTAGAGTCATTTTTACAATGTTGATTCTTCCCATCCAAGAACATGGTATATCACTCCATCTGTTTGTATCATCTTTAATTTCTTTCATCAGTGTCTTATAGTTTTCTGCATACAGGTCTTATGCCTATGTATTTTATTCTTTTCGTTGCAGTGGTAAAAGGGAGTGTTTTCTTGATTTCACTTTCAGGTTTTTCATCATTAGTGTATAGGAATGCCAGAGATTTCTGTGCATTAATTTTGTATCCTGCTACTTTACCAAATTCATTGATTAGCTCTAGTAGTTTTCTGGTAGCATCTTTAGGATTTTCTATGTATAGTATCATGTCATCTGCAAACAGTGACAGTTTTACTTCTTTTCCAATTTGTATTCCTTTTATTTCTTTTTCTCCTCTGACTGCCATGGCTAGGACTTCCAAAACTATATTGAATAATAGTGGTGAGAGTGGATACCTTGTCTTGTTCCTTATCTTAGAGGAAATGCTTTCAGTTTTCACAATTGAGAATAATGTTTGCTGTGAGTTTGTCATATATGACCTTTATTATGTTGAGATAGGTTCCCTCTATGCCCACTTTCTGGAGAGTTTTTATCATAAATGGGTGTTGAATTTTGTCAAAGCTTTTTCTTCATCTATTGAGATGATCATGTGGTTTTTATTCTTTAATTATTAATATGGTGTATCACATTGATTGATTTGCATATATTGAAGGATTTTTGCATCCCTGGAATAAATCCCACTTGATCAAGGTGTATGATCCTTTTAATGTGTTGTTGCTTTCTGTTTGCTAGCATTTTGTTTACGTTTTTTGCATCTTTGTTCATCAGTGATATTGGCCTGTAATTTTCTTTTTTGTGTGATATTTTGGTCTGGTTTTGGTATCAGGGTGATGGTAGCCTCATAGAATGAATTTGGGAGTGTTCCACCCTCTACAAGTTTGGGGAAGAATTTGAGAAGGATAGGTGTTAGCTCTTCTCTAAATGTTTGATAGAATTCACCTGTGAAACCATCTGGTCCTGGACTTTTGTTATCATCTTTTAATCAATGAAGAAAGTGAAGCTGAGATATGATATCAGAAATGGAGCCCATGTCTGCTTGGCCTCAAAGCTTATGCTCATTCTTTTGTCTCTTGGGTGTGGCAAAAATGGAAAAAAAAAGTTTTATTTCCTTTGGTGTTCATTTTGTGATATTGCCATCCAGATCAGTTTTACCAGTTTGCAATGTGCTGAAAAGTTCTAGTGTGATAACATCTTCATTAGATTTGTCCACTGTTACCAGAAATATTTTCTTGTTTTGTAGCTACATGAGAGTATTCAAGTTTGCTTCAGTGTGCATATCTTTTATGTTTAGAGAGAATGAACATTTTTCCATTTGTTTAAATGTATTTGTGTTTTTTCTTGTACAAACTGCTGTCTATTTCAATTTTAATGGTTTTTTTGCTATTCTTGTACATTTTAGTGAGAGTTTATATGCTATAGGACAAAATATTTGATATCAAATATTACTCCTATCTACTTGTTTCTTTTTCCTTTTCAATTGAGGAGATTTTTGGTAAATCTTTCTAAATAAAAGTTTAGAATTTTGCATACATAAATTTGTTAATCTTTCTTTTGTGATTTTACTTGGTACTTTAACCTTAAGAAAGTTATCATTTTTCTGCAGATATAATAGATATCTTAATTATTCTAATATTTATGAATTTGTTAAAAATGATTCTTTTATAGACCTGGAATTTATTTTAGTGGATAATGTAAATATCTAATTTAATTTCTTTTAAAATTAATATCTTTTATCCATATAATTTATTAATAATCTTTATTTTTAACCATTGAAGTTTTAATATAATACGGTGCAATTTCTGATTGACCTATTTTGTTCTATTTTTCCTTTTATCTATTTTTATTGCAGAACTAAACCTTTAATTTTGATGTTTTATAAGGTTTTAATATCTGATAAAACTCAGTTCTCCTAAAGTAACACTTTCCTTTTCTTATATCTAAAAAATCTGCGATAATTCCTTTTTTAAAATATTTCTTTAATATTCCAATTATTTAAAATGTTTTTCCAGAATCAATTTTAGAAGTATCTTCTTATCTTTCCAATTGAGAATTTGAGTGGGATTATAATACCTATATAATACCTATATAAATTAACTTTGAGAAAATATTAATCTCTTTATTGAGGTCTAAATTGTAACTCTTCCTTTACTAAACGTTTTCTTTATATTTCCTACTCAACATTTTTTCATTGTGAAAGTTCTGTGTAGCTTTCATTAAACTCTTTCGTTAACATTTTATAATTTTATTGTTATTGAGAAATGATCTCCTTTATCATTACGTTTTAGCTACCTGTTATGGAATATAAAACTTCTATAAACTTTTTAGATGTTCTGTCTTTCCATTTCACTATTTTATTATTTCTAATTGATAATTTATTTTTAATAGCAGATTTATTTGGTCTTTTCTTTATGTAATTATTCTAATTATGCATAATGATTTTTCAGTTCCCAATATAATTTTTATTTCTTATTTAAATCTTAATACTTATTTTTATAATTTTATTACAAAAACAACTGTAGAAGAGACATTGATTAGTTTCCCTGTCTGTTCAACCTCCCTTTCCTAACTGTTCTGTTTGTAGATTTAGTTCTGCTTGACAGTTGAGCACTACTTGAGTACAGGCCAGTCATGGTTGATTGCTTAAAAAAGTGGGCACATGATTCAGAGAAAGGTAGTTCATTGGACAGTCAGCGATCAGCAAGACTGGGAGTTAGATGGTGTTCCACGGGGGCCATGAAGTAAGTACCGAGGAGGCTAGAGTTGACACTATGGCAACCCCAAGCCTCCTGTAAACCCCAGGAGCAGGAACTGGCCATCCTGTAGAAAGTCAGGCTGCAGGGAGTTCGCACATGCATGCGCGCACACACACACACAAAACCCTCAACCCACTGAAAGCAATCCAACACGACATCTAGCATCAGAAAGACAGAAACAGATGCTGCTCATTATCTTTCAACCTATTGTGGAGAGCAGTTTCCCCTTTAGACTTTAGATTCTACTATAACAAACCCTCCTTTTTGTGGTCTGTTTCTAGTGGGTTTCTGTTTCTCACAACCCCAAATCCTTTAAGACATTGCTGATAATGGATATCTTTATTATTTCCCTATTTTTAAAATGAATGCCACATGTTTCAACTTTTGATTTCAGATAAACATTTATAGTAAGGTGTATTCCTTTTGTTACTTTAAAAATATTTTTTATTAGATGTGGGGACTTCTGTTGAAATTGTCATATCGTTTTGACTTAGTTAAATGAACATTTGTTAAGTGGAGCACAGGGTGTTGGATGGTGAACCCTAGTTCAACAACAGATCACAAGAGAAATTGAAATAGAGAAGTTTATTACTCACCGTCCTGGAGGAAACACCCTATGCGCCTCCAGCATCCAATGGGGTGGGGGAGAGGTCAAGGCAGAGTGCAGAACAGAGGGAGACAGAGGACCTGGGGCACGTGCCTTTATTAGGGTCCGTGGGTGAAGTGCTTTGGGGTTCCTAGGCTAAGGCCAGATTGGTCAATGAAAAAGGAAAAAGCAGCATTTTGGTAAGCTCCACGGGGGTCTTATCTAAGGGGTGCACAAGAGGAAATCCACGTGAGAGACAGGGGAGGCTGTTGAACAAGGGCTAGCGGGGAATTATTTCACGAGCTTACATTCACTCGTGTCTCACCCACTGGGTGGCCATATAGGGCATGAGGGGCTGGTGTCCATTTAAGTCCCTGCAGGCTGAACCAAATGGATGCTGAGGCAGCAATATCATGGAATAGCTCAGCTAAATTCTCAACACACATGCATTTTTTTCTTATTTAATCTATATGTCATCTATTACATCTATAGATAATCAAATATGTTGAACTGTAAATTAAATTTTCCTGGCATTTGGTTAAATGATCTTTTCATCACACCATACAATGCAAGCTGTACAATATTTCAAAGAACAGAGACCATGTCTTTCTTATTTTTCCTAGGGGAGAAGAGAAGTATAAATTTGTTATGATGTATCTAATAATTATTTTTATGCTACTTAGTATCACTGAGTAACCTAATGGTCCCTTTGATGGTCCCATCCGATGCCAAGGTCCTGATTCTGTCATGGATTCTCAACTTTCTCTCTTATCAAAGCTTGTGATTCAGACATATATTTCAGATAAATATCTGCCTGCAGCCTGGTGGTGCGCAGACCTGCTGAATGGTCCTCTCGCCACCCCCTGATGCTCTGTATTACTGCCAAGGAAGTGGGCTTGGACACCTTTGCAATGACACTGACAGCTCAACCATCTTTACAAAACATGGTAATTAAAACGTACATTATCACATGTGATAGCTCAGTTTATTTTTCTCCAAATTTTTAATATGAACATTTTCTAACATATTGGGACACTGGAAGAATGGTAAGATAGATTTAAGGCTTAACACCACTGTATTTTTGCCATGGCTTCTTCTTTCTCAAGTTTAAAAATTTGATTCATCTATCTATTGGCCAGATTAAAGACTTCATGGTTTTTCTATTGCCTCATTTCTTTTATGTTCAAGAAAGTCTGCCTGATGCTTTTAAATGTGAACAACCTCTTAGCTGGAGATAATACTCTTGGGAAACCATTTTCCTTCTCTTAGAACATAATAGACATTATTCCATCATCATCTGTCATTCATTGACGCGGTGGATAAATAGAAGGCCAGCGTGATTTTTTAACTGCTGTGGGTGATTTTCACAATTTGCCTGGATTCCTGTTTATTTCTTTATTCTTGATGTTTGATAGTCTGTCAGTGTTGAAGGTCCTCTATCACATTTGATATGCCCAATCATGATATGCTCTTTTACTCTAACACATCAGTTTTTTTTTTTTTTTTTTTTTTGTGGTACGTGGGCCTCTCACTGTTGTGGCCTCTCCCGTTGCAGAGCACGGGCTCCGGACGCGCAGGTTCAGCGGCCATGGCTCACGGGCCCAGCCGCTCCGCGGCATGTGGGATCTTCCCGGACCGGGGCACGAACTAGCGTCCCCTGCATCGGCAGGCGGACTCTCAACCACTGCGCCACCAGGGAAGCCCCACATCAGTTTTTTTCTTGGAATCTCAGGGTTTATTTTTTCTTGTACTGTAACACAACATAGTTTTTGGGTTAATTTGTTGGATTCTCTACCTCAGAGGCAGCAGTTTGTAGGATGGATTGCTTTTCTCCACCATAAAATTTAGTTCCTTTCTAGTTGTTAGAATGTTTTTGTCTTTTTTATCTACATTCATTGCCTTTACTTTCAACTTTTCACATGCCGGTAATTTGCTCTTTACCTATGTCTATTCAATTCCTTGCTAGTTCTAATATATTTCTTAGATCAGGAATGATTTTAATTTGGGTATCAATTTATTGCCTTAACTATGCAATCTCCCCTTTCATCTCATTCTATCCTTTTATCATCTCACTGCATCCATTAAATAATTAACCTGTTTTATAGCATAACACAATTTATAGAGGAATTTCCTTCTGTTCACTGAGTAATTTTTCCCTCCTGGGCTTGGTTCTTTGTCCTTTTGATATTCTGCTCCTTTTACTACTCCCACCCTTTTTGCTGTCATGTGTTTGCAGAGTTGCCATGCTGTTTCTTTTCACCTTGCTTATGCTTTGGCAGTTCTATGCTGACATTATATTTGGTCAGCTGAGGAGCTCTGTTTTAGGATACCTAGGATCTGCTCTGCTTCCACAGTTTTTTTTTAACCATGTATGTTCAATACAACTAGCTAGGAGGCATTCACATTTTCATGGGGCGGGGGTATCCTTGAACTTCAGCTTGTTCTTCAATTCAGTATGTAGCTCTGGAACCTTCGTTTTCATCAGAGAGTTACACCCACATTGACTTTTTTCTTCATTTAACCTGCTTCACCCCATGAAACATTCCATTACTCCTTTGTTAAAAGAGGAAAAGGATAAAAATGTGTGTTCAGTCTGCTTCTGTTCAGGTTTGGGGGTATTAGTGAAATATTTCAGGACTTTGTAAACTCACTGAACTCCTGGGATACGGTGGAGTCTGGTAGGAGGGGTGTGGTTAGGAATGAAACTGTCCTGTGTCCCACTCTCTACTCTAGAGTCAGCTGTAACTTTCCTTCCATTACTTTAAAAAATGTACATTCCTAGTTTAATTCTTTTTTTTTCTTTTCTTTTTTTTTGGTTGATGCAATTCTTTTTGCTCAGTTGCTTAGATATCAGTGGAGGGAAGTTTTGTGTTGCAGTTTAAATTTGTTGCATTGACCCAGAAGTCCTGCTAAACATGCTAATCGTGATGCTGGGAACAGAGTGACCCAGAGTTGTTAATAATATGCTTGTGAACATATAAATTAATAAGTGGAAGGACCAACATCAAACCCATTTCTTTCCATTCCAGACCATTGTTTTTTATATGTGTCCCCTAAACATCAAGCTAATTTGTTAATTATTTAAACAAATATATATATATAATTAAAATATAAATATTTACACATTGTTTTACTATGCTTGACGTGTTTTTAAAAGATTTCAATTACAGGATGAAGGGTCCTTTGGAAAAGAACTACAGGATTATTTCTATCTGTTCAATAGACACATTACCAAACAGCTGTGTGTAAAATTAACTCTTCTAGATGGTATATTTAAAACGCACACTGTTGTCACTATTTACTTATTTACATATTTATTTCTCCCCAGCTTTATTGGGATATAATTGACACATAACGCTGTATAAATTTAAACTGTATGGGGCTTCCCTGGTGGCGCAGTGGTTGGGAGTCCGCCTGCCGATGCAGGGGACGTGGGTTCGTGCCCCGGTCCGGGAAGGTCCCACATGCCGCGGAGCGGCTGGGCCCGTGAGCCATGGCCGCTGAGCCTGAGCGTGCAGAACGGGAGAGGCCACAACAGTGAGAGGCCCGCGTACCGAAAAAAAAAAAAATTTAAACTGTACAACTTGTTGATTTGACACATTTATATATTGCAAAATGATTACCATGGTAACATTAGCTACCACCTCCATCCCATCAAAAAGTTACCATTTCTTTCTTGTGAAAAGAATACTTAGCAACATTCACGTATCTGATGCAGTATTACCTATCATCATCATCCCCAGAACTTGCTGATTTTATAACTGAATGTTTGTACCCTGTGACCAATATCTCCCCATTCCCCACATTCCCCAACCCTTGTAACCACCACTCTACTCTGCTTTTTAGATTCTACACATAAGTGATACATTTGTCTCTCTCTGTCTGACTTACTTCACTAAGCATAATGCCCTCAAGTTTCATACAAGTTGTTGTAAAAGGCAGGATTTCCTCCTTTCTCATGGCTGAATAATATTCCATTGCATATATATACTATAGATTCTTCATTCATTCATCAGTTAATGGACGCTTAGGTTGCTTCCATATCTTGCCTATTGTGAATAATGCTGCAATGAGTATAGAAGTGCAGTTATCTCTATGATAACATGTTTTTAATTCCTTTGGATAAATACCCAGATGTGGAATTGCTGGATTATATGGTAGCTCTATTTTTAATTTTTTGAGGAAACTTCATACTGTTTTTCATAATGATTTTTATGGATTTACATTCCCACCAACAGAGCACTAAGTTTCCCTTTTCCCTACACCCTTACCATGTGCTCACTATTTAAAATAATCCTGTAGAAAATATTTGATAAATTGATAAAGTTTTGGGAAGTTGATTTTTAAAATATGCCATTTGTTTTATTTATAGAATGAAGCATACCTATATCAGAAGTTATGAAAAGGATTTGCAAAACCTCCCTTAAGAGAATTTAAACCAGGATGAAATTTCATCTTGCTGTAATGGTTTATGGGAAACTGAAGGCCAAAGAAATGGACTTAATAATACTGATTTGTCCTAGGTCTATAATTCCTTTAAAAGGAGACTTCTCAAGATTTTAGATTTTCACTTCTCAGAGTGATACTGCTTTTTGTTTCTTCACATTTATGCACTTATACAGATTCTAGTTCAAAAGCTCCACAAATTTCAGGGCACTTGACCACCTGAAATTGTGCCTTGTGTTGATGAAGTACCTTCTGATTCACACAGTGTGTACCACTCACGGCACAATTCTCTTTCTCTGTTTACAGCCCGTGGTGATCATTCTATGTTTTGGATCTATTCCTATTTTCCCAAAGTCATTTTCTACAGGCAGTTATGTGTTTTTTTCCCACTTTTACTGAGCACTGGTACATTTTTTTGTGAGAATATGAAAAAAAACCAATGTTTTTATTTTTGCCAAAGCTGGGAAGTTTTGTTTTTGTTTCTTCTCTTGATCTCTACTTGGCTGTTCCTTTGTATAATGTGTAGAGGGTTCTGTGTTAGTGCCTGAGTCTTATTTGTATACTCACTGCTTTAATCTTCTGGTTCAGTGGTTCTTATACTACAAGGGACCCAAATGTTGCCTAGGATGCTTGCTAAAATATAGTGTGGACCCACCATTAGAAATTCTGATTCAAAAGCACTAGAGTAGGACTTAAGAATCTGCCTTTTAACAAGGTTCCCAGATGCTTCTAAGGAAGATAGTCCATCACCCACAGTTTTAGAAACACCACTTTAGATCACTTAATAGTTAGAATTTGGTCAACCAAGGAGCTCTTTTCCCAGTTTGGTTACTAGAGAAGTAGCTATTCTTCACATTTCACAATTGCTGTAATGAATAGAAACCTGATACAAAATGGGGCTGTAAGTTGCATAAAAGGAGAATGTGAGATTTAAGATAGTAATGTTAGAGGTAGACATTTGAATGAATAATTTTATCTAATTCGCTTTTAATTTCACTAGCTTGTTCTGGAAAATGTGCAAAGGCAGATATAAGAATATTATTGAAAACAAAAATTTTAATTTTTTTCCCTAGAAATGGTGGCGTGATGGTTACTTTTATGTGTCACACGTGGCTAGGCCGTGGTAGCTGGTTGTTTGGTCAAACACTAGATCTGAGGTTGTGAAGGTATTTTTTAGTTTTAATTAACATTTATAATTAATTGACTTTAAGTAAAGCAGATTACTGTCCATAATGTGGGTGGGGCTCATCCAATCAGTTGAAGACCTTAAGAGCAAAGACTGAGGTTTCCTGAAGAAGAACTTCTGTCTTTTTTTTTTTAAAGATTTAATTTTTAAGTTATTTTTGGCTGCATTGAATCTTTGTTGCTATGCGCAGGCTTTCTCTAGTCGTGGCAAGCGGGGGCTACTCTTCGTTGTGGTGCGTGGGCTTCTCATTGCAGTGGCTTCTCTTGTTGTGGAGCACGGGCTCTAGGCACGTGGGCTTTAGTAGTTGTGACACATGGGCTTCAGTAGTTGTGGCACACGGGCTCAGTAGTTGTGGCGCATGGGCTTAGTTACTCCATGGCATGTGGGATCTTCCCGGACCAGGGATCGAACCCATGTCCCCTGCATTGACAGGTGGATTCTTATCCACTGAGCCACAATGGAAACCTGAAATTCTGTCTTAAAGCTGCATCATAGAAACTGCTTGAGTTCCCAGCCTCAACTGCCTTGCAGATTTTAGACTTGTCATCTCCCACATTTGTGAGTCAATTTCTTAAAATCTTTCTCTCTCTCCACACACACACACACACACACACACACACAAACATATCCCCTATTGCTTCTGTTTCTCTGGAGATTGCTAACTAACACAAGTAGTAACAAATTTTATTATTGTTCTATAAAAGCTTCTTCTTGACATCCAAAGAAATGCCCTGGGTTTGGAATTAGAAGATATGGATTCAAATTCAGTTCTGCCCCTTAATGATTGTGTGATCTGAGACTAGTTACATGTTTCTTGTTGTAGGTTCCCTTGTCCGTTAAGAGGGGATTAGAACACCTTTCCAGGTCATTTAAAAGTTTTTTTGTGAGGTTCAGTTATGGTAATTCATGATAGTTCATGGACAAGCTCTCTGAAAAACATAAATTGTGATACATTAGAGGTGTTCACCCATCACTGATGTTCCCTGCCAAGAATGCAAGACATATGTGACAATTTCGCTCTTAGAACCACTTCAAAGATTGATAAATTGGGGTTACTTGCAATCTTTAATCTTTGTACCTGTATCTGTTCCTCCCGCTTCACTCATTTATTACTTGTCCTGCCTTATCTATTGGCAATGCCTGCAAAGAGCAACTCACATTTCTGTTCTCTTCAGGGGAATGTTTTTAGCCATTATTTTCTGTAGCCCACACTTGTTTATTATTTCCTTTGGTGGTCCTTACAAAATGGCTGCCAGATCTCTTTTCTGTGCTTTCAGCTAAAGGTAGTATGACAATTTTCTAAAGAAATTCATCATTAAAAATTTATTCTGGAGGGAGCCCAGATTTTGCTTAATCTGCTGGTTCTTTGACATTCATTTTTATTTCCAAAACTCGACTTATTAATACCATCTAGAAGCACTAGGAAACCTCCATTCTGCATGTGTATCAGACTATTCATGCCTTCCCACAGTTCAGTGTATAGAGTTTCCCTGTTTTGGACTTAACTTGAATGATGTTAATGACTGGTCATATTGGTCTGGCTTCTGATTATAGATGAATCATTATATCAGCTCTGCAGAGGATTGGCCATCTTCTAATTTCCACATTCCTGAAGTGGAAACAAATAGTAAGGTGATCAAATGTGCCATCACTTTGTTTTTCTAAGTCTGTCACTAAGACCCTTTTGAATTGGGGTTAGATTGTCAAGGCATTTGAATTAACTGCATATATTAATCTCTGGAGATAAGTAGGAAACTAGGAAAAGACAAATGTGCAATCAACATAAAGCAAGTTGGGGCCTAACAAAGTGGATCGAATTATATTTAACAGGAGGATGCTGCTGTTTAATTCACAGGCACAGATGCCCGCATTCATCTGTGACACTGAATCTGTTTTCTAATGAGTGTTGTCTTCTCTGAGGATCCTTCCTGTTACTCCTTTCTCCTTGCTCTAATTTCAGAGTTCACACCTGCTGTTCTGGGAAAGGTGATGTTTCACTTACCTTCATTCAAAAAGGAGAGGGTATAAATTTTGGCTCCAAATGTTTGATGCTGGTATTATATCCTTTATCAAGTGTTCCTGAAAGAAGTGTAGTGGTTTTACTTTACTTCATAGCCATCAGATACATTAAATCCACTGAATCTTGGTAAATTATTAAGCAACTATTGATTTTGTTGTGGTGAACATCAAGATGTATTGACTTTCACCTCAGTCAATACTTTCAAAATGCATAATAAATCTTGATGTTTATTGAAACATGCGTCTTAATCTCAGTGTGTAGGTGCATATATACATCAAATCAGTGCATCAAAACTCAGATATTTATACTGTACTTCTTCTGAACATCTTTACAAAAAACTATTTCCCCCCAGAGATCCTACTATTTTTTGCTTGTTTGTTCATTAGTTCTTCCTTTATTCTTAAAATTTTTAACCTCATTTATCCTTCCCTTGGTTGATAATAGTAAGGGAAACTAAGGCTTGTAAAGAAATCTATTGGCCTTTCACAAACTAGCTGGGGTTAGTCTTAATTTCTGTCTCCACCCAGTTCAAGTTTAGATGAAACAATGAGAAAGTTAAAGATTTTCACTCTCCACATCCGTCCAAGAATGCTTTTTATTCCAGCATCGACCAGAACAATACTAAATCAGGGACCACATCTGAGAATCCACTTCATTTCATATCAATATTTTTAAAAATTATATGGTACAAAAAGACAAACATAAGGTCAAATTTGCATTTAGATAAAATTAAGTGATCAACTACATGATACAGTTTAATGGGTACAAAACTAAAACAAAATCCTTATTGTCTCCTGCAATATCTTAAATTCTACCAGTAGGAATTTATTATAAGTCCTCTTAGAAAATTAAAATTGCTCCTGGGTAAATAACAAAATGAATTAGCTGACCAGTAACCATTTATTGACTATCTACTCTATGTTTAGTCCTTTGCTATCCTTCTGAGTTGACACTTTACTTGGTTTACTCTGTGATCCTTATCTATGCTTCATGTTTCTTTAACCTCGCTGCTCCTTCTCGTGTATTAATTGGCTATCCTGTGGGCAAATGAAATAGTGCCTATTTAATCATCAGGGTTTTTCCTTCCAGCTAGAAAAGTACATATCATTCAAGAAGTGGGTGCTTTGATGGACTGTGAGGAAGGCAAGAAGGAAGGGATACATTTAGAGTAGAGCAAATTGCCATCCTATATACGTGTATATACATACACCCTGCTATGGTTTGAATCTTTGTGTTCCCCCCAAATTCGTATATTGAAATCCTGATCCCCACAGGTGATGGTACTAGTAGGTAGAGCCTTTGGGAGGTGCTTAAGTCAGGAGGGTGAAGCCCTTACAACACTACCTTTTAAAAGAAGCTACAGAGAGATCCCGTCCCCTTTCTGCCATGTGAGAATGCAACAGAAAGTGTACAAGCTGGAAGAGGGCTCTCATTCAACAATGCTGACACCATGATCCAGCCTACAGACTGTGAAAAATAAATTTCTGTTGTTTATAAGCTATTTTGTTACAGTAGCCCAAATGGACTGACACCCCTTATGTGTGTGTATATATATATCTGAGGTAAAGCAGATAGCAATAATTTTCCATGAGGCAGTTTGTTAAACTGGCATTCCCAGGGGAGTTTCAAGCCAGCTGTAGAGACTTTGAATAATAACTGATGTCCCAAAGGAGAATGAGGTCAAGAAAAGAGAAGAAGATGCAAATAGAAAAAAATCAATCTTTTTCATTAAAACAACTGCCCTAATTAATCAATGATTTGGAATGTTCCATATAGTGGCATGTGGGAAAAGTGCTAAGCAGATAAAAATTTGCTTTTACAAAAGAGAGAAAGCTTTAATAACAGAGTTTTGGTGACAGAGACAGTATGACAATGGCCAAATCCACTTTTCAAGAATAGTGATCTTCAAATCCTTTGCACAGTCATTAAGGCTAATGTGGAGAAAATAATGGCTTCCATCCTGCTGATGCATATTTAAAGCTAAGAACTTAAAAAATAAGATTTTATGTTCTTAGGGTTTTTATCGCTCTACTTTGAGCCAGTATGACTCCTGATAAAATGCATCAATGTGGTTTGCAGACACTACACGGGAATGAAAGAAAAGCCATTCTGAACTTAAATATATGGATTTTCCTGAAGCTTTTATAGTCAAGTTGGCCTTTACACTTTAAGCCTCTAATACAAAGAGGAATTATGTTTAAAGCATTTTGGGTAGAGCAAAGTATTATTCCTGTGGAATATAGGGATAATGGCAAGTTTGTTGATGGCTTCTTTTTTTTCTTTTTCATGCTATGTAAAAATTTGGATTATAACACATATAACAATATAACACACATAATAGGAGCCTGTTTTTTTCCCCGAATGTCCACAGGGATCAGGAAATGTGACACCAAATGTTTTGTTGGCTCTCCTTTAGGGTCCCCATGATAATCATTTTCTTCATGGCAATAGACCTACTTTGACTTGCATCTGGAGTGGCATTAGTGTTTTGTGGAAAAAGCAGAGAAGTTCTTGCCTTTTGTTCATTGTTTATGAAATGGCTCATGATGGAGCTGTGCTCCACTCCTAGCTCTCAGAAAATGGTGAAGAAAGTGAAGTTTGATTTCCATATGCAGAGCGTCCAATATGTTCCATTTCATCTCATGCCTCAACATCTCCTGCTCTATGGTTAATGCTCTTATGTTCTTATTTACTATGTTAATATTATTATTATATATTAGTATATTTTCTCTTACAATTATTAAAAGTATTAAGAGTAAGTAAATTTTTAAAAGTTCTTAAAAGTAACATTTTGATATGAATAACGTAAATATAAGTCAACGTGTGTTTTTTATAATTAAAAGAATACTATTTATTATGTATTTAAATGATGCAGTGAAAAGTTGTTCATCATAAAAAGGAATTTTAAGTATGGTACTGGCACAAAAACAGACATATAGATCAATGGAATAGGATAGAAAGCCCAGAGATAAACCCATGCACATATGGTCACCTTATTTTTGATAAAGGAGGTAAGAATATTCAGTGGAGAAAAGTCAGCCTCTTCAATAAGTTGTGCTGGGAAAACTGGACAGCTACATGTAAAAGAATGAAATTAGAACACCCCGTAACACTATACACAAAAATAAACTCAAAGTGGATTAAAGATTTAAATGTAAGGCCAGAAACTAGAAAACTCATAGAGGAAAACATAAGCAGAACACTCTATGACATAAATCACAGCAAGGTCCTTTTTGACCCACCTCCTAGAGAAATGGAAATAAAAACAAAAATAAACAAATGGGACCTAATGAAACTTAAAAGCTTTTGCACAGCAAAGGGAACCATAAACAAGGTGAAAAAACCACCCTCAGAATGGGAGAAAATATTTACAAATGAAACAACTGACAAAGGATTAATCTCCAAAATTTACAATCAGCTCATACAGCTCAATATCAAAAAAAAAAAGAAAAACACAATCCAAAAATGGGCAGAAGACCTAAATAGACATTTCTGCAAAGAAGATATACAGATTGCCAACAAACACATGAAAGGATGCTCAACATCACTAATCATTAGAGAAATGCAAATCAAAACTGCAATGAGGGGGCTTCCCTGGTTGCAAAGTGGTTGAGAGTCCGCCTGCTGATGCAAGGGACGCGGGTTCGTGTCCTGGTCTGGGAAGATCCCACATGCCGTGGAGCGGCTGGGCCTGTGAGCCATGGCCGCTGAACCGGAGCCTGTGCTCTGCAACAGGAGAGGCCACAACAGTGAGAGGCCCGCATACCACACACACAAAAATAATACAATGAGGTATCACCTCACACCAGTCAGAATGACCATCATCAAAAAATCTACAAACGATAAATGCTGGAGAGGGTGTGGAGAAAAGGGAACCCTCTTGCCCTGTTGGTGGGGATGTAAATTGATACAGCCACTATGGAGAACATTATGGAGGTTCCTTATAAAATTAAAATTAGAATTACCATATGACCCAGCAATCCCACTACTGGGCATATACCCTGAGAAAACCATAATTCAAAAAGAGTCATGTACCACAATGTTCACTGCAGCTGTATTTACAGTAGTCAGGACATGGAAGCAACCAAAATGTCCATCAACAGATGAATGGATGAATGGATAAAGAAGATGTGGCACATATATACAATGGAATATTACTCAGCCATAAAAAGAAGTAAAATTGAGTTATTTGTAGTGAGGTGGATGGACTTAGAGATGGTCATACAGAGTGAAGTAAGTCAGAAAGAGAAAAGTAAATACCGTATGCCAGCACATATATATGGAATCTAAAAAAAAAAAAGAGGTTCTGAAGAACATAGGGGCAGGACAGGAATAAAGATGCAGATGATGAGAATGGACTTGAGGACAGGGAGAGGGCGAAGGGTAAGCTGGGACGAAGTGAGAGAGTGGCATTGACATATATACACTACCAAATGTAAAATAGCTAGCTAGTGGGAAGCAATCACAAAGCACAGGGAGATAGGCTTGGTGCTTTGTGACCACCTAGAGGGGTGGGATAGGGATGGTGGGAGGGAGATGCAGGAGGGAGGAGATATGGGGATATATGCATATGTATAGCTGATTCACTTTGTTATAAAGCAGAAACTAACACACCATCGTAAAGCAATTATATTCCAATAAACATGTTAAAAAAAACACCTATACTTCAGCTTAAAAAATAAATTAATTAAAGAATATGTATGTACGTGCAAAATAAATAAATAAAATAAAATAAAAAGGAATTTTAGGGATAGCAGCAGATAGATACTTGGGTGAAGGGACCTTTAACAATGACACTGACCTGACTGGTTTCAGCAGCTACTTTGGCCTATGTGGTTTTGCCTTGAGACCTCTAGAACTGGCACCTCTAGGCTTCCTCCTCTCTTCCTCCTTCTTTTCTTCTTGTTATGTTCATGATAAGGACTTCATGAAGAAGAAAGTATACCATAGAATGGTGGAGCACAGAACAGCACAGGCAGCATGGCAGGGTGGTAAGAACACAGGCTACTTGCCGAGAGACTCAGGTTCTTCTGTGTGCTTAATATTAGTTGTATGATTTGGAAAAATCACTTTCCCTCCCTGGACATTGTTGTCTTCATCTTTAAAATGAAGATGATGAAGATGATAGGAGCTAACAGCCACCAAGCACTTACTAGATGCCAGGTCGTATTCTATGTGCTTAATAACAATGAACTCATTTAACCTTTACAGCATCTTAATGAAGTAGCTACTTTTTATTTAAATCATTTTGCAGATGAAGAAACTGAGACATAAAAAGGGTGCATATATTTTTATTTCTTAAGTTCACACATCAAAGACAATGTTAGAACCATGTAGACCTGCCCTGGGGCTCTTGCTCTTGACAATGGCTAAAGTTCCTTTAAAGTCTAGGATTCTATTTTATAGAAATCTCACATCTGTGAAAAAATAGGTGATCCAATGTATTCCAATGAGCTTAAAGGCTATTTAATAAACACAATCATAAATAAATATTTTGTGTTTCAAAAATACCTGTCTAGGGCTTCCCTGGTGGCGCAGTGGTTGGGAGTCCGCCTGCCGACGCAGGGGACACCGGTTCGTGCCCCGGTCCGGGAGGATCCCACATGCCGCGGAGCGGCTGGGCCCGTGAGCCATGGCCGCTGAGCCTGCGCGTCCGGAGCCTGTGCTCCACAACGGGAGAGGCCACAGCAGTGAGAGGCCCGCGTACCACAAAAAAAAAAAAAAAAAAAAAATACCTGTCTATATCATCTAATTATCTATTGTCTATCTACCGTCTATTTTAAGATAACTTGGAATCAATTTGCTCAAGCTGCTCTCAAAATTCTAGTACCTAAATGATGGCTCTTAATAGAAATGAATAATTATAGCCTGTTGCTAACCACCACTGAGATGTATTCCACTGAATCATTTTTCCTCTAATGGCTGTTGGTGTCACAAAAATAACTTTTATTTAAGAAGAGAAAACAACAACATCAAAAAGAATGGCAGGGCAATCAGCTCCATTAAAACACTAATGATGTGTAATAATATCATGTAGTTTTGAAACTGTTTTCTCTGAGAGGCTCTGAGAGCTGTAGAAATTTGATCTTATTCCTTCTTATGTTATCTTTATTATTTATAGATTATTTATAGATTTAGTCTTGTTCTTTCTTATGTTCTCTTAATTGTAGGCTTACCATCGTGTAATCTAGTGATATTTTGTATATGAGATTTCCCTACCAGTGGATTCACTGTCACAACCATCTCTGTTGCTTCAGCATCTCAGAGTTGAAAGTTCCCTTTAACACTGTGAATAAAGGGACAGAGGATTTGTTAAAATGTTCTCCCTTCTTCGAGAATGAAGAGTTCAGGTTTATTCAGCCTAGTTTACTTACTGAAAACTTTAGTGTTCTTTTAACGCTTTATAGTTAGATGTGGTAAAAATCATCCACTGAAAAAATGATTTCCTGTTGGTTTTCTTGGAGACATCTGTAGGATTTCTGAGAAAGAGAATGAGTCTGGACCTAAATGCCTTAAACACACCCTTTCAATGAATTGCCAATTTTACTCCACATAGACACTGGTAGTTGGGAACAGGAAAACAGTGTAAGAAACTACTGCAATCCCACTACTGGGCATATACCCTGAGAAATCTATAATTTAAAAAGAGTCATGTACCAAAATGTTCATTGCAGCTCTATTTACGATAGCCAGGATATGGAAGCAACCAAAGTGTCCATCAACAGATGAATGGATAAAGAAGATGTGGCACATATATACAAATATGTACAATGGAATATTACTCAGCCATAAAAAGAAATGAAATTGAGCTATTTGTAGTGAGGTGGATGGACCTAGAGTCTGTCATACAGAGTGAAGTAAATCAGACAGAGAAAAACAAATACCGTATGCTAACACATATATATGGAATCTAAAAAAAAAAAAATGTCATGAAGAACCTAGGGGCAAGACGGGAATAGAGACACAGACCTATGAGAGAATGGACTTGAGGATACAGGGAGGGGGAAGGGTAAGCTGTGACAAAGTGAGAGAATGGCATGGACATATATACACTACCAAATGTGAAATAGATAGCTAGTGGGAAGCAGCTGCATAGCACAGGGAGATCAGCTTGGTGCTTTGTGACCACCTAGAGGGGTGGGATATGGAGGTTGGGAGAGAGGGAGATGCAAGAGAGAAGAGATAGGGGGACGTATGTATATGTATAACTGATTCACTTTGTTATAAAGCAGAAACTAACACACCATTGTAAAGCAATTATACTCCAATAAAGATGTTTAAAAAAAAAGAAAACTACTGCAACTTTATACTTACAATGATAATGTATGTAAATGTACATGTTTCAATCACATGTGATTGAAACGTGTGCAATTAAACCCAAGAGCTGAAGAAGTCTTTGTTAATTTGTCTAGAAAGAGAGGCTAGAAAGAAAGGGTAAGTTTATCACACACACATATAAAAACAACCACAAAGTGAAGCTCTGGCTATTAAAGGGTCCCACAGTTATGATCACGTCTTTGAAAATTTCTAGTCAGCATCTTTAGATCTTTTCTTGCAACATCCTGAACCAATATAAGGGAGAAGAAAACCTCCTAACTTGTGTCATTGAAATATAATTGATGGCCATGAGCGCCAGTAGGTTTGCTAGATGCTTTTCTGGGAACAGGGAGTAAGTATAAAAATAGGCCAAGACTAAGGTTGATACCAAGGTAGAACTTGACTTCCTAAAAGGAAGATGGGCCAGGTCCTGTGTCCAGCGGCGTTCACAGTTGTGCTGTCCAATATGGTAGCCAATAGCCACACATGGCTATTTCAATATAAACTAATAAAAATGAATGATAATTGGAAAATTAGATCCTCCCTCATACCATCCACAGTTCAAGTGGTCAGTAGCCATATCTGGCTAGTGGACACCACATTGGATAGCCCAGATATAGAAACTTCTATCATCACAGAAAATTCTTTTGGACAGGAGTGGTTTAGAGTCAGAGCCTTCACTGTTGGAAAGTGGTAATTTCTGATTAGAAAGTAAGGGATCACTTGGCGCATTGGTTAATTAGGTCAAGGGTCAATAACTAAAATGAGGCAGAAGGAGGGAGCGACCAGCTCATGTTCTGGAGGATCGCTCTTTTATGCTTAATTCTTGACCTAAAGCTGGCAGAAAGTGACATTTTTGGAGGGGGAGATGGGAGCTTTGACTTCTCGTCTTTCCCCTTCATTTGGAAGGAGAAAGTTGTGAAGTTTAAAGATTTGTTTCTTCTTCCGCATCCTATTTTAATATGCTACTACCTACTCTAGAAATTCTCATATCTAGATTTTATGAAGGTTGGTATGCTTCCACATAGGCCTTATCAGAAACTTTAATGCTATATGCCTCAGGATTTCTTGCCTCTAGCTAACTGTATTTATCAGGGAGAGAATCTCCCTGAGAACTGCCACTCCAGATTAGGAAGCCCAGAATTGTCCCTATAGTAGAAAATGCTACACAGTGGTTATGATATAAGGAGACTTAGAAGAGATAAGGAGACAGCTGCAAACATACATTCAACTGCTTAAATAAAAATCAAGGCAAGAGGGGTGGGCTTAGAAAGAAATATGTGGAATGGATTTCTGGAAAACTTAAATGGCTTGTGGGATATTTGCCCTTAGAACTTTTTAATCAAAAAGGCTGAATACTTGTTAAACATCTCTTATCTGGTCAATTACAATCACTTCTAAATAGTCTCCTGTCCTTAGCACTGACCATAGTGGCTGCCCAAAAATGACCATGTCCTAATCCCTGGGACCTGTGAATGTGAATTTATTTGGAAAACAAGGTCTTTGAAGATATAATTAAGATCTTGAGATGAGATCGTCCTGGAGTACCCAGGTGTGCCCTAAATCCAATGGCAAGTTTTCTTAGAAGAGACGGAAGAGAGGGCACAGACACACAGAGAAGTCCACATGAAGATGAAGGCAAAGGTTGGAGTGCCACAGCCAAGCAACCACCAGAACCTGGAAGAAGCAAAGGATGGATTCTCCCCTAGAGCTTCCAGTGGGAGTGTGGCCCTGTCAACACTTTGATTTCAGACTTCTGGCTCAGATTTCAGGTTTCCAGAACTGTGAGAGAATACATTTCTGTTGTTTTGGGCCACCAAGTTTGTAACAATTTTTGATGGCAGCCACAGGAAACAAATTCAGATCTCCTCTGATACATCCTCCAAACCGTTATTAGAATGATCTTATTTAAGACATAAACCTTATGCAAAGTGTAAAGTTCAACTTCCTTAGAGGAGCTTCCAAGGACCCCTTGATATTGTCTCTGCCTGTCTTTCTCCCTAGGTAGCTCTCGGTACCCCTGTTACATTTATTGAGATAAGATTCCTTTGTTCCCTAGATGTACTGTCAGTTTCATCCCACTGTACGTTTGAACACAGTTCTTGTTATTTGTAATGTCCTTCTAAGGCTTGTCCATCTGTTGTAACTCTTGACCATCTTTCAAAAATCTTAGGGCTTCCCTGGTGGTGCAGTGGTTGAGAATCTGCCTGCTAATGCAGAGGACACGGGTTCGAACCCTGGTCTGGGAGGATCCCACATGCCGCGGAGCAACTAGGCCCGTGAGCCACAACTACTGAGCCTGCGGGTCTGGAGCCTGTGCTCTGCAGTGAGACAGGCCACGATAGTGAGAGGCCTGTGCACCGCAATGAAGAGTGGCCCCCACTTGCCACAACTAGAGAAAGCCCTCACACAGAAATGAAGACCCAACACAGCAAAAATAAATTAATAAACTCCTATACCCAACATCTTCTTTAAAAAAAAAAAATCTTAGAATCCCTGTCCCCATGCAACTATGAGACTGATGTTACTCTGTCACTCCCTCCTTATCCATTGTCACCTCTGCATCTTGAATATACACCCATATAACACAGTGCTTTTTTACATTTATGCATTCAATAATTTAAAAAAATTAAATTAATTTTAATAGGTAATACATGTGTATGTTTCAAAAATAAAAATAATTAAGAAGTATTCATGGAGAAGACTTGCTCCTATTCTTATCCCCATCCATCTTGTTTCTCCCCATTCCCTACAGGTAATTGTTTTAAAATAATTTGTTTCTTTATGCATAAGTTTTCCTTATCAAAATGCAGCACACTACATATATTGTTCTGAACCTTACTTTTTTCCACTTAGTAACATATCCTAGAGATTTTTTTCCATATCACTGTATAGAAATCTTCATCATTCCTCTTTTTTATGGATACATAATGTTCCACTAAGTAGATGACCTTGGATAATTTAACCAACCCCCAATTGTTGGACACTTGGTTTGTTTCCATTTTTTATTATTATACATAATATTTTAATGAAAACTTTTGTACGTATATCATTTCATAGGTATACAAGTGTAGGATAGATTTCCAGAAGTGAGAGTGCTGGGACAAATAGCAAGTGTAAATGTGACTATGTTAGAGATTGCCAGATTTCCCCCCACAGACATTGAACCATTTGGTGTCCCACTGTCAATGTATAAGTTGGCCTGTGGGCATAACTTAGCAACACACAGTATTGCACTCTTGTATTTTGGTCAACATGATTGATGAATGCAATGGTTTCCTATTGCTGCATAACAAATTACCACAAACTTAGTGGCTTAACACAATACACATTTATTATCTCACCCTTTCTGTGGACCAGCAGCCCAAGCATGGTTTAGTTGGGTCCTCTGTTCAGGGACTGGGGCTGCAATTAAAATGTTGTCTGGGACTGCAATCTCATCTGAGGCTTGAGGCCTTCTTCCAAGCTCGTGTGGTTGTTGGAAGAAGTCAGTATCTTATATTTGTAGAAATGATGCTCTTAGTATCTCATGTTGCCTACAGTTCTCAGCCATGTGACCCTCTTTACAGACAGTTCACATCACATCAGGTGGCTTCTTCACGGCCAGCAGGAGATTCTCTTGCTGTTAAGTATAGTATAGTCTAAGTCTGTATAGTCTGTGAAGATGTAATCTTATTTTATGTAACATAACCATAGAGTGTCATCCTATCCCATTTGCCACATAACATAACCTAATCAAGGCAGTGACAGCCCAACACTGTTGTCTCATTCTTTTGGTTAGAAGCAAGTCATAGGTCCCAGTCACACTCAAGGGAAGGGGATTACATGGCGTCTAACACTAGAGGATGAAAATCATGAGGGCTTCATAGACTTATACCCATCACAGTGAGAAATATAGTTTTAATTTGCATTTTTAAAATTATGAGTATTTTTATATGTTTAATAGCCATTTGTATTTTTTTCTTTGTGAACTGTCTGTTTATGTTCTTTGTCCACATTTCTCCTAGTTTTTTGTTATTTTTCTTTTGAATTTCTAGGGACTCTTTATATATTAGTAAGTGTAGTCCTTTGACAGTGATATGGTTTGCAAATATTTTCCTCCAGCTTATTCTTATGCTGTTTTTGAAAGTAAAGTTTATGAATTTTATGTGGTTGAGATTATCAACCTTTTCTTTCCACTTCTTGCTTCTGAGTCATTGAGATAAAGGCTACTTCCATTTCGTGGCTTTTAAAAGAATTCTACCATGTTATGGTTTTATTTTTTTGTACCTAAATCCTAAATCCATTTGGAATCTGAATATGGTGTTACTTATGAATTCAAAAGCATCATTTTCCAGATGGCTATTTGTTTGCCCACAACATAATGTATTAAATTTCATGTTTATCACTGCAGATTAGAACACCACTTTTATCATGTACTAAATTCCCATTTAAGTTGGAACAGACCAAATAAGAGAAGAGAATTTATCTTCTCTTATTTTGTCTGTTATATATGTCCCAATACTACACTGATTTAATTATTGAAGTTTTATAGTGCATTTATTAGCTAGTAAGGTTTTTCTATTTCAGAAATTTCCTGGTTATAACTGCTAGTATATTTTTTCCATAGGAATTTTAGAATTAGCTTATCTAGTTTCAGAACAAAATTTCTTTTTTACTATTCTTATTGGGATTGTTAAATTTAGTAATTAACTTAGGGAGAATTGACATTTTTATAATATTGTCTTTTTATCTATAAACTTGGTGTATCTTTCCATTCATTTAGTTCTTCTTCTGAATCTTTCAGGAATCTATCCATTTTTTCTCAAATTGTTTTTCCACATCCCTTGTAGATTTACACATAGGTATTTTATCTTTTTTTCAGAATTATTGTTGTTGTCATTAGAAATGGATCTTTTCCATTACATCTTCTAAGTGTTGTTGTTTGTAAGTATGAAAGCTATGGGTTTCTATTTATATTACATAAGACTACATTACTATTTAGAAAATATTTGCTGAGTGTCTAACATGTAATGGCTTCTGTACAAGAGCTGAATTCATAATGTACAAGAAAGTCATGGCCCCTAGTGAGCTAATGGTTTAGTGGAGGAAGCAGAAAGTAAATATGCAAACAAACAAATGTACAATGGTTATTTGTGATCAATGCTATAGAAGACAATGAAGAGTGTTTAGTAACAAAGAATAATTATTTAAGTGTATCCTTCCCAGTTACAGAAACTTTGAGGGTTTGGTCCATGCTTTATTTATCTCTAGGTCTGCAGAGTCTAGTACACTGACGAGGAAACAAAAGGCAGTATATGTTTCTTGAATTGAATAGGACTCATTTACTTTGAGCTTAGGGGCAATAATGTTTTAAGTCTGTTATCATGATGACCATACAGCCATATTTTTCAAACAATTTCATATTTTAAATACTCTGTTTCTATAAATATATTGTCACACCATGGGTCTTAAGAATTTGTTTGGAAATTGGCCACCACAATTATAGCTTTTGTCCAAAGAATCTTTACATGTCTCAGGTCCACGTGCAGAGTAGACTCTCATCCTCAGCATGGGTGTCTTGAAGACAGGTTTTGCTGAAAGGGATACATCCTTTGTAAAGTTTTGACTGAGGTGTCAAAGTCAAACTAGTTTATGAAGCCTAGTTAGAGCTTGTGTGTTCTGCAATCACAGATGGTAAGATTTATATCTTTTATACCAGTAGGAAAGAAAGAGGATGCTCTAATGGAAAGAATTCTATTTATATCATAGGCCTTTCATTGTTGTTTTATTTTCCCTCTCTGAATATTAATAAAAGGTAAGTCAAGAACCTAGGGTTTAGTCTGTTAAGTTTTTATTTATAGTCTTTGTGATCTGAAAAGAATTTAGACCAACTTAAAGGAATATATAAAGTGCTGCAAAGTTACCTACGTTACAAAAGTATAAGAAAGAAATGAAGTACAAAACAAAGTTGGAGACATATGATAAACTTGCTACCAATAGGCTCCAGTTTGGGCTCTTATCTGTTAGAAAACATATTGAGCATTAACACAATTTACAGTTCAATTAAGATTTAAAAAATTCATAATAATAGCAAAAATACATTTGGTGCTTACTCTGTTCTGGTCACCATGTTAAGCTTTTTAAAATTCATTAATTTAATTTAGTCCTTGCAACACATATTTAATGATAGGCATTAATATAATTCTAAGGTATAGAAGAAGAAAAGCTATTACTGATTAAGACAAGAAAGGAAATTATTGAGAAGATTCTTGTAAAGTTGATATTGTGCAATAAGTGAGCAGTACTGCTCACGATATCTCACTGCAGTGAGTTTCACATCTGTCTTTTGTAGCGTCCCTTGATCTAAAGGCCTCTTGCTGAGCTCAGAATGATTCTACAAGGTGGACAATGCAATAAATAAAGCTCTTCTGTCAAGGCTTCACTCAGGGGTGGATTTAGGAGTATCAGGAAGAACACACTGTTTGAATATCCTGTAGAGAATTCTTTAAAAATGGTGCATCTTCTAACTAAATGACAGGTAGAACTAGGAAGTGTTGACTTCGATACGGTTTCAAACTTTGGATTGGAAACTGTGGTTGAGATACCAATGCCTAAGTTTGGCAGCCCTTGACCTGTAAGCATGACTAGTAAACTTTCTTTTCCAATTAAAGGCTGTGCCAGTTGGGTGAGAAAAGGTGTTTCAGTTAGGTAATGCTATGCTGTACTGTGGTAACATATAACTCCCTGAACTGCAGTGGCTTTGTAGAAAAAATTCTTATTTACCCTCATATAAAGTCCATTTGTGTCTGACAGCTCTTCCATCTTATAGTAATGTCCCCTGGAGCAAATGGCCTTCAAGGTCAATGTAGCAGGGGAAAAGAGCAATCTCAGAGAAGGAACAGCTATTCTTACTTTTCTCAGATGGGATCTGGCATACTGTTTCTGCTCATGTTCTATTGGTAAGAATTAGTCACCTGCCACTACTCTGATGTATGGGTTTGGGAAACATGGAGAAACACATGGATATTTAGTGAGCACTGACCATCTGTGCCACATAAGGAATAAGTGCTTTCTTCTGGGAATTTCTCTCCTCCTATCTTTCTTCTTACTCCTTCAGACCTCTTGTTCCATGAAACAATACCCTTATGATTCCAGATTCCCCCCTTTCAAGCACTCAGTTCAGACTAGAGGAGGTGTCTAGGAGGGTGGATGAAGAGGAGGAAAAGTAGGAAGTGGAGAGAAAAGTGAGGGGACATTCCTTCAACGGTCACTTCTCATATCTCTACTGCTGGTTCCCATCTCCATCCCTCACAGCCCAGTTCTGGCTGATTGTTGTAAGTGGGAAGGAGATTAAAGATAAGAGAGAGAGTTCCATTCTACTGCCTTTAAAAGACCTCAGTTATTTCTCCTCTTTCTAATCCCTTTCTTTTCCCTTTATTTAAAAATACTTATCCCATAAACACATATTTTAGCACATTCTGTGAGTCAGTCATGGATAGGAATTGGGTATCCAGAAATGTGCAATATAGTGGCATCTGAGCTCCAGGGACTCTTGGCTCAATGGTGAACAGCAAGAGCTGCAAATAGCCCATTCTCCTCTTGCCCTTCAACATAAATCCTGACCCTTCTCTCACAGCCCCGCTCTAGGGTCTAGTCCTCAACCCTCTGGTGTCTGCACATGGGCTGGAGACAGGGAATGTTCCTGCTTGGGTCTTGGGCCTACAGGAGATGTGTCTGTGTAGCTGACACCCAAAACTGGAACTAAGATTTGATCCCATTTTCTAAATAAAGACGTTATAATACGAAGTGGAATGATGAAGTATGTGTTTACTATGTGTTTATTGCATATGTTAGGGTACTTTATGATATAAACACAATTTTGTTATGTAATCTGAAAGCTTAGTTGCCATTTATAACCTTATTTGTTTGGCAGGGATGATGTAAGAGGTGATTAAGTCTCAGAGCAGCACTTGATTTAAATGATCTGTGACGCTCTTTACAACCCATAGATGCTATGATTGTGTGGGAATATACATGTGCTCTAAATTCTAAAGGAGGGTTTTCAAAATGAGCTTTTGGAACCCATCAGTGACTAAGAGAGAAACAGCTGGCAATGTAGCAAGTTCTGATTCCTTCAACTTCTCTTCATTTTTGTTTCACCTATAAATTACTCTCTGATTTTTTTCTCCTACTCTTTCCGCATATTCACACAGCATCCTTCCTTAATCCCAAATTGCTGCTTTTTGATTATAAGCAGTTTTGAATCTTCATTGGCTATTTCATTAAGTGAAATAAATACATCCCCAACAGAGTAGAATATACTTCTGAATGAACAACAAGGGAATATTTCATTAATTTGCTTCTAAGTCTTTGCAATCATGTACATTAAAATGTTTGACTGATTCTTTTCCTCTAATAAAATGAGACGTGATTGTTAATTTTTTATCACTCCCCTAAATAAACTGTACCATTCCTCATGGATGTATAACCAGAATGAATCTCAAACAGAAATCATTACTGACATGTAAAGAGGATTATGTGAGTTTCTTGCAGCATTTTATCAAGAGGTATATTTACCTGAAGATAGTTAACATTTGTATTCTGTCACATCTGTGTTTCTACTACATATTTTGATTCTTAAAAAAAAAAAAACAACTTGTATACAACTTGGGCATAATATTGGCTAGAATTAGACTTGCAGAGGTCATCAAAATCATCCCAGCTTCCTTTCAGGCAAATAAGAATTCATGTTGAAATTTCATCTACTCAAGGCTAGGGACTTCGCAATCTCCTTTGATAACTGATTTTAATGTCTAACAACATTTTATGTCAGGATATTTTTCTCACAAATAATACAACTGAAATACTTTTTGTCATTTTTTGCTCTTTCAAACCTTAAGGAAAAAGGTAAATAATTGGTTACAATTCTTCATAAAATCATGAGTTTATAGTAAAATCATGTGTTTCAAATTATGAGTCTTTTACTAAACTCATCAAACAAAGGTTGCCTTTTATCATTTTAAAAAGTCAGTGTCTTTAAAGTGATCCTTTATTACTTAAGTTTTAGAGTCAGGGCCATATTTATAAATATTTCATTACAATTATTTATAAAATATTTAGACTGATGCTGTTCAAAGATATGAATGTAGAATTTTGATAGAAGGAACTTTTACAGCAGAGTCTGGTTGAAGGGAATTTCTGTGCGACTGGGTTGAGGAAAGACTACGGATGGCTCTATTAAAAGGAGGAGGAAGGTGAGTCATTGACACAGAAGAGATAAGTAAAGAGGTAATTGGATGGAAGGGACTAAAGTGAAGCAAAAAACTTTTCAAGATCATCATCATTCACAAGGGGAAGTGGACTTCACACAAAAATGAAGGCAGTTTTGACCCTTGTGAGTAGAGGAATATGTAGAGGCAGAAAGCAAAACTACAAGCAGCCCATGAGTGAATGATCCATCTCTTGGATGCAGGAAGGGAAAGACTGGCAAAAGTGGACACTCTCAAGTATCTCTATAATGAGCTGAATTTATGGTGGAGTGCAAGGCTGAGGGCACTTATTAGGAAATAACATGGAGAGTGTGGTAATGTTCCCATCATCGGTCTAGAATCAATCAGAGGTTGGTCTCTGTATGTAATTCTCCTGGGAGATTGTTAGGAGGAAAACACTGCCAAGGCCAGACACTGACTCATGCGGGGCTCATTAATTGCTTACGGGATCAGATATCCTATTTCAATACTTGTAGAAGTTCTGTTTTTTAGGGAAGCAGGGAGAAATGATTGAAAGACCCCGTGTCTCCTTTGTAGTCTGGTTTCTAAAGGACAGCAAATATTGGAGTAGAACTTAGTTTAACTGCAAATATTTGGAAGAGCTAATGAGATGGTATATTATTCCTTTACTGAAGGCTTTGATGAGCACAATGCATAGTATAAGCAGTCTCCTACTTTATGGAATGTATTGACAAAGATGTGTATTAGGATCTATGTATAGAGTCAGAACAATAGATTCAGATATTATGAGTGGAGGGTAGGTGGTGTGGTTTATTTGCCAGGATAAAGAAAATATTATAAAACCATGGTTTTTCCCTAGCCTTTTAGCCTCAGTATTTGAAAATATGTTTCTAGTACTTTGTACAAATTATTTAATTCTTTTCTTTTTATATAACATTAAGGATGCTGTTAACTGGTTTGCATCCAATATGAGGTGGATTGAGGCTAAATATATGCTACTTTTTCCATATGAAGTGAGTCTCATCTTTGTTTCATTCGTCTTTGCATTGAGGAGAACTGCACTTTTTGTCTTTAGTGTTGGAACTTTTATTTTTTTATGTTTTCTATTCAATTCATGATGTAACAAATGCAATAAAGTAGAATTCAAGCTACTCTGATGACCTTTGTAGTTCTGATCAAGAGGGTGCTATTGGTAGACTGACCTGTTGGCAGACAGGCTCAAGCCATGTGCTCACTGATCAGTAGAAGTAGAAGAGTCCCTATGTGTCATATAAAAGCTTATCTAGTCAGATCAATACACAGTGCATGAAAGTGAAGGTTAAGTCCAATGCATAAAAGTCGGGAGCTGCCAATATATGAAACCTCAACCCTAGCAAAACCTGATTCAATGTGATATAGTGTGATGATAGAAATAAGGTCCTAAGTACTTTCTGTACTTTGGGGATCTTTGCAACTCATGAGCTAGTAGTATTTTTCTCACTGTTATTATCAGTGTTGTTATTTGGTATTTTGCTACACTTTCCCTTTCTTTTGGATATTTGCATACCAGCAGGTATGTTATGAGGTGCAAATGATAACTTAGCAACTCTTTCCTGTAAGGTAGGAACATCTACATTAAAAGTTATTTGAAGTATTTACTAAGTTGTTTACTGTCTTTCCACCAGAAGTCAAGATGGGCTGGGGGATGCCAAGAAGAGTGGTCAGATTTACTACCAAACAATGGGGCCTGCATGTGTCTCTCTTTCTTTAGCTTCATGCAAAATGGAGCTTGGAGGTACTTAGTGATGTATTTTTGTTGTGTGCACATTGTTGCTTGTCCTTTCCAACGTGGATGAAAATGCATTCCCCTGTAAGCAACTGAAAATCTGATCAATAAAGATATGTAGTTATCTCCCACAACAATTAATCTAGACACCAGTGCATTCAGATGTGGGACAGCTGCTCAGAAATGTCAGTAAGGACAGAGACGATTTCTATCCTTTTAGTTCTCCATCCTCAGTCTATAAGCTTTTTGACTTAGCACTTATTTGTTGCAAGATGCCTGCTATCCTACTGCAGTATTCTAGGCATCAAGATGGGACTTGAGGATAAGAAAGGGGGAGGGAGAGAAATCCTCCTGTGGCTCTATCTTTTTTCATTAGGGAAGAAACATTACTCCAAAAAGATGCCCCTCTTCACTTCTATGGCTAGAACATTGTGACCTGGCCACCTGTTTCTGAAAACTGCAAGAGAGGCTGGAAAAGGGAGTATATGAACGAAGGAAATAAGACAGTCATGGCTGGCCTAACCAATTACACTGGACTTTGATTATGCATCATTAGAGTTCTGCATGCCTGCTGTGCTGTTTGTCAGAGCAGCTTGCTCTCCACCCGCAGGGGTGAACTGGGTCCCTTGTGCTACTTTGACAGCTGCTACATGCCAAGGGGCTTGCCACTCACCCTGTGTCTTAGTGGCTTAGGCTGCCATAACAAAGTACTGTAGACTGGGTGGCTTAAACAACAGAAATTTGTTTTCTCATACTTCTGGAGGCTGGAAATCTGATATCAGGGTACCAGCATGGTTAAGTTCTGGTGAGGACCCTCTTTCTGGTTTGCAGACGGCCACCTTCTTGCTATGTTCCCATGTGGCCTCTACTCAGAGCCTGCTCATGGAAAGAGAGTGAGCAAGCTCTCTGGTGTCTTTTCCTAGAAGGGCTCTAATCCCATTGTAAGGACCTCACCCTCATGGTCTCACCTAACCCTCATTACCTCCCAAAGGCTCCATCTCCAAATATCTTCATTTAGGGGTTAGAAATATTAAGCTAGAAAAGAGACAACTCACCTCCTCCGTTTCCCTAACATCAGCTTTCTGCTAGATTCTGTCCTAAACTGGAGTTGACTCACCTTTAATGCTAGACTGAAATTCTGACCAATACCAGGGACCAACTATTTGATCACCAAGTTGCAACAATATTTCTTATAATCAAAAAAGACTTGGGGGCTTCCCTGGTGGTGCAGTGGTTGAGTCCGCCTGCCGATGCAGGGGACACGGGTTCGTGCCCCGGTCCGGGAAGATCCCACATGCCACGGAGCGGCTGGGCCCATGAGCCATGGCTGCTGAGCCTGCGCGTCCGGAGCCTGTGCTCCGCAATGGAAGAGGCCACAACAGTGAGAGACCCGCGTACCGCAAAAAAAAAAAAAAAAAAAAAAAAAAGACTTGGGCTGCCCCCAATTTTTTTTTTTAATTGAAGTATAGTTGATTTACAATGTTGTGTTAGCTTCTGGTATACAGCAAAATGATTCATTTTCTTTTGTGTGTATATATATATGTATGTATATTATATATATATGAATATAGTCTATATATGTATATATATTCTTTTTCAGTTTCTTTTCCATTATAGTTTATTACAAGCTGTTGAGAATAGCTCCCTGCGCTATACAGTAGGTCCTTGTTGGTTACTGATTTCATATATAGTAGTGTGTATATGTTCATCCCAAACTCCTAATTTATCTTTGCCACCCCTGCCCCCCACTATCCCCTTTGGTAACCATAAGTTTGTTTTCTGTGTCTGTGAGTCTGTTTCTGTTTTGTATAAGTTCATTTGTACTGTATTTTAATTCCACATGAAAGTGATATCATATGATATTTGTCTTTCTCTGTCTGACTTACTTCACTTAGTATGATAATCTCTAGGTCCATCCATGTTGCTGCAAATGGCATTACTTCATTCTTTTGTATGGCTGAGTAATATCCATTGTGTATATATATATATATATATATATAAAATCTCACATCTTCTTGATCCATTTATCTGTTGATGGACATTGAGGTTGCTTCCATGTCTTGGCTATTGTAAATAGTGCTGTTATGAACATTGGGGTGCATGTGTCTTTTTGAATTAGAGTTTTCATATTTTCCAGATATATTCCCAGGACTGGGATTGCTGGATCATATGGTAGTTCCAGTTTTAGTTTTTTAAGGAACCTCCATACTGTTTTCCATAGTGGCTGCACCAATTTACATTCCCACCAACAGTGTGAGAGGCTGCATGCATTTTCATCCTGAAGCGAGGAAATAAAAACCAACCTCATTGAATAAATTCCAAGGGACAGTCGGCGGGGGGTGGGGGCGGGGGACATAAATGGAGTTACATTTTATGCGGCATGCTTGTTCAACTTAGTTATAAGCTCTATTTTGCCTCCCAATCCATTTTAAGGGGAAACTATAATTTCTCAGAATAATGGTTTGATAGGTAGAGTGATGAAAAATACCAGGACGTGATCTCTATATTTGAGAATTTTCACAGGTAGTTTTCTCCGGAGGAATCTTTGGAATTAAAACATTTCAAGTAGCTGTAATACCCAGAGTGGCCGCCTGGTGGCAGCCGTCCACGAAAGCTGCGTCCAGCTCGCTGCCCCTAGAAACCCTGTGCTTCTGTGTGAATAGCATTTTTTGTCTCAGAACCTCCAGAACGGTGTCTATTCTTGCTTTTGGTGGAAGCTCTGTTTTCCCCGACAATGTTTGCTTTTTAATGGCGTATTCTTTGGCTCAGCGAGGCCAACTTTTGTGATGCTTTCTGAATATCATATATTCTAGTTCTGTTTATGTTAATGCAGTTTGGAGGAAATTTAGCAGTTTGAAATCTCTATTGGTTTGGAGGATCTTCTTTTGTCTTCTTGTTTAATTCAAATGCTGATTGAGGCACTGAGAATGAAAAGCTGCTCTTACTTTTTCCTGGAAAACTTTCCTCAAATAACACAGACTTCCTAAAAATCCTTACACACATCAGAGACAGAAGACTTTCTGTTGCCCTTTAGGTTGTATTATTCATGTTTGCACATGGCATTAGCAGGGTGAGTTTTCTTTATATTTGTACCAGATGGTGGTTTTTTTTTTTTGAAGGGACATAGAAATTTCCTTCATTAAAATGTATCAAAAATGAATCTTTTCTAATTGGCTCACTTCTTTAATAACAAAAGTTCATTTACAAGGACCCAGTAGCCAAGTGTGTCTTTAGTATGCAGAAGAAATTTTGATCTTGCAAACTAGTTACCTTTCTATGACTCTGTAGAAATGAAAGTCGGCTATAGTCTAGATGGAGGTGGTGGTATGGTGAGTATAGTAAACCATGCCAGTTGGGTTTGAGCAAGCTGGTTTCTAAAGCTGGACCCAGTGTTTGTGGCTACACTTGCTGTGTGTCCTCAGGCACAGGAACAATTAGGTTTGCTGTGCATTTGAGATGAACCCATTCATTCAGGCAGTGAACGCTGCATATGTGGCAGGTACAGAGTTGAGTGACATAATGAGCACGGCCAGATGTGTTCCCTGCGTTCACAGTGCCTACAATTAGTGGATGGAACAGGCATGACTTCAAAGGAAACACTCAAAGAAGTGAATGTATAATCACAGACTCAGGTTAGTGCTCAGAAGGAAAAGAATGTGTTGTAGAAATGGAACAGACAACTAACAACAGAGCCCAATCTAGGCTGAAGGTCAGGCAAGGCCTCCCTAAGAAGTTAAACGTCAGTGAAATCTGAAAGGTAGTCGGCGTTGACCAGAGAAAGGGCAGTGGAGTGGAGAGGGGGCAGTGTGGATGAAAAAGAATGAGCACCTGCAGATGCCAGAAGTGGGAATGAGCATTATGTGTCTGAGCCATGGAAGGAAGGTTCTGGAAGTTGGAGCACAGAGTGAAAGGGAGAGAGTTGTGAAATGAGGCTGGGAGAGGAAAGTATGGGTGGACCCTGAGACACATGGCAGGGGTGGAAGAACTGTTGGTGATGGCGGTGGCCATGATGTGTGTAAACATGAAAATAGCCTGGTGGCTGTAGCAGTGGAGCATGGAAGTGAAGGGTGCCCAGGACTCCGATAGAGCAGAAGTGCAGCTGTGTGAATCCTGGCATAAGAAAGGGGAGTGTGGACCAGAGGAGAGAGGACCAGTAGGCAAGAGACTGGATTCAGGAGATAGGTGGAATGTAAATGGGTCTGAACGTTGAGGTGAACTGAATGGGGAGGGGATATTCAGGAACAGGGAAGCCACAGGTCCGTCTGACTTGAGTACCAAATGTTTGGTAATCTCTTCAATAAATGAAGGAACAGAGGATGAAGACAGATTCCAGGGTGAAACATGACTCAGATACCTATAACACAGGAATAGAGAAAGATTGGGATCTCACCAGAAGGGTGCAATGGAAAGAGACAGAAAGACAAAGGAGTGTAGGATACCAGTAAATCACAAGATTAAACTATTCCGGAAAAGGTGCCTTGCCCACAATGGATATTTTCCTTCCCTGACCTGCTTTCTCTCGTTTTCTCATCTCTTCCTTCCTTCTTTTTAATTTTTTTTCCTTCCTCCCTTTGCAGAATTTTATCTAAACTTGCTCAAGTTTAATTACAGAAAGTCTCAAATTTTTCTACATTTTGAATCTCTATGATCCTTTCCAGAATTTTCGGAAAGCGTTTGTACATATTTTGGTATAATTCAGTAATTTTTCTGAAAGATAAGCTCCCTGGCTCTCCTAGTAATTTGCCACAGCTTTAAAATATTTTTATTTTAATGCATCTTTCACTCTACATTTTTGTATTTCACTGCATCCTTTAACTTTAAATAATTTATAGCATGATTTCTTGTAAATTACTTAACCTGTTTGTTTCAGTTTCTTAATTTGAAAAATAGTTTAATAATCCAATGATATAATAATTGTGCCTTTCTAATGGGTTGTTTTGAGAATTAAATAAGTTAAAAACTTGTAAATTGCATTATAAGCATGCAAAAAACATTAGCTATGATTATTAGCTATTATTATGGGATGGGGAAGAGTAACAGACTGTGGGACCCAGAGATACAGCTAGAACTGAAGCAATGGAAGTTATAAGTATGTTTAAGGTACTGGGAGGTGAAAGCCAGTGTTTCCTAAAGATGCACTTTGCATCACACAAAGGAAATTTTTCTGTAGTGAGTGGAGAGGAGGGTATGGGTGTTAATGCTTGTATGGTGAGGTGGAAGAATAAATGAGTTTTGGGAGTTCCCTGGTGGCCTAGTGGTTAGGACTCTGGGCTTTCACAGCTGTGGCCCGGATTCAACCCCTGGTCAGGGAACTGAGATCCCATAAGACGCATGGCGCAGCCAAAAAAAACCCAAAAAACAAAAAATGTTTATACCCCTTTGTGTCTCTTTGGATGGGCCTTCCTTAGTGACATGAGGAATGTTGCTACAGCTTAATAATAGTAATAAGAACCAAGGTTGAGTGCATCCATTGTGCTTACAAGGTGGAAGTAGGCCATCACTGTCCTTTACACGCTTTATCTCATTGAACCCCATGAGAGTCCTAAGAGGTCAGATCTATTTTCTCATCTCAGCAATGAGAAAACAGAGATTATATACTATAATCAAGGTTACATTGATTAAGTGGCAAAGCTGGGTTTGAATCCAGACATTCTCGCTTCAGAGCCAAACTTATATGAACAACCTCCATTTCCCCAGTTACGTTTCCACTCCTAAGATTTTCCCAAATGTCCAAAAGTTTGCACTTTCTTTAAGAAGAAAACAATCATGCAGCCTTTTCTTTCTTTACTTTAAAAGAGGAGAGTTTAACCAGAGAAGGTACTTGCTTGAAGAACCAGAGAAGGTGTTGCTTGAAACGATCTTTAAGGGCACACGGAATCCTGAGTTTCCATAATTCTATGCATAAAGAAATGGATGAATTCAAAGAAGTCAATAACGATAGAGGTGATAAACGTAGTTGTACAGTCAAATCACTGTCTGATGGTTGGTCACAAGGAGTGGGAAAGACATCTAAATGAAAGAAGACAGAACAGATTCCACCTTCCATATGCTGCCCTTTATTTTTTCATTCAATTATAAACACATTAAGTACCTCCTATGGTCCAGGCACCGTACTGTGTTATCATATCAGAATCCCTGTCTTCAAGATGCTTCAGCTTCATGGAGGAGGGATGTAGGAAAAAGACTTTTTAAGCACATGGATAACAAAGGTTTTTATTAGGGATATATAAATACATTATGGGAACAGAGAGAATCTATGTGTAGTGAAGCCTCATTAGGATAAAAATATGAGTCAACAGTGGTGAGAAGTATGAGAAAGTATAGGTGGATAAGGGGGGCAAGCAAATTTTTAGCAATAAAAATAGAGGAACCAGCATCTGGCTGAGAAGAATAAAGAGAAAGACAATTTTAAGAGGAAAGAAAGACAGGAGAAGAGTGAGAGTCCTTACTACGTTGGATCAGAGTTTGATGTTGGTATTGGCTCTCTCTTCTGGGTCTCTTAAGACACAATGGATGTGGAATCATGGCAAAACCCTATAATGAAACCTAACACATAAAGCCAAGGCAGAATTACAGATGAGAATAGTCAAGGGATAGAGACAAAAAGAACAGAAGGCTGTATATTTCTCACTACCATAGGCAGTGTTCTGTTGACAATTTCTACTTCCATTTTGATTCTGCAGACAACAAATGCGGCCCCTTTTATTTGTCCCTTTTGTAACTGCCGTGCTCCATGGGGAAGTGTTAGTAGGAGGTCCACAAATGGGCAATTGCAGTGGAGGTGATCAGGAATGTAGCAGCCTCAGATGAGTCAACGAGAAGGAATGTATATACATCTTAGGCTCAAATAGGAGAACAGAAACGTTGCCAAAGACTAGCACTATTTTTCACTGAATTTTTCTTTATTTACTCTCTTCCTTTGGCTCTATGAGTATGCTGTGTCTATAGTAAACATCAGGACTTTGCCTTTCATTCATAAACATTTCTAAAAATGGAAACGTTGATGAGCAGTATTTGGGTTTTCTAGCCCTGGCCTCATTTCTGAGATGAATCTTCCTACTCAGTTCATCTGAGCTGTATGAAAGACACTTAGTTGATAATGAGACAACTGTCCTACTTAACTAAGCCTTAAGAACTAATTATCTGAGCCCACAGAGTGGGCTACCTTTGCCCTCATTTAAAGGACTGGCAGATGGTGGGTTGAAGCTGATTTTCTTCGGAGTTTCAAAGAGAATGTTTATTGAAAGTAAAGGGTTAGTTTAAATGTCTATCACTGCACACTTAACCATCTAGCCATCTTCACAGGTCACTCAGAGAAGTGGCAGTCCAAGGCAACAGAAGGCGCTGTGTTGGAGGGAATAGGCTTGCTCTTCGATTACCTGGTTTATAGAGACTTACTCGACCATTGGATGCTGCTAATGTTCACAGTTCTGCCCCTTCACCCTCAGAGGAAATTAATATTTTCCTGTCACCTCCCAGGGAACCCTGTCCACTTCCTCTTCTGACCACAGGCCCTTCATGTATTCATTCTTGGCTGCTGTTGCTTTGTGAGACTCAGAGAAAGATCCCGTGCAGAAAGCAAGGTCTGGTCCTCTGGGTAGGATGGTGTTTCGCCAGCCTGATTATCATTCCAGCAAAATTCTACGGGAAAAAACATAAAGCAAACACATCTGCTGACAATCTTTCTATTGTGTCTAATAGCTCTTTAATATCCTATAAATAAGTTCCTAAACAGATAAAATAAACCAACCTGCTTTTCAGGCAGGAATTTGTAGATTGTAAAATAAATAAAATCAAATGATTTTAGTAATCTTCTGGAAGAAATTGATTTTCTTTCCCTTTGGCATGTGGCTATATGTACAGTGGCCTTCATGTGGAATAGCCACTTTGTACGTCATTGGCTTCAAAGGCCAGATTTATTGTCCTTTTTTCGCATTGACATATAAAAAGGAAAATGTAATGGAAGATTTAAAGCTAGTATAATGAGGGTGACCTAGCTGGGAGAAGTGCTAAAGTTCTCCAGTGTAAAACCTTTTTAATTCAACAAGATGAATCATTTGGAGTCCTGAGTACTTCCAATTAGTGAGTGAGAGACTCTGATTAAACAATCAGGCCCAGTGCATGGCAGAGGGTGCTTTGGCTCTTTATTTTGATAAGTGGTTTTAAGTATTTATTACAATATTCCACAGTCTATGGACTAATGGGCTGTATTATGTCTTTTAACTGAGATAAAGTCTTAAGAAAATGAGGCCTCATTGTGAGCACTTGCAGTTAAATCTTGGTTGGGAAGTAAAATGAGGCCACTTTTTTTGATCACAATGATAATGTTTTCTGATTAATGAAGTGAAAAATAGATCTTTTTACTCTGCAGAAATTACAATACTCCATACATAAGACTGAGAACAGAAGGCATTAATTGCTATTAATGGCCTTGATATCTATCCTGAAGCATTGCATTTAATTGCTTTCTTCACTTGCCTTATTCAATTATTTGGATTTCCCTTTCAGGGAAGAACAACTTTCCCCAATTTTATGGCCAGGTCTTCTATAGTCAGAACTGGAATTCAAGTTCCAAGCCTGCTTCCTCTTGCTGTCTTGTTTTGTAGCATCAGAATCTTAACCACTACGTACTCCTCTTCTGTCCCTTTCTTGGCAGCTCACAACTGGCCAGCTGTTGAGGCTTCTGGGACAAGCTTCTGGTGTGTTTAGGGGTCTGCACCCGTCATGCTATCTGTTAGCTATCGCCTCAGCCAGTTGTATTGAACCTGTTGCCCTGGCACTGACTCAAGCCAGCTTGTGGATGAAAGTACTCGTGTGACTTGTGGTGGTGAACTCCTTGGCTGAGGCTAACAATCGCTAATGACCTTCTTAACGTGTTAGACCCAAGCAGGATGGACATGAAGGCAAATCTCTTGGCCTTGATGTGTTTGCCCAGACTGTACAAGAGCTTTTGCCATCAGTATGAGTCTTTCCTTGTTCAGGACAGCAGGGAAGCTAAAATATCTCTGCCTCTCAGAAGTTCGCCAGTTATTTGAGGCCGTTGTGGAATGCAAGTTCCTAAATGATATTCTGCTGTTCTCCTTAGTTATTACGATCCTTACCAGAATGCTTTGAGTTCCCATATGTTACCACTGGCTCTACAAGAAATGGAGGGCTAGTTTTCTTAATAGACTTTTGTGTAGAGTATTGTTGGGAACAGTGACACCCTCTTTAGCCACAACTGGACCTTTTATTTTTACACTTTTAACAAGTTACCTATGATTTGCCAGCAAAGTTTTTTTTTCTTAAATTAATTTTTATTGGAGTATATTTGCTTTACAATGTTGTGTTAGTTTCTGCTGTACACAAAGTGAATCAGCTATACGTGTGCATATATCCCCTCTTTTTTGGATTTCCTTCCCATTAAGTCACCACAGAGCCTTCAGTAGAGTTCCCTGTGCTCTACAGCAGGTTCCCATTAGTTATCTATTTTACACGTGGTAGTGTATATGTGTCAATCCCAATCTCCCAATTCATCCCACCTCCCCTTCCCCCCCATGGGTATCCAAACACCTGTTTTCTACATCTGTACAACTGGGTCTTTGAATACAAACTGCCTCCTTGGCTTCCAGTTCCTGCTATCCCACAAGCACTTCTTGACTTGTGTGCCTTTGGGAACAACTTCTCTCGCTTAGTTACTTTGGCCTGCCATGGTCAGCTCTCAGGTACTCCTAGCCCTTCATCTCTGAAGACCTCACTGAAGGGGATGCAGTCCTCTGTGGTCTCCAGAGATTTCCAGGGTGAACCATACCTATCCACACCTTCACTAAGATATTGTTAGTGGTGCATCCCTGACATGGATTGCTTTCCCTTGCTTCCTCTGCTGGACATTCACCTGGTCCTGTAGCTATTTTGGGTTCTAGAGAAATTTGATGTAAGGGACACTTTTTGTTCTTGGATAAGATTTCTTCCCCCATATTCCTCTAGCTCTCTTCCCTAGTAAGCTCGACCACACTGTGCACAGGTACAAACCATCTCTCTAAGATCTCGTCCCTTAAAGCCCAGACAGAGCCCAGCCTGGCCCGTTCTCTTTTCTCTCTGGGACTCTTTGACCTTTCTGAGCTAAGGACTTTGTAATCTGAAAATCTAAGCAACCTACTTTCTAATACCCCAGAGGAGATGACATAAGAAAGATTTCAGAAATGCAATTTATCCTTCTTTAAGACCCACACCCAGGACATTTTCTTCTGGTTGTTCTTTAGTTACCAAAGCTGCAAGTTAGTTAAGTCACACTGTATGTCTTGGATAGACACGCTTGCAAATAAAAATATTACCTGTCTAGACAGATCTTTTAACGTACCTTCAGCAAGGCTTGTGATTGGATCTTTTTCTCTCAGTCATGAGGATTGTTTGTGCTGATGGGCAGTTTCTCACCTGCTTCATCTTGTGACTCACTGTGCACCTTTAGAACTTGGCTAACTAGAGATGGGGGTGTCCAAAGGTGTTCTGAGAAAAATTCCAGTGTGTATGTGTATGTGTATGTGTGTGGGGGGGGAAGTTGCCCACATCAACGGGAAGCAATTCTCAGAATACCAGCTTGTGCCCTACAATTCAACTCCGATACTATCTACCAGGACTTTCCACAAATTAAGCCCCTCCCCACTTCAGATGCCCTTTGTCACCTGAGTTTCTGACCCACATGGCTATAGATTGGAGGTTCCCATGAATGTCTCCTCAGGTTCAATTAATTTGCCAGAGTGGCTCACGGAACTCAGAGAAACATTTTACTTACTAGATGATTGGTTTATTATGAAAAGCTATAATTCAGGAACAGCCAGGTGAAGCAGACCCATCGAATGAGATATAGGGAAAGGGCAGGAGACTTCCATGCCCCTCAGAGCACCACCCTCCCAGCACCTCCACATGGCCACCAATCCAGAAGCTCTGAAAACCTGTCCTTCTCAGTTCTTCTAGAGGCTTCATTGCATAGGGACAATTGACCATTGGTGATTGAACTCAATCCCTAGCCCCTCTCCCCTTTTCTGAGGTGAGGATGGTGGGGAGTGAGACTGACAGTTCTGAAATCACAGGGTTGCTTCTCCTGGCAACCTAAGCCCCTGTGCTTAGGTTACCTAGAGGCTTTCCCCAATTCTCCTCATTAACATAACAAAAGGCAGCTTGCTCACTCTCATCATTTAGGAAATTCCAAAGGTTTTAGGAGCTCTGTGCCAGAAAAAGGTTGAAGTCCAAATAGAGATTTCTTATCAGAAATCACAGTATCACAGAGTGCAATTCCTGCCACAGCAAAGCCAAAGTCTGGACCTTGGAAGCTTTAGAACAGGGCTGTAATCAGCTGAGCCCACCAGCCACAGGATAAATACACATATTCTGTGTAAATATCTATATCTATATTATCTATCTGTTTATGTTTTCAATGTGTGTGCATACACTGGAGTTTGCAAAAAACTGGAAAAGAAAAGCAAATGCATGTGATGATTAATGACCCCAGAATTTTAAGTGGTTCTTCATTATATATTTGCTATGATATAAAATTTTCCTTTCTGGAGTAGAGAATGTGAACCTCTGGGCAGGAAAGAATCTTGGATTATTATATTTTTCCTTCTAATCTACATAAATAAGAGATTCTAAAACTGTGCTTTCCTAAGTTTACCATGCAAATGGTCACCAGAGATGGAGTGGTTATAGATTCAGAATATTTATTTAATAGCAGCTGCTGCAAGACACATGCTTTCTGAGTTCAATAGACCAGAATCACCTTCGCACCCCAACCCTCCCTGTCAAGTTTTATTTCTTGAGAGTAGCCTACCATCTGCCTTAGAGGTACACAAAAGGATTTATTTCAATTATCAGAAATTTCAAATCTCTTTCCTGCTTCTTTTAGGGGCTCCTTAGAAAGTTTACAATACTCCATCTGGACTGGTGATAATAAGTAAAAATTTATGCATTATAATCTGAATATCTTTTCATTTTTTTCAATGGTAATAGTAGTGTAGATCTCTTTTTTTTTTTTAATAAAAATGTATCTAGCAGGCTCTTGCTTTTCGTTTGCTGGAGAGTTTTAACGAAGCCATTTTAAGATTCTATTTTCCAAATAAGACACAAAGAGAGAAAGCTTTAGTAGTTTTTCTTATCACTAGACTCTGTCTTCCCTCCCTCCAATAACATCTAGCTGGAACTCAGTGTCATTCAATGACCTTTCCTTATGTTAGTCATCTGTTGCCAGAAAATGTGTAAAGTTAATAGAAAACTTACTTTTTGTTTACAAAAACAATTCAGTTGCCCAACACAGGACTGTCTTGCACTGTGGTGATTAGCAGGCAGGATGGATAAAGCTTAGAACATTATTCAACGCCTAAATGAAGGTCACATTCCCTGTGCTAGTTTTAGTGTGCATGCAAATGATGGTAATTGCTTCACTCTTTTACTTTCACAAAAAAAAAAGGCTTTGTTAAATATGATAATTAGTCAGTTGTGAAGGTAAAAGTTTCCTGCAAATTATATTTAAACATTTTAAATAAGTATTATTGTGGAAAAAGAATCCACTATCATTTAGTCTAGTCGTATTTAACTAAAGACTGCATAAAAATGATTGCAAAAGCTGGGGGCAAATGGAAACCAGGTTGAAACTCTTGATATTAATAATAATAATGAAGGACCCACTTACTGAGCTCCTTTATATACCCAAAGAAGAGCTTCAAGGTTTCAACAGCAAAGTAAAAAGAGTTTAAGAAAGAAATGAGATTTATGGCAATGTATTAATTTCTGTGAAAGAATGTTTTAATAGCAGTGAACTGTGAGAGAAGTGGTTGGAATTTTAACAATAGCGTGGTTGCTTTATTTAATCACAATAACGAATCTTTCCTTTTGTCAACGTATGGCTAATCATCCTCAAGTTATCTTAATGATATCAGGCGAGTGTGCAGTTTTTCCATGCTTGAAAAGTAAAAACAGTAGAACAATCAAACTGATTTAATCCTAAATGCCTGCAGTGACAGAGGGACCACTTTCATGACAGAAAACTGGGTGATTTTTACATCTTGCAAAAGACTGAAATAATACTTTGTATTATTATATATATGAGTTACACCTAAAAATTTCACTGACTTGTACTGAAGGTAATCCTGTGCAGAAAGTTCTTATTAACTCTGTATTAAACAGAGTAGAAACTTCTGGAAGAGAGCTATTTATGCTCTATTTATGCAATGGCAAAAGTGAAGTAAATTCCTGCACAATCTTTAACACCTTTCCAGACAAATAAACACATGGACACCTAAAAACCACCAACCAAACACCAGCAAACCAAAACCAAGTCCCAAATATCTCACAGATAACAGAGAATTTTTTTTTTAAGGATCCAAGTAGGTGAATCAACAAGAGGTATGTTTTAAATTCTCCTTATGAGCTTAGCATCAGACTGTTAGCAACTTATGAACAGAGATGCTTTTTTTCTCTTCTCATATTTACAGAGCCTAGTAGAGTATCTTTCTTAAGACAGGCATGCTAAAGGAATACATGAATGACTGCATGACTGCATGAGTGAAGACATTCTGGGAGGATTCTAGGCATGGAGACACATCTCAAAATGAGCCTTAGTCTATTTATGTGGGTGGGATATGAGTCAAAGCAACATAAATTGTCTCTTTAAAATGAAGCTAATAATAGCATCTCCTTCACAGTGTCTTGTGAATAATGTATATAAAGATCTTAAAACCATACTTGGCACATGGTAGAAGCTATATAAGTGTTGGTTATTATTATTTTATTACAGTGAAGGGAAAAACTTACCTAAGGGTTCAGCCTGAAGGGGCTTAGAAAGGGAGGACGTACAGTTCTCACTGAGCAGGAGATGGTACCCCCTTTATTGATTTTCCTGGGTCCTGGACATTTTTGCCTTGGAGAATCCCTTCCTGCATTAAAAAAATATATATGTTTTATGATTATGTTAGTATAAAGAGGAACACAATCAAGGCTGGGTTAATTATTATTATAAAGTTATTATTATTATTATATTCATATTGTCTTCTGATTTAAAAGAAATAAAATTAAAACATTTTTGTGGGCCCGTAAAAGTTTCATGGGCCCTGGGCACTGTGTACCTATCAGATAAAAGGGTCCTGAGGATTAGAGTCAGGCTGGCAGTGGGGTTGTTAGAGAGAGCTGTAGAACCCAGGTTCTGGCTTAAATCCTAGGCTCTGCCATTTACCATCTGAGTGATTTTGCATAATTTATTTAATGTCTCTAAACTTTATCTTACTCATTTATAAAACGGGGTATAAAATCCTATAAAATACTCATAGGATTGCTTGTAAGGAAAATGAGATTATTCATATAAAGCACTTAACATGGTTGCTGGTTCACAGTGAACATTCAATAAATGTGAGCTATCTTATTTTTAGCTTATGCCTTAGTGTATTTTAAGCATGTTTCCTCTCAACTTCACTCCCATTCCCCGCCCGCCCTTGCCTCCCCCCAAACACACACTGTGGGACTCGAGAGACATTGTTCCAGCTAATGATTAAGAACTCTCCAGACAATAGGGGCTTCTTAGACAATGGGTGAATTTCCAGGATGTCCGGCCCCCTTCCGAGAAGGAGGGAGATAACAAAATGTAAAAAAGGTGTCTGTCAAAGACCAATCAGGCAGCTGGGGACAAGTTCCCTCTCTGGTCCGAGCCTAAGCCGGGACCAATCAGCAGGAGAACACAACCAAATCTATAATTTACATACGGGGAAGTGGGAACCTATAAAACTGACATATTCACGCCCAAAAGGGTTCCTTCTTCGACCTCCTGCGTGAGGACCAAGGAACCCCGGTGCACCGGCCTTCAATAAACCTCTTGCGTTTTGCATCGACTTCCGACTCTTGTTGTTTCCTGGGCGAGTTGAAACTCCTAGGAGACCGCGCAGGTCTAACATTTGGGGGCTCGTCCGGGATTCCACTCGCCCCGGACCACAAGAACATCGGGAGTTGGAGGTACCAGGTAAGCTCGAGCTTGATTGTCTGTTTGTCCCTTGTTCTTTGTGGGCCATTATCGGAGGAAAGCCGTAAGAATCGGCTTATTATGGAATCTGTATCGGACCTCTGGCTAGGCAGACGTGCTAATAGCCGGCGTCCATGAGCCCTAGGGGACGCCCTGGTGGCTCATCTGGAAGGAGAGGCAAACTCTGTCTCCCCTTCACTCGGTTTCGGCAGTTCCCTTGGTGATAACTGCCATCTGAAGAAGTTTCGGTTTTGAAGCGAGCTCGCGGTGGCCCATGCGTATATGTGTTTCGTGGAGTTTTAACTGTTTCTGTATTGTGGTCTATTCTTCTTCTCTGACGGACGACAATGGGACAAACTATGACGACTCCTCTTTCCCTTACCCTAAGCCATTGGACCGAAGTTCGGGCCAGAGCCCATAATTTTTCGGTAGAGGTAAAGAAAGGAAAGTGGCAGACTTTGTGTGCCTCTGAATGGCCAACATTTCAGATAGGATGGCCCCCCGAAGGATCCTTTTTATTAGACAAGATTAAGCTGCTGAAGTCTAAGATATTTAATATAGATCCCCACGGACATCCAGACCAAGTACCATATGTCTTGGTCTGGGAAGATTTAATTCTCTCCCCACCTCCGTGGGTCCGGCCCTTTGTTTCCTCAACAGGTACGTCCGCGCATACATCAGGAGCGTCGGAGATATTAGCCTTAAAGAAAAACCCCAACACGGAAAAGCTACCTGACGCCCCGGATCCACCGAAGGCGATTTATCCTGACCCGCAGTCCGATTTGCTTCTTTTGGATTCCCCACCCCCTTATCCTCCGGCCCCAAATCCCCTACCACCTAGAGGACCCCCAGCTCCACTGCCCTCGGCACCAAGGGAACCATCCATGATGGAAGAAGAAAGGGGTCCCTCAGCGGGCACTAGGAGCCGGAGGGCTATCTCCCCGGACTCCACTGCCCTACCTCTTAGAGAGTATGGCCCCCCCGACGGCCAAGGGAATAGATCTCTCCAATATTGGCCCTTTTCCTCTGCAGATCTTTATAATTGGAAAATGCATAACCCAACTTTTTCCGAAAATCCACAGGCCCTTACCGCTTTAATAGAATCTCTTGTTTTCTCCCACCAGCCCACATGGGATGATTGTCAGCAGCTGCTCCAGACTCTCCTAACGACTGAGGAGAGGCAACGGGTTCTTTTAGAAGCCAGAAAAAATGTATTAGGCGCCAATGGGCAACCTACCCAGCTGCCTAACGAGATTGATGCTGGTTTCCCACTCGTCAGGCCAAACTGGGATTTCAATGCCCCGGAAGGTAGGGAGCGCCTGAAAGTGTATCGCCAGGCTCTGGTGGCGGGTCTCCATGGAGCGGCCAGACGGCCCACTAATTTGGCTAAGGTAAGGGAAGTCACTCAGGGGCCCCAGGAATCTCCAACTGTGTTCCTGGAGCGTTTAATGGAAGCCTTTAGACGCTTTACCCCTTATGATCCAACTTCGGAGGAACATAGGGCTACTATAGCAATGGCTTTCATAGATCAAGCGGCCCCTGATATTAAGAAGAAATTACAGAGGCTAGATGGCTTGCAGGGATTTTCGCTTCAGGAGTTAGTAAAAGAGGCAGATAAAGTATATAACAAAAGAGAAACAGAGGAAGAGAAGGAAGAAAGAAAGCAGAAAGAGCAGGAAGCCCGTGAAATAAGACGGGATAAGAGACAGGAGAGGAATTTAAGTAAGATACTGGCCACTGTGGTTGGAGGAAGAAATATAGGGGATAGAAATAGGCAGAAAGGGCGAACGGCAGACAGAAGGCGGCCATTAGACAAGGACCAATGTGCCTACTGTAAAGAAAAAGGACATTGGGCGAGAGAATGCCCTAAGAAAAAGAGTGGAGGAAGGCCAACCAGAAACAAAATCTTAACATTGGAAGAAGAAGACTAGGAAAGTCAGGGCTCGAACCCTCTCCCCGAGCCCCGGGTAACTCAAAGTGGAGGGGGAACCTGTTCAATTTTTGGTAGATACCGGAGCCCAGCACTCCGTCCTTCTCCACTCAAAAGGTCCTATCTCAGCTAAAAGGTGATGGGTACAAGGAGCCACTGGGAATAAACAATATTCATGGACCACACGAAGGACAGTAGATCTTGGGATTGGACGAGTAACCCATTCATTTTTGATTATTCCGGAATGCCCCTATCCTTTGCTGGGAAGAGATTTACTCTCCAAAGTAGGGGCTCAAATCCACTTTCAGCCAGAAGGTCCCACCATAACTGATAATAAAGGAAGGTTACTTCAAATATTGACTATGAAATTAGAAGATGAATATAAATTATACGAGCAGCCTTCATCCTCACGAGTTAATGTTACAGATTGGGTAATTCGGTTCCCTCAAGCCTGGGCAGAAACTGCCGGAATGGGGATGGCCAAAAATCGGCCCCCGGTGCTAGTGGAACTCAAGGCAACTGCCACCCCAATAACGGTCCGTCAATACCCCATGAGTAGAGAAGCCAAAGACGGTATCCGTCCCCATATACAGAGGCTACTAGACTTGGGCATCTTAATAAGATGTCAATCAGCATGGAACACCCCTCTCCTGCCGGTAAAGAAACCAGGAACAAATGATTATCGGCCGGTGCAGGATCTACGAGAGGTAAACAAATGGGTGGCAGACCTCCACCCCACAGTTCCAAACCCTTACAACCTCCTGAGCACTCTTCCACCTCAACATACGTGGTATACTGTTTTGGACCTTAAAGATGCTTTTTTCTGTTTAAGACTCTCTCCCCTGAGCCAACCCTACTTTGCCTTCGAATGGAAAGATCCAACATCGGGAATGTCTGGTCAGCTGACATGGACACGGCTACCTCAGGGATTTAAGAACTCCCCGACCATCTTTGATGAAGCCCTCCATCAGGATTTGGCATTATATAGAGAATCAAATCCCCAGGTAACATTACTCCAATACGTTGATGATATTTTATTAGCTGCTGAGACCCAAGAAGATTGTATCAAGGGTACTGAAAAACTGTTAACGGAACTTGGAACCCTGGGATATAGAGCCTCAGCCAAGAAAGCACAAATATGCCAACAACAGGTCAGTTACCTGGGGTATCTATTAAAAGGGGGGCAAAGATGGCTCACGGAGAGCAGAAAGGATACGGTGGCCCAAATTCCGGCTCCCAAAAACGCCAGGCAGGTTAGAGAATTTTTGGGGACGGCCGGATTCTGTAGACTATGGATTCCAGGGTTTGCTGAGCTGGCATCCCCATTGTACCCCCTAACCAAAAACAGCACTCCTTTCGTTTGGGGCGATAAGGAACAACGGGCTTTTGACCAAATCAAACGAGCTTTACTTTCAGCTCCAGCCCTAGGACTGCCAGATGTAACCAAACCTTTTCATTTATATGTGGCCGAAAATAAGGGCATTGCAAAAGGAGTATTGACTCAGAAATTGGGTCCCTGGAATCGCCCAGTTGCTTATTTGTCAAAAAAATTGGTCCCTGTGGCATCAGGATGGCCCACCTGTTTAAAGATAATCGCTGCAGTAGCCGTTCTAGTCAAAGATGCTGACAAACTAACTTTAGGACAAAATCTAACGATAACAGCTCCTCATGCCCTGGAAAATGTAGTCCGTCAACCACCGGATAGGTGGCTAACTAATGCCAGGATGACCCATTACCAAACCCTGTTGCTAAACTCAGATCTCATCAAGTTTGCTCCAGCCACAGGACTCAATCCAGCCACCTTGCTACCTGATCCTGACTTGGAAGGCTCCACCATCATACATGATTGTCAGGAAGTACTGGCCGCAGCACACGGCAGTAGGCCAGATCTGATGGACCTGCCCCTCCCTGATGCTGATTTCACCTGGTTCACGGATGGGAGCAGTTTCCTGGAGGAAGGTAAGCGTCGAACTGGGGCAGCCATGGTAGACGGAAAACAAGTCATATGGGCAGCGGCGCTACCACAAGGGACCTCAGCCCAACGAGCTGAATTAATTGCCCTGACGAGGGCATTAGAGATGGCAGAGAATAAAAAAGTAAACATCTACACAGACAGTAGATATGCGTTTGCTACCGCTCATATCCATGGTGCCATTTACCAACAGAGAGGGCTACTAACTTCAGGTGGCAAAGAAATTAAAAACAAAGACGAAATCGTGGCTTTGTTGACTGCACTCATGCTTCCTACTAAAGTCAGTATCATCCACTGCCCTGGACATCAAAAAGGAAATACCCCAATAATTAGGGGAAATAATATGGCTGACCAAGTGGCCTGAAAAATAGCATCGGGAGAAGTCATTTTAGGACTGTCAGATAAAGTTCCTGAAAAACCAGGCCGCGATGAAGAAATCATCCCGGCCACAACAAAAGAAACTTTGTCCCCTCAGCAAGCAGAATCCATGTTACAACAGATGCACAGATGGACACATTTGGGGACTAAAAAGATGGTAGCCTTGTTACAAAAAGCCGGGTACGAAACCCCTGGAATGACAAAATTAGCTGAACAAATTGTGCAGGAATGCGTCCCATGTCAACAGGTAAATGCTCACAAAGGGAAACTTGAAACTGGAAAGAGACTCAGGGGGGACCGCCCAGGAACTTACTGGGAAGTGGACTTTACCGAAGTGCGTCCTGGAAGGTACGGTAATAAATACCTTTTAGTTTTTGTAGACACTTTTTCAGGATGGATAGAGGCTTTCCCAACAAAGAAAGAAACAGCTGCTGTAGTAGCCAAGAAGATTTTAGAAGAAATTTTTCCTCGATTTGGAGCACCAAAGGTAATAGGGTCTGATAATGGTCCAGCCTTCGTCGCCCAGGTAAGTCAGGATGTGGCCAGATATTTGGGGACTGATTGGAAATTACATTGTGCATATAGACCCCAGAGTTCAGGTCAGGTAGAAAGAATGAATAGAACTCTAAAAGAGACCCTAACCAAATTGTCCTTGGAGACTGGCGGTACAGATTGGACGGTGCTCCTTCCTTTAGCACTGTTCCGGGTTAGGAATACACCTTCCCGGTACCATCTTACTCCTTTTGAGGTGCTATACGGGGCCCCACCTCCCCTTCTCACCTTAAGAGAAGAAATAAAACCAGACTGTCAAAATAACACTGACTTGTATGCTAGGCTATTGGGACTCCAACTGGTCCAAAAGGAGATATGGTCCCAACTCTCCGAGGCCTACCAACCGGGAACACCGGGAGAAACTCATCCTTTCCAAGTCGGGGACTCCGTATACGTCCGTCGGCATTGAACCCAGACGTTGGAACCTCGATGGAAAGGATCATACACCGTCCTCCTAACCACCCCAACGGCCATAAAAGTGGACGGCATCGCTGCCTGGATCCATGCTTCACACGTGAAAGCTGCACCAGCGGCGGCATCATCAGGATGGCAGGCCCAAAGAACCGACAACCCGCTCAAACTCAAGCTTCTACGAACCTAGGACTTATAATTTTGGTTTTACTGCCTTTATTGACTGTAAGTGATTTTAGCCCTCACCTCCCCCAACGTTTAACTTGGCAGGTAATTTCTCAGACTGGAGATGTAACCTGGTCCATTAGTCATACTGCACCCCCCTGGACCTGGTGGCCAGATCTTTTTCCTGATGTTTGTAAATTGGCTATAGGAGCACCTTATTGGGATACAGAAGATTCTCATGCCCCTTCCAAAGTTTCGGAAACTGGTTTGGGCCGGGTTGCAAAAATGCAGGCAAAAGAATGATGCTTGGTATCCTCACTTTCTACGTATGCCCCGGGTTCCACCGCCCTTGATCTCTGAATTATAAATGTGGTGGAACTGAAAACTTTTATTGCAAAAGCTGGGGATGTGAAACTACCGGGGATACTAATTGGAAACCCACCTCAACTTGGGATTTTATTACTGTAACGGCTAATTATTCTCATAATGAGGATACCGGACACCGGAGTAAATGTTCAGGATGGTGTCATCCCCTTAAAATTTCCTTTAGTAATCCCGGAAAAAGAGATGAAAAATGGATAAATGGTCATTCTTGGGGCGTTAGATTTTACATGAGGGGATATGATTTAGGAATATTAATGACCCTTAAGCTAAAGATTGAGACTCCTGCTCCTATATCAATAGGCCCAAATCCCGTACTTGGCCCCCCTTTGCTTCCCCCGGCCCCTTCAACTACGTCAACAAAGAATGAGACTAATGAAACCTCTGGATCCAAAGAACCCACAGTTAAGCCTGGGACTCCTCAGGATAGGATGCTTTCTTTGGTGCAGGCAGCCTTTACGGTCCTTAATGCTACAAACCCGGAGGCTACAAAATCATGTTGGCTCTGTTATGCTGCCCCTCCCCCTTATTATGATGCTATAGGATATAGTTCTAATTATACTAATGTCAGCTCCCCGGACCATTGTCGATGGAAACAGAAAGGGAACAGTAAATTAACTCTGTCTTCGGTTTCTGGAAATGGTACTTGTATAGGAACACCTCCCCAGTCCCATCGACACCTTTGTCATGATTTCAGCCTCCCTTCAGGCTCGGGATATCTTGTACCTCCCCAAGATGGATGATGGGCATGTAACACGGGGCTCACCCCTTGTGTCTCTCTAGAGGTTCTCAACAATTCAGCTGATTTTTGTGTGCTAGTGCAATTAGTTCCTAGACTTATCTATCATTCAGATTCGTCCTTCTTAGATGAATACGAGGGAAAAACAAGAAGGAAGAGAGAACCTGTAACCCTCACATTGGCTGTCCTTCTAGGACTAGGAATATCTGCCGGGATAGGAACAGGAACCACAGCCCTCATACAACAACCCCAGTATTATGCAAGTTTAAGACAGGCTGTAGACATCGACCTTCGAGCATTAGAAAGTTCCATAACTCAACTAAAGGAATCACTCACCTCACTTTCAGAAATGGTGTTGCAGAATAGAAGAGGCCTAGATTTGCTGTTTCTTAAAGAAGGGGGATTATGCGCCGCTCTAAAAGAAGAATGTTGCTTTTATATTGATCATTCAGGAACCATTACCAAAACCATGGATAAACTAAGGGAACGCTTAGATAAAAGGCAAAGGGAGAGAGAAAACGAAAAAGGATGGTTTCAATCATGGTTTGATAAGTCCCCCTGGTTTACTACCTTAATCTCTACTCTGTTGGGACCTCTTATTGTTTTATTGTTGATTTTAACTTTTGGACCATGTGTTCTAAATCGCTTGATAGCATTTATTAGAGAATGTATCAGTACTATACAAGTTCTAATGTTAAGACAACAGTACCAAAGTTTACGAACAGAAGGTTGAGATTCCATGATTGGAATCAATAGTCACAAGAAAAAGGGGGGAATGTGGGACTCGAGAGACATTGTTCCAGCTAATGATTAAGAACTCTCCAGACAATAGGGGCTTCTTAGACAATGGGTGAATTTCCAGGATGTCCGGCCCCCTTCCGAGAAGGAGGGAGATAACAAAATGTAAAAAAGGTGTCTGTCAAAGACCAATCAGGCAGCTGGGGACAAGTTCCCTCTCTGGTCCGAGCCTAAGCCGGGACCAATCAGCAGGAGAACACAACCAAATCTATAATTTACATACGGGGAAGTGGGAACCTATAAAACTGACATATTCGCGCCCAAAAGGGTTCCTTCTTCGACCTCCTGCGTGAGGACCAAGGAACCCCGGTGCACCGGCCTTCAATAAACCTCTTGCGTTTTGCATCGACTTCCGACTCTTGTTGTTTCCTGGGCGAGTTGAAACTCCTAGGAGACCGCGCAGGTCTAACAACACCTTTTGGAGTAACTTCCAGCTTTCTGTGCCTTTGGGGTCATGGCCAAGATTTTTCATACCTCGGCAATGGTTTTCATAATTATTCTGGAGTTTTGAAAGATTCAAAGAGGTTGATGGTTTGATTCCAGAGCTCATGGTGTTTATACATCTTTCTGAAGCCTCACCCTATCCTTTAATCTTTGTATATCTTTATATCATCGATGACGCTCTGCCTGGTGCTTTGTACAGAGGGTGCTCATTAAATGCTTGCTGAAATGAAGTAACCCAGAGTGAGAGAACATTTGAAACAAGGTACTCAGGACACAGTGCTGCCTCACAAGCTCTAGGGCAATGTGGAGAAGAACACTGGAGTACGTTAGGAAAACACTCTGCAGAAATACTAGCATTCTGAGATTTTGAATTTAAACCCATGATTGCATGATTGCGAGAGACGGAAGGAGGAGAATATTCCTATGATATCTTATCTTTGGGCAGAGCCTTCTCTGTTAACTGCTGCAAAATGTACAAGTTGTCTGGAGGTTTAGTTCCTTTTTCCTTCTTCTTGGAAAAACTGTCCTCTTTCTGGAAAGGTTGTTCATTTACACCCACTATTTCTGTGAAAACACACATGGAAAGGCAAAAAGGATCAGTGAAACTGACCAGGCAAATCAACCTTGGTGGCAAATTGTCCTCACATTGAACTGTAAGTCATCTCCTTGGAAAGAAGACAAATCTCTACCTGGGTTCATATAAAAAAACAAAACCCAGGGATAATTTAAAAAAAAAAAAACCTTAATTCAAACAGTTTTACTCTTTTCTTTTGCTGACGTTTTAGCCAGAACTAGTTCCTTGGAGGAAAATTATCTCATTGGAATCATATAGTGACACACTTTATTTTATTGAATGAAATTGCCAAAATTAGTAAGTGAAGAAACAAAGGATATCGATGATCAAATTCGGGATCAACTTCCGAGGAATGCAGGGTTATATGCAATAGTCTATTTTTTAAAAATAAGGAGTTATATTTGCTTTAAATGCCTTACAATGAACCTTGTACATTTGGCCAGTGGTTGAAAAATAAAGAGATCAGAATATTATGGTTTAATGCAAATGAGATTCCCTAACCACCACCAGTGAGTGAGTACTTTCTGTCATGCCATATTAGGTTCTATCTTATCAGAGGTATAGGAATTTAGATATTTTAAAGATGATTTTAAAAGACTGTTGTTAATGAGACCATGTTGTTATAGCAACCATGAGACCACATTGGCTTTGATTTTCTCTTCCCTTCTCATGGCTTCTCTTCATCCTTTGCTACCACTCATCTCTACATAATCTTTGGATACTGGATTGCCTGAGGCTTTTTTCTAAGGTATCTTCTCCTCTCACTCCATATGTTTTCCTCTGAGGTCTCACTTACTCTCATACTTATGGCTCCTGAAACTTCACCTCTAGTCCAGATCTCTGGAGTCCCAACTGGAATATCCAATTGTTCACTTAACATCTCCATTTAGAAAGTTTCCATGCAAAAAAAATTTAACCCAGTTTAAACTTGATTAATTATCTTCCTTCTTCCTTTCCCCCTTCAAAACTGCTCTTTTCCCAGTCATTCCTGTCTCAGGGAATGGCGGACACCATCTTTCTATTTGTCAGACAATTGGAAGTCAACCTTGACTATTCGCTCTCCCTGAATCCAAACATCACTGCTGGGTTGTAGGCTCTGCCTTCTAGACATCTCCACTGTTCATCCACTTGGCTTTTTTCCACACTGCCACAATCCTATTCCATGCTGCCACTGATTTTTTCCTAGATCACTGCAATGGCCTCATAACTGGACTCTTGGTTACCCTTTTCACTCAACTTCTCTGTAAAGGAAACCATGCTGAAATCCTGATTTTTTTTCAAAGCCTGGTTCTGATCACATCATTTCATGACTGAAGAACTTTAATGGCTTCTTATTACTCTTAGGAAAAAGAACAAGTTCTTGCCAGAGCTTATGAGAACCTTCTAGCTTACTAGACTCACTTCCCGTGGAGCCTGGAGTGGATACCATCTGTGACACAGCAGTGTGGAATGCCCAGTAGTCCTGCCTCAGCCAAATGGTCTACCTTCACCAAATTCTCTTTTCTTCTTTGTTCACTTGCTGCAGTCATTAACTCTCTTTCTGTATCCTGAAGATGCTTTGTTGTTTTGCTCAAACATAGATGTTCTCATTGAAGCTACTGGTCACCTTTCATATCTTAATTAACTCTTAACTTTAATATCTTGACTTGCCTGGTGGACTTCTTTGAACTCCCTTTGTTTACTCCCTATAGTAAGCTGTATTTCCCCACTTGTCAGACTTGTAATCAGAATTGTAATTATTTGTTTAATATCATCTCTATGTGGGGAGAGACCATTTCTATCCCCCAAACTTAGAATCTGGTCAGGCATGCTCTGTAACTGTGTGAAATGAATGAAGGAATGAATGAATGCATAACAGAAAGAAGAAATATAAAGTGGGTTTTGGGAAAGGCAATTGAACATTCTGATTAGATATAAGGTCATCGATATATCTATATATTTCTTCAATTTAATGAATGCCAAAATAAAAATTTCCATTTTGGGCAAGGAAATTATGGCAAGTCAGTTATATCTACTGGAATGAGTGTTTGTCTAGTTATCACAAGACCTGGGTTGTGTTACCACTAACTAGCTCTGATCTTGGTTAAGTCACAGAACATTTTCACCCCTTGGTATCCAACATTTAAAATGGAAATAAAATGTTTACCATCTTCCTCTCTGAAGTAAAATTACAATTATGACAGTACTTAAAAACTGGAAAGGCACTATATTAATAAAATTATCTTGGGGCAAACCTATCTCAACTCACAGTGTCTCTTTTCATCCCTGTTGTAAAGCAAGTGGGAGCTGTCGGTCTTGCTCATAGTCAGTGCTTTTCAGAGTGTGGCTTGTGGCCACCTCTTCATTTGGGTGTATGGGAGATAATTAGAAACCCATATTACTGGAACTCCTGTGAAGATTTTCTGAATTAGAGTCTTTGGTAGTGGATCCCAGGGAAATCTGTCTCTCCATTCCTTCTTCCCTTCCTCCCTTCCTTCCTTCCTTCTTTCTTCCCTCCCATTTTCCCTCCCTCCCTCCCTCCCTCTTTCTCTCTCTCCCATTTATCATCTGTTTGTCTATCTATTATCTATCATCTATCTATCTATCTATCTTTTATCTATTTCCTTTCTTCTTTGTTTGTTTGTTTCTTTCTCTTATCTACCTATCCATCTATCATCTGTCTCTATCTATCTATCCCTATCTATCTATGTATCTATCTTTTTCTTACCTACCTAATTACTTATCCATTATCTACTATCTCTATAAAAAACTCCCACATATGTAGGCATATATTAAAATCTGAGGACCACTGTTTGCCTTCCTTGATGTGGTTCCCCTCAGTTAGGAAGTTCTATGTTTGTCTCCAACCTATAGGCTTCACATCTTTCAAGACTCATCCTAAGTCACTCACTTTACCTTGAAGCTTTCTCAGATTACTCCAGGAGTTCTCACTGAACTTCTTTTTGATGATATTTTAAGACATTTAAAATTCAACAAATTTATACTGGTATGTTTTGCAAAGTAATTGTTCCTGTGCTAGTCTTATTCCTTCAAATAGATTTTAAGTTCCCTTAAGTGCAGAAATCTGGCTTATTCCATATGCTCTCCAGTATCTGGCAAATGTTGAGCTCAGAGTAGGTGCACAAAATTTGGAGTGAGAAGCCTGGGACAGAGACCTTTGAGTGGATGGAGAATCTGTGAATTCCTCTTGTCCTTTCTTCTCTCTGCTACTGTCCTGTTTACACTGGCATTTCATTAGACAGCCACACTATACTTAAAACTTCCTGCTTAGCTCTTCACAAATCTACCAAAAACAGTAGATAGAACACAAATTTAGCTCCTGATGGAGGGTCTACAAATGCAGATTTATAGTATGTAGGAAGATTTCCAGGAGCTTTAGTAGAAGGTGCCACGTGTTGGGTATTAGTTTTAGAGGCTAATTACAAAAGTCATTTTCTGGTTGTGATTTTGTAATCTTACTTTCAGGAGAATTGGTCATTTCTGACATGCTGGTCCATGTGCAACAACCATGTCAGGTGTATTTCTTCATCAGTCATGATTTATTTTTTCTTTGCGTTGATTTTTTTTGCGGTACGTGGGCCTCTCACTGTTGTGGCCTCTCCCATTGCAGAGCACAGGCTCTGGACGCGCAGGCTCAGCGGCCATGGCTCATGGGCCCAGCTGCTCCGATGCATGTGGGATCTTCCCAGACTGGGGCACGAACCCATGTCCCCTGCAACGACAGGCGGACTCTCAACCACTGCACCACCAGGGAAGCCCCTCGTTGATTTTTTTTTAAAAAGCATATTGAAAGAAAAGGTAAAATAGGATTTATACTGCCTTGAGACACAAGTAGTAGCATTCTTGCAAAAAACTATTCAGAAGGGATTATAAGAAGAGGACAAAAAGTCTTTTCTTGTTTTAAAGGTACTAAAATTTACCAAAGTGTTCTGTTTAGGGCTGCTCTAGTAAAACAGATGAATAGCCACGGACTCCTGTAAAGTGTGTGTGTGTGTGTGTGTGTTTTGAAAGGGCTTAGAGGAAGCTGGAATGAGAAAAACTGGGAATCAGCAGAATCCAACAGTCATAGCCATTTGTTAATTTGCTGTTGAGAAACCTCCTACAAACAGTGAGATGGTTATTAAAATTTTAATGAGAAATCTTCTGTGTACCTGAGAGCCTGGTCACAGAATTGGCAACCTAAGTATGTAGTTCCCATGTAAATGACTTTGAATTAAAAAAAAATAATAATTGTGTTATCTTCAATTTGTGAATCTTGGTCATATTTTCATTTTTCTGATCTCATTTTTAAAATAATTTTTATTGGGGTATGGTGGATTTACAATGTTGCATTAGTTTCAGGTGTACAGCAAAGTGAATCACTTATACATATATATATATCCACTCTTTTTTAGATTCTCTTCCCATATAGGCCATTACAGAACATTGAATAGAGTTACCTGTGCTATACAGTAGGTTATCTATTATTAGTTATCTATCATATATATTGGGTTGGCCAAAAAGTTCGTTTGGGATTTTCCATAACATCTTACAGAAAAACCTGAATGAACTTTTGGGCCAACCCAATAGTAGTGTGTATATGTCAATCCCAGTCTCCCAATTTATCCCTCCCCCTGCCTTACCCCCTGGTAACCATAAGTTTATTTTCTACATCTGTGACTCTATTTCTCTTTTGTAGATAAGTTCATTTGTAGCCTTTTATTAGATTCCATATATAAGCGATATCATATGATATTTGTCTTTCTCTGTTTGACTTCACGCAGTATAACAATCTCTAGGTCCATCCATGTTGCTGCAAATGGCATTATTTCATCCTTTTTTATGGCTGAGTAATATTCCATTGTATATATGTACCACATCTTTTGATTTTAATCCTCATAACACTTCCATGGAGCAAGTAAGCAAGAATGACTGTCCTCAGGTAGAACCATCATGCATGCTGTCATTCAAAATTTCTCCCAGGTGATTCACTTCCTAACATACTGCCAATACCATCTCTCCTTTTGTGTGCCTGCCTAGAAATAGCAAGAACAGGTATAAAAGCACAAGTCTTTTAACAATTCTGTATTATAAGTTTAATTAATATAAAAGAGTGTATATTATGTGCATTAAGTACAATTAGGGGTCTCTCTTGTCTCTCTGGGGGACAAATAATATGATCCAGTGTTACCTGATATTCATCTATGAATCTTAAAGGTCCCTCTTGAGATCTGGCCCAAGGTGACCTTCTGTCCCAGTCTACATAAAAAGATGCTGAAACTGCTTTTGCTGAAGAAGAAGAGTAATCTCATATAGGGCACACAATTACACAAATATAAATGTGGACTATATTATGACCATTGAGAATTCCCAGGGAACCTTTGTTTACAAACTCAGGAAACCTCAGGGTGTGTCTGCCTTATGGAGCGATCTTTCTGTTATTGTCAAGTAACCTGGATGTGCTACCTTGGCTTCTCTCCTGAATGTGCTCAGAGCATTTATTCATGGATGTGTCTTTCTTGCCCTCGGCCATTGTATCCTCTGCTTTCTGGATGCAGGAAGAAAGCTGTCTCTGGGAACCTGCTATGTCTCTGGGACTGCCAACTGGATTCTAGGTGCTTGTGCTGTGATCTGTTACACATAGGGCCAGGATCAGTGGCTACTCAGTCAACTCCTGCCTACGGCTGATGACCAAGCAATCCCTTGCTGGCCCCGCTAGAGGACCAGGAGTGCTTCAGGTGTTTCCTTGGACTCCAAATCCTTCTTTTCCTTTTTGCAGGCTTCACAGAGGCTCCTTTCTAGTCCCTATGTGTCCCTTAAAGGCCCTTCTGTCTGCTACTCAGTCCTCTACTCTGTCTCATCTCATTGTGTTCTTGGGTTATAAACTCTCTGACTCTCATCTTACAATTGAAGAAAAGCAAGACCGGGAGAGGGTAGCCTGTTAAGTCATGGAGCTGGCATTCTACTCAGGTCTTTCTGATGCCAAAATATATGCTTTTAACTACAGCCCCAGAAGATTATGTCTCTTGATGACTAAGGGGGAACCTGGAAGAGGGAGAGACTTTTGTTTTTGGTGGTGTTTTTTTAGGCTGGAAGGAATTCAAATATGTTTTTGTTCCAGAGTAGAGCCTGAGAACTGAGGCTTGGTGTCAGAATGCTGAGAGCGTTTGGAATTCTAAAACTCTGGAAAGACCTAATAATCCTTACTTTGAGAATTCAGACATAAACTAGAACAATGCGCCCTACTCTTTTCACCCTACAGATGGTTGTTTTGTATGTTGCTAGTCAGGGTAGAGTGGATTGAGTTGCAAAATGAGTGGTAGAGTGAAAGAAAATCTATTAATTTTAAGTATAATCATAGGCAGTTTAACAAGTATCTATAATATTAGCAAGCAGAATTGTAAGAAATACAGTCTTTAACTGTAAACAAAGTGGTCTGTCAAGAGAAACCAGTTGAAACCTGGGACTGTGCTCAGACAGTGCTCAGCTATTTGTGATTACAAGTGACAACTTTCCTCCCTATTTTTTATTTGCCTGAGCTTTTTTAAAATTTTTGGCTGAAGTAAGGGGAAGAATAGGTTGAGGATTCAGGAACAAGAACTGTATTCATTTCCTAGGGCTGCCACAAATTACCACAAACTTGGCAGCTTAAAACAACAGAAGCTTATTCTCTCACAGTTCTAAAGGCCAGAAGTCCTAACTCAAGGTGTCTGCAAGGCTGCACTCCCTTCAAAGTCTCTAGGGGTGGATCCTTCCTCACCTCTTCCAGCTTCTGGTGGCTCCTGCTATGGAAGCATCACTCCAATCTCTGCCTCCGTCTTCACATGGTCTTCTCTCCTACATCTGCAAAGATCCACAAATGTTCTATGTCCAGATAAGATCATATTCATAGGTAGCAGAGGTTGAGACCTGGACATATATTTTTGGGGGACACCATTCATGCTAATGTGGGCTAAGTCATTTGGCAAGGAGCAAAGAAAGATCAGAGGAGTATGTAAGGGAGGGGTGGCATATATGTCCCACCCCTTCTCCAGAGTTTGGCAGAGCCAGTTCTCAAGCCTAATGAGGGAGGAGTTTAAGCCAGAAGCTTAAGGGTTTTTTTGTGAATTGGAGCAAAAGCAGAGCAACTTTTGGACTCAGGTAGCAAAAGTGAGTGAGACCATCACCCTAGTAAATTAGGCAGACTGGGACCTCAGGATGGCCACTGGGTGAGCAATGTGGTACCCAGAGTTGCAGTGGGAATATCCTCAACCCCTGGTCTCTGAGAAAGTCTGTAAGCCATGGAGGGGACTCTTCAAGATGCCTCCTTCAGTACAGGCAGTGGATGGCACATGTGGCTGAAATCAAAGTCCACAAGCAGATTCGTTTCCTGCTGTCATGTGAGGCAATTCTGGAATTTCTGAAACAACTGAGGAAGCTTTGCGGAACTCCCTTTTGTTCTTCCATTAAGCAAGTGGGAACTAAGAGTTATTGTGATTTAGATATGAATTTTAATAAAGTCACATTTGCTCTCCCATGCTACAGAAGCCTTGGAGGGTCAGCTTCTAAAGGTAAAAGAAAGATTTAAATCACATATGAATAGTATGTGGGGAAGCAAACATTGGGCTGCTGCTGGTTGTGAGCTTGAAGCTTCATTGTGGCTCATTTGGAAAATCAGGAGTAAACAGCTTCTGAAGCCTGTGGTGAGAAGAGGTCCAAGCAGAGCTGATGGGATCCTTGGAGGAATTTGTAGGAGAAGTTGAGGGGTTGACTGAGGGAAGAGAAAAATAAAAAAAAGGAATGAAAAAAATTAAAAGTAGAAATAATTTTAGAAATAGTAATATTATGTGATTTAAAAGAAACACACATTTCTGTAAATGAATATGTTAATGGATTGACAGGGAATGTGGGGGGCACATTTGGAAGGAAACACTGTGGGATCTGACTTCCTTGGGCTGGTACCAGCCATGAGAAAAAGAAGGAGCCACAGTCTATGGCTGACCAGCAAGTGTGGCTTTTGTACAGCTCTTCTCAAGACTGTGACTAAGGGTGATGATTGAGGGAAAACCTTCCCTAACTGGACACTAATGTCCCCCATCAGGGCCTCATTCCCTCCCCAAAGGCCGATCCCCTTCACTGCCCCAGTGTCCACACTCCTGGTTGTTTTCCTTATTCTTTCAAGCAGAAAAGGGATGAAGACATAATTGACTTTTTCAGCAGAAAAAATAAGAAGCATCAGCACAGCATTTTTTCTTTTATTTTTAAACCTCTGCTGTCACTTTTCAGAAGAGATGAACAAAAGATCTGTGGGTCTTGAGATAGGATGCTAGTGTGGTTCAGAAAAATGTTTTCCTATAGAGACAAGTAAAATAGACTTGGTCACTTGTTAATCACTCCCTGCTCACACCTAGGCAAAGAGGTCAGAGTTCATCTATGACTGGTTCAGTGAGCCACTTAGGGCTCCTACAGATCCTGACTTGGGGGTACAGTCTCTGCTTCCTATGGCAGTTGGTTGAATTCAGGAATTGCCTTTTAAATGATGGCAGATGGGACCTTGTTAGGGCCAAGAAAATTTCTCTGGGAATAAATGAGTCAGTTCACCATGAGTCCTTCAGGGAGCAGCAGAGAGCAGGTGTCAGGCAGGGCTGCCTAGGCAGCTCTGAAACATTGCATCCCCATCCCTGCTCCAGATGAAGGGAGCCTGGACGCCCTCCAAAGAGGACAAGATGGCAGAGCAAGGGAGTTTGGATAAACAGAGAATCTGTGATCCTTCTATCTTTCTAGCCACTCCTGCTGCCTTCTGAAGGCTCTGAAAAGTCCCTATGTCCAAAAGCACTCAACACATTGCTATCACAATAATTAATATACAGGATGTCTCCTCCACCTGACTGGAGCTGCTCAAGGGTAGGGCCTTAGTACCCATCTTTATGTTTCTAGCCTCAAACACTATTCCTGGCACATAAGAAGTGCTCAATAAATATTTGTGAAGTGAAAAAAAGGATGAATGAACTGGTAATCAATTTTAGATTTCACAGTATTTCTCTAACATTTATGATCAGAAATTCTTTCAGATATCCATGATACACCTTGATCAAGTTGGATAGAAAGAATAAAACTGACTAACTATAGATATTCTTAAAAAGAGATGAGTTAGACCTAAGCACTTCAGTGCCTCCTTACATCTAGACAGCCGTGCAATGGTGTCATATTCTGATATACTACTGAGCAGGGAAGACTTCAGTGTGGTAAATAGGAAGAAGATATAATAATAATAACTCATAAACTTTGCTAGCCCATTAGGTAATAATTGGTCAATTTCTGCCAATTTAAAATATGTGGCACTTAATATATCTGTGTCATAAAGGGTCATCTGTGAAGTTACCAATCCCATTTTTCCTCATGGAGAGGAATGGAAGATGCTTTCATGGTGGATGGAATGATATTCACCCATCACACATTTTCACATATGAGGAGACATCACAGGCAAAGATGGCAAAGGATTCTTTTTGCAAAGAAGGCTTGAAAATAGCTACAATGAAGGCCGGTTTGGGGAAGAACAATAAGAAACTGTCAACTGCACCTCAGAGTGAAGTTCACATTCCTTCTGGCACCAACGAGGCTTCTACTGAGTTTTCTCTCTGTGCCACCTTATGGGGAACAAACATTGTGTATGTTTGGGAGAGAATGGGAACAGATTACTTGAAATATTCTGTGTGTCCAGGATAACATTGACTTGGAATCCTTTCTTTCCCACTCTATCCATTTTTAATTTTTATTTCATCATCAATATTTCTCCCATGAAAATAAGTTCTTTGGGTCTTCCTTGTGCATGAAAGGATGTGGCTGTTAGTTTTAAACTTTTCCTATTTTCTTGTAGTTTTCTTTCCCTGAGAAAATCTGTTGGCACAGAAGTATTTTCTGTCACACTTGTCATTTGCAATCATCCTCCTGCACATATCTGCCTCATTAACTCCACATTTCTTTTGAGAACTCAGCTTGAGATTATCTTTTCCCTTCTTGTCTAACACCAGTTCATTTTTCTCTGATCAGTATTATTATTTATTTAACCTAGTCATATTTTTAAATGAATTTTGTAGGAAAGATGCTATATTAGATAAAAACATATACTACCATATTTAAAAATCACAGACAATTAACTCCTTAGGTGATGGGTGAAACTGGAGATGTTTTTGACTTACTGTACTCGAAGTAGAAAAATAATGGATGTTATACAATGCTGCCATTTTTGTTAAGCAAATGGTGAAAACAAAATTAGACGTAATGTTTTTAACAGCTTTCCAACAATGCTGAAAAAGGAGAGACTTGGGCATTTCCCAAGTGGTTGACATATCTTGTCTTTAGGCTTTCTTCATTAGTTATTTATAATGTTTATTTGTATAGATCCTTTATTTTTTTGCTCTGTAATTTGGCAAAAGGAACCACCAAAGATTCTGCTCTTCAGAACACCAGCTGGGTTTCTTTTCTAATAAATGGGTATAGTGTTCTGGAAGATAAGACATCTAGCATAGAAATGTGCCCTCCTGCTTTGCAGAAACTGTCTAAATTTGAAAATCAAGTTTTCCAAATAGTAAGTTGTGATGGAGTAAATGTTCACAATCACTTTTTAAGATTTTTTACCTATTTATTTATTTTTTTAAATGTTTTTTTATTGTCGTAAAAGTGACATAATATAAAACATACTATTTTAACCATATTTAACTCTATAGTTCAGTGACACTAAATACATTCACATTGTTGTACAACTCTCACCATCATCCATCTCCCCAATTTTTCACCTTCCTAAACTGAAACTCTGTCCCCATTAAACACTAACTCCCCTTTCCCCCTCCCCACTCTCCCCAGCCCCTGGCCCCTGGCATCTACCAATGTACTTTCTGACTCTATGAATTTGGCTATTCTAGCTAACTCATATAAGTGGAATCAAACAGTATTTTTCTGCACCTAATGTATATTGGAAGGCATTTTTAAGGTTAACAATATATGTTCTGCAAACAGATTGTACCTTCTTTTTTTTTTTTCCTTCGGTGCTATACAGTAGGCCCTCACCAGCCATCTACTTCATATATAGTAGTGTACATTGAGGATTGAGGATAGGGACAAGTGTAGGGGTATGTTCTCAAGAGATCAGAAGATATGGTAAACTTCCTGAAGATTTGTCTTGTTCTTAATCTCTTTCATTTTCAAAGGAAGAAGGCAACTTTGTTTAGTGGGTAAAGGACCACAGTGATATCATTTTGGAGGCATGAGTCTGTCCCAAACTGACCCTAGGGAACTTTTCAGAAAATACTTCTGCTCCTCCATGAAGAAACTGAGAGGTGAGGATACCAGAAATATACTTTTCTCTTTAAAGGGTAGGATAGTAGTACTTGCCTTTTCAATAGAAAATCCATGCTGACAGTATTCTACATGTGGCCAGAATCATGGGACCAGAGAATAATGTAATTAATATAAAGCTCAAAGGCAGAATAATACTTCAACCAGCTCAGACAAAAAGCTACATCTATATTTAAAGATTAAGAGAAAGTAAAAGTCATAGTGGGGTGTCCAAAGAAGGAATGACATTTAAAAACTTTTAGGAAGACAACAAACACATGAAAGAATGCTCAACATCACTAATCATTAGAGAAATACAAATCAAAACTACAATGAGCTATCGCCTCGTACCAGTCAGAATGGCCATCATCATCAAAAATCTACAAACAATAAATGCTGGAGAGGGTGTGGAGAATAGGGAACCCTCTTGCACTGTTGGTGGGAATGTAAATTCGTACAGCCACTATGGAGAACAGTAGAGAGGTTCCTTAAAAAACTAAAAATAGCACTACCATACGACCTAGCAATCCCACTACTAGACATATACACTGAGAAAACCATACTTCGAAAAGAGTCATGTACCACAATGTTCATTGCAGCTCTATTTACAATAGCCAGGACATGGAAGCAACCTAAGTGTCCATCGACAGATGAATGGATAAAGAAGATGTGGCACATATATACAATGGAATATTACTCAGCTATAAAAAGAAATGAAATTGAGTTATTTTTAGTGAGGTGGATGGACCTAGAGTCTGTCATACAGAGGGAAGTAAGAATGAAGAGAAAAACAAATACTGTATGCTAACACATATATATGGAATCTAAAAAAAAAAAAAAGGTTCTGAAGAATATAGGGGCAGGACAGGAATAAAGACACAGGCGTAGAGAATGGACTTGAGGACATGAGGAGGGGGAGGGTAAGCTGGGACGAAGTGAGAGAGTGGCATGGGGATATATGGGGATATATGTATATGTATAGCTGATTCACTTTGTTATAAAGTAGAAACTAACACACCATTGTAAAACAATTACACTGCAATAAAGATGTTAAAATTTTTAGGCAGAAAACTGCCTTTTAATTTATTTTTTTTAACATCTTTATTGCAGTATAATTGTTTTACAATGTTGTTATTTGCTGCTGTATAACAAATTTAATCAGATGTATGTATACATATACCCCCATATCTCTCGCTCTTGTATCTCCCTCCCACCCTCCCTATCCCACACCTCTAGGTGGACACAAAGCACCAAGCTGATCTCCCTGTGCTATGCAGCTGCTTCCCACTAGCTATCTATTTTACATTTGGTAGTGTATATATGTCCATGCCACTGTCTCACTGCGTCTCAGCTTACATTTCCCCATCCCCATGTTGTCAAGTCCGTTCCCTACATCTGCATCTTTATTTCTGTCCTAGCCCTAGGTTCTTCCAAAACCTTTTTTTTTTTTTAGATTCCATGTATATGTGTTAACATACAATATTTGTTTTTCTCTTTCTGACTTACTTCCCTCTGTATGACAGTCTCTAAGTCCATCCACCTCACTACAAATAACTCAATTTCGTTTCTTTTCATGACTGAGTAATATTCCATTGTATATATGTGCCACATCTTCTTTATCCATTCATCTGTCGATGGACACTTAGGTTGCTTCCATGTCCTGGCTATTGTAAATAGAGTTGCAATGAACGCTGTGGTACATGACTCTTTTTGAAGTATGGTTTTCTCAGTGTATATGTCTAGTAGTGGGATTGCTAGGTCGTATGGTAGTGCTATTTTTAGTTTTTTAAGGAACCTCTCTACTGTTCTCCATAGTGGCTGTATGAATTTACATTCCCACCAACAGTGAAAGAGGATTCCCTTTTCTGCACACCCTCTCCAGCATTAATTGTTTGTAAATTTTTTGATGATGGCCATTCTGCCTGGTGTGAGGTGATACCTCATTGGAGTTTTGATTTTCATTTCTCTGATGATTAGTAATGTTGAGCATTCTTGCATGTGTTTCTTGGCAATCTGTATATCTTCTGTGGAGAAATGTCTATTTAGGTCTTCTGCCCATTTTTGCATTGTTTTTATTTTTATTTATTTTTAATTAATTAATTAATTAATTCTTTTTGTGGTACACAGGCCTCTCACTGTTGTGGCCTCTCCTGTTGTGGAGCACAGGTTCTGGACATGCAGGCTCAGTGGCCATATCTCACGGGCCTAGCCACTCCGCGGCATGTGGGATCTTCCCGGACCGGGGCAAGAACCCGTGCCTCCTGCATCGGCAGGCGGACTCTCATCCACTGTGCCACCAGGGAAGCCAGGGTTGTTTGTTTTTTGATATTGAGATGCATGAGCTTCTTGTAAATTTTGGAGATTAATCCTTTGGCAGTTGCTTCATTTGCAAATATTTTCTCCCATTCTGATGGTTGTCTTTTCATCTTGTTTATGGATTCCTTTGCTATGCAAAAGCTTTCAAGTTTCATTAGGTCCCATTTGTTTATTTTTGTTTTTATTTCCATTTCTCTAGAAGGTGGGTCAAAAAGGATCTTGCTGTAATTTATGTCACAGAGTGTTCTGCATATGTTTTCCTCTTAGAGTTTTCTAGTGTCTGGCATTACATTTAGGTCTTTAATCCATTTTGAGTTTATTTTTGTGTATGGTGTTAGGGAGTGTTCTAATTTCATTCTTTTACATGTAGCTGTCCAGTTTTCCCAGCACTAGTTAATGAAGAGGCTGACTTTTCTCCATTGTATATTCTTGCCTCCTTTATCAAAGAGAAGGTGAGCAAATGAGCATGGCTTTATCTCTGGGCTTTCTATACTGTTTCATTGATCTATATTTCTGTTTTTGTACCAGTACCATACTGTCTTGATTACTGTAGCTTTGTAGTGTAGTCTGAAGTCCAGGAGCCTAATTCCTCCAGCTCCATTTTCCTTTCTCAGGATTGCTTTGACAATTTGGGATCTTTTGTGTTTCCATACAAATTGTTCTAGTTCTGTGAAAAATGCCATTTGTAGTTTGATAAGGATTTCACTGAAGCTGTAGATGGCTTTGGGTAGTATAGTCATTTGCACAATGTTGATTCTTCCAATCTTAGACCATGGTATATCTCTCCATCTGTTTGTATCATCTTTAATCTTTCATCAGTGCCTTATAGTTTTCTTCATACAGGTCTTTTGTGTGCTTAGGTAGATTTATTCCTAGATATTTTATTATTTTTGTTGCAGTGGTAAATGGGAGTGTTTCCTTAATTTCTCTTTCAGATTTTTCATCATTAGTGTGTAGGAATGCAAGAGATTTCTGTGCATTAATTTTGTATCCAGTTACTTTACCAAATTAATTGATTAACTCTAGTAGTTTTCTGGCAGCATTTTTAGGATTCTCTATGTATAGTATCATGTCATTTGCAAACAGTGACAGTTTTACTTCTTATTTTCTGACTTGGATTCTTTTCATTTCTTATTCTTCTCTGATTGCTGTGGCTAAAGCTTCCAAAACTATGTTGAATAATAGTGGTGAGAGTGGGTAACCTTGTCTTGCTCCCGATCTTAGTGGAAATGGTTTCAGTTTTTCACCATTGAGAACAATGTTAGCTGTGGGTTTGTCATCTATGGCCTTTATTAGGTTGAGGTAAGTTCCCTCTATGCCTACTTCTGGAGAGTTTTGATCATAAATGGGTGTTGAATTTTGAGTTTGGGAGTGTTCTTCCCTCTACTATATTTTGGAAGAGTTTGAGAAAGATAGGTGTTAACTCTTCTCTAAATGTTTGATAGAATTCACCTGTGAAGTCCCCTGGTCTTGTGCTTTTGTTTGTTGGAAGAAATTTTAATCACAATTTCAATTTCAGTGCTTGTGATTGGTCAGTTTATATTTTCTATTTCTTCCTTGTGCAGTCTTGGAAGTTTGCACTTTTCTAAGAATTTGTCCATTTCTTCCAGGTTGTCCATTTTATTGGCATATAGTTGCTTGTAGTAATCTCTCATGTGATTTGGGGTGTCTGTGGCCTTATTGTGATTTTAGGCAGCCTCTGTGCTAATGGATGGTGTTGTGTTCCTGTCTTGCTAGTTGTTTGGCATAGGGTTCCTTCAATGTAGGTTGCTGGTCATTGAGTGGAGCTGTGTCTTGGCATTGAGATGGAGATCTCTGGGAGATTTTCACTGTTTCATATTACATGGACCTGGGAGGTCTCTTTTGGACCAGTGTCCTGAACTTGGCTCTCGTACCTCAGTGTCACAGCCCTAATACCTGTCTGGACCACCAAGAGCCTCTCCTCCGCATGGCTCAGAATAAAAGAAAGAAAGAAGAAAATAAAATAAAATAAAAAAGTTATTAAAATAAAGAATAAAAAACAATTATTAAGAAAATAATGTTTTTAAACATCTTTATTGGAGTATAATTACTTTACACTAGTGTGTTAGTTTCTGGTTTATAACAAAGTGAATCAGTTATACATACACATATGTTCCCATATCTCTTCTCTATTGCATCTCCCTCTCTCCCACCCTCCCTATCCCACCCCTCTAGGTGGTCAAAAAGCACAAAGCTGATCTCCCTGTGCTATGTGGCTGCTTCCCACTAGCTATCTATTTTACATTTGGTAGTGTGTATATGTCCATGCCACTCTCTCACTTTGTCACAGCTTACCCTTCCCCCTCCCCATATCCTCAAGTCCATTCTTTAGTTGGTCTGTATCTTTATTCTCATCTTGCCTCTAGGTTCTTCATAACCTTTTTTTCCCTTTAATTTTCTTCTTCTTAGATTCCATATATATGTGTTAGCATATTGTATTTGTTTTTCTCTTTCTTTTTTTTTTTTTTTTTTTGCGTGGCCTTCTCACTGTTGTAGCCTCTCTCACTGCAGAGGACAGGCTCCAGATGTGCAGGCTTAGCAGCCGTGGCCCATGGGCCCAGCCGCTCTGTGGCATGTGGGATCTTCATGGATCGGGGCATGAACCCGCATCCCCTGCATTGGCAGGCGGATTCCCAACCACTGCGCCACCAGGGAAGCCCTGTTTTTCTCTTTCTGACTTACTTCACTCTGTATGACAGACTGTAGGTCAATCCACCTCACTACAATATTTTTTAAGTAATAAAAAATAAAACAAAAAATGGACAGACAGAACCCTAGGATAAATGGTAAAAACAAAGCTATACAGACAAAATCACACAGAAGTATACACATACACACTCACAAAAAGAGAAAAAGGAAAAAAAAATATTGTTGCTCCCAAATTCTACCTACTCAATTTGGGATGATTCATTGTCTATTCAGGTATTCCAGAGATGCAGGGTACATCAAGTTGATTGTGGAGATTTAATCCGCTGCTCCTGAGGCTGCTGAGAGAGATTTCCCTTTCTCTTCTTTGTTCGCACAGCTTCTGGGGTTCAGCTTCAGATTCGGACCCGCCTCTGCTTGTAGGTCGCCTGAGGGCATCTGTTCTTCGCTCAGGCAGGACGAGATTAAAGGAGTCGCTGATTAGGGGGCTGTGGCTCACTCAGGCCGGGGGGAGGGAAGGGTATGGATGCGGGGTGAGCTTGTGGTGGCAGAGCCCACTGTGACGTTGCAATAGTCTGAGGTGTGCCGTGCGTTCTCCCGGGGAAGTTGTCCCTGGATCGCGGGACCCTGGCGGTGGGGGGCTGCACAGGCTCCCAGGATGGGAAGTGTGGAGAGTGACCTGTGCTTGCACACAGGCTTTTTGGTGGCAGCAGCAGCAGCCTTAGCATCTCACGTCCATCTTTGGGGTCCGCGCTGATAGCCACGGCTCGCGCCCGTCTCTGGAGCTCCTTTAAGCGGTGCTCTTAAGCCCTTCTCCTCGCGCACCAGGAAACAGAGAGGCAAGAAAAAGTCTTTGCCTCTTCGGCAGCTCCAAACTTTTTCCCGGACTCCCTCCCGGCTAGCCATGGCGCACTAACCCACTTCAGGCTGTGTTCACGCCGCCAACCCCAGTCCTCTCCCTGCGATCCGACCGAAGCCCGAGCCTCAGCTCCCAGCCCCGCCTGCCCCGGTGGGTGAACAGACAAGCCTCTCGGGCTGGTGAGTGCTGGTTGGTACCGATCATCTGTCCAGGAATCTCCCTGCTTTGCCCTCCGCACCCCTGTTGCTGCATTCTCCACCGCAGCTCCGAAGCTCCCCCGCTCCACCACCCACAGTCTCCACCCGCGAAGGGGCTTCCTAGTGTGTGGAAACCTTTCCTCCTTCACAGCTCCCTCCCACTGGTGCAGGTCCCGTCCCTATTCTTTTGTCTCTGTTTATTCTTTTTTCTTTTGCCCTACCCAGGTACGTGGGGAGTTTCTTGCCTTTTGGGAGGTCTGAGGTCTTCTGCCAGCGTTCAGTAGGTGTTCTGTATAAATTGTTCCACATGTAGATGTATTTCTGATGTATTTGTGGGGAGGAAGGTGATCTCCGCATCTTACTCTTCCACCATCTTGAAGCTCCTCCTTTCTTGCTATTTCATCGAGTAGGAGCCAAAGTGTCTGTATTTAGATCAAGGATAGAGATTCTGTCGCTTAATATGGGAGAAAATGGATCACTAAGTAGAGGAAACATTGATTACCCCTACAACAGGTGAAAAGTGGGGACATGCTAAGAGGAATGCTTCTGATGGAGCCCAAGTTTTCTAGATTCTTCCAGTTATTGAGTCTGATAAAGGGAGGTGGTGGCTTGGATTAATGAGAAAGGGTCACTGAGTTGACAGCAACATCTTTGGGGCTTAGTATAAATTAAGATTTTGGTGAAAAACTGAATGTCTTGCCCTGCACGAACTGACAAAGAGCCAGATGAAAGAGCCATTTTTCTCCTGGGCAAAGGGAATGAGTGAAAAAAAGCCAAAATATTCATTCTTATAAAAGTGGGGTGAGTGGGAACATAGGAGGAGGGTGTAGACACAGAGAAAGATGAGTTTTCGTGTTTCATTCTCTAGCTGTGAATTATTTAACTTCTTTAAGTCTCACTTTTATTATCTATATAATGGGGTTAATAGTAGTACCAACCTCTCAGAATTTTGGATTCACATAAAGCATTTAACATCGCACTAAGCATTCAATAAATGTTAGCTGTGCTTTTCACTGAAAAATATAAGATAGTGAAGGAGATGGGGATTAAAGTGGTCTTTCCTCTCTCCTTATTGCCTCTGTTGAGAACCTTCTAACTACTGTAAGGATCTAGCCCCTAGGATTGATGTCACGGTGTAGAGGAAGGGAATAGAAGGGACTTGCTGCTCAGTGGTGCTAGATAGAGAATTAAACTCTCCATTATAAAAATAGGATAGACTGGGGTGAGCTCATGTGTTTAGAGAGAAGTCTGTTCTTGTCAGGTGATTGTCAGCTAGATTTCTTGAATAAGTTGGTGGAGGTCTTGGAAGAAGTAAGTAGTAATAATAACTAAAGTTTGTTGATGTACTTGGTAGGTACCAGGCACTATTCTAAGTACTTTGTACTTAGTGTGGGCTTGGGTGAATTAATACTAAAATTAATACCAAAAAAACCCATGATGAACTAAATGCCAAAATTTTAAGTAATGATAGCATCACTAAAAGTGCCATGCTGAGCCATGTTGGAGCCTGAGGCAAAAGGAAACTTTAGTAACACTGATCTGCTATTTATTTAAATTTTTATATTTTGTTAGTTAAGGATTTTTTACATTAATTGTGTGGTTTTTTTTTTGTGTGTGTGATACGCTGGCCTCTCACTGCTGTGGCCTCTCCCGTTGTGGAGCACAGGCTCCGGACGCGCAGGCCCAGCGACCATGGCTCACGGGGGATCTTCCCAGACCGGGGCATGAACCCGCGTCCCCTGCATCAGCAGGCAGACTCTCAACCACTGCGCCACCAGGGAAGCCCTAATTGTGATTTTTAAAAATATAAGGCACCCAAAAATTATTTATCTCAATTACCGAATTTTTGGCATCACTGCCAATTTTGTGTCTAAGGAGAGTGCCTTATTTTTTGCCCCTCTTCCCGCCACTTCTGTGTATAAGAATTTGTTTAACCCCTCTTAAACCCACTGTGGCAGGTCCTTTGTTAGCCATGTTTTCACATGTGAAAAAACCTGAAGCATAGGGAAGGTACGTACTAGTTTCCAGTGGCTGCTGTAACAAATTACCACAAACTTGGTGACTTAAAGCAACACACATTTATTCTATTACGGTTCTGGAGGTCAGAAGTCCAATATCAGTTTCACTAGACTAAAATCAAGGTGCTGGCAGGGTCAAGATACATCGGGAGCCTCTAAGGGAGAAGCCCTTTCTTTGCTTTTCTAGTTTCTAGAGCTGTATTCTTTGCATGCTTGGGCTCTGTACCCCTTCTTTCAGCTTCAAAGCCAAGGGTATAGCATCTTGCCTCAGTTGACACATGGTCTTCTTCTTCTGTTGTAGTCAAATCTCCCTCTTATGAGGACACTTGTGATTACATTGAGGACTCACCCAGATAATCCAGGATAACTTCCAGCATCTCAAGGTCTGCCCCTTTAGTCACAACTGCAAAGTCCCTTTTGACATATAATGTGATGTTCACAGATTCTGATGAGTAGGATGTGGACCTCTTTGAGGGACATTAATCAGCCTCCCATCAACTGGATGGTAAGTGGCAATGTTCACATCAGACTGAGGCAGACTGGCTTCTGTGCCCTTTTGCTGGAGGCAGTGGATGTATCCTTCCTTAGGCCCAAGGGTTTGGTAAGGAGGCTGCAGGAAGTGTCCTACTTTATACTGTAGTCAGCATCAGGGGCAAGATAGTGGGAGTCCTCTTCCTCCTTGTCCTACGTACAGAATCCTACTTGGAAGACAGGTACAGTGTTTGGAGCCATATTTATTTGACTCTTCCAGGTTACAAGATCCTATTTTATTCCCTGAGCTAGAAAGGCAGGAGGTTCTAGTAACAAGAGAAAATGGATGCCCATCTTTCTTTCATATGTGTGTTTAACCTTCTTCCATTTGCCAGGAAATTTCTCTTTGGATATATCTGAAATATTTACTGCCTTGAGTCCATTTTCTTTAGTGCTTTTGTTGGGAAGATGGAAAATAATCACCTTCTACTATCTAAATGATAGCATTTATGATTTCAGTGACTAGAGAAATTTTGGCCAATTTTGCTTATTGTACACAAAGTAAACTGTAGTGAATATCTGGGAAAAACACTGTGATTTATTGGCTGTTGGATCTCAACATATATAGTGAGGATAATCTTTATTTTCTGCCAGCAACTCTTTGCATGGACATCTGAGGAGCCTACCATTTAGGGCTGGTTTAGGCAAACTTCTCTAAAGGGTAAGGTTGTGAATATCTTAGGCTTTGCAGGCCATGTAGTCCTGTTATGACTACTCAGCTCTGTTGTATCACAGAAGCAGTTATAAACAATATGTAAATAAATAGATGTGTGGCTGTGTTCTAATAAAACTTTGTTTATGAACTTTGAACTTCATGTAATTTGTGACATGAAATATTCTTTTTTTTTTTTCTTTTTTTTTTTTGCGGTACGCAGGCCTCTCATTGTTGTCACCTCTCCTGTTGTGGAGCACAGGCTCTGGACGTGCAGGCTCAGCGGCCAGGGCTCATGGGCCTAGCCGTTCTGCAGCATGTGGGATCTTCCCAGACCAGGGCACGAACCCGTGTTCCCTGCATTGGCAGGCGGACTCTCAACCACTGCGCCACCAGGGAAACCCTGAAATAGTCTCTTGATACTTCTGACATTTATAAACCATTCTTAACACATGGGCCATACAAAAACATGTGGTAGGCTGTAGTTTGCTGATCCCAGACGTGGCAACCCTCATATTCTGTAACTTATTCCTGGATTATATCTTGATGATAAGGTGAAATAGGCTGGTATGATATTATCATAATTGAAGGGCCAGGTGTGTGTAGTGTCTCACCCTCGATCTTGTCTAATCTCCTATCCTAAAATCCATCAATGACTCTAACATAAACTGTTGAGATTTTATTTTATTTATTATTTATTTATTTATTTTAAACATCTTTATTGGAGTATAATTGCTTTACAATGGTGTGTTAGTTTCTGTTTATAACAAAGTGCATCAGCTATATGTATACATATATCCTCTTATCTCCTCCCACTTTTGTCTCCCTCCCACCCTCCCTATCCCACACCTCCAGGTGGTCACAAAGCACTGAGCTGATCTCCCTGTGCTATGCGGCTGCTTCCCACTACCTATCTATTTTACATTTGGTAGTGTATATATGTCCATGCCACTCTCTCACTTCGGCCCAGCTTAGCCTTCCTGCTCACAGTGTCCTCAAGTCCATTCTCTACATCTGTGTCTTTATTCCTGTCCTGCCCCTAGGTTCTTCATAACCATTTTTTTTAAGATCCCACATATATATGTTAGCATACGGTATTTTTTTTCTCTTTCTTACTTCACTATGTATGACAGACTCTAGGTCCATCCACTTCACTACAAATAACTCAATTTCGTTTCTGTTTTATTATTATTTTTTTTTTGGTACGTGGGCCTCTCACTGTTGTGGCCTCTCCCATTGTGGAGCACAGGCTCCGGATGCACAGGCTCAGCAGCCATGGCTCACAGACCCAGCCGCTCCGCGGCATGTGGGATCTTCCCGGACCGCGGCACGAACCAGCGTCCCCTGCATCGGCAGGTGGACTCTCAACAACTGCACCACCAGGGAAGCCCTCGTTTCTTTTTATGGCTGACTAATATTCCATTGTATATATGTGTCACATCTTCTTTATCCATTCATCTGTCAATGGACACTTAGATTTCTTCAGTGTCCTGGCTATTGTAAATAGAGCTGCAATGAACATTGTGGTACATGAATCTTTTAGAATTATGATTTTCTCAGGGTATACACCCAGTAGTGAGATTGCTGGGTTGTAAGGTAGTTCTAGTTTTTTAAGGAAACTCTATACTGTTCTCCATAGTAGCTGTAACAATTTACATTCCCACCAACATTGCAAGAGGGTTCCCTTTTCTCCACACTCTCTCCAACAACTATTGTTTGTAGATTTTTTAATGACGGCCATTCTGACCGGTGTGAGGTGATACCTCATTGTAGTTTTGATTTGTATTTCTCTATTGATTACTAATGTTGAGCATTCTTTCATGTGTTTGTTGGCTATCTGTATATCTTCTTTGGAGAAATGTCTATTTAGGTCTTCTGTCCATTTTTGGATTCGATTTTTTGTTTTTTGATATTGAACTGCATGGGCTGCTTGTAAATTTTGAAGATTAATCATTTGTCAGTTGCTTCATTTGCAAATATTTTCTCCCATTCTGAGGGTTGTCTTTTCATCTTGTTTATAGTTTCCCTCCTGTGCAAAAGCTTTTAAGTTTCATTAGATCAGATTTGTTTATTTTTGTTGTTATTTCCATTTCTCAAGGAGGTGAGTCAAAAAGGATCTTGCTGTGATATATGTCAAAGAGTGTTCTGCCTATGTTTTCTCTAAGAGTTTTCTAGTGTCTGGCCTTACATTTGGGTCTTTAATCCAATTTGAGTTTATTTTTGTGTATAGTGTTAGGGAGTTTTCTAATTTCATTCTTTTACATGTAGCTGTCCAGTTTTCCCAGCACCACTTATTGAAGAGGCTGTCTTTTCTCCATTGCATATTCTTGCCTCCTTTAACAAAAATAAGGTAACCATATGTGCATGGGTTTATCTCTGGGCTTTCTATCCTGTTCCATTGATCTATCTTTCTGTTTTTGTGCCAGTACCATACTATCTTGATTACTGTAGCTCGGTAGTATAGTTTGAAATCCTCGAGCCTGATTACTCCAGCTCCATTTTTCTTTCTCAGGATTGATTTGGCTATTCGGGGTCTTTGGTTTTTCCATACAAATTGTGCAATTTTTTTTTCTAGTTCTGTGAAAAATGCCATTGGCAGTTTGATAGGGATTGCACTGAATCTGTAGATTGCCTTGGGTGGTATAGTCATTTTCACAGTGTTGATTCTTCCAATCCAAGACCATGGTATATCTCTCCATTTGCTGTATCATCTTTAATTTATTTCAGCAGTGTCTTTTATTTTTAACATCTTTATTGGGATATAATTGCTTTACAATGGTGTGTTAGTTTCTGCTTTATAAAAAAGTGAATCAGTTATACATATACATATGTTCCCATATCTGTTCCCTCTTGCATCTCCCTCCCTCCCACCCTCCCTATCCCACCCCTCCAGGCAGTCACAAAGCACCGAGCTGATCTCCCTGTGCTATGCGGCTGCTTCCCACTAGCTATCTACCTTACGTTTGGTAGTGTATATATGTCTATGCCTCTCTCTCGCTTTGTCACAGCTCACCCTTCTCCCTTCCCATATCCTCAAGTCCATTCTCTAGTAGGTCTGTGTCTTTATTCCTGTCTTACCCCTAGGTTCTTCATGACATTTTTATTTTCTTAAATTCCATATATATGTGTTAGCATATGGTATTTGTCTTTCTCTTTCTGACTATCTCACTCTGTATGACAGACTCTAGATCTATCCACCTCATTACAAATAGCTCAGTTTCGTTTCTTTCTTTGGCTGAGTAATATTCCATTGTATATATGTGCCTCATCTTCTTTATCCATTCATCGATGATTGGCACTTAGGTTGTTTCCATCTCCGGGCTATTGTAAATAGAGCTGCAATGAACATTTTGGTACATGACTCTTTTTGAATTATGGTTTTCTCAGGGTATATGCCCAATAGTGGGATTGCTGGGTCATATGGTAGTTCTATTTGTAGTTTTTCAAGGCACCTCCATACTGTTCTCCATAGTGGCTGTACCAATTCACATTCCCACCAGCAGTGCAACAGTGTTCCCTTTTCTCCACACCCTCTCCAACACTTATTGTTTCTAGATTTTTTGATGATGGCCATTTTCACTGGCGTGAGATGATATCTCATTGTAGTTATGATTTGTATTTCTCTAATGATTAATGATGTTGAGCATTCTTTCATGTGTTTGTTGGCAGTCTTTATATCTTCCTTGGAAAAATGTCTATTTAGGTCTTCTGCCCGTTTTTGGATTGGGTTTTTTGCTTTTTTGTTATTGAGCTGCATGAGCTTCTTGTAAATTTTGGAAATTAATCCTTTGACAGTGGCTTCATTTGTAAATATTTTCTCCCATTCTGAGGGTTGTCTTTTGGTCTTGTTTATGGCTTCCTTTGCTGTGCAAAAGCTTTGAAGTTTCATTAGGTGCCATTTGTTTATTTTTGTTTTTATTTCCATTTCTCTAGGAGTTGGGTCAAAAAGGATCTTGCTGGGATTTATGTCATAGAGTGTTCTGCCTATATTTTCCTCTAAGAGTTTGATAGTTTCTGGCCTTATATTTAGGTCTTTAATCCATTTTGAGCTTATTTTTATGTATGGTGTGAGGGAGTGATCTAATCTCATACTTTTACATGTACCTGTCCAGGTTTCCCAGCACCAGTTAATGAAGAGGCTGTCCTTTCTCCACTGTACATTCCTGCCTCCATTATCAAAGATAAGGTGACCATATGTGCGTGGGTTTATCTCTGGGCTTTCTATCCTGTTCCATTGATCTATCTTTCTGTTTTTGTACCAGTACCATACTGTCTTGATTACTGTAGCTTTGTAGTATAGTCTGAAGTCAGGGAGCCTGATTCCTCCAGCTCCGTATTTTGTTCTCAAGATTGCTTTGGCTATTCAGGGTCTTTTTTGTTTCCATACAAATTGTGAAATTTTTTGTTCTAGTTCTGTGAAAATTGCCAGTGGTAGTTTGATAGAGATTGCATTGAATCTGTAGATTGCTTTGGGTAGTAGAGTCATTTTCACAATGTTGATTCTTCCAATCCAAGAACATGGTATATCTCTCCATCTATTTGTATCATCTTTAATTTATTTCATCAGTGTCTTATAATTTCTGCATACAGGTTTTTTGTCTCCTTAGGTAGGTTTATTCCTAGGTATTTTGTTCTTTTTGTTGCAATGGTAAATGGGAGTGTTTTCTTAATTTCTCTTTGAGATTTTTCATGTTTAGTGTATAGGAATGCCAGAGATTTCTGTGCATTAATTTTGTATCCTGCAACTTTACCAGATTCATTGATTAGCTCTAGTAGTTTTCTGGTAGCATCTTTAGGATTCTCTATGTATAGTATCATGCCATCTGCAAACAGTGACAGCTTTACTTCTTCTTTTCCGATTTGGATAAATTTTATTTCTTTTTCTTCTCTGATTCCTGTGGCTAAAAATTCCAAAGTTATGTTGAATAATAGTGCTGAGAGTGGGCAACCTTGTCTTTTTCCTGATCTTGGTGGAAATGCTTTCAGTTTTTCACCATTGAGGATGATGTTGGCTGTGGGTTTTTCATATATGGCCTTTATTGTGTTGAGGAAAGTTCCCTCTATGCCTACTTTCTGCAGGGTTTTTATCATAAATGGGTGTTGAATTTTGTTGAAAGTTTTCTCTGCATCTATTGAGATGATCATATGGTTTTTCTCCTTAAATTTGTTAATATGGTTTATCACACTGATTGATTTTCGTATATTGAAGAGTGCTTGCATTCCTGGAATAAACCCCACTTGATCATGGTTTATGATCCTTTTAATGTGCTGTTGGATTCTGTTTGCTAGTATTTTGTTGAGGATATTTGCATCTATGTTCATCAGTGATATTGGCCTGTAGTTTTCTTTCTTTGTGACATCCTTTTCTGGTTTTGGTATCAAGGTGATGGTGGCCTCGTAGAATGAGTTTGGGAGTGTTTCTTCCTCTGCTATATTTTGGAAGAGTTTGAGAAGGATAGGTGTTAGCTCTTCTCTAAATGTTTGATAGAATTTGCCTGTGAAGCCATCTGGTCCTGGGCTTTTGTTTGTTGGAAGATTTTTAATCACAGTTTCAACTTCAGTGTTTGTGATTGTTCGGTTCATATTTTCTATTTCTTTCTGATTCAGTCTTGGCAGGTTGTGCATTTCTAAGAATTTGTCCATTTCTTCTAGGTTGTTCATTTTATTGGCATAAAGTTGCGTGTAGTAATCTCTCGTGATCTTTTGTATTTCTGCAGTGTCAGTTGTTACTTCTCCTTTTTCATTTCTAACTCTATTGATTTGAGTCTTCTCCCTTTTTTTCTTGATGAGTCTGGCTAATGGTTTATCTATCTTGTTTATCTTCTCAAATAACCAGCTTTTAGTTCTATTGATCTTTGCTATCGTTTCCTTCATTTCTTTTTTATTTACTCTGATCTGATTTGTATGATTTCTTTCCTTCTTCTAACTTTGTGGGTTTTCTTGTTCTTCTTTCTCTAATTGCTTTAGGTGCAAGGTTAGGTTGTTTATTCGAGATGTTTCCTGTTTCTTAAGGTGGGCTTGTATTGCTATAAACTTCCCTCTTAGAACTGCTTTTGCTGCATCCCATAGGTTTTGGGTCATCGTGCCTCCATTGTCATTTGTTTCTAGGTATGGTTTTTACTTCCTCTTTGATTTCTTCAGTGATCACTTCGTTATTAAGTAGTGTATTGTTTAGCCTCCATGTGTTTGTATTTTTTACAGCTTTTTTCCTGTAATTGATATCTAGTCTCATAGCGTGTGGTTGGAAAAGATACTTGATACAGTTTCAATTTACTTAAATATACCAAGGCTTGATTTGTGACCCAAGATATGATCTTTCCTGGAGAATGTTCCATGAGCACTTGAAAAAATGTGTATCCTGTTGTTTTTGGATGGAGTGTCCTATAAATTTCAATTAAGTCCATCTTGTTTAATGTATCATTTAAAGCTTGTGTTTCCTTATTTATTTTCATTTTGGATGATCTGTCCAATGGTGAAAGTGGGGTGTTAAAGTCCCCTACTATGAATGTGTTACTGTCGATTTCCCCTTTTATGGCTGTTAGTATTTGCCTTATGTATTGAGGTGCTCCTATGTTGGGTGCATAAATATTTACAATTTTTATATCTTCTTCTTGGATCAATTCCTTGTTCATTATGTAGTGTCCTTCTTTGTCTCTTCTAATAGTCTTTATTTTAAAGTTTATTTTGTCTGATAGGAGAAGTGCTACGCCAGATTTCTTTTGGTTTCCATTTGCATGGAATATCTTTTTCCATGCCCTTACTTTCAGTTCGTATGTGTCTCTAGGTCTGAAGTGGGTCTTTTGTAGACAGCATATATATGGGTCTTGTTTTTGTATCCATTCAGCCAATCTGTGTCTTTTGGTGGGAGCATTTACTCCATTTACATTTATGGTAATTATCGATATGTATGTCCCTATTCCCATTTTCTAAATTATTTTGGGTTCGTTATTACAGGTATTTTCCTTCTCTTGTGTTTCTTGCCTAAAGAAGTTCCCTTAGAATTTGTTGTAAAGCTGTTTCGGTGGTGCTGAACTCTCTCAGCTTTTGTTTGTCTGTAAAGGTTTTAATTTCTCCATCAAATCTGAATGAGACCCTTGCTGGGTAGAGTAATCCTGGTTGCAGGTTTTTCTCCTTCATCACTTTAAATATGTCCTGCCACTCCCTTCTGGCTTTCAGAGTTTCTGCTGAAAGATCAGCTGTTAACCTTATGGGGATTCCCTTGTGTGTTATTTGTTATTTTTCCCTTGCTGCTTTTAATATGCTTTCTTTGTATTTAATTTTTGACAGTTTGATTAATATGTGTCTTGGCATATTTCTCCTTGGATTTATCCTGTATGGGACTCTCTGTGCTTCCTGGACTTGATTAACTATTTCCTTTCCCATATTAGGGAAGTTTTCAACTATAATCTCTTCAAATACTTTCTCAATCCCTTTTTTTTTCCTCTTCCTCTTCTGGAACCCCTATAATTCGAATGTTGGTGCGTTTAATGTTGTCCCAGAAGTCTCTGAGAATGTCCTCGGTTCTTTTCATTCTTTTTTCTTTATTCTGCTCTGCAGTAGTTATTTCCACTATTTTATCTTCCAGGTCACTTATCTGTTCTACTGCCTCAGTTATTCTGCTATTGATCCCATCTAGAGTATTTTTCATTTCACTTATTGCATTGTTCATCGTTGCTTGTTTCATCTTTAGTTCTTCTAGTTCCTTGTTAAATGTTTCTTGCATTTTGTCTATTCTATTTCCAAGATTCTGGATCATCTTTACTATCATTATTCTGAATTCTTTTTCAGGTAGACTGCCTATTTCATCTTCATTGGTAGGTCTGGTGGGTTTTTATCTTGCTCCTTCACCTGCGGTGTGTTTTTCCGTCTTCGCATTTTGCTTATCTTACTGTGTTTGGGGTCTCCTTTTTGCAGGCTGCTGGTTTGTAGTTCCCGTTGTTTTTAGTGTCTGTCCCCAGTGGCTAAGGTTGGTTCTGTGGGTTGTGTAGGCTTCCTGGTGGAAGGGACTAGTGCCTGTGTTCTGGTGGATGAGGCTGGCTCTTGTCTCTCTGGTGGGCGGATCCACGTCTGGTGGTGTGTTTTGGGGTGCCTGTGGAATTATTATTAGTTTAGGTATCCTCTCTGCTAATGGGTGGGGTTGTGTTCCTGTTCTGCTAGTTGTTTGGCATAGGGTGTCCCGCACTGTAGGTTGCTGGTCGTTGAGTGAAGCTGGGTGCTAGCATTGAGATGGAGATCTCTGGGAGATTTTTGCCATTTGATATTATGTGGAGCTGGGAGGTCTCTTGGTGACCAGTGTCCTGAAATTGGCCCTCCCACCTTAGAGGCAAGGCACTGACTCCTGGCTGCAGCACCAAGAACCTTTCATCTACATGGCTCAGAATAAAAGGGAGACAATGTAGAGAGAAAGAATTAGTAGAAGTAGGAAGAAAGAAAGAAAGAAAGAAAGAAAGAAAGAAAGAAAGAAAGAAAGAAAAAGAAAGAAAAAAGGGAGGAAGGAAGGAAGGAAGGAAGAAAGAAGAAAAGAAATGAAGGAAAGAAAGAAAGGAGGGATGGAGGGAAAGAGGGAGGGGCGGTGGGAGGAAGGAACAAAGGAAAGAAGGAGGGGCGGAAGGAAAAAAGTTAGAAAGAAGGAAGATAAAGTAAAATAAAATAAAGTAAAATTTAATAAAGTTATTAAATTAAAAAATAATTATTAAGAAATAAAACAAAAAAAATGGATAGAACCCTAGGACAAATGGTGGAAGCAAAGTTATACAGACAAAATCTCACACAGAAGCATACACATACACACTCACAAAAAGAGGAAAAGGGGAAGAAAACATAAATCTTGCTCTCAAAGTCCACCTCCTCAATTTGGGATGATTCATTGTCTATTCAGGTATTCCACAGATGCAGGGTACATCAAGTTGATTGTGGGGCTTTAATCCGCTGCTTCTGAGGCTGCTGGGAGAGATTTCCCTTTCTCTTCTTTGTTCTCACAGCTCCCAGGGGCTCAGCTTTGGATTTGGCTCAGCCTCTGCGTGTAGGTCGCCAGAGGGCGTCTGTTTTTCACTCAGACAGGACGGGGTTAAAGGAGCCTCTGATTCGGGGGCTCTGGCTCACTCAGGCCAGGGGGAGGGAGGGACACGGAGTGCGGGGCGCGCCTGCGGCGGCAGAGGCCGTTGTGAGGTTGCATCAGCCTGAGGCGCGCCGTGCGTTCTCCCGGGGAAGTTGTCCCTGGATCCCGGGAACCTGGCAGTGGCGGGCTGCACAGGCTCCCCGGAAGGGGGGTGTGGATAGTGACCTGTGCTCGTACACAGGCTTCTTGGTGGTGGCAGCAGCAGCCTTAGCGTCTCCTGCCTGTCTCTGTGGTCCACGCTTCTAGCCACGGCTTGCGCCCATCTCTGGAGCTCCTTTAAAGCAGCGCTCTCAATCCCCTCTCTTCACGCACCAGGAAACAAAGAGGGAAGAAAAAGTCAATTGCCTCTTCGGCAGCTCCAGACCTTTTCCCGGACTCCCTCGGGCCAGCCGTGGTGTACTAACCCCTTCAGGCTGTGTTCACGCTGCCAACCCCAGTACTCTCCCTGCGCTCTGACCAAAGCCCGAGCCTCAGCTCGCAGCCCCACCTGCCCCAGCGGGTGAGCAGACAAGCCTCTCGGGCTGGTGAGTGCCGGTCGGCACTGATCCTCTGTGTGGGAATCTCCCTGCTTTGCCCTCCGCCCCCCTGTTGCTGTGCTGTCCTCCGCGGCCCCGAAGTCCCTCGCTCCGCCACCCGCAGTCTCCGCCCGTGAAGGGGCTTCTAGTGTGTGGAAACCTTTCCTCCTTCACAGCTCCTTCCCACTGGTGCAGGTCCCGTCCCTATTCTTTTTTTTTTTTTTTTCTTTTGCCCTACCCAGGTACGTGGGGCGTTTCTTGCCTTTTGGGAGGTCTTCTGCCAGCGTTCAGTAGGTGTTCTGTAGGAGTTGTTACACGTGTAGATGTATTTCTGGTGTATCTGTGGGGAGGAAGGTGATATTTGCATCTTACTCTTCTGCCATCTTCCTCTCGTCCCTCTGCAGTGTCTTATATTTTTCTGCATACAGGTCTTTTGTGTCCTTAGGTAGGTTTATTCCTAGGTATTTTATTCATTTTGTTGCAATGGTAAATGGGAGTGTTTCCTTAATTTCTCTTTGAGATTTTTCATCATTAGTGTACAGGAATGCAGGAGATTTCTGTGTGTTAATTTTGTATCCTGCTACATTACCAAATTCATTGATTAGCTCTAGTAGTTTTCTGGTAGCGTCTTTAGGATTTTCTATGTATAGTATGATGTTATATGCAAACAGTGACAGCTTTATTTCTGTTGTTCTGATTTGGATTCCCTTTGTTTCTTTTCCTTCTCTGATTGCTGTGGTTAAGACTTCCAAAACTATGTTGTATAATAGTGGTGAGAGTGGGCGACCTTGTCTTGTTCCTGATCTTAGTGGAAGTGGTTTCAGTTTTTCACCATTGAGAACGATTTTGACTGTGGGTTTGTCATATATGGCCTTTATTGTGTTGAGGAAAGTTCCCTCTATGCCTACTTTCTGCAGGGTTTTTATCATAAATCGGTGTTGACTTTTGTTGAAAGCTTTCTCTGCATCTATTGAGATGATCATATGGTTTTTCTCCTTAAATTTGTTAATATGGTTTATCACACTGATTGATTTTCGTATATTGAAGAATCCTTACATTCCTGGAATAAACCCCTCTTGATCATGGTGTATGATCCTCTTAATGTGCTGTTGGATTCTGTTTGCTAGTATTTTGCTGAGGATTTTTGCATCTATGTTCATCAGTGATATTGGCCTGTAGTATTCTTTCTTTGTGACATCTTTGTCTGGTTTTGGTACCAGGGGTATGGTGGCCTTGTAGAATTAGTTTGGGAGTGTTTCTTCCTCTGCTATATTTTGGAAGAGTTTGAGAAGGATAAGTGTTAGCTCTTCTCTAAATGTTTGATAGAATTCGCCTGTGAAGCCATCTGGTTATTGGCTTTTGTTTGTTTGGAAGATTTTAAATCACAGTCAAAATTTCAGTGCTTTTGATTGGTTTGTTTATTTTTTCTATTTCTTCCTGGGTCTGTCTCAGAAGATTGTGCTTTTCTAAGAATGTGTCCATTTTTTCCAGGTTGTCCATTTTATTGGCATATAGTTGCTTGTAGTCATCTCTCATGATCCTTTATATTTCTGCAGTGTCAGTTGTTACTTCTTCTTCATTTCTAATTCTATTGATTTGAGCCTTCTCCCTTTTTTCTTGATGAGTCTGGCTAATGGTTTATCAATTTTGTTTGTCTTCTCAAAGAACAAGCTTTTAGTTTTATTGATCTTTGCTATCATTTCCTTCATTTCTTTTTCATTTATTTCTGATTTGATCATTATGCTTTCTTTCCTTCTGCCAAATGTGTGGGTTTTTTTTTTTTTTGTTGTTGTTCTTTCTCTAATTGCTTTAAGTGTAAGGTTAAGTTGTTTATTTGAGATGTTTCTTGTTTCTTGAGGTAGGATTGTATGGCTATAAACTTCCTTCTTAGAATGGCTTTTGATGCATCCTATAGGTTTTGGGTCATCGTGTTTTCATTGTCATTTCTTTCTAGGTATTTTTTTGATATCCTCTTTGATTTCTTCAGTGATTTCTTGGTTATTAAGTAGTGTATTGTTTAGCCTATATGTGTTTGTATTTTTACAGATTTTTTCCTGTAATTGTTATCTAGTCTCATAGCATTGTTGTCAGAAAAGATACTCAATATGATTTCAATTTTCTTAGATTTACCAAGGTTTGATTTGTGACCCAAGATATGATCTATGCTGCAGAATGTTCCATGAGCACTTGAGAAGAATGTGTATTTTGTTGTTTTTGGATGGAATGTCCTATAAATATCAATTAAGTCAATGTTGTTTAATGTGTCATTTAAAGCTTGTATTTCCTTATTTATTTTCATTTTGGATGATCTGTTCATTGGTGAAAGTGTGGTATTAAATTCCCCTATTATGATTGTGTTACTGACGATTTCCCCTTTTATGGCTCTTAGCATTTGCCTTATGCATTGAGGTGCTTCTATGTTGGGTGCATAAATATTTACAATTGTTATATATTCTTCTTGGATCGATCCCTTGATCATTATGTAGTGTTCTTCTTTGTCCCTTGTAATAGTCTTTATTTTAAAGTCTATTTCTTCTGATATGAGCATTGCTACTCTAGCTTTCTTTTGATTTCCATTTACATGGAATACCTTTTTCCATCCCCTCACTTTCAGTCTGTATGTGTCCCTAGGTCTGAAGTGGGCCCGTTGTAGACAGCATATGTAAGGGTCTCACTTTTGTTTCCATTCAGCCAGTCTATGTCTTTTGGTTGGAGCATTAATCCATTTACATTTAAGGTAATTATTGCTATGTATGTTCCTATTACTGTTTTCTTAATTGATTTGTGTTTGTTATTGTAGGTCTTTTCCTTCTCTTGTGTTTCCTTCTTAGAGAAGTTCCTTTAGCATATGTTGCAAAGGTGGTTTGTTGGTGATGAATTCTCTTAGCTTTTGCTTGTCTGTAAAGGTTTTAATTTTTCCTTTGAATTTGAATGAGATCCTTGCTGGTTAGAGTAATTTTAGTTGTAGGTTTTTCCCTTTCAGAACTTTAAATATGTCCTGCCATTCCCTTCTGGCTTGCCAAGTTTCTGCTGAAAGTTCAGCTGTTAACCTTATGGAGATTCCCTTGTATAATATTTGTTGTTTTTCCCTTGCCGCTTTTAATATATTTTGTATTTAATTTTTGATAGTTTGATTAATATGTGTCTTTGTGTGCTTCTCCTTGTAATTATCCTATATAGGACTCTCTGTACTTCCTGGACTTGATTAACTATTTTCTTTCTCATATTAGGGAAGTTTTCAAATATAATCTCTTCAAACATTTTCTCAATCCCTTTCTTTTTCTTCTGGGATCCCTATAATTCGAATGTTGGTGTGTTTAATGCTGTCCCAGAGGTCACTGAGACTGTCCTCTATTCTTTTAATTCCCTTTTCTTTATTCTGCTCTGCAGTAGTTATCTCTACTGTTTTATCTTCCAGGTCACTTATCCTTTCTTCTGCCTCAGTTATTCTGCTATCGATTCCTTTTAGAGAATTTTAAATTTCATTTATTGTGTTTTTCATCATTGTTTGTTTGCACTTTAGTTCTTCTAGGTCCTTTTTCAAGGTTTCTTTTATTTTCTCCATTCTTTTTCCAATACGTTGGTTCAATTTTACGATCATTACTCTGAATTCTTTTTCAGGTAGACTGCCCATTTCCTCTTCATTTGTTTGGTCTCGTGGGTTTTTACCTTCCTCCTTCATCTGCTGTGTGTTTCTCTGTCTTCTCATTTTGCTTAACTTACTGTGCTTGGGGTCTCCTTTTTGCAGTCTGCAGGTTCTTAGTTCCCTTTGTTTTTGGTGTCTGCCCCCAGAGGCTACAGTTGGTTCGGGTTGTGGAGGCTTTCTGGTGGAGGGGACTGGTGCCTGTGTTCTGGAGGATGAGGCTGGAACTAGTCTTTCTGGTGGGCAGGACCACGTCCGTTGGTGTGTTTTGGGGTGTCTGTGACATTATTATGATTATCGGCAACCCCTGCTTCCTAAAATCTCTGCTAATGGATGGGGTTGTGTCCTGTCTTGCTAGTTGTTTGGCATAGTGTGTCCAGCACTATAGCTTGCTGGACATTGAGTGAAGCTGGGTCTTTGCCCTAAGATCGAGATCTCTGGGAGAGCTTTCACCATTTAATATTACGTGGAGCCAGGATGTCTTTGGTGGACCAGTGCTCTTAATTCAGCTTTCCCACCTCAGAGACACAGGTCTGACACTCGGCCAGAGCACCAAGACCTTGTCAGCCACATCACTCAGAAGAAAAGGGAGAAAAAAGAAAGAAAGAAAGAAGAAAATAAAATAAGGTTATTAAAATAAAAAAATATTAAAAATAAAAACATTTAAAAGTAATAAAAAATGAAAGAAAGAAAGAGGAGAGCAGCCATACCAAAAAACAAATCCACCAATGATAACAATCACTAAAAACTATACTAAAAAAATGAAAACAAACCAACAAAAAATGGACAGACAGAACCCTAGTATAAATGGTAAAAACATAGATATACAGACAAGATCACACAAAGAAGCATACACATACACACTGTCAAAAAGAGAAAAAGGAAATAAATATGTATATCGTTGCTCCCCAAATCCACTGCTTCAATTTTGGCATGATGCATTGTCTATTCAGGTATTCCACAGATGCAGGGTACATCAAATTCACTGTGGAGATTTAATCCACTGCTTCTGAGGTTGCTGGGAGAGATTCCCTTTCTCTTCTTTGTTCGCACAGCTCCCGGGGTTCAGCTTTGGATTTGGACCCGCCTCTGCGTGTAGGTCGCCTGAGGGCGTCTGTTCTTCACTCAGAGAGGACAGGGTTAAAGGAGCAGCTGCGTCGGGGGCTCTGGCTCACTCAGGCCAGGGGGAGGGAGGGGTGCGGATGCGCGCGAGCCTGTGGCAGCAGAGGCCGGCGTGATGTTGCACCAGCCTGAGGCGCGCCGTGCGTTCTCCCAGGGAAGTTGTCCCTGGATCCTGGGACCCTGGCAGTGGCGGGCTGCACAGGTTCCTGGGAGGGGGGGTGTGGAGAGTGACCTGTGCTCGCACACAGGCTCCTTGGTGGCTCCAGCAGCAGCCTTAGCGTCTCATGCCCGTCTCTCATGTCTACACTGATAACCGTGGCTCTTGCCCGTCTCTGGAGCTCATTTAGGCGATGCTCTGAATCCCCTCTCCTCGCACAACCCGAAACAATGGTCTCTTGCCTCTTAGGCAGGTCCAGACATTTTCCCGGACTCCCTCCCGGCTAGCCGTGGTGCACTAACCCCTTCAGGCTGTGTTCACGCAGCAGCCCCAGTCCTCTCCCTGCATCCGACCAAAGCCCTAGCCTCAACTCGCAGCCCCGCCCCGCCCCGGCGGGGGAGCAGACAAGCCTCTCGGGCTGGTGAGTGCTGGTCGGCACCGATCCTCTGTGCGGGAACCTCTCCGCTTTGCCCTCCGCACCCCTGTGGCTGCGCTCTCCTCCGCGGCTCCCAAACTTCCCCCTCTTCCACACGCAGTCTCTGCCCTAGAAGGGGCTTCTAGTGTGTGGAAACCTTTCGTCCTTAACAGCTTCCTCCCACTGGTGCAGGTCCTGTCCCTATTCTTTTGTCTCTGTTTTTTCTTTTGCCCTACCAATTACATGGGGCGTTTCCTGCCTTTTGGGAGGTCTGAGGTCCTCTGCCAGTGTTCAGTAGGTGTTCTGTAGGAGTTGTTCCACATGTAGATGTACTTCTGATATGTTTGTGGGGAAGAAGGCAATCTCCACTTCTTACTCCTCTGCCATCTTGAAGGTCTCCCTGTTGAGATTTTAAAACAGCCCTTTTTCCATTTGGTTTATTCTTCTGCCTCCATATCATTGTTCAACTCTGACATCCACCTTGCTCCCAGGCTTCTCCCCACTTCTTCTCCTATATGCACCTGTATTGTTTCTGTACATTTTTGCCTCTTTGCTCTCTCCCACTCGAATATAAGGTCCTTGAAAAGTGAGAGCAAGGAATCAGTAATCTTTGCCCCTTGTGTGCACTTATCACAGTGATAGTTGGAGATCCATGAATGTTACTTACATATAAATTCTCCTCCAAAATGACATGTTGAAGTTGAGACCCAACAAAAATAAATAGAGATACTATTCTCTCTGTTTTGTTTTCATATGTCACACACTTTTGACCCAATTCATAATAAAAAGCAAGAATGGGTATATCTGCACTTGAACATACTGCTTTCGGGAAACAAGACTTCATTCTCTCAGCCTTGAGTCATTCATCATACTGGCTCTACACTCTGCTAATCTGAAAATAAAACAAAAAAAAACCCAGCTGGTCCTGAGACAAACCAGAGTATGAAAGAACACACAATCAGATGGTAAAGAAAGGGTGAAACACACTCAGGCTAATTCATACAGTGGTCAATTTATGGTGCCATTGCATTCTGATTACAAAGATCTACTTCCAGAGAAACTACTCTTGATGTTAAAAGATCTTCAGTCCACTGAAAAGAAAAAGACTTTTCCAAATACTTAAAATGACTTCCTTGTTATTTGGAGAATATTCTTCTGCAATGTCTGAGTCCTAGCATCAGCAAAGAAAGAATTTATTCAGAAGTATAAAAGGATTTAGAATTTCTTCAGTTCTCCTCTCATTCTGTTTAAAATGTGGGTCATGTCTTTGAAGAATTGTTATCTATAGGTTGTCATGGGGTGGTTAACAGTATATAAGAGCAGTTGCTACCACAGTGAGGGGACCCATATGTCATAAAAATTTGGTTTGGATGGAGGTAGCAATAGCACATGTACACAAAATAGTTTGTCCATGTTAAGCCAAAGATATCAATGAACAATTAAAAAAGTCAGCTGCTGTGCAAAGGGCAGTCACCTTGCTCTGTGAACAGTAGTGCATGAGGGCCAGGAAATTAAAAGGCTTAACCACACACCCAAAACTGTCCAAGCTACTTTATTGTTTAAGTGAAATGAAATTCAAACACAAAGAGCCAGACGGGTAAAATTTAAATTAAGCTTCAAAATCATTTTGTGTTTTAACCATCTATGATGTTCTTAGCACTACAAATAAGTCTACTTTCTTTGGAAGCCTAGAAAAATAATCCAATACAAAAAGCTCCCCTGACTTCATCTTCTTTCTTTACGTGCTCTGCACATGTTCACTTTGAAATAAAAGTTTGACCAAGATCCAAAGGAACATGATGTAACTACCTAGGAAGACTTTAGTTTCTAAGCCATGCTGACCATTGCCAATGACGGCCTTCTCCAAAATGAGATCTTGTTTGCAGAAAGATTTCAAGCCAAGATTGCTGTGCTTTCACTTGTTAGGTGGCTGCATTGAGAACTGTCTTGCAAAACAGACATCTGCAAGGGAATCATTAGGATTCCTCTTCACTGTTTTCTGGCTTTACGTGTTCAATAAACATTTCTGTAGACTGTTTTTCCTTGGCACAGTTGTGTAACTGATTTCCAGTCAGGGGATGGATGTGAATGGGCAGGATGTTTCTCTGAACAATTGAGCTTTTATCCATTGAGTCAGGGACCACCTGTAAAAATTCTCCTCTATGGAGGGAGGTTGGGACTTACATTGGCGAGAGGCTCATTGGTCTGGAAATTCCATGCTTTCTCTCCGAGGCCAAGAATCCTTCTGTCTACTGAAAGTTTTAGGGTCATTCCCCAAAGGAAAATTCAATATCCAAAAGTTTGAAATTAAGGGAGCGAGCTAAATGTAAAACGCTGAATGGAATAAGTAAAAAGTCATGTTTTCATGGGGAACATAACCGGGTCATAAATATTATGGGCTGTGAAGTAAAGGTCTCAAGTCTCTCTTTCCCCATAATCCACACAAAAATAAATACTTTCTTGTATAAACATCTATCATGTGTGTTATATAGATGTTTCTTTAACAGAAACAACTGATAGCATTTAAGAAAGATATTCATACAGAATTCTATACACAGAATTAGTAAGAGGAAAAAACAGGAAAAGGTTAAAAAAAGGAAGTCTAGTCGGCAGGTTTTATGAACAGATGCAGTTCCTTCAGGCAAATCTGGTGAAAGGGACCACGGCTGCTTCAGGGCCACCTGGGGAGCACTGGGGTCTCTAGGATGCCTTGCCCACATCAGGCAGCAGGGCTAAGTCACTCAGATAAATCGTCTCCTCAGGCCAACAGAAGTTTCTGTGTTGAGCCTAGACTTTGCATTTTTGCTTTGAAAGAATTCTATGTGCTTATTTCTTTTGACTTGACGGTGCTTTCTCCTTAGGCTGAGGCAAAAAGAAAAAAAAATATTTCATAATAGTCAGGAGAGACAGGAAGATGTTCCTCTGTGCCTTTGTGACTGAGTGGTTTTAAAAATCCACCTAGAATTGCTTTGATATTCTTCTTATCAGGAAGTGGAGTCTCTGTCTGAACCCTTGAACATCGGCAGAGCTTCATGACTGACTTGCTGAATAGAACAGAGTTATGCTGTGTGAATTCCAAGCCTAGGATAGTGCCATGTGGCTTTTGTGGTTTCTTTTTGGGACAGTTGCTCTGGGAGTCTTCAGCTATTTTGAGACAATGTGAAGAGACATTGCGTAGTAAAGGATTAACTCAGCAGGTCCAGTTTTCCAAACTCTGAACACTGGAAAGAAAAGTTGGCCTCTGCTTACCTCTTGGGAGGTAACCTCTAAGTCTTTGGGCTATCCTGCCTATAAAGATTATATTTGTTTACCTGGGTCTTGGTCTATGCCAGGTAGTTAATGCCAGTAATGTGATTTATGCTGGGGACCTTGGGCTGCAGTCTCAGCTCTGGAGAGCTAAGGTCATCCATGCAGATGGTCACTCGTGCCAACATGACTGATCCTTAATAAAAATACCAGACACCAAGGCTTAGGTGAGCTCCCCAGGTTGGCAATACTTCATGAGTATTGCCAAACATTGCTGGAATTAAGTGTTGTCCACATGACTCCACTGGGAGAAGACAACTGGAAGCTTGTCCCTAGCACCTTCTGGATTCTTTCCTATGTATCTTTTGTCCATTGCTGATTTTAATCTGTATCCTTCTGCTGTAATATACCATAATTATGGGTATAACAATTCTGCCAAGTTCTGTGACTCCTTCTAGTAGATACTTGAATTCTACAGAATTTAAAGTTTGGCTATGAGCTATGAAATTATTTGGTCCAAACATCTCCCAGGGAACAGCTTAAGCTCAATAATACATATGGTAGATGACGAAACTGAAAGTTGAAGACATTAGGTAACAATTTCAAGCTCATACCAGTCACTGTCTCCTCATAGAACTATATTTGAACCTCTCCAGAAAGTCCTGCATGACACTATTCCAATGGGGCATTCATGGGTTTGTCATTTCATTTGACACTGTGTCCACTGTGATTTGGCTGATAGTGAAGCCAAATATATTTTCAGAATTTCAGTGTAGTTTCAAGGCCAAAATTTCCCCTTATTTTGTGGCTTGGGATGTCAGCAAGTACAACAGTGATATGCTTTAACTTTTCATCCTGCCCCCATGGTCAGGTGTGCCATTCACTTATTTATGCATTTATTTATTAACTTGTGTTTGTGACAAAGAACACGGCAAAATATATTTTTTAAAAGTACAAAAGACTATGTGTGTCCCATCCTGGACATTACAGTTACTCTTTTCCTCTATGTTTCTGTCTCTGCTGCTGACCCATCAAAGGGTCTGCCCCACTGGGGATGACTGTGATGTTTCTGACAGTTCTTGAAGGGCAGTTTTGACTCCATAAGCAATATCTCACATTTTATTTAAGAGGTTTAGAACTACTTTGCGTAGTAAGTGCCTCTGTTTGTCAGAGAAGGGGGAAGGTTTGTTATTGGAAGAAAAAAGGCACAAGGAGAAATTTCAGAGGCTGACAACTTCCTTCAGCTCCCTTTTCCCCTTTATATAAAGTATATAGCCTCCCATATAAATTAGGAATCTAATCAGAATGGTATGCTCCACTGAACTGGGACAGGTTTAATTGGGAAATCCGCTTAATCAGGACATCTCCCAGGGAACTGATTTAGGCCCGATGATACATAATGGCTATGATTGCAGCTTAAAGGAGGCAGTAATTCTCTTTAATTGAGACACTTTCAGGTAATTTAGTGCTGCTTGAGACTATGTGTATGTGAGTGTATATGTGCCTATGGCTTTTCTGATGCAGTTTGTTTGTTTTTCTATAGTAAGGTGTGCAGGACTCAGACAACAGCATACATCAGTTCAGCACTGTCCCAGGTACTCATCCCTATTCAAAAAACAAAAGAGATTAGACTTTTTGCAAAGAACTGCCATGCTCCTTTCAACAATTGGAACTGGTATTTCGGCCCATTTCTGGGTGCTATTATGGACTAATTAGCATTTCCTTTGTAACTAGTTTCAGGGGTTTTTGCAGGCATTAGACGAGATTTCCTTTCCACTCTTTGAGTCTTGTTCCTCCTTTGCTTCTGAGTGGCCTTCCTGCTGTGACATTATACAAAATTCTGTAGGTTGATCTAACTTTTGTGGGGTTGAGCAGAATTTGAGAATAATTTTTACCAGATGCTATGGATTGAATTATGTCCCCCAAAATTAATATATTGAAGACTTAACCCTTAATGTGATAGTATTTGGAGATGGAGCCTTTAGGAGGTTATTAGGTTTAGATAAGGTCATGAGGGTAGAGTCCTCATGATGGAAGTAGTGTCCTTTATAAGGGACATCAGGAGTGACATCATCACTCGTCTTTGATGTCAAGAAGACATCACTCATTTTTGTCTTCCCCACAACAACACTAACTCAGCATCTATCAATAGACAATAGTGCCTCTGTGAGAACTGTGAGATCAGAACTATATAGCAAGGGATCCAGGAGGAATCTCACCCTCCTATGTAGCTGGTAATAGGCATACAGATCTTGATCCCTGTTGAGGATCCCTCATTGGCCCTTGATCTGGCTCTAGCCCCTCTTGGCTGTGGTCCAGGAGACCCTGGGAAACACTCTTTTAGACAATCACACATGAATGAGGGACACTTGGTGGAAACCCAGGCTTCCAGAGAAGTTTCAGCACACTGTTGGAGCAAAAATTTACAAGTTTAGACACATTGGAGAGGGCACATAGTAAAGATTAGAAGAGGTAACTGCTATTTCAAATGTGAAGACAACAATGCAAAACTTCAAGGAACATGAAAAATCAAGGATACATGTTACCAGTTACAGTAATCTTTCTGTAACTGATGAGAAAGGCATGGAGAGCTTTGATTTACCTGATAAAGAATTCAAAGTAGCTGTTTTAAGGAAACTCAATGAGCTATAACACAGAAAGACAATTCAGCAAAATCAGGAAAACAATACGGAAACAAAATAGAAGTCATAAAAAAGAACCAAATGGAAATTCTGGAGCTGAAGAATACAATAAATGAAATAAATAAAAATGTAATGTAGAACATCTACAGAAGAACGGATAAAGCAGATGAAAAATTTGTGAATTAGAAGGTAAGATTTTTGAAATTATCCATTAAGAAGAGAAAAAGGGAAAAAAGAATAAAAGAGTGAAGGAAGACTCCATGATCTATAGAACACCATAAAAGAACCAATTTGCAAGTTATTTGAGTTCCAGAAAGAGAAAAAAAGGGAGAAAGGGGCAGAAAGATTATTTAAAGAAATAATGGCTGAGAAATTTCCAAATCTGGAGGGATATTGGGATATCCAAGTTCATAAAGGTCACCAAACAAAATCAATTTAAAGAGATTCTCTCTACATTATAGTAAAACTGTCAAAAGTCAAAGATGATGAGAAAATCTTAAAAACAGCAAGAGAAAAGAAACTTGTAACTTACAAGGGAACCCCTCACAAGGCTATCAGTGGATTTCTCAGCAGAAAACTTACAGGCCAGGAAAGAATGAGATGATGTATTTAAAGAGCTGAAAGACAAAAGAAAAGAAAGAACTGCCAACCAAGAACAATCTACTTGGTAAAATTATCCTTCAGAAATGAAGGCAAGATAAAGACTATACCAGAAAAACAAAAGCTGAGGGAATTCATCACCGCTAGATCAGCCTTACAAGAAATGCTAAGAGGAGTTCTTCAAGATGAAATAAAAGGAAGGTAATTAATAACATGAAAATATATAAAAATATACAACATCACTGTTAAAGTGACTACATAGTCAGATTCAGAATACTCTAATACTGCAATATGGTGGTGTGTTAACCACTTAACTCTAGTATAAATGTTAAAGGACAAGAGCATTAAAAATAATTATAGCTACAATAATGTGTGATTGAATACACAATATCAAAAGAGGTAAATTGTAACATCAAAAACCTAAAAGGGGGAGCAAAAGGATAGAATTTTTCATGTGATCGAAGTTAAGTTGTTGTCAGCATAAAATAGTCCGTGATATCTATAAGATGTTTTATGTAAGCTTCATGGTAACCACAAAGGAAAAACCTACAGTAGATCTACAAAAGATAAAGAGAAGGGAATCAAAGATTCCACAAGGGAAAATCATCAGTTCATAAAGGAAGGCAATAAGAGAGAAAGAAAGGAAAAAGGGAACTGTAAAACAGCCAGAAAACAATAGATGGCATTATAAGTCCTTACCTGTCAATAATTACTCTAAATGATAAAATGGTAAGACCCAGCTACATTCTGTCTACAAGAGACTCACTTCAGCTTTAAAGACATACATAGGCCGAAAGTGATGGGATGAAAAAAGGATATTTCCTGCAAGTGGAAACCAAAAGAGAGCAAGAATAGCTATATTTATATCAGGCAAAATAGACTTGAAACACAAAATGGTAACAGGAGACAAAGAATGTTGTTATTTAATGATGAAGAGGATATAGCAATCATAAATACGTATGTACCCAATGTTGGAGCACCTAAGTATCCCTGATGAATATGAATGTAAAAATTCTTGACAAAATACTAGCAAACCAAATTCAACAGCACCATTAAAAGGATCATACACCATGATCAAGAGGAATATATCTTTGGGCTGCAAAGATGTTTCACCATACATCAATAAATGTGCTATACCACATTAATAGAATGAGAGATAAAATTATATTATCATCCTAATATATGCAAAACAATCATTTGACAAAATATAACATTCTTTCATGATAAAAACTCAACAAGTTGGCTATAGAAATAACATAACTCAACACAATATAGACCACATGTGACAAACCCACACCCAACATCATACTCAATGGTGAAAGGTTGAAAGCTTTTCCTCTAAGATCAGAAACACAACAAGGGTCCCACTTTCATGACTCCTTTTCAACATAGCACTGGAAGTCCTAGCCAGAAAAATCAGGCAAGGAAAAGAAATAAAAGGCATACAAGTCAGAAAGGAAGAAGTTAAATTGTCTTTGTTTGCAGATGATATAATTTTATATGTAGAAAATCTTAAAGACTCCCCTCAAAAAATATCTGTTAAAACTAATTAGCAAATTCAGTAAAGTTGCAGGATACAAAATCAACATATAGAGAAAAATGTTTCATTTCTATACACTAACTATGAAGTATATAAAAAAGAGGTAAAGAAAATAATCCCATTCACAATAACATCAAAAAACAATAAAATACTTAGGAATTAATTTAACCAAGGATGTGAAAGATTTGTACTCTGAAAATTATAAGACTTTGATGAAAGAAATTGAAGAAAACACAAATAAATGAAAAGATGTCTCATGTTCATGGATCAGAAGAATTAATATTATTAAAGCATCCATACTACCCAGAACCATCTATAGACTCAATGCAATTCTTATCAAAATTCCAATGGCATTTTTCATGGAAATAGAAAAAATAATCCTGAAATTTGTATGGAACCATGAAAGAATCCAATAGCCAAAGCAACCCTGAGAAAAAAAGAACAAAGCTGGAGTATCACATTTCCTGATTTCAAGCAATACTATAAAGCTGTAGTAATCAAAATGGTATTGTACTATCATAAAATAAAGCACATAGTCTAAAGGAACAGAATCTAGAGTCCAGAAATAAACCCTGAATATAGGATGAACTAATATTTGACAAAAGAGCCAAGAATACTCAAGGGAAAAGGATAGTTGCTTCAGTAAATGGTAGTGGAAAAACTAAATAACCATAGGCAGAAGAATGAAATTGGTCCTCTATCTTATACTACTCACACAAATGAACTAAAAATGAATTAACTTAAACGTAAAACCTGAAATCAATAAACTAGAAGAAAACAGGGGAATGCATCTTCATATTGGCCTTGGCAATGATTTTTTGGATATGACATGAAAGGCAAAAGGAAAAATCAACAAGTGGGGCTACATCAAATTAAAAAGCTTCTGCACAGAAAAAGAAACAATCAACAAAATGAAAAGGCAACCTATGGAATGGGAGAAATTGGGCTTAATATTAAAAATATATAAAGAACACATGCAACTCAATAGCCAAAAAACCAAATAATCTGATTTTAAAATGAGCAGAGGTACCGAATATGTGTTTTTTCAGAGAAGACATACAAATGGCCAACAAGCACGTGAAAAAGTGTTCAGCACTACTAACCATCAGGGAAATGCAAATCAAAACCACAATGAGATGCCATCTCATACCTTTTGGAATGGCTATTATCAACAAGACAAGTGATTAGTGTAGGTGAGAATGTGGAGAAAAGGGAACCTTAGGTACTTTTGTGGAAATGTAAATTGGTATAGCCACTGTGGAAAATGGTGTGGAGTTTCCTTAAAAAATTAAAAATAGAGCTATCATATGATAGCAATTCCACTTCTGGGTATTTTTCCAAAGGAAATGAAATCAGGAGCTCAAAGAGATAGCTGCACTTCCATCTTCATTACAGCATTATTCTCAATAGCCAATATATGGAAAAAACCCATGCCTGTATACAGATGAATAGATAAAGAAGATATGGTATATATAAAATGGAATATCACTCTGCCATGAGAAAGAAGGAAATCCTGCCATTTGTAACAATGTGGATGTACCTTGAGAGCACTATGCTAAGTGAACTCAGTCAGACAGAGAAAGATAAATACTGCATGGTATCACTTATATGTGGAATCTAAAAAGACCAAACTCACAGAAACAGAGAGTAGAATGGGGGTTCCTGGGGTCTGGGAGGAAGAAATGGGGAGATGTTTGTCAAAGGGTACAAATTTTCAGTTATAAGATGAATACATTTTGAGAATCTAATGTACAGCAAGGTGATTATAGTTAACAATACAGTTTTATATATTTGAAAGTTGCTATGAGAGTAGATCTTAAATGTACTCATCACAAAAAAGAAATGGAAATTATGTGATGTGATGGAGATGCTAGCTAATGCTACCACAGTAATCATTTCCCAATATTTACGTGTATTAAACCCCAAGTGGTACACCCTAAATGTACACAATGTTATATGTCGATTATAGCTCAATAAAGCTGGGGATAAAAAAAGAAACAGCAGAAAGCTTGCTCTCTCTCTCTCCCCCTGCCTGACCATCTGAGATCACAGTGAGAAAGTGGCCATCTACAAGCAAGGAACAGAGCCCTCATTAGAACCCAGCAACGCTGGACCCTGATCTAGACTTCCAACCCCCAGAACTATAAGAAATAAATATCTTTTGGTACATGTTACAATTATCACTATTAGCCTATGCATGAAACTCTCTAAATTTATTAATTTACTTATTCAGTCACATATTTATCTATTTCCTTTTACCCCATACACAGTCTCATTCTTCTGCTCGTTCTTCCTCTACAGCCTCACATTATAAAATGTTTAATGTTTAAGGCACGTGGTTCATAGACAGCCATCTTCTTGTTGTGTCCTCATACAATGGAAGAGATGAAAAAGCTCACTGAGATCTCTTTTCCATGGTCACTAATCCCATTCAGGAGGGGTTTGCCCTCATGACCTAATTACCTCCCTAAAGCCCCTCCTTTAAATACTATCCCATTGGGGATTAGGTTTCACACATGAATTTTGGGGAGACACATGCATTTAGTCTATTGCATATTCAGTGGTGTGCATCTATCACATTTTATCTGTTATATTAGTTAAGGTAACACTACTCATGTAACCAGTAAACTCTTCCCATTTCAGGGGCTTAACAAAATATCAGATTAGTTAATGAAGTTGAAACTGAATTAATAGTCCAAAGTTGGTGCTCTTAGTCATGTGGTTTTTCTCCAAGGGGTGATTCAGGGACCTAGGCTCCTTCCATCTTGTAGCTCCACAATATTCAACACATGGATCCCATCCTGCTCTAGGGATTTTTCTCATTCCAGCCAGCTGGCTGGAGGAAGGAGCAGGAAAGGTTGCACTGAGGAGGTTTTTATGGCCGGGTCTGAAAGTGGTCTATTAAATTCTGGCCAAGTATTCCTTTTTCTGGAATTCAGCCATGGGTTTACACCTAATCTCAAGGGGATGCTAAGAAATTGCTTCTTTTCTACTGGAAGATGAAGACAAAGGCTTGGTGATAAGCCAGCAGTTTCTTATACATGTATCTCCTTTCTAAAGAATTGACAGCCAATTGCCTCCAAAAATGATGCTGCAGTTAACATCCCCTTTCTTATACTCTGTGCGAAAATATTTTTAATTCATAAACCCAGGGATGGAATGGCTAGGTCATTGGACATGTCTATGCTCCTTTTGACCAAGAAGTGTCATTTTGTACTCTGGACAATCAACACCAGTCTGCTCTCACCAGCAGTGAATAAGGATGACTCTATCCCCACATCTCCGTCAATATTTCTTGTTTCAGCTTTCCTTTTTGGTAGACTAATATGTATACAGAAATATATCATTGTAATTTAAATTTTTCCAATGTCTAATGATTTTGGACATCTCTTCATATGCTTGTTAACCCTTGGGTTTCCACCTCTGTAAATTGCCTAGCTGTATTCTTTGCTTATTTTTTTTTTCCATTGTGGTTCTTGTCCCTTTTTTGGCTTAAAAAATATTTTTGATTTAAATTTGTTTATTTATTCTCTCTCTCTCTCTCTCTCTCTTATTTTGGCCACACTATATGGCATGCTGGATCTTATTTCCCCAATCAGGGATTGAACCCATGCCCCTGAAGTGGGAGCATAGAGTCTTAGCCACTGGACAACCAGGGAAGTCCCTATTCCTTTTTAAAAAACTGCTATTAAGGAGTCTTTCTTCTCTTCAAGATCACACTTCTAACATTTAGAGTCCACCCTTCAAGTGTTGGTGTGCAGAGATTCACTTTTATTTTCTCCACATAGTGAATAATTTTTGACTACATCATCTATGGAACAATCTTTCCTTTATCCTTACCCATCAATTTATGGTTCCAGCCTTATCATATATTAACTTCTCATATAAATGTGCACCTTTCTCTTTTCCTGCTTTATTTTTGTTTTGTTTTGTTCTGTTTTGCCAATATCATCCCGATTTTTCTAACTGTGACTTTCAGGTATGTCGACATCAGGTACATTGAGTTTCCTCTTTCCTCTTCTTTTTAAAAGTTGACTTAGCTACATGTGGGCTTTTATTCTCCCACATAAATAGGCATATGTCTATTCAATTCTTCAAAGAAATCTAATTTTGGTTGGGATGCTATTATATTTGTAGATTAAATTGTAGACCATTAACAGCTTTATAATATTAAGTCTTCCTACTTAGGAGCCTGAACTCTCTCTCCATAGAACTTACCTTCTATGTCCTTTATTAGCATTTAAAAATTTTATCTATTTTCTTGTGAAATTTTGGTTAACTTAGTTTCAAGATAGTTTATAATTTTATTGTTATTATGAATAAATCTTATCTGTATTACATGTTCTAAGTAATTATTGTTGGTGTAGAACAATACTACTGATTTTTGTAGTTTGCCCACATATCTGGCAGTCATGATAAATTCACTCTAATTACTTTAATAGTTTGTCTATTGAGATTGATGGTTTTCCTATGTAGATGATTACAGTATTTACAAATAACATTTTATTTCTTTCCATAACACTTATAAGCTCTTTATCTCTCTCTCACTTTTTCTATATTTTTTGCTGTTTAATACTAGGTTAAATAGTAATTCTATTAGTGAATAGCCTTGTTTGTTCTCATTCTTATAGGAAATACGTAAAGTTTCTCATTAAGCATAATGTTTGACATCTGTAGTCTTGGCATTTAATCTTTATTAAACATAGAGTTTCTTCCTATTTTTCTCATATAAGAGGCTTTTAAAAATATACTAAAATAGAATCTTATTCATTGCTTTTATTTTGCATTAGTTGGGTTGTTAATATATCTATTTTTTCACTAGTCTATAATATGGTAAGTTATATTGATTTATTTTATATTTGAAAACTCCTTGTATTCCTTAGATAAACCCAGCTTGTTCATGATATATTATGAACTTCAAAGATAAAACAAGTGGTATTGCTCTGGATGCAGGACTACTGAAAATCAAGCCTATAAAAAGAAGGCGTCAGTTTATCCAAACTTTTGTTTTATCCTCCATCTTTCTCTGCATACAAAGTTATGTTTTTTTGCCATTAAGAAACTTTTTAAAACACTAAGGCTCAGTTAAAAAGATTATTTTTTTTAAAAAATCTATTTTATAAAACATTTTATTTTATATTGGAGTATAGCTAATTAACAATGTTGTGATAGTTTCAGGTGTACAGAAAAGTGATTCAGTTATACATATACATGTATCTATTCTTTTGCAAATTCATTTCCCATTTAGATTGTTACATAATATTGAACTGTGTTCCGTGTGCTATACAGTAAGCCCTTGTTGGTTATCCATTTTAAATATAGCAGTGTGTACATGTCAGTATTAAATCTCTAACTATCCCTTTCCCCCACCCTTCCACCTGGTAACCATAAGTTCATTCACTAAGTCTATGAGTCTGTTTCTGTTTTGTAAATAAGTTCATTTGTATCATTTCTTTTTAGATTCCACATATAAGCGATATCATACTATATTTCTCTTTCTCTGTCTGATTTACTTCACTTAGTATGACAATCCCTAGGTCAATCCATGGTGCTGCAAATGACATTATTCCATTCTTTTTAATGGCTGGGAAATATTCCATTTTATATATGTACCACATCTTCTTTATTCATTTCTCTGTTGATGAACATTTAGGTTGCTTCCATGTCTTGACTATATTAAACAGTGCTGCAATGAGCATTGGGTGCATGTATCCTTTTGGACCATGCTTTCCTCTGGATATATGCCCAGGAGTGGGATTGCAGGATCATATGGTAGCTCTATTTTTAGTTTTTTTTTTTTTTTTTTGCGGTACACGGGCCTCTCACTGTTGTGACCTCTCCCGTTGTGGAGCACAGGCTCTGGACGCACAGGCTCAGCGGCCATGGCTTACAGGTTCAGCCGCTCTTGGCATGTGGGATCTTCCCGGACCGGGGCATGAACCCATGTCCCCTGCATCGGCAGGCGGACTCTCAACCACTGCGCCACCAGGGAAGCCCTATTTTTAGTTTTTTTTGTTTTGTTTTTTGCAGTACGCGGGCCTCTCACTGTTGTAGCCTCTCCTGTTGCGGAGCACAGGCTCAAGACGCGCAGGCTTAGTGGCCATGGCCCATGGGCCCAGACGCTCCACAGCATGTGGGATCCTCCTGGACCGGGGCACGAACCCGTGTCCCCTGTATTGGCAGGTGGACTCTCAACACTCTGCCACCAGGGAAGCCCTATTTTTAGTTTTTTAAGGACCATCCATACTGTTCCCCATAGTGGCTTTAAAAAATCTTAAAATTTGTATGGAGACACAAAAGACCCTGAATAGCCAAAGCAATCTTTAGAAAGAAAAACAGAGCTGGAGGAATCAGGTTCCCTGACTTCAGACTATACTACAAAGTTATAGTCATCAAAACAGTATTGTACTGGCACAAAAATAGAAATATAGGTCAATGGAATAGGATAGAAGGCCCAGCAATAAACCCACACACCTATGGCCAATTAATCTTGACAAAGGAACAAGACTATACAATGGGGGAAAGACAATCTCTTCAATGTTACATGTAAAAATGTAAAATTAGAACATTCTTTAACACCATACTTAAAAATAAGCTCAAAATGGATTAAAGACCTAAATGTGAGACTAGACCCTATAAAACTCTTAGAGGAAAACATAAGCAGAACACTTTCTGACATAAAAAAAAAATTATTGAATATCAGAGATTTTGAAAAATATAGAGAAGTAGGAAGAGAAACAATCACTTAAACCACTGTTATCTACAGATAACCTCTCCTAACATTTGAGCTCAGGTTGCTACAGCATGAAATGCCTTTCCAGAAGAACTATATCCATACAGAAGGATGACTAAATACGGAAAACCTGCCAGACTCCAATACTCACCGCATCTATGAGCACTTCAGGTAAGGGGCCATTTGCTGAAATCCTGCAGAAGCTGTGGGTATTACCTTTGTGATGATACAAGCAGAGAAAAATCCTTCTAGTTATGGTGCCAAGTAGCCAGAGAGGGTTTAGGCTCAACTTCAAGTCACATATCTCTCAAGTACTCTACTAGAGAATAAAAGAGACATAGACCAGCTGGTGAGGCCTGCAGTGAGCTGGGGCTCTGGAATGGGCATTGAAGCTAGGCCCCGAATATTTTTAAATATCTTCTAAAAAGGCAGAATATTATGAAGTGTTGCTGTTGCTTGGCTGTGTGCTTCAACCAGTTCTGTTAAAACGTGTTGGGTAGCTTTCATTTCCTTGTGTTCTCTCAAGAACTGGCAATAATTCTCTGGTCTGAATATGGAATCCATCTTTTCTTAAGGATAATTTTACATCTGATCTTAGTTTTAATTTGAATTCACAAAACTTGTGCTGGTTATTCTCTGTCATCCCTGCAGATCTATTCTGTACACTTCTCTGCCCTGCTCTGTGTACTGGAAGGAGGCTGACTTCTCAGAGTGTATGAATCACTTAGGTTCCCTGGCCATGTGGCTTCTAGTTGGGCTTGTCCAATGGGAGGTCATGTTGCACCATATCCCATAATACCCTCACTCCCCCGCTCACAGTGGCTTATGGTGTCAACGGAGGCTGTGTTCTTTTACCTACAGCCACAGCTCCTATTAGGTGGTTCCTCTCCTATGGCTAAAGCTGAGTTCTAATAAATTATTCATTCCCAATGCCCTTTCTGGCTTAAGGGTGACAATGTCAGTCCTTATTGGCTTTTCTCCTTCTTTCCCTCACTTCTATAAACAGTCCCTTCTATAATTCCTCTTTTATTAATTCCTTGAGTGTGACATTTTAAAAATATTTGGACCCTGACTGAGACACTTGTAGAAAGGCCTAGTCATGTCTCACAGACTAGTATATCTTGGAGTTTGGGGGATACTATAAGCTTAGGACAAAACCTTCCTGTCTTTTGGAGCCAAGTTACAGCCTGTTTGGCTTTGATGTGCCCCAGAAATGAATGTTGCAATTTAAAGATGACAATGTTAAATGTCCATCAACAGAGGAATGGATAAAGAAGATGTGGTACATATATACAATGGAATATTACTCAGCCATAAAAAGGAATGAAATTGGGTCATTTGTAGAGACATGGATGGACCTAAAGAGTGTCATACAGAGTGAAGTAAGTCATAAAGAGAAAAACAAATATTGTATATTAATGCATATATGTGGAATCTAGAAAAATGGTATAGATTTGCAAAGCAGAAATAGAGACACAGACATAGAGAACAAATGTATGATGCAAAGCAGAAAAGGGGTGGGCTGGGAGGAATTGGGAGATTGGGACTGACACACATACACTATTGATACTAAGTATAAAATAGACAACTGAGGAGAACATACTGTATAGCACAGGGAACTCTACTCAATGCACTGTGTTGTTCTAAATGGGAAGGACATACAAAAGGGAGGGATTATATATGTATATGTATATGTATGGCTGATTCATTTTGCTATGCAGTAGAAGCTAACACAACAGTGTAAACCAGAAGCACCACTTTATGATTCTGGAGGTGTGCAGGTCCTTTGGCCAGTGAATACCACAATTTAACTTATAGCTGCACATGGAACCCATGGCTGCCCATGTGTTTCCCCATGATTTTGTTTTGAAACCACGTAATGACTCCCTAGTAGAGTTTCAGTCTCTCCATCTTAACTTCAGACTTTAATAATAATAATAACACCAATAATAATAATACTTTCGGTCAAGCATTATGTACATACTCTTAAGAGTCACACTGTTGATATTAGGAAAACTGAGGTCTAGAGAGAAGTGAAGTAATTTACTCAAGTTTACACATGTAGTAAGTGGCCCAGGAGAGACTCACCCCAGGTCAGTCTAACTCCAATTCTGCACCTTGAATATGGTTGCCTCCTTCGTCTTCTAGAATTCCCTATACTGATCTTATTCCACTCTTTTTCTCTCCCAGAAGCAACTTATAATATCAGGTGTCTTCATGAGTTAAAGTATATTTCAGGAGACCTTGGATTTCACTTTGAAATGCCTAATAATCCTCTAGCTTTGAAAGGTAATTATTACTTATTGATCCATATAAATCTTAATATAGAAGAAAAATATTGTGCTGAAAAGTCTCTCTTGGCACCTCCACGCCCATTTTTCAGCTTGCTCCCTAGTTTAGGAAGTGACCTTTGGAGTCAGAATCAGTGGACTCTCATGACTCATGGATCAAACATGGGTTCTGGCTGGATTGAGCCAATATGAGGCCATCAGAAAATCAGAATCTTGAAAAAGTGTAATCGTGGTTCCACTGGCTCCACTCCATCTGGACCTCAGGTTTACAATGAATGCATTTCTACCCTGAAAGCCACAGCTCCTGTTGGATGACCTTTTAAGGGGATCTACAGATTCTGGTAACTGGTCCTTTAGACTTGGGGGTGGTAACAGCTCCCCATTGTTGCCACCTCTAGCTCTGCCCACTACTCAGGAAATAGGCCCTCATGAAACTGCCTTCATTGCCCCAATGGACAGTGCCAGGGTGTTCCTGCCTTGACCCTTAGGTGAGAAAAGTTTATGATTTACCCAAAGGTAAACAATAAGTAAATGAAAGAATAAAACCAAGATTCAAGAATCATCTTGGGTCCTGGAAAGGAAACTGGAGGGATCTAGCCAAACTTAAAATAAAAATTCTGTTGGGAGGAATAAAGGCAAAAATCCCACCTAAGCACCAAAAGCCCTTCTGTGGTTCACCAACCAGCTTCTGAATCATCTTCTATCCAGTTCCTCTAAAGATGCTCAGAGAACCACCAATAAACCTGAGCTGATGATCTTGGACCTCTTTTAGATAGTCACCCATAAAACTGACACCAAATCTTACCTGTAGAAAAGCAGTTTTAATATTCTGATCATAAATTGATTCCACCTTTCCCCTTATTATCACTAAAACTCTCCAATGTCCTAAATATACTGTCAGTATAAAGAAATTCTTTTATTTTGACTTAACATCACCATCTTTTCATGATTCATAGCTAAATAAATAATTTTAAACTACAAAAGCAATGTGATTTGGAATGAAAATTTTAGGACACAGCTCAAGAAAGCCCAACCCATTGTCTTAGGGCCATATTCTAAACCCTGGAACAAATGTGAGGTAGAAAATGCCACTGTGGATTCTATTGATGCTGTGATTAAAGGTAACAAAGTATCCTTTGAAAGATCTGAAGTGAAGAATAATGTTGTCTTAAAAATGATAGTTTGAGAGAAAATACTCATGACGAGGACCAGCTCTTTCTCTGATTCAGCTGTTCATTCTGTGTAAATCACAAAACTGCTCTGGTGTGTCCCCATACTAAAGAGTAGCAAGTTCAAAGGCCATCTCCTCTGTAATCTTCTACTTCATCTGTTCAGATGGGCACAAGGTCATCTGAGGAAGTCACCTGCAGAAGTATTTGGTGAGGGGGTGAAATGCCTGTCTTTATGCGGTTGGTGATGGGAGCACACCTCTCCCTCATAAGAAAAAAGTAGGATAATCTGAAAAGTCTCTCACACTTTACCCTTTGTAGACCTCTGTTTTCATAGGTTGAAGAGTAGGAAAGGTCAGTGAGAGCATGATTGGAGTGATTGTTAATGAGACCTGAATGGTGTACCTGGTTGCATGTTCTGTGGCATTGGTTAGAAGTTTTCAGCACTCATTGCTAATTCAGGGGTAAAAAGAACAATCACATTTGATAAAATTTAAATGGCTTTTAATGCCACATAGAGCAATAAAACTGGCTAGGTGTTTGGTCCATCTTATAGCCCATCTTTCTACTTTAAATAAGCAAATATCAACTATCTCAGACAAATTAGAACCCCTGTAATCCTTTGATAATTGATGCTAGCATTTTACTTTTACTGTCAGGAGTGTCCAACTCAGTTACAACCTACCTCTCTTAGGTTATAGCGTAAGGCCCTCTTTCCTACTTCCTCTGTAGAGGAATAGAACCTCCCATCTCCACATCCCCAGTCTAGCATTCTTATAAATGCGAACGTAGTTGCTGTTTAGCTGAACCCTGGAACCCTTCCTCCTCCCCTCCCTTCCTTTTTCCCTTCCTTTCTTTTAGTCTATTAGTCCTAAATTTTTGAATTAATACATTTTGTGGGTGTATAATCTTCTTTGTTAGCATGTTATTTTTTTTAGGGTCTGGGTTACACTTGTGTCTTTTAAATTACAAATGACTTCTGAGATTGCCAAGGCAAATGCAAACATTTATATCCAGGAAGAATCTCTTCAATATGGACACTTGTTTGAAAGATCTGATGTACTTTGTGAGTTTCTGGGAACTTGCAATATTTTGTTATATCTTTGGGGAGAAAAATAAGATCTGGAAAACAGAAAGGGGGAGGTAAGGAGGGAAAGTATTAATCCAAGTTCTTTCCAAGAAAGTTTAAGAATGGAGGACATGAGTAAAGTTTTGTATTTTGGGGATAATTTCATGGCCTCGGTTGGATTCATTTACACATTTAATAGGGCTAACATCCTAAACTGTGTGAGCCAGTCATTGGGAGCAGTGGTGGAGAGGCTGATAATAAGGGGAAAATAAAATGCTGCACAAGTTACCAACATGGATGAAATAATTTTAAGGTCAAAGTGATTGAGTGCAGATAAAGGTCACTGGAGAGAGACAGAAAGAAATTAGGGAAAGTTTCAAGTACAGAATTAGTCCGGCCCTCTGTATATGTGGGTTTTGCATCTGGAAATTTCACTCTGTGGTTGGTTGAATCTGCGGTTGTGAAACCAATGGATATGGAGGGTCAACTCTGTTCATTGTACTTTGCCATTTTGCAGAAGGGACTTGAGCATCTGTGGATTTTGGTACCTGCTGCAGCTCCTGGAAACAATCTCTTGGCAATACCAAAGAACTGCTGTAATCAGTGGCATCTGACTTGAGTCTTTAAGTCAGGTTTGGATTTGGAGAGACGGAAGTGGTGAGAGAGAGGAGGAAATAAAAAGTTTCCACATAAACAGGAAGACATGATCCACACGAAAGTTGTAGATGTTGGTTAGTTCTGGGTCGATGAAATTAACCTGGTGTGTGTCTCCTAATAGCATTATTTTCTAGAGGAAGTCAGAAGGAAATCATCCCGGAAATCTATGATGAGATCATTAAACATTTCAGGGAAAGATACCCTTGCAATTTATTTCATTTGCAACCTGCATGCTTATGAATCACTCTATTTGTTGGAATGTTGTGAAAAGGTCAAAACTAATTATATATATATTATGATGAGCTTAAAATTCTAGCTGTCATTTGTTACCTTGTTTCCCTTGAGACAATGTAGACTCAATTCCATCCCTACATTGGAGTTCAGAGTGTCATTTTTTAAAGCTTTAATGAAAATGTTTCTTTCATCACTATAATTTGGCTTATTATGCTTCATGTCACTAAATTACTTTTAAATCTTGGCATGGCTTTATTAAAAATGGTCTCATTTAAATTTGCTGCTCTAGGTACAGAATTCATCATGAAGACAAGAAAAAGCAGCCTGCAACTTCAGAGACAGTCTGGAAGTAGCTTAATGACAGATATAAAAGTAGTGAAGACATTATCGACACATTTAAAATTCTCTCTTATGTTGGTTACTTGAAAATCTTTATCTTGTGTGTGTGTGTGTTTTCTGAGATTGTTATATTTTTTGGTCTCTTACTGAAGAAGTTGCCAGAATGTGCTCCTTGTGGGTAGATAGGAATTCAAATCCTAGAAAACTCAATGGCATTTGCAATCATAGTCTTTAAAAATCAAGTGTCCCAACAAAATTTCACCTCTGAAATTTGACCTATTCAATTCCAATATTCTCAAAGGCAAGGACTATATCTTCCTCAAAACTTGCTCCAAAGATTGTCATTCATTTTTCAGGAAAACTTTGTTTATTATTTGCTATATGCAAGAGGCTAAAAATCCTCTATAGAGTGATTGATATTTCAAAGAAATATGCTCATTTATTCTAGAAGTTTACAATCAGCTGAGAATTTACAATCTAATGGTGTCCTTTGAGATTACTGGAAACATGATGAGCCTTGAGATACAGTAATTATCATATCATGCCATTCACATGTTTTTACTATGATTTGAATGACTTGCCTTATGAATGAGAAGTGTTCAAAGAGTAATTTTAAATCTGTAATACAACTAATTCACAGATTCGGTGGAGAGTTCATTTTGTCTTGTATTAAGGGTTAGAATGCTTAAATATTGCTTCCAGGAAACAACAATAGCAAACATCGATAAGTAGAGGAAATTCTTTATCTGCTCTATTAAATGATGGTTCTTTAAAAATTGCTCCATGGATAGTTCTTTAAAAATTCAGTCAAGGTTTGCATTAAAACAAAAAGACAAGATTGTATAGTGCCATGGCTAAGAGCCTCTGGACTCTGAGAGATTGAAGTTAGAATCTTAGTTCTTTAAACAGCAGGCAGTCTGAGTTTGGGGAGCTACTTAACATTTTTTCTTACAGTTTCCTTTTTTTGTGATGGGAGAGTACTAACTTTGTAAGGCTGTTGAGAGGATGCTATGAGATCATGTATGCTTGGGACAAAGGCTGAATTTAGTCAATGGTACTTAGCCTCCAAAAGTTAGGAAAGAACCACTGTTGTTGCGATGATGGAGCAGGGTTATGCTGCACCATTTGCCACTTCATGGTTAAGTGACTTTGGGCAAGATATTTAACCTCTCTGAATTTCTGTTTTTAACTTGGTAAAAAATATTTCCTTTAGGGTTTACTATGACTATTACATGAGCAAATATTGTGAAGTACATACAATGTACCTGGATTTAGCTCATCCTTGTTAAATAATAGCTGCCTATAACAATCATTAACATCTGATGACATGACCTTGACATTTACTGAGAGCATAGCCCAGGTCAGACTAAAACAATGGGATCTATCTATCTATCTTTATCTATCTATCTATCTATCTAATCTATCTATCTATCTATCTATCTATCTATCATCTATGTATCTATCATCTATCACCATCTATCTATATCTATATTGCCATATATCTATATGTGTAAAATTTTTCTCATAATACCCAAATGAAATGTTGAAGTCAATCTGACTCCCTCCAGGTCATCCTGGATTACTTTGATGGAGGGTAGTGGTCCCTTGCCTTCTGTTGGCTCCTTTGGATGAGGCTCCTTTTTAACATCAGTAGAGGTTTCAGCTTTGTTAGTGAAACTGTGTGGCTGTCAAGAAGAGGAAGCTTGAGACCAATGGGCAAAATGTCCTAGGACTTATTGTCCAAATTAAGATACGCATGTGAAGGGCGGGGGGAGCCTAAACTACAGGACTTCACAATTTCAGGCTTAATGCAGAATCATTCAGGGCAAACTAGGATGTCTAGGCACTCTATTAATGAAGAAAAAGGGATAGGAAATGAGGGGTGAAAGGAAGGAAGAAGGATATGAATGTAAATAAACAAACAAACCAGACAATACATGTCCACGAATCCATTTTAGAGTCTCAGTTAACCTACTAGGCTGTGTAAAAATGGAATAACTTCTTTAATTGGGTATCTTATGGACAAAGCTTAAAAGCAAGTCTCTCTAGTGAGCCTGTGACTTACTATGAGGACACTCACCTGCAAAGCCAGCCTATTTCTGGATTTCTAAACATCAGCACGTCAAGATGGTCATTTCACTCCCAAGGCTTATGGGACTTTGAGTTACTACTTGTAAATGTAGTATATATGTCTCCACTCTGGAGGATTTACTGTTCCTATTTTGTCCTGATTCTTCCTTCTACATGGTCATTATTTTAAAAAATATGACTGGAAAAAAGTTTCCCTCCATGTACAGGACTAGACCTGAACAAACCTGAGAACTGAGGGTGCCTTTGAAGTCCTAGCCTCACCTTTTATCACCTCTTCCCCACCCCAGTAGGCACCTTCTCTAAGCACTCCATTACCTTAGGTGGAATGGCTTACTCGCCCTAACCCTGTGCACTTCTGACAGTGAATGCCTGTCCTCTTCTTCATCAGTGAATGCCTGTCCTCTCCTTGCTGTAAGCTGAAGGATCCAAATAATAAATGACTTGAGCAAGTAGACTATAATTTGAGCCAGTTTGTTACTTGATGTATTGGATCCTCTGATGTTCGAGAGACTCTGGTGGGCTTTACATTTTGGAACTGATAGACTTCATGTTTCTGTAAAAATCACACTGCATATATAGCTCTTAGGGATACCTTTCTCAGAATAGACACTCTTAATTGTATTCCTCCTTTAAAACAACAATCGCAGGAGCTTCCTAATTAAGAAACTATTTAGTCCTTTTAGGTCAGGCAAAGAGTTAAACTAAAGCAGTAACTGCTGAGATAGAGAAAAGAATGCTGGTCAAATATAGTTTATCTTCACCTAGTTTTCTTTAACCTACTTCCTTCTTATTTCTGTCTCTCTCCAGCATCTTCTAGACTAAGAATGGAAAACTCTGAGCCCCATATGTATCAGCAACCCCATGGGGCCAATGCAAGTAGTTAATAGTTTCTCTTCCATTTTCTCTACACTGAAGGCAAGAAAGGCTCAGATTTGAAACTTGAAAGGAAAATAAATCTTAACTGTGAACATCGTATTTCAATCAACACTGACTTCCCTTTCTTTTCTTGAATACTTCACCTGAGCCATCTTTTCCTATTAACATCAAGAAATTGCTGAAGGAAGAAATGTTAGATCCAGTTTTTAATTAACTTTGCCATTGATTTCTACATAACTGTGTATGAGTCACTGTTCTTCAGAGGAAGGGATGAAAATCTCAAAGATTAATAGTTGATCTCAGGGAATTTTTTCTGGACCAGGTTCCAGATATTCTGTAGTTTCTTCTTATTCTCTCCTCTGAACTCATTAGCTTACTCTGTTCTTCACCCCACCACACACAGACACACACAGAAACATATGCCCATGTGTACACATCAAATGAGTTTTCAGAATAAAAATATTGGGGGGAAAGGAAGGTGATTATATATTACATTTAGTAGTTAATATAAAAAAGCCCTGTTCTGCAGTTTTGCCTAGTTCAATATATTATGCCTTGAATAAAAATTCAGTTACTGATAAGTGAAGAGGAATATGGTTAACGGGCTTTAAAATACCTAGAAGCCAGATTGACACACACACTTTACATATTAGGAGTTGATATACTTTTTTTCCCACAAATTACTATAACTGTATGTGAAAGGATACAGCACTGTAATATTTTCTGAAATGAGAGAAAATATTGTACTGTTAAATTAGAAAATGTAAAATAGAATTCCTTTGGTATAATTTTTAATGAACTAAATAAACTGCATATTTGCCCTGTCATATTTTCATATCATTCTAGTTCATTTTCAGCTAGTTGGATTCATCATATTTCTATTTGTAATTTTTAAATATAAGCATCTTAATGCAGTTTTATGAGCTACATTGTCTTCTATTTGTTGTTAATAAAACTCGAATTGATCAGAAATCTGAGTGTTGATTACAATCACTGAAAAATATCTGTCCAGTATGTTATTGCTATTTTAAAGGTCTTTTTTTTTTTTCCTTTTTAGGTCTGGAACTATTTTTATACTTAAATTCTAGAGAGACTAGATTAAAAGTTTCTTTTAGTTGTAAAATAATCCTACAGAAACCAATGGGATTTAATTATATGAAATATTGATCCAATGCCTGCTCCTTTCCCATTGTTTTTTCCCAATACCTCAGCTCCCCAGTTAAGCATCCCTTCCTCCACACCCACTCCTCCACACCCAAATCCTGGTGTTTTCCTTGAACCCCCTCTTCTTTCCCTCATGACCACTTTCTGAATCTCTGGCTGTGTGACTTGTGCCTCTAAGTTACCTCTGTCATGTAACAGTCTCTCTGGTACTCCACTGGCCCAGGCTATAATATCCTTCCTCTGGGTTACTGAGCAAGGGAACCTCTCTCTTCTCCTCCTCTCAGTCTTCTTTCTCTCAGTTCTTTATTCTCAGCCAGAGTGGTTGTTACTGCTTAGCCCCATTGTACCTCCATGCATTTTAGCTACCAAACTCCTTTTTCCTCCGTCATTCTGGCCCTATTTCTCTCTTATTGCAGTGCCTTAGAATAACTACTTCCTCAACTGGAATGCTTGCCTTCTCCATCTGATGTCTCTCTCTTCACTAGATTAACTCACTCTCCTTCAGATCTTAGCTGTACCTTCCTCCAGGAAGACTTCCTTGTCCCATCCCTGGTTCAATACTACTGCATGTTCCCGCAGCTTCTGACCTCCATTGAGGAAGTGCTTAATCCTCCTTTGGGTAATAGAATTTCTTTTTTCATTTTATTATAATATATGCGAGGGCAGGGACCACATCCCTCTTCCTTACTGTGGTATCCCCAGAACCTAGAATGGTGCCTCAAATGTGGTGGACACTTTTATTTTTTTGAATGAATTTTCCTTCTTTAGTATCCTTTTATATTCACAGATGTTCCAAGTACCAATTAAACTATTTATAAAATTAGATTTTAAAACACAAAAATGAATGGTTTCATTTTACTATAATCACTAGGTATTTGGTATAAACTAAAAGAATTTTTTGAACTCAGTCAGAAATTGTTCTATCAGGCTGAAAATGTAAGAGGATTCATCAAAATAGCAAAGTAGACAGCTGATGACACTTGGAAACCAAACATTGTGAATAAGAGCAAATAATGGGGAACAAACCAACACTCAAAATTATTCTGGAAAAAAAACCCTGTTGTTTTATTATTATTTAGAAAGAACACACAGCAATTTATTGGGATGAAAGAGAAAAGGTGAAATAAGTGAACATACAAATTAATTTCAAAAGAATCCGTGCTGCTTCCCAAGTAATCTCGGTCTATGTGAGCTTTTGAAACTTTTGTATTTCTTATATCTGTATGCATAATCGAGTTATGTATATAGATATATGGAAACACATAGCACAGGTGTCAGAAATCCTTTCTCCAAAAACCTGTAGCGAGCATGTGTTTTTCTTCCTGCAAGCTTCCTACAGGTGTTTTCCTGGCTCAAGCCACACTCTCTTTGCTCTGAGTTCGTCTTTGATGACAAGTGAGGATACTTGTGAAGGAAGATTTCCCCTTAGTTCTTGACTTTTTCTTTAGCTTTTTCTGATTTTTGAGTGAGATTCCCAGTTCTTCCATTATGGCATTGAAAGAGAGACACTAGAGAACATGAAATAATAGAGCATCAGTTTAACCCACTATCTCCGTGGTTCGTTGATCTGTCTCTTGCCTAGGTTTTTATGATTATGAGATATTGGTCTAAGACAACTGTGCCACAGGTAAATCCCCAGCCGGTTCCCACACCACCTCCTCCACCCACTGTCCCCCACCCCCACCTTTTCTACTTGTGGAAACTGATTCAACAAGTGAGCTGGGCAAACTTTGGGGTTTTATTCACAAATGAAGTAGCATAAAACTACCCAGGTAGGCTCTCAAAATAGACAACTTACCTTTGTGGAGACACCAAAATAGAGTTAAATTAAGTCATTTCCCCCAGTGAGATGATCCAAACATTGATAGGATTATCAAGGCATACGGACACTTCAGTAATGCTATAGAAAATGAACAAACCTTCTCTACACCAAGGCTTTGTTTTTTTCTCCCATGAAACCTTACTTTGTTCCTAAAATAAAATCTAATTCTTGATGACTTTCCTTTCTGATAAAAAAAAAGAAAAAAAAAACAATTTTAAATTGTATATTTTCTCCAAAAAAACAGAGAGATCTGGCAGCAGCAATGATGCAGCTGTGGTTGAAATGAAAATAATATGGTACTGAACTGCACAGCAAAGATGATGGCATAATACAAAACAAAAATGGAATTATGATTATAAAATGTTATGCATATGCAGATGGCATATATATGCATACATATCTATTACAATTACACTATGTCTGTTCACATGCACAATATATAAATGGTGTAATAAGACATAATTTGCTGTCATTTCTTCCAACCAAGATAAGATCTTTGAGTGACAAATTTCTGCTTGTATAGAGATTTCTACAAAGTAGTGTTGTTTTTGATGAGATTGCTCCTAAAACTTTCTGTAAAAACCCAAAGGCTTTGGTAAAGTTTATGGAAGTGCAAGCATTATTCCTTTACCATTAACTCACAAAATAGACATAGTTGAAAGCCAAATGATAACATGTCACCAGGTGATTTCTTTAGGATGTGAGTGCCTGATAGGAAGAAATTGGTGCCCCATGTGTGCAGAGTATGGAATGTCTTCTGTGGTCCTTGGGTATCAATATGCAACATTCTTTTTTGAAAATTTACACTCCATTTTGTTCTATAAAAGAGCTGATGTATTTGATATAAGTAGTAGTTTTAATTTATCTACTTGATTTGAAAACCAGACTTACAAATTTAGATTCTAGGTATAAATTATCCACTTACCAGACATACACCTCTAAAAAAAACCTAGCTGTTTGCATATGAGTTCTTGTCTCTTTTGCACCTAAGTGTTTATAGGATTTGAATTTAATTTCCACTTTCCTATGGTATGAAAAAATGAAAATTCAGGTCACACATGTTAATTTTCTTTCAAATGGTAAGTTGTAGCTTCAGTGAATTGAGAGGGTGTCAGACCACGCAAAGGAAAATTCAGAAATGTTTTCCATGAATTATACTTCAAAATATGCTACAACAAGTATGTCACGAATGAGATATAATTTTTGTAACATTATGTGATGTGAAATTTGTGTTGCTGCTAAGATGGAATGGATATTTTATAGTGTCACTGTGGTAGACAGTGTTGTATTGGGGTTTTGCAAACTTTGTTCAGAAATTTATCTGAATGGAAGAAAATGTTTTTGCAAAGGACATTTCTGGTTTCAGAAAGTTCATTAAAGTGGAAGGAGAGGAGAGAGGGAAGGAAGGAGTGTCAAGGATTTTACATACGCTGTTACACATGAACTTCACAACAGCCTTATGAAGAAAGAGTTATTATGCCCATTATATAGATGGGGAAATTTACTATTAGAGATTTAGGTAACTTGCCTAAGAAATATGGCTCATAAGATAAAGAGCTTGCATTTGAACTCAGCCTGTCTGACTCCCCAGACTTAATTGCTTTCACTTGAAATCTGCTACACCATCATTAATTCTTTTTATTAAATTATTATAAAGTGCTTTCTGTGGATTCTTTCCCCATAAAATATGTTAAGAAATTATAATCTTTTTGTTTTATTTGAACTTTCAAATGTTTGATTTTAGACTCTTCACTTTGTTTTGCACTGAAATGACAAAAACGGGTCTCTAGATGTGACTCATGTGGAAGACACAACCAGTTTTACAACACAACTTGAAATCTTTCCTTAACCTCTTTTGGGTAAAGGGGCAGTCATAGATCTTATCTTGACAATATGTATTGTTTTTTTCTTTAAAAACAAAATCCTCCTCTAAATTTTTATTGCCTTAAAATACAACAAACTTCTTCTTCTTTTCTTTCTTTCTTTTTTTTTTTTTTTTTTGATTAACCCTGGGTATTTATTTCTTGCTGCCTGTGTGAGAGTGAATATAAATATAGTTTTATCAGTGGTCTGGTTTCTCTGTCTTTGGTCACAAACTGTGATTTCTTTTTGATTCTTGCTTTGTCTCCAGCTGTCAAAAAGAAAATGGCAAGATATGGGGGCTGACCTTTCTGCTTCCAAGTTTTTGCTGTAGTCACAAAGAAAGATGACCTTTAAGGCCCCTACAAGCCATGAACTTGAGCAAGTAACACACTCTCATATCCACAGGAAATGAAACTGTGAAGGTCATCTTTCAGCACAGAGTGGCATGGGAAGGGCTCATATTCATTAATCAATTTGCCTATTATAATCTAAGAACTAAAACTACATATAACATATAAAGATTGAGCTTCTGAACTAGGATCAAAATTATAGTTGCTTTCCACAATTTTCACTTCTGGACTTGGTTTTCATGAACCCCTTCATGTTCATACAGCCACAGAAAAGCTATATTTAAAGCATGAAGGCTTAAATTTCTAAACTCCTTCATTAGAGAGTATCAAGCATAATGATGTCGACCTAGCTGCTTTGCTCTAGAGGCAGGGAAACTAGGGGTAGGATACTGCAGCAGTATCCTCCAGTGCTTTGCAAACTCTAAAGTCCCCTGGTAGCTTGGATCCTAGGTCCTCCCATTTTCTCTGGTGGATGGAATTCATATTTTTAGTGGATCTACATATATAACCATGAATTATAGTTATGAGTTGGCTCCTGGTGTCAGAATGGTGGAGTTGAAGTTTCAGCTATGCTGCTTAGTAGCTGTGTTACACTGAACAAGGTGTTTATTTTCTCTTTGACTCAAGTTTTCTTACATGTAAAATGGAAACAATAGTAGAGTCCTTTTCGTAGAGCTATTATGAGAATCATCAAGTTGACATACATAAAACACTTAGCATAATACCTGGCACATAGTAAGTACTCTCTTTCTTTAAAATAGAATGTTATACATCACTAGAAATATTTTAAGTCTACAGCACTCGCTGATCTATCATCTATCTATCATCTATCTATTTATCTGTCATTATCTATTTTTTTTTAGTGAAGTGGAAAAACAGTGACAATTTGATGCTTCTTTAATTTTAACCTTTGCATGCCCTTCTCTGCACCAATTCCTTTGAACTTTTTATACCAGTGTTTTAGTTCAAGTAGGCGCTATACATGTTTAAAGCATAGAATTTTCAGTGTCTATTATTATTTGTTTTACACAGCCTATAACATGTTTTGGTGTTTATGTAATAATAGGCTTTATGACAGCTTGTATCTTGCGCATGATAGGTGGTCATCTATAAGAAGAGAATGGAAACTAACTGCAGTTCCTTGCCATTTAAAAGTATTATCATCTTTGTGCATAAGGACCCATTTACAGTGAATCCCCACGATGATAAGTTTGATAGGAAAATTCACTTATAAATGAATTTACAGTAGTAAACAATGTGACTGCCAGTTTTGCTCTTCCTGGCACTATCCAAAGATAAAGTAAGGTGTGTGTGTGTGTGTGTGTGTGTGTGTGTGACTTCTCTCATAGAAGAAAGGAAACTGAGAAATAGAAGTTAGTCTGTTAGAGACTGTGGCTGAAACTTCCACTAACACTGTAGCTCTCTTGGCTTTAAAAGGAGAAGGACCTGCTTCTTTATTCTGCAGAATGTCATCCCTCTTCTCCACTTCTTCAGTGCCTGTGGTGTGTCCCTCATGAGCCCCCCTTTCTTTCCTTTCTCCTGCCTTGTTTTACATCCCTCTTTGGCTTGTTTCTCTTTATAATTGCTGACTGCATGACATCTCCTTTGGATTAACCCCAAATATTTGATTTCTTGGTACTAGAGTGAACCTGAACATAAATTATTCTCCTCTCCTGACACCTTCATCCTTTTATTGCAAATACTGCCCTTGAAATGTTGGGGGGAGCTAATCAAGTTCTTCTTGTTTTAAAATAAGCTGCCTTAGGGAAAAAAAATTCTAGGGTGGAGAATGTTTTTTTTATGTTGTAGGAAAAGTTGTGTGCTAGAATTTGATTGTAGTTTACAATATTGAAAGAACCGAGGCTAAGCTTTCATACTGGTTGCAAACTTGGCATCAAGATGTGAGTATCAGATTGATTCTCGTTGTATATTTAACATTTATGCATTCAGAGCTTTCATTCACTGGTAAATTTAGGAGAACTACTTTGAATACATAATTTTAAGGGTTTTGCTGACAAATTATTTTTTAGAAGGTCTGGCCTAGCCAAGAATATAATACAGATTTTACAGTTTTCTCCCTTTAATTTATTAGACTCCCTATTCAAAGACATTTGAAGTGATCTGTGACATTGTCTAGTAAATTTTCACATTATACTTAGAAGAAGGATATAGATAACATTAATGTCATTTTATAGGTATAAAAATCTTTCATTTTATGTATAGATCTGCTTTAACTTAAAGGCAGGCTGTGATTTAAAGTCTTTGTAAAGACCGTTCTCAGTAAAATATAGAATATCAGTAAATATAGAGGGGATAGGTTGCTGAGAAATAATGCGATTATTACTACTATTACTATTATTTCCTTGGTTTTGTCAAATTATTGCCGTAGCTGTGCGGAGACAGTGTCTCAATGAAGAATCCTACTCGTATGTTTGCTACCTGAAGGCTTTGGACAGTCTGGTCACCTATCTGCATAAGTGTTTTACTTCTTCACAGGATAATTGATAATCTACGAACAGAGATCAGACTTTAATCATCCTGCATTAATTACAGAAAGGAATAAGGAAGGGGAGTCTTGGAGTAACTATACAGGCACCATCTTTGTGTGCAGTTCTCGTGTTCCAGAACTCAGAATTTAGGCATCATTTACTCTGGTTTTACCAACTTTCTGGGTTTATTCAGAATCCCTGGTCATCTTTCATGTAACCATCCTTAGGATTTTTAAAAAATGGATCTGAGAGGTTGAGAGTTAGTCACCGTATTAGCTTTCAGAATAGTGGTTATGATGAATTATACCCAGTAGCTAATGAGGAAGCTGATTCTCATCTCCTAAGTCTGTGCTAAAAATCTCAGGTAGAGGAAATTTCGACACTGAACAAAAATGTCAAAGTGTGTTTCCCACGCTTATCCTCACCTGTGACCCAGACCCAATGGTCTTCCTTTCACAGACCATTTCCCTGCTGATGCTTTAAACTGGCTCTTCATTGGTAACCACTCCCTACAGCCCTGTCTTGCCTTCCTTTGGCTATAGCACATAGACATCCCTAACTGATTTTTCCTGGCTCCTTTTAATGCCGTGTTTTCACCATCTTTATGTCCTTTCACCTCTTTTCTTCCCTATTTCATTTTTGTTCCCACACCTAAGGCTTGATGCTGACATTTTAGCTCTCTCAGATTCTATATTTAAGCTTCTAATTCTTTGCATGAAGGCATGCCCTAGAATTCTTTGTTTTCCTATCTGAGGTCTTTAAACCAAAAAATATATCTATGGGGGGCACAAGTTTACTTGATGGGGCCAGATACACAAGGATCATCTTTCTTGGGTTCACTTTTATTTAAAGATTTTATTTAGAAAACTTTTTCTTCCATTAAATTAAATGTAACTATAATGTTGAATGTTATTCTCTCTCTCTCTCTCTCTCTCTCTCTCTATATATATATATATATATATACATATATATATATATACATATTTTTTAAAGAATTCTTACATTTTTCACTTGGGGTGGCTGTCCAGCGCTATACCCCCAAGCTCTTAGGGTATAGGAAAATTTATTCTCTTCTATCATTAGTGATAATTTCATAGAAAACTTTGAAATGTGAAGTTAACACTGAGGCAGAACATTTTGATATTGATCTATGTACTTTTTCCAATTCTTCTGAATCTCAACTCTTTTTTCTATTTTTACAGTTACAACAGGAGCTTTTATATGCATTGCCCACAGGGTAGGATGACACAGAGAGAAAAAAAAGAGGTAAATTTGCAGCTTTGAGTTTTTAAATAAACCTGTATAGACCTATGGAAGCTATTGCCATCTTTGAAGCAATTAATTACAACAGCCAGGTGTTTGAAAGAAGAAAAAAGATAGTGCTTTGAATTGTAAATTTGCCTTAGAGCCTTCAGGATCCAGCATATAGGACTGGGCATAGTGGTGAAGATAGGACTGTTCAGTGTCTGCTTTCAAGGAGAAATGTCCAACCAGGTGATGACACATCCCAGACGCTGAGGAATACCTGAGAAGGGCTCCCTCACTTGCCACTTCTGGGGTTAATCTTCCCTCACTTGCCACTTCTGGGGTTAAACTCCCAAGAGGTGGGACAAGGAAAATAGCCCGGTAGGTGAGGGGACCTAAGAACACAGGGAAATTGTGTCCACTCTCTGTTCTAGACTCTCAGAGGAAGCAGTCACTTGAGTGGAGAACTGTCCTCTGTCTCCCATGGCCTCTGAATTGTCTCAAGAGCAGCTGCCCCAGAAAGGGCACAGAAGTGGCAGACGGGTATCCCATTCAAGCCTGATGGCCAAAGAACAGACAGTTGTTTCTGCAGTGAGGATAAACTTCAGGTGGGCTCACATACCCAAGGGTAAGCAACTCTCTTAGTGGCAGAAATGTTGGTCTGCATGCCAAACCAAAGTGTCCACAGTGTCTTCTCCTCTCTGGAGTCATAGCCAGAGGCCAATGTAACTTTCTTCTCCAGCCCTCTAGCTTTTCTTTGTCTTCCTTACATCTCCAAAGCCTGCATCAGCTCCTCTTGAAGCTAGGAGCCTGCATGCTTCCTCTGGATTTGGTCTCATATGAACGTGACCAGGTTCTGTTCTGATAGCCTGAGTTAGTACCATGGGGACTGGCGTTCCCTCACTTCACAGAGGAGAGGGCCTGGTCCTTCTGGCAACTCAGAGGCTGAGTTAGGGCCATAGAAATAAAATTCCAATAAATTCTTTGCATGCCTCGTTTCATGCAGAGAATGGCCCTGCCTTAGAGGTAAATTGACTCTGATGTAGGTTTTCAGATCCCCATAGTACCTGTGGACATAGCACAGGGAGTCCTTGGGGTACCAGCTTATACCCACGTGTAGTGGATACACTTTTTTCTCAAGCTACAAACCCAGGTATACAGAAAACAAAAAAACTATGTGATGCCGTTAAAAAAATAACAGAATTCACTGTAGCTTATCGGTCCCCATCTGCTAGTGGATCTTGTCAACTCAAGGTAACTCACTTTTGGTTTAAAACTAAGTTTTCATTTGGTTAATGGCTCAGTTAATACATGCCTCTTCTCATCTCTCTTCTCCTTTTTTCTTTTCCAGGGGTGTCTGGGCTTAGGAGAGGTTGATAGAGGGTCTTGGCATTGGTGATAGTGGGAGCAGCTTGTCCATGGCCACCCTCTATCCTTTTGATTCCCCCTGGGGTGTGACATTCTGCCAGGCCATGGATGCTGCTATCTCTGCTGCATCCTCTGAGATGCCTGTGGTCTCACCATGGTCTCCATGTCAGGTCTACACTTTGAATCGTTTCCCTTCCAGTCTCAAGTCTTCCAATCCACTGGTTCTCTCAGCCCTTCCACAAAGCTCTTTGTTGGGAAAGGCCATGAACTTTTAGATGCTTTCCCTGGAATGCTCTGGGGTTAAGCAAGACTCTATGAAGCTGTTCAAAGGATCACTGCCTAGACATTGATATTCTACCATTCAGGAGACAGTTGGATGTATGATATCTCTACAAGTCTTGCCATCTCCTGGGTTACAAACTGTGAACACAACAATGGCACTTTCTGTTCAGGATCCACCCTGAAATTTTCTGAGGTTTCTATTTTCCTGTCCCTCTAAGTTAGGACTTGGCTCAGGGATGGTCTTTAGGCCTTCTCAGGGATTCGGCTAGCATTTAAGCTTAATGATTTCCCTTTAATATTTTCTTTCTTTCCTAGTGGTCAAAAATGGGTCAGGGATTGGAAAAAGAGGTAGGAGAACATTATTATGTATATTTCCTCAACCTTGATCCTCTGGGTTTTAGCTTTTGCTAATTAGAGATAAACTTTTTGAATGAAAACAACTAACTTATTTAACGAAGCACTTAGCTGTTGAGATTGAAAGCCATGGTTTTTAAGATTTTTGTCTGTGCTACAAGTTTGTAAAATCCACTTAAAACTGAAAAGCTAGGAGTTTGAGTCATCTCTAGCTTGGAAGCAATGCATATAAAAATCTTGATGCTTGATGGTGGAGGAAGGTATGGGTAAAATCAATGGAGAATAAAAGCACATCATCCTTTTCCTTTGTTTCCCTTTGTCTCTCTTTAGCAGAATTATTTAAGTTCCACTTACAGAATAGTTTCCAGAGCACTCCAGCCCCGTTGATCTCCCTCGTTCTGGAATTGTGATTAATTGGTTTCATAGCTTCGACTAGCTCCTAAGTTTATCCCCCCACTTTTTTATACCTAGTCTATAGGCTCACCAAAGTCAAAAATTATTCTACTTCAGAAATCTTCACTGTGTTTGTAATGATTTGGTTATGATTTATTGGATGGGAACCCTCTCAGTCTTTGATGCCGTGATAGCTATTTTTTTCTATATCCAGAGCCAGGCATTCTATCCTAAGTATTGGCAGGGCAAGGTAATTCTGTTTATTACCATAAGAATTTAATGTGTTCAACATAACCACACAATCTTAATAAATAAATATATATAATATATATATACAAATATGTTAATGTATATACATATATACTTAAGTGTGTGTGTGTGTGTGTGTGTATATATATATATATATATAAATACACATAAATTCTCCAAGTTTTTTTTTCACTGCTTCTACATTTTAACTTTTTTCCCACTTTCTACTAGAATTAAAAAATACCGTGGTTGGAAAAGAATTTTAACTGCAACCCCCTCTTTCCACAGATGACAGAACTGAGGATGAGGGAAGTACAATGACTTGCCTAAAGACACATAGCCATTTGGCAGCAGTACAGAGACTTGGATTCTTGGCTTGTGATTCCCAAGTCACCTTTCCATTGGGCCACAAACATCTTTCAGAGTTTGGTTTACATGGTGGTGCCAACTTGAACATTTGAAAAGTTATTTCTAAATGGATGTTAATTGCTTTCTGGCCTCTCTGTTAATTAATGAATGTTTGGGTTTCCAGGCAAAGAAAAGCCTCTTTGCACAATTACAGAAATAACCTGATTAGAGAGACTTTTCCAAATCATTTGCTAAATAAGTTAATCAGACTACAGAAGAAATAAAGCCAAGGACACTTGGATATTTGATAATGTGCCAAGTGACCGTGAGGAAAGATAAATACTAAATGAGAGCAGGCTATCTATAGACAGTAGTTTTTTAGTTCTTATGGTTGGTAAAGTCTAAGTGATCAAGAGAACATTCGTTTTTGAAGTTGGAAAATTGGAATATTTTAATATTTTAAGTCAGAACCCTCCAGTTGAAAAAAGACAAAAAATTCTGGCTAAGCTAAATTAAAATTTTTAATCACTAAGGAGAACCACAGTAACTTCTTTACATCACTCTGGTTTTACTCATTATTTTTGTGTGTATTTGGATGTATACATTGTAATGTGGAAAATCATTGCTGTGCAGTACGGCCAATTAGCCATGTTTGGGCTGACAACTATGAAGCTTAGATTCTGCAGGGTGCTGAAACCACATAAAACATTTGTAATGTTGGTTTTCTATCACAAGAATGCCTTTCTCTTTGCAAAGAAAATTTCTTTGAAAATTTAAATGAGAATCCCATTTTCCATGATACCAGTGTCTGTGGAAAGGATTTTGAAAGCAAAAATGATTTTAATATGCTTGTGCATCTGGACATAAAATTCCATAACTGTGAGAAGCATAATGAGATGGTTCCTAAAGGCAAGTTAAAACTGCAGTATCGAGCAGAATTTTTTCATTATCAATAAGAATTAATTAATAATGCCACTTGGTACAGTGAGATGAGCAGAAAATAGTGTAGGAAGTAAGAATGCTTTGCTTTCCTTTTGCTTTTCAAGGCTGTTCAGGCTACTTTTAAATTGCTTACTAGGAAGTAGACCTTAGGATATAAGGGTCATGGGCTTTGAAACTAATTGGGATCCATTATTTTTCTGCTTTTCCACAGATGGCTCATATAGAACATAATATAGTGCTAGGCAAATGCAGTGAGGTATTTAGAAATAATTTTCCTTGGATTGGTTTATAATCATATAATCCAGTTGATTTTCCTAAGGGCACAATCTCTATCCAACATGTATTCTTTAGGTAGTTCTAATTTTGCTGGAAAAACTTTAAAATAATTCAATTTATAATTTTAGTCTAAAACAAAATAAGCTATAGTTTTTCCCTTACTACATTAGGTTATACAGCATTGTTAAGAAACAAATTAGACATTACATGCTCCATAGTTGTTGATGTATTTTTCAATCTTTTCATACCTCTCTGCTCTCTTCCTAAATTTAAACAACATTTCTCAGAGTATAATCCACAGATAATCTGCCAGTGTTAATAAAAACTCACACTTACCACCTAATTTGAAGTCACACTGCTGTATTCAAGTTAATTTTAATAAAAACTCATGTTTACCAACTACTTTTCAGTAAAACAATGGTATTTAGGATTGTTGGGAGAAAACTCATGTAAGAAAAATTATTTTAAAAAAATCCTGTATTGAAGATAATTTTAATGAAAAGTCATGTACATGACCTAATTTTAGAAAAAAAACCTGCTATATTTAAGCTAATTTTTATGCAAATCAATGTGCACAACTAGTTTTAAGCATTCATTTTCAGGTTTAGTTAAAAATTCCAATTCCTGGACTACACTTGCTGAGGAGAGACCTCTGGAGTTACAGCCAATAATCTGTATTTTAAATAATTTCCCCAGGTAATTCAGATGTACACTGAAGTCCAAAAACCAGTGACATAAAAAAATAGAGTTTGAAAATTTTTCTTTTATGTTCAAGACGCTTTTTTTTCCTAAATTCACTTAAAGTGCAATGGCTCCTTTTGGGGTCACTGTGGTCTTAGTGGTCATTTACTTGATGGCAAGAATTGGTTGTCTGAGAGCATATATTATATAAAAGGAGAAAGAGGAAAGTATAAGAAACTCAGGATCTGAAATGAATGGCGGATTTCTCAAGGGAGGAAGAAAGAGAGAGAGCAGAAAACTACCTACTTGAGTATCTTGAGTAGGCCTACCACTTATGGCTGAACAGGAAGATTATCAATTGAATATAATGACATTTCCATCTCAAGGATGTTCACAGATTCTTCTTGAATTCTCCTTAGAGAGGGTTTATTAAATATTTGATGCTAAATATATGCTGTATATCTTGCTTGAAATTAATGATCCTGCCTCTAGAATCACTCAGTAAATAGCAACAACTTATTGAGTGCCAATTATACACAGAAGAGTATGCTTTAGGTCATTACTACCCACTAGAATCAACAGAGTACCTTAAAAACTGCTATTGTTCTGCCCCCACTCCAGATGAATGAAATTAAAATTTCTAGAGTTGAGGTTCATACCTTCCACTGTATGTCTTCATAGATTGTCATTTTGGATCCTTCTCTTGGGTGCAATGAACTTGCCATTGATTTTTAATGCTTGTGAGAGGGAAAATGGTCTTAGAGATAGTTTGAACCTCTAAATTGAAAAACCTGTTTTCCAAACCAACTCTCTTTTAAGGTATGTGATAAATTGTATTTATTGCTCATGTTACCAGAGAGCAATACTTAATTTCTCTATAAGGAACTAACGTCTGTTAACCAATATTTATTAACAGGCCTCTTATAAATGATTTAATTTTCTATGCCATTATTTTATTTAATTATCAAAGCAAATGTAAGTCAGTATATTACCTTCATTTTTCAAATGAGGAAATTGAGGTTCAGAGAAGTTTCAGAAAAAAAAATCCCCGATAATAAATGTTATTGTTTATTGAATGGCAACTCTGTGCTAGGCATGGTATTAGGTGTTTTGTTCATTATCACTGGATAAGATACACATTATCATACAAGTGTTCCCTGTAGAAAATTGGTCTGTCAATATGCTTTGGAGGAAAAAAGATTCTGTGATCTAACAGGTTTGGGAAGTACTGGATACTTTTCCTTCTTGTTGAAAATTCTCAATGTATTGTAACATATTAAACATACTGAAATGTCATGCAGTAAAGGGGCGTTTGTCCTGGTGCTCCATGGGTTACTCGACCATGAAAATCTTATTTTATTTTATTTTATTTTTTTTGCGGTACACGGGCCTCTCACTGCTGTGGCCTCTCCCGCTGCGCAGCACAGGCTCCGGACGCACAGGCTCAGCGGCCATGGCTCACAGGCCCAGCCGCTCAGCGGCATGTGGGATCCTCCCAGACGTGGGCACAAACCCGTGTCCACTGCATCGGCAGGCAGACTCTCAACAACTGCGCCACCAGGGAAGCCCAAAATCTTATTTGAGTAACACTTGCCAATGAAAACCAGTTTGAAAAATACTCCTTCAACACAACCTTATGACCTAGAAACTATATCCCCCTATTACATATTAAAAAACTAAGGTTCTGAGAAATTCAGTTATTTGTCTACAGACATTCAGCAAGTGACTCCACTAGAACTTGAACCTAAATTTGGCTGATTTAGAAAATTCTCTTTTGATTCTAAGTCTAGGACTCTGGGTCATTGACTCTGATATCTATTTTGGAGTCACCTGTTAGTAAGGCTGAAATAAAATTGTGGAAAGGATTAAATGTAATACAGTAAGTCCTCTACATACAAAGGAGTTCCTTCCGAGATCGTGTTCATAAGTCCAATTTGTTCATAAGTCCAAAAAAGTTAGCCTATGTATCCAATCGGCTATATAGTACTGTACTGTAATAGGTTTACTTTTCACACAAATAATACATAAAAAAACAAACAAACACAGAAAATAAACGTCTTTAATCTTACAGTACAGTACCTTGAAAAGTACAGTAGTACCAACTACATCACCGCTGCTTTTATGCTTGCTTCTGGACATCCTGGGCTTGAAATAAAGACACTATACTACTGTACTCTATACAGTACTGTACAGCAAAGTCCACAAAAGCACAACCACTTGTAGAGAATGTACGCATGTGACAATGTACACCGGATACGGGAGTTAACTTACATGACTGGACATGAGAACGCACGTTTGCATCTTTGAAAGTTCTCAAATTGAAGGTTCGTATGTAGGGGACTTACTGTACTGTATGTTAAAACACTTTGAAACCATAAAATAATATGTAACTATCAGAATTAGGTAGTATACAGTTTAAAGTAGTCCATAAATATTAATTTTATCCAAACCTCTGAATGACACTTTTAAAGGATACTCTCTATAGAAAGACAAGTTTTTTTTACCATTAACCCTGATCATCTATACCTCATCAATCACCATTGAACTTTTTGGGTAGCATTTTTGATTTATTAAAGAGTCCTTGGGAATATAAATTTATGTAATTTGTGTTTTCTATATATAGAATCAATGAATTATGTAATATTTATTTCAACATCTGATGGGGGTTTTTTTGTTTTTTTTTGTTTTTTTGTTTTTTTTTTGTGGTACATGGGCCTCTCATTGTTGTGGCCTCTCCCGTTGCGGGGCACAGGCTCCAGACGCGTAGGCTCAGCCGCCAAGGCTCATGGGCCCAGCCGCTCCGCGGTATGTAATATCTTCACGGACCGGGGCACGAACCCGTGTCCCCTGCATCGTCAGGCGGACTCTCAACCACTGTGCCACCAGGGAAGCCCCATCTGATGTTTTTGATTATGGGGATGTGAACTCTGATCTAGGGCAAACAGTATGTTGCTTTTACCCCAATAACAGCTAATAAATGTCAGTGTAATTTATAGACATTTCCTTAAAAGTAAATTTATTTAAAGAAGAAACCAAGACTGAGAAACAATCAGAGCAAGAGTCAACTCTCCTGAACATGTTTTACTGGAGAAATCTAGAGTTGATTGAAGAGACTCGTGATTCAGAAATTGGAACCCATTTAAAGCTAAGCAAAGAGAAGGCAAAATGCTAAATGATTGCACAGATGGCCTATCTCTACTTCTGAGAAATATATTTTTGGGGATCACTTCACATGTCAAAAGGTAACCCCATTAAGGAGAACAAAGATCAACTTATCCCATATTGAGGGAAGATGAAGGGCATCTTCAATTCCCCTATTCACTGTGAAGAGGGAAAGAGCTCAGAGGGACAGCAGACATCCTGTCACAACAAATTAAGTATGTAGTTGGCTTTCTATGTCACAAACTCAGTTAGAGTGAAAATTATTTACAGCATTTTGAATGCAGGTGGGAAATAAATCTACAAAGATCCGTAACTAATGTGTGTGGAAATTCTTTCGTCTATTTACTTTTTCCTCCTTGTCCTTCTCCCCAGTATACTTGGAATGAATTGAAAATGGCAAAGGATCCAGAGGAATGAGTGTGAAAGTGTCGAGGCTCAGAAAAGATTGCTACAAAAACAACCACTCTCTTAGGACAGGAATGAAATAATATCTTGTGAAAAGATGTTCTTCAGTGCAAAGAATGAGGGCAAGTGAGTGGAAAATAGAAGATGCTAGGCATTAATTTCTACCTTAGGACTGTGCTTGGAGCTTGCAAAATATAATCTATAACTTGAAAAAAAAATCACAGTTCCTTAAAGATTCTGAGCATACTACCTATCTGAACCTACAGAAGATTGTTAAGCTCTACAAGTAAATGTTACTTGAGAGCTTGATGGTAATGAATTTCTCTGCAGGGATTATTTTTGACTCTGTTGTGTCTTCCTGAGTGATGTTCACCTTAGCTAATGCTCTTCTTCCATGACACCAGAGGTTTCAAGTTTAGTTTTCATTTTCTGGGTCACTTTTTTGAATCTTTAAAATCTAAGACTTCTTGGAATCTCAGTGTAAATAGTACATTTCAAATAGTAGACTCAATTTGAATGAAAAATTAACATTGTTAAGGAGTTATTATAAAAAGATGGGGCTTTGGGTACTTGGAAAGTGTGGATCTACAGAGTGTATGGTACAGGGAGAAGAAAAGAGGAGAAAAAAAGGTTCACAAAGATGAAAAGAATTCCTCCAAATATCGTTTTGTTTTCATGCTTTGCACTGTTGAAAGTCTGAATCTACTTTTGCATGAGGCAAGAGGTGCTTATTTTTAATACATGAAAATACAACTAAGATAACCATTCTCTTGATGGTATAGACAATTCCTGCAAACACACATATCTTGGAATCTGTATACACCTAATATGCTGCTGTTTCAATATAAAATGCACATGTGTCTCCAGTGCATTGAATTCAATGTTCAGAGTACATGAGTTTTGCTATCTTAAAACAAGGATAGGGATTATGGCTATTTATGCTTAGTAGATACAGACATCATCAACACCACCAATTAGCAGAAGCAGTTTCTACTTGGCACAACTTATTTTTTTTTAATGATTACACAGTGTGAATTGAGGACTGTGTCCGAATCCCTCTCTCCTCTCGAATTAATTTGCCACATCCTAAATCCGTAGATAAAGTGGTTCCGGAAGTGGAGCTGGTTGGATGGGTTTGCTTACACTGCAGTCCATAAAAGAAACAAAAAGGCTTGCATGCAAAAGAAATGAGAAAAATATAGAAAAAATGAATAAATCAGAAGCAAAAATGGGCGTTTAAACGAAAATTTAAATCAAATGAAGCTGGCAATTATGAGAAGCACATTAAAGCATAACATATACAAGCTTTTAGTTTTCAAATTATTTGCATAAAACAAGACACCTCAAGAGCAAATCGAAAGTTAAAGCAGATCAGTCCATTCTCCCTTTTACTTAGACAGTTTTCTCTAACAAGGTCTCTGAAAATGGTGCTTAATGTTCTTACAATTGCCTTGTAATTTTGGGAAAAATTTCAGGATGAAGCCAGGTTATAATCAATCATCCCCATCTCTGGGAACTTAAGGAGAGTTTCGACTTAAAGGAAGTGGGACTCGTATGAGATTATTAATGAAAACTGACTACATTATTTGTGGGGTCCAGAACAAAATGGAAATGTAGAGCCCCTTTTTCTAAAATTATTAAGAATTTTAAGACATTGATAGTTGAGCATTAAAGTAGGCCTGTTATTAATAGTTCATAGTTTCAAAATTCTAACAATACTTTTAAATTGTTTGGGTAACCAAATACTCTATAATGGGCATGAGCTTTGTGTTTTGTTTATTCTCATATGCCTATGAAGGAATTATCTTTAATCACCGTCATCTTATTCAGAATAGTGTAAGCTCTTGATGTGATTTTCATCAAAACTAAAAGTAACAGGCAAAAAATGGTTGACTGTTGAAATCAACGATAATCCTAAAATTTGGAAAAATAGATTCTTTAATATATTTTATCATCATTCTGTACTGTTCATCATTTTTCTGGCAAATATTTTTGTGAATTATTCTTTTACAAAATGTACTTTGATAGAGGTAAATGCTCAGTTTCAAAATATTACATTTATATCTTTATCTAAATTGCTTTGCATTAGTACATGTGCTTAGTACCTACACTTAGGAGATGTAACATTTCTCTCAAAGATCTTTTTATATATTTTCCAATTTTGGATTTACTTCTTCCTTGCTCTATCTAGGGTTTCTATCGTAAGGGTAAATAACTGTTAAAGAAATTAACTGAGTTTGGAATTTTTGCACTGTCATTCCAAATAGTGATAATTGAATTTAGTGTATAAGGTGCTTCCTTCTTCTCATTAATAAATGATGCGGCTACAGTACCAGCAGCACCTGGCAGGGATTCAATAGCTCTTAGCTCTAACTCAAAAATGGCCATTCTGGGCATCTAGTTCAATAGACTGTTACAAAAAAAGAGCAAGCATCCTTTAAACTCCCAAACTTAAGACAGATAATACAAACCAAAAACCACCCGGTCCTAGAAAGAGATGACTCACCTGCTCAATATCGTTGTTTTTCCGTGATTTGTATATAAATTCTCCAATGGCTACAAATACAGAAAGGACCAGTCCAGCAGCCAGAACAATGAAGATACCCCCAATATTTTCTACTCCCAGAGCACTGGCCTCTTTGTTATCTTCCTCAGGGCAGCCATTTCCCCGCCACCATTTCTCTTTCATCATATGCAGTTTCCCCTCTTCTTGTAATTGAAGAATAGCAATAGTAATTTTATCCCGGTAAGGAGAGCCTGTAAGTGAGGTAATTTGGATATTGGTCACCCAAAGGCTGAAGAAGATGTGAAGAAGGATTACTGTCTTAGGGGTAACTACTTTATGGCTGTTGGAAAACCCCAATCCATAATTTGACTGGCAAAGGGCAATCCTATATTTTGAAGGATCTAAATAATTGGACAGCAAAAGGCTGACATGTTGAGATTAACTCTTAGCCACACTGTCTGTTCCTTTTAAACAAGGGAAAGCTGAGCTGGGAATTCCATGACATCCCGCTGCTTCTGGTGAGTTTTTTATGAATCTTTTCCCACATTAGGGAATTTCATTGTTTAGATTCCACTTTTTCTAGGTTTTTGGATGTCTAATATTTTGACAGCCTGGCTAAATGATCACCAGTACCATTTCCTCTTCTTCCTATGGGAGTAGCTAGACATTTCCTAGTCTCCTTTACAATTCATTGTGGTGATTGACCGATTGCTAGCCATTGGGAGCTAAAGTGATGTATGACTATTTCCAGTCCTGTCTCATAAATCCTCCCAACATGATCCTCTACTCTTTCCCTCTCTTCCCTCAAATACTCAGCATGGGGGAAAGGATTTTAAGTCACTAGGAATACTGGAACCACCAGTTAGAAAGGGATTGGGTCCAAGGATGACTGCATGAAGCAGAATCTCTGTTTCAACCCACTGTTGGACCATGACAAGTTCAAGAAATAAATATGTATTGTGTTGGCCACTAAAAATTTGCAGATGTTGGTTATAGTAATTTGTCTATACTGACTAATACACCTATTAAGATACTCTTATGAGTAGGTTTTGAATAATTTAAACAACATTCAGCTAGGTTTAGAAAATTTGCAAGCACTTTAATGATATTATTTATACTCTATTTTCTAGTAATGCCTTTGAACTTTTAATTATGTTAGGGCTAGAGAGCATCAACATGGTCCTGCAGCCACAGCTTGTCCAACACTGGATTCCTATGTTAATTAAAGCAATGGAAGAAATTAAAAAAAAAAGATGGTAAGATTTCTTTCCCTAATTTCTCCTTGGACACTAAGGATTTTTGTAAGTGTTTCTTCTACTTAGTAGGAAAGCAATACATTCTAGCTCTTTCTGTTTGTAAACTTTAACGTTCTTCTTGGTGGAAATAGAAAAATGCAAAAAAAGTAGCAAATAGAAAAATGTGGCATCTTAGAACCAGAAGAGATCTTAGGAACCATATAGTCCCAGTCTACTTATTTTTAGAATTGAAGAAATTGAGGATGTGAAGATATGGGTGAAAGTAATAGTTGCTGGTAGAGCCAAGAATTTAACTCAATTCTCCTAACTTCTCTCTTAGTGTTATTTTCATTAAAGTTTCTCCCTTCACCCCCATGTCATCTCCCCCCTCCCCCGTATACCTTATGTTCTAGGGCATGGTTAGAAAAGCAGAAGATTAATATTGTGACATGTGTCATTTTCCCCATTCCTCCCAAGACTTCCTAAAGTCATTGTCAGTCCCTCAAGATCAAGTGTAAAAGAAGAGCAAAATGTTTTGGCGTTAGATTGTGGCTTATCAATTAAAAATATGGATTTTTGGTGAGAAAATGGCTCTTGACAGCCAAATTAAAAGATATTGGCTGCTTGCTTAAACAACTTCAGAATAATGGTTAATGTCAAAATTAGCACCATTAACAATAATATGTGAACAATTAAGTGAATCAAGAGAGCTTTGCTTTAATGTACGAGAAAGTGCTTTGAAGAGTGTGAGAATGATCCATAGGGTAACAATTGCAGCAATAATCATAGCAGTATACACAGTGGGTACTCAGTAAATGCTGACTGATGCTTTCCTTTTGCCTTCAGGCTGTACAATACCTAAAATATTTCAGGCAGTTGGGGATTGTTTCTCTGTTTAAGGTGGGTCTCTAAGGAAGGTAATTTCCAGCCTCCTGGTAACCTGTTTAAGCCTTAACTGCTCTCGTTCTCTTCAAGTTTTATTTTAAGTCCCTCAGGAGGCACATTTCCAGAGCTTCTGTCCTGAGAGTCTCTAAGAAACAAAGTCTTCGATTTTGTGTTGTGACTGAGCAACTTTGCCAATCTTTGACTGTGAGAAGGAATTTTAAGCCTTAAGGGAGTCAGGGCAAGACCAGAAGTATGTGGAGAATTGTTTATATTTGAATATATTTTAGCTTCAATTTTTTTTGTTGTTGTTGCTTAAATGGACTGAATGACATTGGAAGTGATTTATTACAAGTCACTTGAAAAAAATACATATGTATATCACGGATCTTCCTGAATAGCAGCTGATCTTTCTTAAAGAGTCAATTCATCATAGAAGAAACATCTCACAAATTTATCCAACAGCTGTATTCCCAATGGATGTATTCTCTCTGAGGTCTGCCATCTGTTCCAATTATTCCTTCATTGTTTTAGTTTTAAAAGGATGACAGGTTTATAACCACTATGAAAAATTCCTGGAGTGTATTTCTTTTCATCTAGGGAGGGGGAAAAACTCTTCAACTTTGGAATTTGTATGTCAGAGAATGCATGACGTTGGCAAAATGTAGACTGAACTGGAATATTCAAATCTCTTAATATCATATTATATAAAATATAGTGATACTCATCACAGGGTCAGCCTCACTCACATGGAGTCAGAGTCATTTTTAAAGTGCTGCATTAATTTAGGAGTGTTTCTGAAAGGACCCCTTGATGCTTCCCCATTCCTCACCAATATTCCAATATTTTAACTTTAGAGTTGTATTTCATTCAGTAGCAGAAATGCCTATTAAAAGTCTCATATTATAGTGTAAATATTCTCAGAAGAAGTGGTACACATTGTAATTTTCTATCGTTACTACCAGACTGGAAATTTGGTGGGCAAAGAGGGGAATTAAAAGGTGGTGGAGATGGAGCTGAGGATGGAATGGTAAAAGTACAGTTTTCAACTTTATAATTTAATCTAAAGATGGTTCCATTAAGAAACTATAGTTGTTTTTTCTAAGACACAAAATATATTACAATCAATCATAAGGTCTTGATTTGGAAAAGATTCAGGAAAAGGCACCCAATCCTGGTGTTCTTGTCTGACTCATGGTTCATTTAACTAAAATCAGCAGTGATGGGATATTAAAAAATAACATGTCTAGCTTCTTTCTCCAGTCTTAAAAAAAAAAAAAAGGAGAAGGGTTGTTGCTTGTGAGCTATTGTGAAGTGGTGGAAGGAGGGTTATAAAAAAAATAAAAAAATAAAATGAGGTGATAAAGCCTGGTTAGGGAGATAGGACATTGTTTCTCAAATCAAAAAGAAGCATAGTAACCTTTTAGTTAGTGTATAACAATCACACTGAGTTCTCTGCAGAGCACACCGACTTAGTTTTAGGAGAGCTTACCACTTGAGAAAAAAATGTACACTTCATTTGCAATACTGGCATTTTCATCAGGAAAAATTATTGGAAATAAAGGGGCAAGAAGGTAGTTACAGGTTGCCTAGCCCAATCATTCTGAAGATTTATTTAGAGGACATACATAACAACTTATTTAGAGGAAAAGGAGATTTTACCCAATTGATATAAGTTAATTTCTTTATAGCATATATTTCTAGCATCAGATAGATTACATGGAGTCAAATTAGTTATGTATTCATGTTCAAAGGTGGAGAGAGTTGACCTTCTTTACCTGGTTAATCAAATTAGTATTGATCAAAAGTTAAATATGGGCTACATATTCTTTTTTAAAAAGTAAATTTATTGCCAAATTAAGCCATCAGGAGTATTCATGTAAAATCTGATTTTTTTTCATGAAAAATAGAAGATCTGATAATGTTGGGCTCTAATTCCCACAGCTACTGACCTGAAAGGCATTTGCCCCCTTTAGATGAGTATGTTGTCTCTAATTCTCCATACTTGCTACCATTCCCTACTGCTTCTTCAAACAAACAAGCTTTATTCAATTATACCTGCTTGGCTTCTGTAAGCATTTGAGTTTGCGATCCCTGTCTAGTGTTGAGGGAACTGGATAATCCCTTTCAACAGGTGAAAATAATAATATACCTTGGGTCCTTAATTATCTGATTTAACTGTAACTATGATTTCTTACTGGACTAACCCAGTGGTCTAAGATGGCCTCCAATTCCTCCCCTTGGGAATGCTTATCAGAAAATTACTGATGACTCACTTGAGAAGAGCAGATTGCTACCATATCAGAACTTTATACAATACAGTTTCTGTAGTGAGGGAAATAGAGAGTTTTCTATAGGGAGGTCATTGTCCCTTGAATACAGAATATAGTTCTATATCCCAGACATGCAAGAAGAACTAGCTGTGTTGGTCTGTATGCCTACAAGGTAATAATATCCTTAGATTGAGCAGTGGTACAAAATCAAGGACTAGGAATATTTGGAGATTTTATTAATGATTGAATCTGACATACTGCCTGAGCAAATTATAATTTAATCTTAATCCTTTTTCTTCTGACAGATATAGTTTTGCTTTTCTATCTATTTACATAGAACACTAGCTCTTTAACTTTGTCATCTATATGTATAGTTAATTTTGTTGTATTCTAATATAATTTAAGATAGAAAAAACTATACAGGCATATATAGGAACTGAAGAAAATAATGAGAAGAGTGTTAATTAGGAAGATATTCTTTTAACAATATTTGGGGTAAAATAAAATCTATGTACTCAAATGTATATGCAGTGGTAGAACTTGAAAGAAACAATGAGTTAAAAGTTTATTAGGTTAAATATCTTGGAATCTTCAATTCAGAGCATGCCTATGATCTGTACTGTCATTTCCCTTATTTATTAGTCCACTGAAGACATTGTAGACTTTCTCAGAATGTAGAGTAGATATCTCTGAGCCCATTCCTTTCTATACTTTGTAACTGACATTGCCCATCTCAGTCTTTGCTACTGCCTTGCCTCTCTTACCTATAGGTGTTCCCACTCCATAACCTTTGGAGTCAATGAGGCCCCCGATCTGAGTGAGGTTACAGTTTCTCTGCGTCACATACTCAATGTTGGTGGACTCCATCAGCAAGGCATAGTCAGTGGTGAGCACACGTTGGATGCCCTCATCACTGTTTTTGACCAGGGCAGTCTGCTGCCTGCTACTCATGAAAGCCCACATCTTCTCGTAGGTGGATATCTTCGATTTCTGCAGGGAAAGAAAGCACACCCACCAGCAGAGAGTGCTGAGAAAATATGTCCTAAAGCTATTCAAAACTCCTGGGGTTCAAATAGCATAGGGAGGATTCTTTCTCTTTAGGTAGGAAACCGGTATTGATGATCCTGGGACTTCAGTTTGGTAGTTGAAAGGAGCCCAATTCACTATAGGAAAACCTTTGGAGGCACTGAGGCAGCTGTAGAGGAAAAAGAGATCTTACCCAACTGATGTAAGACATTGCCTCAAGATCCTTTGGCTGATTTCAGTAGGGAAGAAAGAAGATTAGTATCAATGACAACATTTGCCTAAGGAACTCTGGCCACTTAAGAACAAGTCCTCAAGACCCACTAGGCCAAGGGGTGACTAGATCACCCTAAGACTCTACTCATTTTTTCCATTGCCTTGAACGACTTAACTTCAGTAGACATTGTTTTGCTTTTTTCTTGTATGTAAGTTTTGATACCTGATCCAACATTCCTTTGCAGGGGACAGCCTTGGGATAAATCACATACCTTCTCTGCTTTATTTATGAAAGAACTGCCAATTACTCTTATCTTTTCTAGAAAACTTAGAGTGCAAATGCTCTTTTCATATTAAATTCAGATCAGAAAACTCTTCCTACTATATTTTTATAAGCCTTTTTATATATACATTCAATTTAAAATTGCAATTATATTTTAGATAATGAGGACTGAATTTTCATTTGAAAGTGTTCATGATTTTGTCTTTTCCTTTATTCTTCAGCTTCTTGATTCAGTAATAAGCCATATATATGGTATATATTACATATGCATCTATACCTTCCACTATCTCATTATCTTACTTTCTTTGTTAAAATATACTGCCTAAGTTTTCATATTGCTTAGGTATAAATTTTCTATTCTTTTGAATAGTGATCTGTAAATAGTTTACATTTAATTCTGTAATTTCCATATTGTTCTAATTTTTTTCTGTATTTGTCTTCATTTGCATCAACACTCCCCTCCATTTATTTGGAAGATGGAAGAGATTATGAGAATTACTGATAATTCCAAGCTACTCCAGCTCTTGCGTTGTATATGGTACACACGCGCGCGCACACACACACACACACACACACATACACACACGAGCTTCCTTGGAAGGCACAGAGCTTATCATCTCAGGAGTGCAAGGAAGTTTAAAACATGATTTGGGGCCACAGCAATAAATGGAATACCTGTGTAATAAACTATAGTGTGATTATTCATGGTCAAGTGTTCCTGAAGGCTCATTCAGTTCTGAACTCTATTTAAGACCTGGGTTAACGCTGTAGGCTTTATGAGTTAAGGGAGGGCAGATAGCTTTATTTTGGATTATTAGGTATTTGAAGAACCCCTTGAGAAAGGTCTTGTGAGACAAATAGCAATTCAATATACAGTACCTTATAGATACTGGTATTTTATGGAAACCATTTTGTCATGATTAGGCCCCTGTGAATTACTCCTCATCCCCACAGATATCTGAAAGTTGAGGTTCATGTCTCCATTGAAAAGGTATGTTTTTGAGGTAGGGTTCAATGCCTCATTTGTTGGGTAATTTTAGCCTGGAAGAGTCTGTTAATGCTAAAATTATAATAAAGAGCTACTTGTACAAGTGCACGGAAGTCAGTCTGTCTTTTGGCAGTAAACGCACTGCTGGGAAAATTATTCTTCTACCAGGAAACTACCTTAAGGGAAAATAATTTTCTTAGAATTATGAAATTTTATAGTTGATGGAAACTTTAGAAATTGGCTCATTCATGCTTTTTACACAGAGGGGGAAATTTTGGTACAGAAGATTTGGAGAGTTCATGAAAATCACAAAACTCGTTAGTATCAGAGCTAATACTGGACCTCTGGACCCCTGACATCTAATTCAATGTTCTTTCCACTGTACTATGCTGATTTTGGGTAGTGCTACCAAGTGGGATTAGTATGCACTCATACCAGACGTGGCTCACCATGTTGGCACTTGACAGCCCTCAAAGTGGTCTACATTCTTGGAACCGTATCCATTAATCATGTTCTTTTTCTTTTTCTTTTTTTTTATTATTTTATTTTTGGCTGTGTTGGGCCTTTGTTGCTGCGCATGGGCTTTCTCTAGTTGTGGCGAAGCACGGGCTTCTCATTGCAGTGGCTTCTCTTGTTGTGGAGCACAGGCTCTAGGCACGTGGGCTTCAGTAGCTGCAGCACTTGGGCTCTGTAGTTGTGGCATGTGGGCCCTAGAGCATGAGGGCTTCAGTAGTTGTGGCTCACAGGGTCTAGAGCACAGGCTCAGTAGTTGTGGCACACGGGCTTAGTTGCTCTGCAGCATGTGGGGTCTTCCAGGGCCAGGGATTAAACCCATGTCCCCTGCATTGGCAGGCGGATTCTTAACCATTGCACCACCAGGAAAGTCCCTCATTAATCATGTTCTTGGTGCCACCACAATATCCAAGAGCTACAGAACTTCTAAAGTCTTACTCTCAATTTCTTTTGTCTCATCACAGCTTAGTAACACAATGTTCCCTGAGTCAACACGTTTGTGTTGACCACCACACGTTAACTAGCACTGCTCTGTGGAGCTGAAGGTCATGGATTTAATTCAACCACACTTACTTCTTCCTTTTTGGAGTAGAAGGTTGTTCTTGGCTTGAACTGCCTGAGGTACTGGAAGAGAAATCTAGCAGGCATGGAATTTGAACCATTGAACAGCAGAACTTTTTCTAAGAAAATGATCACTTGGGGGAATTGCTCAAGTTGAAGGTATAGGGAACATTCTAAATTTCTTTGACACCCTCCTATTATTTTTGCTCCAGTCTAATAATGGTAAACATAATGGGACAGAGAATAGCACCCTTCTGCTTTTAGTTAAAGTTCTCTTTCATCATTTAGAAAGTTTGCTGTTGTGGGGATCCATTGTATTCTACATTTGAAATTATAGACTGTTTGACAAGCTGGGGAGCTTAGATAAATAGGAAGACCCAGAATGTGGCTAAGGAATAACCTTTTTAACAGTTAAAAATATCTGTAGATGGCTTAGGATATGGTGAGTTTTCTACTACTGGAAACGTACAAGAAGAATTTCATGGATGGATGAGTTTCACTTAAGGATCCTTCAACCCACAGGTTCTACTCACTAGACCAACCTTTTCATATTACTTATGCAGGTCCTGACTTCAAGGACAGTTAAGTGCCACCCAGGGGTCCTATTGGTTAGTGAAAGAACCAATACAGAGTCATGGCCTCTTTCCTCCTTATTCTTGAGTTCCATCCACTGTCAAACCATGTTCTGTAATGTTTATTTTTTGTTTTGTCAAAAAGTACTATTCTAAGAGTAGTTAAATTAGATTTATTTCTTTTTAATAGACTATTTTTAAGACAGATTTTAATAATTCTTAAAAATAGAAGCATACTTCATGGGACATTATCATAAATATTAAAAGACTTAGCAAACCATTTGAATGACAGTGTGGATGTTTCTGCACTTGTAAATCTTCTATAGTCTCAGCCTGCTAAATTGCTCTAAATGATATATATTTAAAAAGAAGAAACAGTGATTGCAACTTATTTCACTGAATATGTCAAACGTGAATTAGAATATTTGTAAAGTACTCTGAGCTTCTTATCAAAAGTCACAAAAACTGAAAAGTCCTCATTTATTAAATCTGAAATCATCCAGGTTTTTTTTTTTTAATCCTAGAGGAGAGTCAAGGTTAAATGCATTTACTTTGTCTGGTTAAACCTGATTATGTGGCTATTCTGATGCTGATGAAATGTTGGCAAAGAATAAGCATTCTTTTCATCTAAAATCTGTTATAAGGGAGTATTACTGTATCACCATCTGATGACTGTTGTTTATTTCTCTTTTTTCTCCCATAATGCATGCAAGTTAAACACTCAATGGGAAATAATTTACAACGGGTCTCTGTGCAGTTAAAAACTATTTATTGAAAATAGTAATAATAACCAGCATGTGCAGTGTTTACTGTGTGCCCAAAACTATTCTAAGCACTTTGCATGTATTAATCTATTTAATCTTCACAGTGTTCATATGAGAAAGATACCATTATTATTTCTCCTTTACAGATGAAGAAACAGAACGCCACATAAAGAAATGATGAAGCCAGGATTTGATCCCAGCAATCTGGCTCCAGGGTTTATGTTCTTAACTAATAGGGAATCAACTGTTTGTTTTAATACACAGAACATCAAACTTATGACTCGGCTAATGTTTTAACATCACTGACACATTTTCTTAAGAAATAATTTCAGTAAATAGCTGTGGCATCTTTTCTATTATAACTAGAGCTGCTGAAAATCTTGTAGTCATGACACAATGCATGGAAACAATTTATATGTATTTAGACAGCTTATATTTGTTTAGACAAAAAAATTAGACAGTGTTTTAGGAAGTGCAACAGTTGGAACCTGGAAGGAAATGTAGATATTGTTTATATTTTTCCTTATTTTGTATTTCATATAGTTCCATTGTTTTTAGTTTCAGGGTTTCTGCTATAACAGGAAAAGTATGTGTAAATTCTGGAGTGTAATACAATCTTAAGACTGATAGAACCTGCATTTTATAGACATATCCCTCTAATATTTCATTTTTACTGAAATAAACATTATTTAACACATTATTTCTTCAACCAGGTTATAGGGCTTCTACAGTAAAGATGTATAATCCTATTATTCAGTAGAATGAACAACTGTGCAATTCTACTTCAGACCAACATGCTTAAAGATTTTATATAGATACCTGTTTATATGTTTATTTTTACATATATCCATACCCCACACATATACACTGAAGATAGATTATTGATATTTGATTTTTGTTATCTTGTCAAAAATGATCATATAAATATGGTAAATATATGCTTATTGAACAAATAAAACATCAAATATAATTACATTTTAAAATCTGATCTCCAATTTACTTTACATAAATGCCGATTTAAAAAAAAAACACACCACCTTAAAAATCAGTCAAAGACATGGAAATCAACCATGTAGAAATCCAAACTTGTAAAGCAGATATATCAGAGGTGAATAGTTGCCTTAAAAGCAACCATTTCCTCTAACACAAGATTAGATCTATCATTTCATGAAATAATAAATTCTCATGGACATTTAGGTTGTTTCCATGTCCTGGCTATTGTAAATAGTGTCCATGAGAATTTATTATTTCATGAAATGATAGATCTAATCTTGTGTTAGAGGAAATGGTTGCTTTTAAGGCAACTATTCACCTCTGATATATCTGCTTTACAAGTTTGGATTTCTACATGCCAGGACATGGAAATAACCTAAGTGTCCATTGACAGATGAATGGATAAAGATGTGGCACATATATACAATAAAATATTACTCAGCCATAAAAATAAATGAAATTGAGTTATCTGTAGTGAGGTGGATGGACCTAGAGTCTGTCATACAGAGTCAAGTAATTCAGAAAGAGAAAAACAAATACTGTATGCTAACACATATATATGGAACCTAAAAAAAAAAAAGGCTCTGAAGAACCTAAGGGCAGGACAGGAACAAAGACACAGACATAGAGAATGGACTTGAGGACTTGGGGAGAGGGGAGGGTAAGCTGGGACGAAGTGAGAGAGTGACATTGACATATATACACTACCAAATGTAAAATAGCTAGTGGGAAGCAGCCACATAGCATAGGGAGATCAGCTCTGTGCTTTGTGACCACCTAGAGGGGTGGGTTAAGGAGGGTGGGAGGGAGATGAAAGAGGGAGGGGATATGGGGATATATGTATATGTATAAATGATTCACCTTGTTACACAGCAGAAACTAACACACCATTGTAAAGCAATTATACTCCAATAAAGATGTTAAAAAAATTCTCATGGATTTAAAAAATATGATTTAATTTTTAAAAATCACTTTGAAGGAAGACTCTCAGATGAAAGCATTTATACTATATTGAGGGGTCTGTGTCTTTCAAATGTATATAATATGATCATTGCAGCTGATTTTGCTCTTATCTTGAATTGATAGAAAGTTATGACATTTGCAGAATTTCCTAGGCTATAAATTCATGTGTTCCCTTTTAAAAAAATTCCCTCAGTGGGATTTAAACACCTTTGCTAAAACATTTTTCATGTTTTTATCCTGTCTAAAGATTGGTCCATTACAGGCAATATAACAGGCTTTGAAAAAGGTTAACTTTAATTGACCTCATGGATTTCTCCCTAAACAAATACATTTTTAAACTATAGGGACTTAACATTTTGGACACTGAAGGTAAAATTAGCTAGATCTTTCAAACATCAGCTAATAGCTCTTATGTGAAGCGTGCCTTCCTATACAGAGAAGTTTGTGAAATGTCTTTCATTTTGTGCTTCACTATATGACTATTTTTGTCTGAAACTTGTCTCCCCATAATGGCTCATTGCTTCACATCCACTGGTGCAGTGCTCAGTAACTTTCTTGAAATGTCTTTTGGGTTAATGATAGCACCTAACCACTCTCTGGAAGGAGGTTATAAAGGTTAGAGAGTCCATTCCCACAGCTGGTCCAAAGTCCCCAGACCATGAAAGCCAGTAATGACAAGTCTGTTACGATTTTTTTAAACCTATTTTATTCAAGTCATTTTAGACTGAATCATGATCTAATCTGTGTAATCCTCTGACTTGGGTCTGAGAGGATAGTGATTTTTTACAGGGCAAGCTTCTACTGAGAAGCATTTCTTACATGAGTATTTTCTACCATTCTGGCTCACGGGGACTTCTGATGTTCACACCACTTCCTGTCTGCACAAGGCATGCTACTTAACCACATGTTGCATTGTGTTTAACAGGTCTGTGTGCATCTTGTTTCTTTATTGCTATTCAGGTCTTCAAGCCTTGAAAAAGTTTATATCTCCCCCTTCCTATCTCTTACAGTGACAACCTCAAAAACTGGTCAAATTGGAGATCCTGGAAAAAATATAAATCAAACTGAACTGAGTTGAACTGTCTTATTCTGCTTCTCAGCTGAATTCTGAGGGCAGCCTCACCATCTGTTGCTCATCTACCATCTGGAAGTGGTTCTTCTGCTAATTCCTATATGTGCTCAGCAAAGCTTCCAAGGACTGAGGTCTTTGTCTGACTTGGCTTCTGAAAGTCTTTGAGATTTGGGGCACTGGCACTCTCTCTGGACTTTTCTGTCCAGTATCAGAAGGCACACCTCCCAGGATCAGTAAGGAAGCTGAACAAAGAAAGTTGAAAAAAGTAGGACTAATAGCTAAGAGTAAGGGTTGGATGTTAATGGTGATGATGTTTTTGGTGAGAATTATAATAATATTTAACATTTTTCCCTTTTTTATTTAACATTTTTATTGTTGCAATTTGCCATATAGTATTATAAACACACTACCTCTATTAAGTTATTTGTTTCTTAAAATAATATTTTGAGCTAGATATTATGCTCAATTTACAGACAGGAGAATTGAGGTACAAAGGGTTTAAATAACTTACCAAGGTCTACATAGCTAATAAGCAGTAATGTCAGAATTTGAACCCAGGTTCTAGAACAAAACTTTACTGTAAGTTTTAATTTATATCACAGCATTTTATTATAGTCATAACTCCTGAGAAGACTGGCTGGTATCCCTAATCTCTGAACAATGAACCAAAACCATTATTTCACTTGGATGATGGTTTGCAAGAGACATTGAGAAATCTCTTTTTTCAGGCCTCAAATGGTTCTTAAGCTTTTACATGATAATCCTTTCTTCAGCTGGGAAAAAAAAATGAGTTGATAAACTATCACTGTGAGATCAAAGTTTGGGCTATTCCATTTATCCATAAGTGTAATTAATAGAATTACAAAGAGAAAAAACAATTTTTGCACATGTCCTACTTTTTATGAGACGTGGAGAAAATCAGTGCCTTAGTGCTCCATATTAAAAGCAAAAGTTGTAGTTGGATGCCGTTGCTGTCAATGTTCTTGGGTATAAAAGAGGAAATGGCCTTAGGAAATCTGTCCCCAAGTTGTGTCCACAGAACTTGACTGTGACCTGACTATTCTTTGTATCTCTTAAGATGCTGAGGGTGGTCTCAGACAGTGCGGAGGGCAGGAAAAGACTTTATCATTTAAGATTTTGAAACAATTGAAAGGACCAAGCAATTCAGCAGCAGAGAGATGAAAAACCAATATAATTAATATCATATTATTAATTAGTATTATCCTGAGTAGAAAATCAAAGGGAGTTTGTTAAAAATTCTCTTAAATGAAGTCTCTTGAAGTTCTGAATTATTGGTATACTGATTTATAAAAATATTCTATTTAAAATTGTTAGCCAAGGACAAATAAATGGTCCCCTGATATTTGGAGGATCTCCTAAAATATCTTCAACAGTCCTTGGACAGTTGATGAAACACTCTGTCTCTTTTTAACTTTGACCCGGTAATTGGTCTACTGGTGAATGACACCCTTTCACCAAATAGACGTTATATCATCCATAGGGTGCAGATGACCTTGAGGAAGTGTAATGTTTAATAAACATCATTGACTAAGTGCCCTTGGCCACAAAACTTAAAATTGTTCTTTTCTTCATGGGCATCAGCCAGGATCTTGAGGTGTCCATCTGTAAAACTTTGTGAATGTATGTGTAATTGAATTTACGATTTAATCTCAGTTCTTTGCGTAAATACAGTCCCTGGTGATCACTGTGGTTGTTCTACATACAAATGACTCAATGAAGGAAAACTGTTTCAGCTTCCCTTGTCTCAGACATGTAGTACCTTGACCCAGCAGTTGCTTAATAAATGTCAGTTTATTCCCTCAGCCTTGCCTGAATTCAGATGATGGATAGTGAAACCTCACCTGAGCTATTTAAAAAACAACAACAACAACTTTTTTTCATGTTGAAAATCAAATATCCAAATCTGAAATCTAAGGTCTTGTTCTCTGCAAGAATGACAAAGTCTAGGGAAAGAAAGTCAATGGCTTTGGATGGAAATTTTAGTGAGCAACTTCTGGTCACACTTTTCAAGCAGAGCTTTCACTAAAAACATCCCTCAATTGTGACCAAGAGACCACATATGAGGGGTTAGTGTATTTTGTTTGTTTATGGATTTTGGTAACTTCCATAGTCCTTTCCTCCTTGTGAATGCCTATTCTTCAGCTGTAAAACAACTTAGAGTCATCTTGAAAGCAAAGAGACAGGTTCACCATTTGGATGTGCCAAAGGGATATTTTTGGGGTACTGGGGGGACAAAAGCACTTTAGTTACACTGTGTGATGGAAAAGTGCTTCTTATTAGAAGTTCCCTTGTGATTGAATGCAGCTGGGACCCATGTGAGCAAGGCTTATGCCCCAATAGTAGATCAGAATGTGCTAGGTTAGACCAGGCAAAGGCAGCTTTCCTTATTGAAAGGATTCATTCAACAGCTTAAGAGAGGATACTGTCTTTGATTAAGAGAGAAAGGGGGGAGGGAAGCCTCAATGGCAGTGATACATTAATGTAGAGCCAGGTCAAAACTGAGTCCTTGTGACCTTAACTGCTGTCACTCAGTGACAGGGTAGAACTACCCTGAGAGCTAAAAGGCTGGAACATTTCTTTCCCTTGCAGAATAATCCAGCTTAAAAATGCTGAGTGTGTATCCCTCTGAAGCTTTCTGACAGCTTGCCTCCCTCAAGGGGAAAATTAAATCGGATTTAGTCCTTGTTCTCTTTTTGCAAATAAATTCCTTCTTGTTGCTAGGCTACAAGATAACTTTTAAATCGAGGAACATAGGACAGTGTCTCTTCCTCTGTGGATCTCTATGTATCGTTCCTGCTATGGTCTGAATGTGTCCGCCCAGATTCATATGTTGAAATCCTGACCCTCAAAAATGATGGTATGAAGAGATGAGGCATTGGGGAGGTGTTTAAGTCATGAGAATGGAGCCCTTATGAATGGGATTAGTGCCCTTATAAAAGAAGGTCCTGTGAGACCCATGCCCCTTCCACCATGTGAGGACACAGCATAAAATCTGCGACCTAGAAGAGAGCCGTCATTCAACCATGATCTTGACTTCCAGCCTCCAGAACTGTGAGAAATAAATTTCTGTTATTTATAAAGCACCCAGTCTGTGGTGTTTCGTTATAGCAGCCTGAACAAAGATACCTCCTCACCTCCCTTCTTTCCTCCTTCTCTCTTTTTCTCCTCTGATAGAATCCATCTCTCTTAGATTTCAGTAGTGTATTTGTTCATTTATTAAAAACATGTTTTCTGAGTGCCTACTATCTCTACTATGTACCTACGATGTGCCAGGTACTGTTTTAGGTTCTGAGGATATAATGACAAACAAAAGAGACCAATTGTCTACCCTCAAGGAGGGTAGAACTTCTAGAACTCCCTGAAGTTTGTCTGAACACTGACTCTTTCATCAGTAGCTTTATAAATTTGTGGCAAGTTATTTAACTGAGCTATACCTCATTTTCCTCATCATACAATGGGGATAATCTTAGCTCTTAACTCAGTTGGCTTTTATAAGGATAAAATGAAATACTGTATGTAAAGCATTTAGGAACAGAGTGTGCAGTTATGAGCTAGTACAGTTGCGAGATTAGCATAGAATTATTTCAGGGAAATGCAATATCCAAGTACACCCAAGTCACTCTAGGGTCCTGCCAGGAAATGTGGGAACCAGCACTCTTTATATTCAAAGGTATGTGAACAGAGACAAATCAAAATGAGATTAAAGGATACTTTGTGAATACATTGATTGTTTTCACAGTGGCGAAGTCAGATCTATGGCTTTTTCAAAGGGTAGCCTCTCCCTCTTTTATATTTATAATGTGCATCTTAGTAGTAGTAGAATCTTCTCTACCTCTACTCGCCCATTTCCCAATACTTTAAAACTTTTTGATACTGGTGAAAGAGGTAAATCATTTCAGATATTTTCAGACATACTCAGTTCTCTTTGGCAGTGTCTCTCTGTCCTATATGCCTTGCAGGTAATTTTCCTAGTTTTTGACAAGTGTTGTGATGAATTACTAGCTGTGGGTAATGTGTTTCTTTACAGTACTGATTTTAGGAAAATTCAAGCTTTCAGAAAGTTGGAAAGCCATACATTTAATGTAATTTGTCCTGAAAACAACACTTGTCCAAAGAAGAAAGAATCACCACACTTTATACCTTCATTAAATCAATGTCATATTTCTTAAAATTAAAAAAAGTTTAAAAATCATCCTTTTTTAACATAGAGGAAAAGAAAAATCCTAATTTTTTACATTACTCTTTTTTATAAACCTCTGGGTATAGTTTACTCCTAAAACAAGTAAGTTTTTATTTGTTTATTTATTATTATTTTAATGTTAAACTGCATTTACTGCATAAGTAATACATATTTTGGTGAAATAATACTGTTATACAGAGAAGTGTTCCCTTTTTTTTTACCCTTAGTTTTTTGTCTCTAAGTAAATACTCTTCACAAGTCAAAGTAGTCCTCTCAAACCTTGGGTGACAACTTCATTTTCAGTAATCTGGATGTGAAACGTTGACAAAGGTGTTGTTAGAGTTTATTTTGGTTACAGTTGCTGTTTTCCTTTTTTTCACATGCACAAGTACCTCTTACAAGAAGGTTCTAGCCTGGCTGTGTCATAAACCAAGTGTGTGATTTTGAGCAAATAATTTAGCTTCTGTGGGTTTTGTTCTCTTCATGAGTAAGGTGAAGGGCTGAACTTTCTGATCTCTAAGGTTTTTTGTCATCTCTAAAGGTCCCTGGATCTATTAAAATCCATTTTCCCCCCATGGGAGATATAGTATCTGAGATTTGATAATAAAAGTACTGCAGCTTATTCCGTAAGCAAGGTGGAAATCAGTTTCATTACTCTGGGTAAGTAATTAAAAAGACTTGAACAACAAAATGCACTTGACACTAAAACCATATTGATTCTAACTTAACTCTTCTTTGGTGCCTCGGGAGACACTCCAGGCTATCGGAAGGCTTCAGGCTGCTCTGGGAGCACTGTCCCCATTGGTGCAAATGCAATATTAGACTGGAGTCCCCTGGGATACTTTTGGTTTTAATTTTCCAAATAAATACCAGTATCAACACATTTACTTATCATCTGCTCCTGCCTCATCCAGTACAGAACAGGAAGAACAAAACAAAGATATTCAAGCATTATGATTGTCATAATTTCAGGTTAAGTAATCTTTACTTTTGTGGCTTCTATACATGAGTGATTAATTGATGGGTATAAAGACAAGAAAAGATATTGAAGATACTGACCTGTGGATCTGAGTGTACTCAATTGGGGATAGAGGGAATGATACCTAGATGGGCACTGAAGAAATTGTTTTATGTGACAGCTGAGGGTACCTAGGTCCCTTGCAATCAGATTTTGCCATTAGACATTTGATTTTATAAAAAAGTTGCCTAACATTTTTTTGTGTTTTTTTGGACAGACTCTCATTCCACAACCTCCTCCCCTCAGTATGAGATAACCGCTGAGAATATATTGTCAGTTCCTTACCTTGAAGAAGGTCATTGTTGATCCATCTCTGACTGCCCCATATTCTATCTTGGTTTGTTTTGCCAGGTCATCTGCTGAATCAATGGGGGATTCCATTCGCTCTACTGTCAAGAAGGCAGCCAGATTGGCAGTGTAGGATGAAATGATGATTAGCGTGAAAAACCACCATATCCCTCCAACTATTCTTGTTGATAGAGCTTTGGGCATCAACTCTGATCCTGTGATGGTATCGCCAGAGTAAGAGAGTTAAACAGTTAGGAGAGAAGGGAAGACCCGTGATTTGACACTAGCCTAGAGAGTTAATGCATTTTTGTGACACAAAACTATAAATCTATCAAGATTTTACTCTCTTGTGTGTAGGTGAATAGATGCATTTTTTTAGAAAATGAAGCAAAATCTAAGTGATCTTTTATCATTTGTCAATGCTGCTGTTTAAAATGTGATTTATTGACATTTGAAGGCATTAAATGATTTTAACCTTAAGATATTCTATGTTTAAAATTTATAGATAGTTTAGTTGCTTAGATTTGAGTTTGTTTGCTTGTTTCTGCTGAAAAGTCAATCCCAGACTTCTGGACTTTTCTTACTGTCTGATATGCATCTTATTGTTTGAAATAAAATGTTCTAGGTTGTACAACTGTGAAAGCTTTGAAATGCTAACTTACTTTTATTTAATCTTAAAGAATGAGAGAGACTTTCAAAAGATTAACATATCATGTCATCTATCACATGTACTTTAATAAAACACTGGAGTTTCACAAATCAAATGAAATTGGATGCAGCCATATTTGACAGTAGATGAATCATTTTTTATTGCTTTATGTTACTTTTGAAGTCAAAATTATTTTTTTAAAGTAGATTCTTATTTAACTGAAAATAATATATTCACTGAAAAGGCAAATTTTGTCCTCAAATAAAGTACTATTTTTTAATTATACTTCAAAGACTGGCTATTTTGCAGGTGGAAAGGGGCCTTTTCTGCTAAGAACATACATTTTAGATGTTATCAGATGATTCCTGATTATTTGTAAAAAGGTAATATAGAAGCATTTAATGTATTTACCAAAAAAACCTTTCTCTCTTAAAGAAAGGGTACATATGTGAAGTTTACCTACACAAAGGACAAACATCTGTGAAAACTCTCTAGCTCAAAACTTTTGATCAAACTTATGGAAGGCCATAAATCCAACAGTAGAATCAAAAGGGACAGAAGGGTATATGCAGCACTTACCCCAATTTGATCAATTCATGGATGGATTTTTGGTTAATCTGCTTGCTTGAAATTCACCATTGGTTCTGTACTTAGCATTTCCTCCATGAAGTCGGAGGAATGTTAGAGTTTATGGGACCAGTTAAAAAGTGAAAGGGAAAAACCCTAAGTTATAAAATCCAAAGTATGAAGTGCAGCAGGTGAATTACCTGGTTTAAAGGAGTCTTTCACTTTTCTGATTGGGTGTTTTGAAATTTTGTAGTTAATGGCTTAAGATAGAAAGGGACATTGGAGTTTATGAATCTACAAATACATGAGTTTATGCTCAAGTTTAATCTATAAACAGATACAAATATTGCTCATGAAATCAAAGCCAGCTCATGGTGAGCAGATAAAGGTTGGCAGAGTTTCTTGACTTTGAATTAGATGTATTCTTCTAAAGCTATTAGGTATCTTTGTGCTTTATTGTCTTTTAATGAGGTTAATGGCTTCACTGTGGTTTTTATTTCCTTCTTTTGTTTGTTTGTTTGAATTTGGGTGTGTAATAATACTCAGATTTATAACAGTTTTCATTAAATTGCCTCTAAGAATTTAGTAGAATAGTTTGTTGCTCTCTTGTTTTAATCTTTCAGTTTAATGGGATTTATATGTCTGTGGGTGTATGTTTGTGTTTAATGCCCTAGTTTGTTTCATATCTTTGTACTTCATTGATCTAGCAGCCTTGTGGTAGTGTGATATTATTTTAGATTTTTCATTGGCTATCATTAAAATACCATTTATTTCATAAAATAGCCGTGGGAAATAGGTAATATAGTTAGTAGATATATTTTCTTAGCTTATAGGTATAGATTTTCTGCTGTAAATTTATCCTTATTTTATTTGGCTGCATTTGTGAAAAGATCAGATTTTAATTTATTATTTGTATAATTATGTATTATATGGCAGTAAAACTGGACAGACGGATAACCAGCTGTTGACATGTAATGATAAATTCACATCTATCACACTTTAAACTAATACATATTTATACTTTTGGATGAAGTGGTCTTGGAACTTAAAAATAATTTGTAGAAAGCTACTCAGGTTACATTTCAAACCCTTGGTAGATGGTATGAATTATATTTCTCAACATTTCATCTTTTTAAAAAATTTCACACAATTTTGCGACTTTCATGACTCTCAACATTAATTTAAATACTTAGAAATGACTTCGCTCAAGTAGAGATGATTTTTCTAAGTTCAGAATTCTAGAGTATGAAGTTATGAAAGTAATAAAAGTAGAATAAAACATCATTAGAAAATATTTGGGATGAGAGACAATACTTGCTGAAGTCTCTTTACTGCCTTTTATGGCAGACATGACAGCCAATCCTGATCCAGACTTTGCTCACGCTCTGTAGAAAAGAGAAAGCCTGATCATCACATTAAAAAAGAAATTAAACAAAATGATTTCCAAGTGAGTACAGTGATAAGCTTCTGCTAACAAGAGCACAACAGTCAATACATAAGTTAGCTACCTGGTCCAATGCCACATGCTAAGGACAAATGCACTAACAGTCACCAGTACTGCAAATTTTTACATTTCAATATATTTTTCACCTGACAAATATTTAAAACTTCTTGAAAAACAAGCAGAGTCTGGTTGGGGTTGACTGTCACGTACCCAAGGTAGTGGTAACTAGCAGACACTGCATCCCACGGTTTGCTGTGGATGATGGGAAACTCCAAACAGGTAGAATATAAAAGAGAAATTTTAGGGGCGGGAACACTCATATGACAGAAGGCAGTCACAGTCATATGTACATCCACAGACTTGCCGTGTGCTCTATGAAACCCAAGTCTATATTTTTCTATTCTAATGGCACAGGAAGGCAAGCTATAGGGAAGGAGGGAAGTCTCTCACTCTTTGAAAGTAATTGTTCACAAGATAAATGCCTTAAAAAGTAAATGCAGTGGTAAAGAAGTATATGTCATCTAATGAGTTTTCCTGCAGGATTTATAGTTCTGTGCTATGCTCTAAACTCATGCAAGTGATTTCTAGTAAATCAGGTGCTGTGTCTACACCTATTTGGCAGTGCCTGAATAAACTACACTTAATTGCATGATGAGAGGTTTTACTCACTCTCGTCAATTATTTTGTATTTCCACACTAGAAACCCTTGCTCTCTCTCCCTGGAATTTTTAGAGACAGACTATATACATTTCGAGTAGATGATAACAACTCCCTCATGAAAAGCCTTAGAGTTCACACCTAAGTAACAAACATCTTTAATATATATCCTAGTTGAAATTTCCTTTGCCAATTTATTTTGCAACTTGTTGTCAAATGAGCAGATATTCCAAACACAACAGCATCTGTGACTTATGATTTTCTTAAATAAATGCACTTATCTTGAGAATGGTTTTCTATAACATACGTCTGGAATCAAAGCTGAGGAATATCCACAAAAGAGTTGGATTTCTTCCAAAGGTTAAAACAACTCACTCCTCCCTCCTCACCAAAATCAAAATCTTCCAAATCATAGAAAATGTATAAAATATATTACATTCCTATGGTTTGAATTTCATTTCCCCCAACTTCTCCAGTTTACTGTTGCTATGGTTACCAACTGATGGAGATCGTAAAAGGTTACTGGGAAGCTAAGATGAATCCCTGTAGGGTCTGTCAGAGTGGTAATTAGTTGACAGTTTTAGGTACTGTGAGTTATTGGAAGAATGTAAGTCAACCTAATTTTCAAAGGATTCAAACTTTAATCCTTTTCAACCTCTAACTTGTGAAGTTAGGAAAAGACTGATATCTCCATCTATGCCAATTTGTAAACAGTTTCTAAGATAATTTATCCCTTCCTTCTCTCTAGGAAAATTTGTGTTCATTGCTTGATAATAAGTCTTATTTTAGATATATAGCAAAGGAGTTTCATTTCTGTCATATTTTTTTTTTTATTTTTAGAACTGTCTAGGAAGCCGGGTTCTATCTTTTTGATTCCTGAGATAGTTTTTAGCCTACCCTCTATCTTCTTGGTGGAATTTACCAGCATGAAAACCTGTCAGCAGACTGTGGGATGTGTGTGACAAAGATGCGCAACCTTGTACCTTGTTGCATGAGAGCTCCAACTCCAAACCAGAAACTGTTTAGTAAAGTAAAATTGTTTTCCACCACGTCTGAGTCAGGATTGCATGGGTGGGGGTTATACCACTCGTAGGGTGTAAACCTGTGGTAGTTAACAGAAACAGTCTGTAAACATGAGATAAATATATGTGGCACCAGTGAAAACCCGCTGAACAATGCAGAACACCCAACAGCTAATAATGGACGCATCAAACCAAACAGTAGGCCATATTCATAAACTTACAGCTTTGGTGGGCAAAGTGCAAAGGAGACTTTAGACATTATATTTATCAGACTTCTGAGTTGTAGTCAAAGCCCATTGGTTGTCTGGAACTGTACTCCACAGATCTATGTCTACTAAATTGTTCTGAGTTTTCACTCATTTCCATTTTACTGAACAACTAGATGGACTGTTAAAGAGAGGTTCACTCATCCCGAGTATTTACCCCACAAAGTAGCAATGACAGTGACACACACACTGTTGCATACCAGCTACAGTATCAAGATTCTGTGTTGCTAGGTGCTGTGGAAGGCACAAAAACAGAGGGGTGACTGGACTTCAAGAGGTATCTATGGATAGAAGTTTAAAGGAGTCTATGTAGTCTAGTGATTTCATAATGAATCAAAGGAGCTGCAAGTTTGAAACAATTAATAAACAAAAAGAATGTCTGGATTGGGATGTATTAATGTTTTTATGATTGTATATGGAGATAAAAATCACAATCCTTAAATGAAGAGATAAAGTTCAAACTTAGAAGTATCCTGGCCCAGGCACAGGGGTTCATTAGTGTTAAGGACACAGCATGTCTCAATGGAGAGTTTTAGATTCAGACACTCTAGATTCATTTTGAATTGTTTCTAGAACTATGAATTGTGGTCACCTGATCACCAACCCTCGTTAGTTAGGAAGTCAACCTTGAATAAGTAACTTAAGCTCACTGGCTTCAGTTTCCTTATTTTTAAAGAAGAGGGAATCCAGATATCTCTAGGGTGTGTTAAAATAAAAATTTGAGGAACTGAAGAGTTTTGGTTCTTCCTCTGTTTTCTAAACATCTGTCTGATCTTTACAGCCCAAGGAGCTCCCTGCTCTGTGGTTATATTTTAGGACTATCATTCCAAGGGGCACTTATTTTTCCAAAAAGACATTAGCAGGTGCTCTGTAAAGTGATCTGGAAATGATTAAATGCAGTAGTCCTTAGCACTGGAATCTTTGCTGTTTGCCATTGGGTCTTTTAATGCAAGCAGGAGTAATGTTAAAACACCATAAAGCCAATGAGAACATATGGAATGCTCTCCAGCCATAAGGTTTCAGCAGTAAACAATAGCAGGTTGCTGACACTTGGGGAGAGTTAGTATTAAAGTGAATACATTATCTAAAGCGAAAAGCAGGGCACACTGTGAATCATGCACAAGGAACTGGGCAGACAGTTCCTCTTAATGAAAAACCATTCTCTAAACCCCCAGACACCTTCTGAAAAGTATACAGCATCTCCTCATCAAGTCTTAGGGAGACTGGGATAACAGCCTTGTAGTTTATCCCCCAGTAATGGCATCTGAATCATGACTGCACCTTCTCCACAGCTGCAGGGCACACAGTGCAGGTTCCTGTGAAGCTTATGAATATAGCTTTAATTGACAATGCCATGCCAATACATTTTAATTACTGTTTCAACAATATAATTAAGTTTTAAATGTATACTCTCTTATAACCATAGTAGTTTGCTGAGCTGAAGTACTGAATACCAATATTAATGAACCTACTAATTGAAGCAGTACACAGAGTAAACATGTCGTTACTTAAACAATATCATTGTCACTTGTACAATAATTAAAAAATATTAAGTGCAATAAATTAGGCAGATTATGCATTCAAAGGAAGGAGTTTTTCTAAACAGATCATAAAACTTGGCAACCACCAGCCCCCTGATATTCTGGCATTTCTCCCCTGTATATGCTCTGATGAATGAGATCACCACTTTTCTCTTTGGAATGCTGCATCTAACTTGGTCTTTTTTCAGTATTTCATACTTTGCAGTTCTAAGTGAACAATTAATCTAATTTTCTATGGCAAAAAAGAAAACTGTCTAAACAGCAATGTGATTCTGCCTGCTCTGCAGAGATATTTTAGATCCTTTCTCTCTGAGATTCTGAGTGACTTGGGGAGTGTGTGGACTGAGGAATATTAAATAGTGATTTGATGCTGTGTTGTAAGACACTGACTTTTCGTAATGCAATAGACCTACCTGTTGCCTACCGGATGTAGATATTTCAGCTTGAAATTCCTAATGCCTGCTTAAAGATAGCTAGTGTGACAGTAATGTCAGCACCAGGAAGTCTGGAGAAAGATTAATACATGACCCACACCAATGATATTCTGAAGCTGCTATCTTCAACTGATACTGATTTTTAGTGAAATGTCAGAGAAAGGGACAAATATGCTTAGAATTTATGTTAAAATTTGCACATAGAAGAGTAGCATTATATTGAAATACAGAGGTTAATTTAGGTTTTATGTTTATATATGCCAGGCTTTTACTTGAATGGAAGATATAAAATGCTGGTCATACTGAAGATTTCTAATTAAGAGATTCTTTTTATGGCTGAGAATAGATATTAGGGTGTATCAAGAAGAGGGAGATCTATTCATCTTTTAATGGAGGAAGCTCTATTCGATCTTGTAGCATAACTGTTGGGTTGGTATTATAACTGTAGAGTTATAGTCAAAGGTTTTCTTGATTTTTCTTTGCCAGAAGCCAACTTAAAAAATGTTCATTTTAAGAAGATGAGCATAAATTATAAGATGTAATCAGACATTATATTTGGATATTTGGTCTATCTAAATTTTGTGTTCATGATGGTTATAATTCCTTGGGATTAAATACTTTACAAAAAGTAATTTAAAAAATGTCAACCACAAAACAAAAACACTGACATGCACATTTGTAACAAGTCATAGTAACTAAAAAAATTATATGGCTTTCCTTAGTTTGTCTAACTTTATAAATTCAATTCACTTCAGCAAATGGTTTGTAAGTCTCTGTCTAGTGAGAGCATTAGCCTAAATGCAGTGATGGGCTTTATTTTTCCCCTTTAAAAAGACAAGAAAGGATATATTTCAAAAAGCAAATTCAAAAGCCTCTCTAGAGCTAAAGATGATTAGGAGGTTAGCTGTTTTTCATTTCTATTTCACTAACGTTGAATGCAAACCACTAAGATGGTAACAGAAAGTCATTTTACATATTAGTTTATGGATGCAGAGTGACCAAGTTCAAGCTATGATGGTGGGAAGTAAAAGTGAATTGGCACATTTATTCGATCAGGATTTTGTCTTTAGGAATCACCTCCAAAATATATTTAGTGGCTTTATGACGTAGAGGCAGGAATGGATTCAAAGGTGTGGAGAAGCTGAATGTAGCTGAGAGTACAATCCCCATGATAGTGCACTTGTACACTGCAGGGAGTTATTTTATATTTTTATATTTTCTATGTTTTATCACCATGCTGTTTGCAAGTTTGCATTTGATGCATGACATCTCCACTTCCCCAAGACCCAGAGTGAGAGGAAAGACAGTGAGAAGGGAGTGACAAGGAGAATAAGCTAAATAAAGAAGAGCTGGTTTATAAATGATACTTGGTGAGTAGGAATGTTGAGTGGATAGTATTGACTAGGGGAGAAAGGAGGTTGCTTTCTTAACTGAAACAGAATGAAGTTAGAAAAGGTAGGGCTCTGGTTCATCAGGAGGTTATAGAGGAACAGACAAAATGAGGAGGGGAAAACTACTGAATGCTACATTATTTTGACATATTCTGGTGGTAAAAATAAGGCCATTTAAAGGCACACTTGGTGTCAAATGTAAAAGAGAACTTTCAACCTGTATGCTTGTGAGAATTTCTGGTTGCTGTTGACATGTTTTTTTCTTTCACTGATTTTGGTCAAGTCAGTGTGATAAATGATCTAATTACTTGCTCATCAACATTGTCTTGCCTATTCTACTCATTAGCATCACTGTTTAGACAAAGCAGTGAGCTGGGGAATAAGGAAACTTACTTCTCTGTTGCCCTCTGCTGCTTGGATTGCTCTACTAGCCCTAGAATCACCCAGCAGGTGTGGGCCCCAAATAGAGGAATGGAACAACAAGCCAACACAAGATTTCTAATTTATTGTTAGAGAGTACATCACTTTAGGGTGGTCATTTATTCAATGGCCATTCTAAGGCAGTATTCATTTCACTTATGAGCCAGTAATGAGAAATGCCCTTCCAAAGGTGAGTTATTCATCTTTGAAAATTTGATACTCAAAGCACTATCATCTTTAATTATTTAGAGCATGGTTATTCAAACTTGATGCTATTGACATTTTGGGGTAATTCTTTGTTGTAGGGGGAGGGTTGTCCTGCACACTGTAGGATGTTTAGCTACATCCCTGGACTCTACCTACTATATAAAAGTAGCAACCTCCACCCTCAGTTGTAACAATCAAAAGCTATTTCCAGACATTGCTGGAAATGTCTGGAGGATAAAATGTTCCCTGGAGGATAAAATCTTTCCTAGTTGAGAACCACTGATTGAGTATTAATGTATCAAAGGATAGTATGACTCTACATACTGACAATATACTATTTTATGAGGTAAGACACATGGAAAGAAAGCTTTGGTCATTATTTAAAAGTAATTTAATATCTGGACAAAATTTGGAAAACAGTCTAAGATTTGGTAATGGTACACTTTATGAAGTATAGAGAACTTTGAAATATTCATTTCATATTGAACATATGTGACTCACCCACACGTGAGAGCACACATTTATTCGCTTTTACTATGTCTGCTTTATGGATCTGTAAGACCTTTCCAAACTAGGTTATTTTTCCCAGCTTTCTTTATAATTATGCTAGGGAAAGAGTTACCTGGCATTAATCAAAACCATACAGTGAACAATGACAAAGAACTAGCATGAAGAAAGATTTCTCTTAGAAATTCCTGGAGGGAAAACACAAATTGATTAGAGAAAAAGTTCACTGAGTTTTGTTGAAGGATGAAAAAGATTGAAAATGAATAGAGGACATAACAAAGCAATCATTTTTTTTTTACAGGGTTTGTCTAGGGATATCTACTGTCTAAGCCAACAGAAAGATAAAGCAGCTGTGTTTCCAATTCAGTATCAAAGGTATTTAGAAAATATGATCTACTGAATGGTGTAACAATCCTTTGAAAACCTGTGTAGAGCAGAATGGTTAAATGTAGGGTTATCTCAGAAAATAAAATCTAAACTGAATCATCAGGGTAGCATAAAGATTTCGTGCCTCCAGACTGGATATATAACTACTCTTTCTTTTTATTGTTATTTCCAGAATTCTCTTGTTAACTAATTTTTTTAAAAAATAAATTTTATAAAATTTTCAAAGTATTTGTTTTTATTCCTGAGGATTTCAAAATCTTGTTTAATCCAGTGCTTCTTATTTGCTACAACAATTCCTAGCTAACTTTTTCTATTTTGCTTAATATTTGCGAATATTCCAGGAATCAAGAATCTGGACACAACTTTTCTCTTTCCTGTTGAAACATTTTAAATTTATTAGCTGAGCTATTGCTTTTGTGGCAATATAATTCAGGGAAAAATGGGTACATAACCATTTTACATTGCTTTAAGTACTGATAAAATGAAATTAATATAATATATAAAATTGTCTTCCTATTATCTTTTAAAATTACCTTTATGAATAATTAGAAGATATTCATTTATAGAGTGGCTTTTATGAGGGAGAACTTGACAGAATAGAACACCAGGCAAAACTAAAAGAATACTTTGAAGTTCTTGAACTCTGTCTACCTCTAGAGTATACAGGTCAACCTGAGACTGACATAGATCTGTTGTAAGTTTAGTAGTTTCTAACTTACCTTGCGATCACAAAGAGTACACAACTGACTCCTAAACAGGCTAAGAGCACATACATCCAAATGTCAGGAGATAGAGGGTTGAGGAAGGAGAAGACCCCTGGATTGGTGCCATTGGGCTTATGGTAGAGAATGCTGATGCCCAGGGTCATGAAGGGTTTGGAGAAGTCTATGACTTTTTCCCGCACGTAAGTGATGGTAAGAGGAGCCACCGCCAGATCAGCCCTCTGCAAAAGCAAGTTTGAACTTGTCACCTTAGTTGTCTACCTTCCTGGTGAATGTCTAGACTTTTCCTGGTTCTCCTGATTCCTACTCTCAACTCCAAATGCTTCTCACACAAAAACCTTCTGTGCTGATTGACTCTAATATAAAAACAGTTGATTTACACAGTTATGTTTACAAAATAGTATTCATTAGCAAAGAGAAACCAGACAGTGTGAAACATACACACACATGACATATATATATATATATACACATACATATTCTGGAACTAAATGGGGGAAAGAAAACTGCAGAAGAATGTCTTTAAAAAAGGGCATGTGAGAAAAGTAAGAAATGAGCAACTAGATCATAAAAGTAGTCAATGAGATTTTGCTCTGAGCTGCAAACTTCAGAACTCTTTATCTAATCTAAGAATCATTCAAGTTTATTCTTCAGTATGAAGGATGGGCCCATAAATTTTTATCCTCAATTTTTCATTACTTGCCCTTCTAAGTGGGGAAACTACATTGGTAGGTTGTTTTCTCCCACTTTTCAAGCCATTTTTATGATTTAAAAAAATAAATAAATAAAACATGTCTTCTGACTCAACCATTTTTTCTCTTTTCTTTTACTTCTCATTATGCACTTTTTTTGACATTTAAGACCCCTATGTAGGAGATATAGTTTTGCTTACATGATCTATAAGTTCTTTGACCATTCCATTCCACTCTCCTTTGTCATTCTGAGCTCCATATTTGCCATCAGGGACAAGTTTAACATCATAAATGAAACCCAGGATGTTTGACAATTCCTTCAATAGATCCAGGCAATATCCTTCAAATCTGTCATTTCCATACAGGGGCTTATCAGATTTCCTGTACATCACATAGGGTTCTTCCTATATGAAACAAATCACATATGAAACCCTGTTATAATGAAAGGCAGAATTTACTTACACAAGCTCTATCAACAGCCAGAAGATATAAAATATTTGAAAATTATTTTTAAGATTTGAGAATACTAAAGAAAGTCACTTTCCCTTCTGCCTTTGCTAAACTCATCTTTTGTACCTCCTCTACAAATATAGAACACTTCATATATTATTTCACTCCCTCCTCTCTCTTTGATTGAGAGTTTTTCCCCTCCACTGCTGAGGGCAGAGCTGTGAGTGAATGGTGTCATAGAGACATAATCATTTTTGGACTTTAGGTCTGGCAGAGAAAGCAGGGGACGATCTGATGTCTGGATGTCTGGCATGCAGCTGTGCCCACACCCAAGCTTCTAGTGCTAGACCCACCCTCCCTCCTGGCTTTTATCTATGAGCTTCACCTACTTATAAAAGGGAAATCTAAATCAGCAAATATATTCCCTTGTTCTGCAAACCTCCTGTCTACTAAATACTCTGAATATTTTAATTTTCTCGTTTCTCAGCTAAATTGCATCTCAACTTCACTATTCCCTTATTACTTACCTATTTTTTCTTGGTTTCATTCAGGATATCTTATTCAAAGGCCATTTCAGTGTCTTCTTTTATCATCGGTTCCACTTTCTTATTTGAATGCATCTTAGAGCTCACATCTGGTAAATTCTTTGTTTATATGCTTATGTGATAAATCCCCTATCCTATGAATAATGGACATTTCCTTAAGTCTGCGTATCTATAATCTTATTAATTAATTTGAATAAATAAAAATTTATTTTTATTTATTATTGATTTATTCTCATTTGAATAAATAAAAATGTATTTCATTTTATACAATCATAATAGTTACTACATTACTGATCTGTCCTTTGTGTTTAGGCTTATCCTCAAACAAACTGATAGAAGTAGAAAACTCTGTATTTCCATGAGAAAGTTTCAGAGAAAATAGACACCAGGAAAACAAAATGGTTTTCATTTTGGATGAATAATTCTCTGAAGCTAACTGTTTCAGAAATAAATTGGCCTGACATCATGGATGAAATCAAAACAGAAAGGTCCAAAAGTGAAGATTTTAGAGGTGGCCACTCCCTTTACTTCTTGGATTAGGATAGAGCAAAGAGGGAGAACGAACAACTTGTGAGTGCACAGTTGCTAGATGGGGGCATGACAGGGGTTCCAACACAGAGTAGGAGGTACTTTTACCTGGGCTTTTGAAGAGCAGTTAATAAAGGGGCTATTTACAGAGGAATGAGCAAGACAAAGGGAGGCAACAGGGATGGTGGTGAGAATTGCACTGGGATATAGACACCCAGAAAGCAGCATAATTAGGAAGCTAGGGTTGAGGCAGAGAGGGAGGAAAGAGTGTTCCAGGAGTCCAGCGCAGTTAGCATATGGAGGCAGGATCATTGACAGGGTAGAAGCTATGGCTGTGAAGGACAGAGGTTCTGACAATACTGTTGGGAAACAGCGGAAGAAATCTCCTTGGGTCTCTTCCTCCACTTCCCTGGTCTTTGTCTCTCCTTGGTTGAAACCAACCAGCAGCCAGAGAGCAAGGGAGACCAGCTGGGTGGGGCTAGAGAGTGGAGCAAAACAGAGATGAGAATGGATTGGAAGTAGGAAATCTTCAGAACAATGTTGGAAGCTGATAATTCAATCTATTATAGGTACACACAAACAAATGCTTCTAGTGTCCCAGTTAAACATAGACATTTACAGAGAGAGTTGTTGGCATGAAAAGGATAGTTGAGGAATCCTTCAAGGTCTAGAGTAAGAGTCTGGATAAGATGCCCTGAATTCCACATAGTCAACTTACCAGAATTGTGGTGACAATGAGCGTTCGGTTGGCGAGTGAATCGGTGATATTATTGGACCTGTCTTTGTTGCCGTCTGTCATGTTAAGCCCACTGTTGGAGTTCCAAATCCCAATCTACACAGAACACATTACATCAGAGGCTGCTGGCAGTCAGTGATGGCATTTATGCTAAAGAGAGGTCCCTGGTACACCAGGAATAGGCACAAAAGCTCATAGTCTGGGAAGAAGACAACAGGGCATCACAGTGGAAGCTACTAAATGTGGGAAAACAAAACAATGGAAGAATGAGTGTGTAGATGGAACAGAAAATTTGTGCTATGTGGGGTGGAGTAGGGGGAGGTCCTTTTGTTTTTAATTTATTAAGTTCAATGTTCTGTTTTAAATTAAGAATTTTTAAATGAGTATTGGATTTTCTTCCAATATGTATTTGTTGAACAACTACTTATATGACAGGGATTCTTCTAGGCCTTAGAGGGCATAGCAGTGAACAAAAGAGATAAAAATTTCTGGTCTTGTGGAGCTTACATTTTATTGATACAAACCTTGTGTTACCAAAGTATTACTATCAATGCCTTTAAAATTTATAAGAAATGGGATGGAGGAGGCAGGATGGATAGTGGAGAGATCAGGCATCTAAAAGGGAAACGTAAATGGAAGAAAAAGTGTGGATGAGCAGTAAACTAAGTTCTAGGCCTATTTTACTGGAGGAGTCAGTGCTGGGTCGGGGTGCCTCTTGTGAAAACTAGTAGTACTCTGTTCATACCTTCCTTGTACCTCTGTTCTGGACCTTCTTCTGTTATTATCATCTGTTTACCTGTCTTTTTTGTTCACTTGACCATGAATGCCTTCAGTGAAGGTATTCACTTTTATTGCTTATTGACCTTTTTATCTATCACAGAAGCAATCATTGTGATTGGCAGTCAGTGAAGCCCATTGCTCTTTTAAGAAATAATAAGCCAAATTTCCTCCAGTGGCAAAGTCATTTCTGGGTTATAAGACCTTGTAGAAGTATATTGATTTGTTTTGCCTCTGGGGACAACCTAGGAAAAGAGCCTCAGAGAATCGAGCACTTTGAAGCCTTCTGTAGGCGTTTACTGCCAGCCTAGTGAGATGGGATGCAAACCTGGTTGCAGTGTGATATTGGACAAGATACTAAACTTTCTGAGCTTTCGTTCTCTAACTATAAAATATTTTATAGGGATGCTGAGCATATTAAATGAGCAGATGCATGTGAAAGTGTTGGTATAAGCGCTGCACAAACATTAACGAAGGACATCTGAATGACTACCTCAGTAATTTATTTAAGCTTGTCCTGTTATGAAAGAACTTGGAATTGTTAGCGAAATTTTTTTGAAATTTATAAGCTGATAAAGTAAAGGAACTATGAAAAACAGGGTCAGTTTAGGAACACCAACACTTGGACATACTCTGGGACGGACAGGGTGGACCTATGCTTGATCTCTAAATATACTCTTCCAATGGGAGGACACTGGCTAGCTGGACAGAGTATGAGCTTTCCAGATATACTCTTGTCCAGATTCTAATTTTGCAATTTACCAGCAATGTGACCGTGGGCAAGTTAATTAACCCTGCTGTGGCTCAATTTCCTCACCAGCGAAATGGAGACATTAGAGCTTTCCTGATATTTAAATAAAGTTTTACCTGTGGGAATGTTAGGCTTCTTTCCTTTTCTAGTTATTTACTTTGATTTACTGCCTAAATGCAGCAGCTGATAATTCATTCAGCTTGACAAGTATTCTTTTTAGAAATTTAAATTCTTTGAGGAAGTTGCAAGTACTGTATCACACATTCACACATCAGTGTGAACTATTTCAGTTTCACTGTCTTCTTTCTATACTTAATTAGAGCTAGTTGGTTGGTGACATAGGAGACAGGTCTAGATAAATGGGGGTTTGGGGTATTTTTTGCATTTGAAAGTATTCCATCCTGTCTATAGAGAAGGTATTAGAGGTAGGATTAAGCTGTAGGTTAACACCTTTAATAACCATTCAGTCTTTCCAGGATCAAGAGCGATGTTCATCACTTAGAATGCACACAACACATGTCTGCTGATTAAAGAAGCTTTTCTTTGTCTGGCTTTAAACCCAAGAAAGGGGGACAATATTTTCTTTCCTCTCTTCTAACCTCCACCCCTACTCTCACTTTTTTGGGACAGGGACCCTCGCTTCCAGGAAACGTATCTCAGGCTAACCACAACTGGGAATCTATTGGTTTTCATCCAAAGCTATGCTTTAGGTTGTGAACAGTTGACTTCTAACTCTATGAAGACTGTGTCTAAATTGGGCCCTGCCTGTGCTTTTAATTAAAGCTTGACTTAGGCACTGGGGAGAATGGAACCTAATTTTTAATTAAGTATTGAAAGGTGGAGAAAATAACTGTGTTTTTAGCCAATTTGTTAAGTAATGAAATGTGTTCTCTGTAACTCTTATTTCTATTAATGTCAAGTGTTTAAAGGACCTATACTAATATTTGCAAATGGCAGCGTTGAATGGCCTTGCAACATCACTCCCTTTTAAAATACAAACTTGAAATTGTAGACAAATACACCCCACAGCTTAACATCTGGCTTTTTTTCTTTTATTAACCTCACTAAAAGTGTGGAAGGTCAGATATCATTGCTGATGTAGTTCTAATCAAATGATTCCCAAAGTCCCATTCAATGTAAACTTTCCTCCATAAAATAAGAAAAAGGAGATTATTTTTTCCTACTATCTGTGTAACAGAAGTTTCCTCAAATCTAGACTAAAAGAGTTTCAAAGTATAGTAACGATCAAGCTATTCCTGGAAAGTGGACAATTTGGAGTTTGGAGTACGTATGGAGTTTGAATGACCTCAGCCTTCTATTTTCAAACCTTTTAATCACCAAAGCAGTAGAGTGCGTGTGTGTGTGTGTGTGTGTGTGTGTGTGTGTGTGTGTGAGTACGTGTGTGTGTGTTTGTGCGTGTGTGCATGCATGTGTGTGTCTTTTAAACCTAAGTTGTCCACTGACTTTACCCGTTAATTGAAGTAAATGAACACGTGAATGAATGTCTCTTTCTGAAAAAGCAAGATTCCATGATTCATGTGTATTAGGGAGAGGGACACAGTTACCCAGATGCCAGGGTGTTTAGCATTTCAGTCCTGTTCTCCGACCTTGGAGGAGGGCTTCCAGGAAGCAGAACCTCAGTTTTCAAACTCTAGCAAAAGCAGTCAGCAGCAATTCACCAGTGAGAAGTAGTGGACGGTGGACCAATTATTTGTTGGGAGGAAGGCTCAAAAGCGAAATTGTCTGGCCCTGCCTTCTTTCACTTTGTAAACTGGCATGAGGGAGCAGCCATTTATTATCTCAGACAACAGAGGGAAGCATTTTAAGATGAGTGCCCAAATGCCATTAAGCAAACTTTTTTAAAAGAAGTAATGCAACAAAAGGATGCTCAGAGAGTGACTAATATCTATCTCCCAAACCTGGTATGTGATTCACATAAACTCAAAATCCAAAATTTCGGAGTGAAATAACCGAGCACCTAGGGGAAAAAAAGTGTATCTGTTTTGTGTATCATGAGCTTTATGAACACATATTTTTAGTGATGGGTTTTGTAAAGACTGCTGTATCCGTCTTTTGGAAAGAATTTCAGGCAGACTCTTCTCTACTGAAAAACGTCAGAGCGCAGAGAAGAGCTTTTGGAATTTGAAGACAATGGGGGTGAATTCTTCTCTTGTAAGATGGAGTCTTGTAGGGAAAGGGCAATGTGTTTGTTGGGTCTCAATAGGTCTCATGTGCTAGCACTCAGGTTACTGTAAATTGTTGATGAGCAGGCATAACACAAAACACCACATCACAGTGTATACAACTTGCAAAGTGGGCAACGATAGGTCAGCAGGAAGGAAGAGGCACAACGGCATGGAGGTAGGAGGAAAGCCAAGAAGTGCAACCCTGGGAAGTGGGGGCAATTATTGCAGTTTAGTGACAAATAAAGGACATTCCCCTCCTCTGAGTAAAATTTCAGGGCTTAGATTTCATTCCCTACGATATTTGGTTTGAATTAATTCAACATTGCATAAAGTGCCTGGAGTCTCAAGCTGGATTAGTGTTAATAAGCTTCTTTCTGGGTGCCAGTTAGGTTCATCTACTTATTATCAGAGAAGAGATGGGATTGCCTTCCCTGTGGCTTTGGTAGCCTGATTCACTGAAGATTAAAACAAGGTTATTAAACCCGTTTTTAAACTTTTTTTTTAAACTTAAAAGCAGGACATTTTGGAGCTCATCTGAGTACTACCAAAAGGGAGACAAGGTTTTTGACTACAGGGAGAAACTGTTTACACTTTCTATGACTTAACTGATAATTCAAAAGATGAAAGTGAACCTGACAAAACTGTTCAAGTTGAACAGTAATTTAAGGTCCATCTGTCAATCAACAAATAGTTTAGCAAGTGGTTTTAGAGAGAGAATGAAAGACAATGTTTGCATATCACTGGGGCATTTTCCTGATCTGAATGTTTGTAATGTCTAACATTTGCTTCTGTAATAAATCTGTGCACATTCTTTGACAACATGATACTAGGTGTTATGATTTACAAGATAATCTCATTTCCCTTTCAAAACCTCTAATGTTTTTGTCCTCTGGAAACTGGGGTTCTAAAACAAATTGCAAAACAATATGCACTGACAATATTTGCTTTACTGCATAAAAAAAGATAGTAATAAGAAAAGGGAATTTCTAAAAATGGCTCGTATTTTGTGGTGGTGACATTGAAGGAGATGTCCCAGCCCTTCTGAGCCTTAGCCTATCTGACTAGTCTGATGGATCAAATCTACTGTTTTTATGCCCTTTAGGGAAAAATATTTAGTGATTCGAGAAAGAATATCAATGACCCAGTGTCTGCTTCTGTTGCAGTTACCTGCTTTCAGTCCTAACAGGGACGGATCCTACCTGGGAGAAACAAAAATAATCTAGGGGGAAATATTTAATCCATTATTATTTAATCCACCTCAAGCCTGTTTCAATTCACAGGCAATGTTGTTGAGAGACAACATATTCAATCATCCCCATTCTCCTTTTATATGGAATATCGCCTCTAAACTGCAATTGGAGAGCTACTGGTCTGGGAAAACTGGAAGGATGCAGGTTTTTCCTTTGGTATTTCCCGCTCCACCCCCAGATTTCCTACAGTTTTTGTCCGTGTACAAACCTTCTTCCACACTTTATATATGTGTTTAGACACTTCGCCAGCAACCTTGGTTTTCAGAGGGAAAAATAAAAATAGCACTTAATTAAAATGGAGCATGGAAGCCAAAAGGTATCATGGTGATTAAGTGTTCACAGCATTACATTCCCCACCCATTATTGGGAATCTTGCATCTTAATTCAATATAAAGCCTGAGAATGGGTACAGTAAAACGATGAACCAAGTACTGGGTCCCACAGAAGTTACTTCTACTAGGTGGTACAACCTGATTTTCACTTTTCCTTTTGCACACCAAATAAATGTCTTAAAGTTCTTTTGAATATGCACATTTATGCTGCAGAATTAAAAGGTCTTTATCATTTCTTAAGAAGACATATTAAAGGACATGTTAATGATTAGTCAATCGACCAATGAGAAAATAGGCTTTTTCTAACAACTTCCCCTGTGGACCCTGCAAAAGGCTGACACGAAAAGATTGGCCATTTCCTCCCTTGACGCCTGAGAAGGATAGGTTGGCTTCTCCCATTGCTTTAAGGTTCAATCAGCCTTCTCAGGAATTGAGCCCAAGTCACCTGAAGAAAGAAATGTTATTGCAAACAACGAAGAGATAAAGAAACAAATTGAGAAAACACTTTCATCAAATTCGATTTTGCTTTTGTTGGAAAAACACCAATAGAATGTGCATAATATTGATGTGTATAAATAGCTGGAAAAGCATAACAATAGCTTCATCTATTTCCTCACACATCTGAGCCAAAAAGATGTTTCTTTAACAGGTTTTGTTCCCTCTTCAGCTCTGTACATTAAATGGAGTGGAGAGGGAGAGAGAAGCATGTATAGAGAAGCAGACATTTTCTTTAAAAAAATCATTATAGGCTTTTAGTCCATAACAATATTATTTTCTTTCCTTGTGTTCCCTGTAGCCCAAATTCCACATCCATTATGGAGGCTAGGTTGATGCCTTGTGCTCTGTCAGAGCATGTTAACCTAACAGACAAGGAAATCAGAGTGAAGAAGCCTGAGAGAGAGACAGAGAGAGGAAGAGAGAGGCAGAGAGACAGAGACACAGAGAGAGAAAGGAAGAGAGGAGATGAAGAGAGAGGGCATTTTTAAAAGGGGAAATCTGCGTGACTAGTGTGAACTCTCAAAGCTGTGAACTAATTATTTTCCTCAGACATTTCAGCACTGGTGGTCACCTTTTACATTCAGCCTAATTAATCTTTGTTTATTTTAATTAAGCTATTTGGGGGTGAGGTATAGTTAAGACCTTAAAAAAATGTGTCTCAGTTAACAAAAGCAACAAAACAGAAATAGAAACCTTATCTCATTTTAAAAATCATGGAAATATTTCAACTAAGTAAAACTGATTGTTCCCAAAGCCATTCTTTTACATTAAGCTTTTTGTCCCCTATAGTGAAAAAAATGTTGGCTTATAGAGTTTTGGTGTTCAGATAGTTGTTCTGGGGGCTTCAAAATCTTTTTTTTAAGGTTCTAAAGGGCAAAGTCTTCACACTATAAGTGTTGATTATCCCAATGCATAGCTGTGAATACGAAAATTGGTATAATAAAGAGGAGGCAAATTATTTTATTATTATTAATTAAATAGCTTACATTTGCATTGCTCTAAATAGTAACAAGAATGGAACTCAAATCATTGAGAGGTTGAGAATTATAACTAAATAAGCCTAAAATAAGAACTCAACATTAAAATCCATTTTTTGGCATATGTCCTCCTAAAATTAGGGATGCAAAGTTAGTTTGCTTCAGTAAGCCTTTTCTATCCTACTTAATTTTGTCCCTCTGTCACCAGTCTCAAAATGGAGTAAAATTAAAATTCATTTCTAAGTAACCCTTGGATGCCATTCCAAATATAAATCATCGACAGCTTCTGACTTCCCAAGTCTAAACTCAATTTCTTAAAACCTTTGAGAAATGAGGCTAATGACATCCACCCCTAAGGTTATATATATGTGATAATATAATGATACTTGTATATAAACGAAGCACTCTATAACCATTAGCACTGCTATTAATAGCACACACAATTTAAGAATCTAGCACATCAACATCTATCTGCATATCAGGGAGAGAGATCTAGAAAATTGGACGTAAATGAACATGCTGAGAGAATCACTTTATCATTCCCCTACTTGTTTATGCAAGTAAAAATGTATGAGCAGTGCTTTTTTTTAATTTTCAAATTTATTATTGAGGAGGTTACCTTTTCAGTTCCTTCCTCTTTGAGACTAATAATGTCCAGATCAAAATTCTTCCTCAAGCCATCGGTTTTATTGAAGGTGATACGCCCAGTCAAGCCATCCCACTGAGCCTATGAACAAAAGGAACGTGGCATTACTGTTTAACACTTATCATAAGCCTAACACCATTAAAACTGTAATACCTCAAATTCATCACAGTACCCAATTATTTGGTTTCATCATGGTGTTATAAACCATTGTGTTGGTTCAGTAACTTGATACCAGAACACTTCACTGTTTTATTAGCACTCATTTATTTCGTCAGTTCTAACATTTTAACATCAGTCAAATCTGTAATAGTGGCACTTTAAATGGGGAGTTTGGAAAGAATGACTGTAAAATTGTCTGCACATGGAGTAAACAAAATCTGGGAAGTCATAATATTCAGCTTTCTAAGGTCATTCCAAATACTTTTCAAGGTACTTCTCAAGGGAAGTAACTCCCTTTTTTTCTATGTGAAAATGATATAATCCAGTGATGTATTATCAAATTTTTAGTGTGTTTGTGATTTAGTCTTTCCAATGTCATTTGGGTATTATATTACTTTCCTGTGGCTGATGTAGCAAATTATTACAAGCTGGTGGCTTAAAACAACAGAAAGTTATTCTCTCACAATTCTGGAGGCCAGAGCAGAAGTCCAAAATCATTATCACTGAGTGAAACCAAAGTGCCAGTGGGGCCATGCTCCCTCTGGGGGCCCAAGGGAGACTCGGTTCCTTGTCTCTTCCTGCTTCTGGTAGCTGCCAGCAATCCTTGTCTTGTGGTTGCATCACTCCAGTCTCTGCCTCTGTGGTCATTCTGCCTTCTCCTCTTCTTCTTCTGTGTAATCTCCTCTACTTCTCTCTTATAAAGACAGTTGTGATTGCATTTAGGGCCCATGCAAATAATCTAGGATAATCTCCCCATCTCAAAAATCCTTCATTTGGAGTGACATCACCAAGACGGTGACACAGAAATTTCCTGGTTTCCCTCATCTTCACAAGGAGAAAATTAACTACTATTCAAGGACAAGACACTACTGAGAGAATCCTAGAACATGGGGGAGAGGCTGAAGCACCACCCTCCCGTCCCCGCCCCCCACAACACAGAGACCAAGAGAAACTGCATTAGACGGTAAGAGAAGTGGCTACATGTTGACTGCATTGCCCTTTTCCCAGGCCAGCACAGCAACACACAGAGAGGTCTCTCCTGAGCCTCTGGTTCCTCCAGGGGGAAAAGAGAACCCAGAGGAAAACCAGCTCTCCCAGCATTGTGGGTAACATTGCAGGAGCCCCTACTCTGATCTCACCCCTCAGGGATTGCTTGGGGATGTGTGGGGCTGGACCACTGGAAATCTGACAGTGATGGAGATGCAGGGAGGTGTTCGCAGTGACCACCACACAGATCTTGGCAGACCAAGTTCATTCCTGCAGTTCCAAAGTAGTAATCCTAACCAGAGGCTTTACTTATCTGAAAAATCTAGTTGGAGCTACATTCTGACCAGAGAACTAGGTAGGCTATAGATCTACTTGATTCGGATCCTCAAATGAGGAGTTTTGCCAGCGTTGGAGCCTGGTTTGCCCACATCCAGGCAAGGAGCTGAATCACAGCTCCACCTGCTGTGAAGATTGTCTTGTGACCCCATCTGACCAGAAGGGCTGGAGACAATTCCAGGAAGCTATGTGGTCCAGTGGCACACGAACCAAGAGGTGAGCAGAGCCAAGAGTTTGCAGAGCAAAGCCAGTGGCCCTGTTCAGTTAGGGAACTTGTAATGTAGGTCAGCTTCAGTTAAGACAACAAACAGCTTTATTGTATTTAGAGTTGCTTGTCCTGCTGTGCCTGGACAAGGAATCTAATTCATAGCTCTACTCATTGCTGAATACAGCCTTCATCTTGTCTGGACAGGGAACAGAACTGGAGCACACAGAAATAGCCCATCCATCAGCCTTATGTACAGTGGTACTGGAACAGAAAGCAGAGCTTATGGCTTTCCCAGTCTGCAGAGAAAAACTTGTGGCCTCACCTGACCAAGGAATCAGTGCATACTATTTGAATCCCCAAATAATGAGGGTGAACTCAGGCCCTGGGTCTCATCGTGCTGTCCTGCCAGGACAAGGAAGCTAATTTGTAGCCCCATCTACTACTGTATGTAGTATCTAGTCCCAACCTTCTAGTAAGCCTTACCAGAGAATCCAGGCAACCATGGAGCCCATCCTATAGCCTTACTTGGGTAGGAAACCAAGCCAGCAGCCCCATCCAACTGTTCCCAGGCAGTGTCACAATCCTCATCCTTGTCCTTAGAGTTTGAATTGTTGCTTTGCCTCAGAATAGACCATAATAGCAGCCCCCACCTGCCCAAGGACATTACCTGCAGACACACCCAGAAATTTAAACTAAGCTGACTGGTCAAAAACTGTCTTTGCCAAAGCAAACTTGTAAAGTCTGGAAGAAGAACCCAAATGCCCAAATGTGCAGATGCCAATGTAAGGAATCAAGGATCACAAAAAATCAGGTCAATATGACACCACCAAAGGAAACAAATAACTAAAAAATGGGGATCTGTGAACTGTCAGACAAAGAATTCAGAATAATCCTCTTAAGCAAGTTTAGTAAACTACAAGAAAACATGAACAGACACTAAATGAAATTAGGAAAACAATGCATGAACAAAATGAGAAATATGATAAAGAAATAGCAACTATCAAAAAAAAAAAAAGAACAAACCTAAACAAAACAAAAAACCAAACAGAAATCCTAGAGTTGAAAAATGCGATAACTGAACTGAAGAATTCAGTAGTTTCATAAGTAGAATTGACCATGCAGAAGAAGAAAGGTCTGCAAGATAGGACAGTCAAAATTACCCAGTCAGAGAAGCAAAAAGCATTTTTTAAAAGTGAAGAAATCCTTTGGGAATTATGGGACACAGTGAAAAGAAACAGTATTTGCATTACAGGAATCCAGGAAGGTAAGGAGAAAGAGAAAGGGACCGAAAGTATATTTAAAGCAATAATGGCTGAAAACTTCCTGAACCTGGGGAGAAAAATGGACATCCAGATCCATGAGGCCCAAAAGATCCCAAATAGGTTGAATCCAAATAGGACTCATTATAATTAAATTCTCAAAAGTCAGAAAAAATGGATTTTTTTTTATAAGAGAGAATGTTTTATTTTATAGATACATAACTATGGAATATATATAGTTTTTTTATATTATATGTCTGTATATATATTATAGTATATATATAAAATATGGTTATACACACACATACATTCAAGACAATACTTTTAGTGGTTCTGATAACATAAAGCATAAAGATTTAAAATAATATTTGAATAATTACAAAAGTTTTCATGCCAAACACAGTGCAGATGACTTATGGAAACACTTTCTAAGAACACTCATTTTTACTGATTCAATCTTTTCAAACATAATCTCAACCAATACAAAGAACTTAATAATGATGTATATAAATCACTATAAATGTACTCTAATTTGATCAATAAGGCTGTCAATTCAAAAAAATAACAATATTCATTTTCTTCCTCCTGGAAATAAGATTCTCTTCAGAATGGTTTATTATTTGTTGGTAACTTTCATTATCTTATGTTCAAGTTATACTTAAGAATTAAATAACTATGTTGAATTTGTATTTTTCATTTTTTGTTGAAGTATAGTTGATTTATAATATTATACTAGTTTCTGGTGCACAAAAATGATTCAGTATTTTTACAGATTATACTCCATTTAAAGTAATATCAAAACAATGGCAATATTTCCCTGTGCTGTACAATATATCTTTGCTGCTTATCTATTTTATACATAGTAGTTTATATCTCTTAATCCCATTCCCCTATCGTACCCCTTCTCCCTTCCCTTTCCCCACTGGTAACCATGAGTTTGTCCTTTATATCTGTGAGTCTCTTTCTGTTTGGCTATATACATTATTTGTTTTATTTTTTAGATTCCACGTATAAGTGATAATGTAGAGTATTTGTCTTTCTCTGTCTGACTTATTTCACTAAGCATAACACCCTCTATCTAGGTCCATTCATGCTGTTGCAAATGGAAGGATTTCATTCTTTCTTATGTCTGAGTAATATTCTTTATCCATCCATCTGTTGATGGATAGTTACGTTGTTTCTATATCTTGGCTACTGTAAATAATGCTGCTATGAATATTGACATGCATGTATCTTTTCAAATTAGTGTTTTTCTTTTCAACGAATTTTAAGAACAACAAGAGAAAGAGAGAAGTTACACACAAGGGAAACCCTGTAAGACTATTGGTGGATTTCTCAGGAGAAACTTTTCAGGCTAAGAGAAAATGACATGAAATATTCAAAATATTAAAAGAAAATAACTGTCAGGCTTCCCTGGTGGCGCAGTGGTTGGGAGTCTGCCTGCCGATGCAGGGGACACGGGTTCATACCCCGGTCCGGGAGGATCTCACATGCCACAGAGCGGCTGGGCCCGTGAGCCATGGCCACTGAGCCTGCACGTCCGGAGCCTGTGCTCTGCAACGGGAGAGGCCACAGCAGTGAGAGCCCTGTGTACCGCAAATAAAACCCCAAAACAAAAAAAGAAAATAACTGTCAACCAAGAATTCTATTCCTGGTGAAGCTGTCCTTCAGAAACAAGAGAGGAATAAAGACTTTTCCTGAGCAAGCAAAATCTGAGGAAGTTCATTACCACTAGAACTGCCTTACAAGAAATGCTAAAGGGAGTTTTTTGAGTCGAGAAAAGAGAATGCTAAATATCATAAAAACATAAAAAGATGGATGTTAGCTGAATCTACTGTGGTAATCAGTTCATAAGATCTGTAAATCAAACCATCATGCTCTTCTCCTTAAGCTTATACAGTGATGTATGACAATTATTTCTCAAAAAACGAGGGCAAAAAGATATATGAGAGAGGTGATCTCTCTCAGCCATGTGAGAGCAAGAAGGCAGCCATCTGCAAACCAGAAAGAGAGGCCTCACCAAGAACCCAACATTTCTGGCACCCTGATCTTAGACTTCCAGCATCCAAAACTGTGAGAAATAAATGTTTGCTGTTTAAAGAAAATGTCTATCGACAGATGAATGGATAGAAAGATGTGGTACATATATACAATGGAATATTACTCAGCCATAAAAAGGAACAAAATTGGGCCATTTTTAGAGATGTGGATGGGCCTAGAGACTGTCACACAGAGTGAAGTAAGAAAGAGAAAACCAAATATCGTATATTAATGCATATATGTGGAATTTAGAAAAATGATACAGATGAATCTATTTGCAGGGCAGCAATACAGACACAGACATAAAGAATAGATGTGTGGACAGAGGGAGGGGGTGGGATGAATTGGGAGATTGGGACTGATGTATGTGCACTGCCATGTGTAAAACAGATAGCTAGTGGGAACCTGCTGTGTAGCACAGGGAGCTCACCTGGTGCTCTGTGGTGACCTAGATGGGTGGGATTTGGGGGGGTAGGTGGGTGGGAAGGAGGTCCAAGAGGGAAGGGATATATGTATACATATAGCTGATTCAGTTTGTTGTACAGTAGAAACTAATACAACATTGTAAAGCAACTATAACCCAATTTAAAAAAAAAAGAAAAAAGAAAAATCCTTCATTTAATCACATATGCAATCTTTTTGCCATTGTTTTTATATAAGGTAACAATTGCAAATTCCAGAGATTGGGACATGTATATCTTTGTGGGGGGACCACTGTTCAGCCTACCACATGTATCAACATCATTTGAGGAACTAAGAATCACAGTAGTCTGCCCTTCACAGAACTGACATTGGAGATCTTTGGTAGTTTCATTAAATAAAAAATAGTGGCCCCAGAGGGTCTTGAGCTTCAATCATTAGGTGATTCTTGGTAAGCTTGCCTACTTGAGTTGACTTACAAATGAGGATAAAAGAGAACTCAGTCTTTTGTATTCACTTAGCTATTTTCTCTCTCCTGACTTTACCAAATTCATCAGATATGTGTAAGATGTGAAAAAGATCCCGAGAGCTACACTATATCCACAGTGTTCACATCATGTGTGTATGTTGAATATATTTACCCATTTGGCCAAGAGGCAGAAGCAATGCAGTGGAAAGAGTATGAGGTTATCACAGAGCTGCTTTTAAATCTCTGAAGTATGACTTCAGGAAGGTTATTTAACCTGAATCTGGTTTATCTCAGATTTCAGTGTTTATCCATGCAGGGTTTTTGAGAGATTTAAATGGCACTTAACACAACTCTTAACACATTGAATACATTTAAAAGTTTAACAGTGATTATTTTTATAACTATCTCTTATTTTCCTTCCCCACATTCATAACTCTAGAATTTGGCTTTTATTACCTCCAGTATCAGTACTCATATGTGTAGCTTTTTCTGGTCTCTTCTGTATTTCATTTTACAAAGCAATATCAGATTCATTGTCCTGAAATGTAATTTCATATTCATTCAATTTCCCTCAACACATAAAGTACATACTGAATTTATGTCACCTATAAATGAGTCTAAAGCTTGACTTTACATTTGCAGTTGTGATGGTTAATTTTATGTGTCAACTTGACTGGGTCACGGGATGCTCAGTTTTCTGGTTAAGCATTATCTCCAGGTGTGTCTGTGAGGGTGTTTCCATTTGAATCAATAAAGCAATTGCCCTCTCCAATGTGAGTGGGCGTTATCTAATGCAATGAGGGCCTGAATAAAAAAAGGAACAAAGAGGCAGAGGAAGGGAAACTTTGCTTTCTCTGCCTGACTGCTAAGACTGGGACTTATCCCATTGGTGCTCTTGGATCTCATCTTCCTGGTGCCAGGAAGTATCTGGGAATACAACACCTAGTAGTTTATAGTTTAGTAGGAATAAGCACATTAATGTATTTCAATGAAGCACCCAAGTGTGAGGATAAAAATTCGCACATAGTAACTAAAGAAAGAAGTATGGATCGTACTTATCCCAACTGCAAGGAAAAAAAGAGAGCCAGTGACATGCTCCTGGAGGAAAGAATGCCTGAACTCTCAAAGGATGAGAAGTTAGTTGACCAAGCAAAAACTCATAGACTGAGTAAAAGCATGAAACACAAAATAAATTATGTTTGTCATGGATCCATCATGTGAGGTAAGGAATGATGAGAAATGAGCCTGGGAAGGAGAATAGGTTTCTGTTCATAATGGTGTTGTGAATCATACTAATGTGCTTGGACTTTGCTCTATAGACATTTGGGGATTATTGGAGTGTTTCAAGCCTAGGAGTGTCATGGGCAGGTGTGCATTACAGGAAGATCATTTTGTCAGAATTGAGGAGGATGACTCAGAGAAAGTCAAGATTGTAAGCAGAAGGTTGGTTAGCAGGTAGTTCTCATAGAACAAAATTTATGGAAATGTATTCTCATGTCTATGTATGAACATAGGGACAGCATAATTCCTTCATCTTCCTGTCCCAACAACTTGTACACCATTAAGTATTAATAGAATGAGTTCCACAGCAGGATGGACAGAGTTTCTTGATGAAAGCATTGCTATTAAAGTTCCCACATAAAGAATATGCTATGGAACCAATTTGTCAGGAACCAACACAATTAGCACAAAACTAACTATTTTCTAACTACCATTCAGATGGAATGGATATCATGACAGAAGTACACTTTATCACTTGATAATACTGGAAGTTAAATCAAATTAATGTCAGGAAATGACATTACAAGTCTCATCTAAGCAGCTTATATGGTCAAACTAGATGTAAGTTAAAGTGCTATGACACATGTAGAGAAAGGCTTTTTATAGATCCTAGAACTTTGCCTTCAGAGTTTATTGCCAATGGAAGCCATAATGTTAAACATTAGCACCACCTTTAAAAAAGAGATGGCATTTTTTTTTTTTTTTTTTTTGTGGTACGCGGGCCTCTCACTGTTGTGGCCTCTCCCTTTGCGGAGCACAGGCTCCGGACGCGCAGGCTCAGCGGCCATGGCTCACGGGCCCAGCCGCTCCACGGCATGTGGGATCTTCCCGGACCAGGGCGCGAACCCGTGTCCCCTGCATCTGCAGGCGTACTCTCAACCACTGCACCACCAGGGAAACCCGAGATGGCATATTTTTATGGTCAATAGTAACACCTGTTGTTACACTTTCTGAGATATAGGTAATTGCATTCTCTGCATTGGGACAAAAAAAAAATCAAATCAATATCAAAGGCAAGTAGGGAGCATCCTCTTGTGTATATTTAGGTACATCTCCTAATATTGTAATTTCCTTTTCCTCCTCATCATACCCCAGTCATACTTTTTGTATGCAGGTCACTCCTCTTTATTTTGCAAGTCAAAGGCTGGCTTCATAGGTTGATGGGTTAACTGAGAGTTGCTAAATAAGCTACTGCATTCAGGTTATAGCATTTGCCTGAGAGTGGAGAACAATTTGTCTATGACTTTGGTTCAGTGGAAACCTCTACTGGGTTAAGGGTTTGGACTAAGCCAGTTTTCAAATCCCTTCTTCATGCTTCTAAAAATGTGCAGTTCTAACCCTCTTCCTGATATGTTTGGAAAGAAGTAGTTATCTCCATTAAGTTCTATAGGATTTTCAGAAAGCTTTTTCCTAAAGGCAACTTTTCCTTTGTGGGGGTCATGCTGTGAGTCAATTTGATACATTGTCCAGAGTTTATGGAGCTCTCTGAAAATGTACAGAAATTGGTAGCATTTATCTCTTGATGTAGCATATAGCTCATAGCAAGGTCTTAAAACCCAGGTCAGAAATCCAATTTTATTTCCACTAAGTGTGTCTACTGTGTCCCTTTGTTTGGATCCTGTTGTGCTAGTTTTATTCTTGGATTTAGTGTTCCAATCACTGGTGCAGAGTAACTCCCACTTCCCGTTTCTCTTCCCTGCTCATCCAAGTGGTAAAAAGTCCCCTTTTCATGCTCTAACAATGCTTCTTTTCCTGCCTCAATATCTACAAAGACACCCTGCCTGGTCCTTTACTGAACTGAAATATCTTTTAACCTTCGAAATCAGGTTTCCCTAACTGACACAATTACCTCTGTCTTTCTTCCTCCCAACCCTAGATGAACATTTTGTATATGTTCTTTCTTCAAAAACTAATTGTTGATAAGCTTTTATGAAATCACCAATGCATTATTGATCAGGGTGAATAGACAATGACTAATTCCTGGATATGATGAATAAGGTCCATAAGGAATCCATTTTCTGGGCCAAGGCTGAAGCATACACAATTTAGATAATGATATATAATTATATTAGTCATAATTACAATTTGCTTGCCTTATGTAGAAGCATTTGCACAGAGGACAATTATAGTATACTTAACTGAAAACAATACTTAAACTATTGTCCCTATTTTAGGAATTAGCTTTAATTTCTACTCTGTATTAGACCTTTTGACAACAACTGCTTAATAGCAAGTGAGTCAAATGGTGTGACTTTCTTCTCTCTTATCAGACACATAATTTGATGGCCAAGAGACAAAAATTAAGAGATAAAAGAAGAAAAATAAAAGTTTTCATTAATGTTTCATTTGTATGCTCTTTCCCAAGATGATATTTATGGTCCAAATAAAATATATATATTTTAGAATTGAGGAAGTAAGTGGCTAGCATTTAACTCTAGTAATAGGTATATTTTTTTAATTTTATTTCTTTCTTATACAGCAGGTTTTATTAGTTATCTATTTTATACATATTAGTGTATACATGTCAATTCCAATCTCCCAATTCATCCCACCCCCCACCCCCTCACTTTCCCCCCTTGGTGTCCATACATTTGTTCTCTACATCTGTGTCTCTATTTCTGCCCTGTAAACCAGTTCATCTTTACCATTTTAGGAGCCTACTTTTCTTTTTCATTTTTTTAACAACTTTATTGGAGTATAATTGCCTTACAATGGTGTGCTAGTTTTTGCTTTATAAAAAAATGAATCAGTAATACATATACATATGTGCCCATATCTCTTCTCTCTTGCATCTCCCTCCCTCCCACCCTCCCTATCCCACCCCTCTAGGTGGTCACAAAGCACCAAGCTGATCTCCCTGTGCTATGCGGCTGCTTCCCACCAGCTATCTATTTTAAGTTTCGTAGTGCATATATGTCCATGCCACTCTCTCACTTTATCACAGCTTACCTTCCCCCACCCCTTATCCTCAAGTCCATTCTCTAAGTAGGTCTGTGTCTTTATTCCCGTCTTGCACCTAGGTACTTCATGACCTTTTTTTTTTCTCTTAGATTCCATATATATGTGTTAGCATATGGTATTTGTTTTTCTCTTTATGACTTACTTCACTCTGTATGACAGACTCTAGGTGCATCCACCTACTACAAATAACTCAATTTCCTTTCTTTTTATGGCTGAGTAATATTCCATTGTATATATGGGCCATATCTTGTTTATCCATTCATCTGTTGATGGATGAGTAGGCTGCTTCCATGTCCTGGCTATTGTAAATAAAGTTGCAATGAACATTTTGGTACATGACTCTTTTTGAATTATGGTTTTCTCAGGGTATATGCCCAGTAGTGGGATTGCTGGGTTGTACGGTAGTGCTACTTTTAGCTTTTTAAGGAACCTCCATACACGTCTCCATAGTGGGTGTATCAATTTACATTCCCACCAAGAGGGCAAGAGGGTTCCCTTTTCTCCAAACCCTCTCAAGCATTTATTGTTTGCAGATGTTTTGATGATGGCCATTCTGACCGGTGTGAGATGATATCTCATTGTAGTTTTGATTTGCATTTCTCTAATGATTAATGATGTTGAGCATCCTTTCATGTGTCTGTTGGCAATCTGTGTATCTTCTTTGGAGAAATGTCTATTTAGGTCTTCTGTCCATTTTTGGATTTGGTTGTTTGTCTTTTTGTTATTGAGCTACATGAGCTGCTTGTAAATTTTGGAGATTATTCCTGTTTCACTTGCTTCATTTGCAAATATTTTCTCCCATTCTGAGGGTTGTCTTTTCATCTTGTTTATGGTTTCCTTTGCCATGCAAAAGCTTTTAAGTTTCATTAGGTCCCATTTGTTTATTTTTGCTTTAATTTCCATTTCTCTAGGAGCAGGGTCAGAAAGGATCTTGCTGTCATTTATGTCATAGAGTGTTCTGCCTATGTTTTCCTCTAAGAGTTTTCTAGTGTCTGGCCTTACATTTAGGTCTTTAATCCATTTTGAGTTTATTTTTGTGTATGGTGTTAGGGAGTGTTCTAATTTCATACTTTTACATGTAGCTGTCTGGTTTTCCCAGCACCACTTATTGAAGAGGCTGTCTTTTCTCCATTGTATATCCTTGCCTCCTTTGTCATAGATTAGTTGACCATAGGTGTGTGGGTTTATCTCTGGGCTTTCTATCCTGTTCCATTTATCTATATTTCTGTTTTTGTGCCAGTACCATACTTTCTTGACTACTGTAGATTTGTAGTATAGTCTGAAGTCAGGGAGCCTGATTCCTCCAGCTCCGTTTTTATTCTAAAGATTGTTTTGGCTATTCGGGGTCATTTGTGTTTCCATACAAATTGTGAAATTTTTTGTTCTAGTTCTGTGAAAAATGCCAGTAGTAGTTTGACAGGGATTGAAATGAATCTGTAAACTGCTTTGGGTAGTAGAGTCATTTTCACAATGTTGATTCTTCCAAACCAAGAACATGGTATATCTCTCCATCGATTTGTATCATCTTTAATTTCTTTCATCAGTGTTTTATAATTTTCTGCATACAGGTCTTTTGTCTCCTTAGGTAGGTTTATTCCTATTTTATTCTTTTTGTTGCAATGGTAAATGGTAGTGTTTTCTTAATTTCACTTTCAGATATTTCATCATTAGTGTATCGGAATGCTAGAGATTTCTGTGCATTAATTTTGTATTCTGCTACCTTACGAAATTAATTGATTAGCTCTAGTAGTTTTCTGGTAACACCTTTAGGATTCTCTATGTATAGCATCATGTCATCTGCAAACAGTGACAGTTTTACTTCTTTTCCGATTTGAATTCCCTTTATGTTTTTTCTTCTCTGACTGCTGTGGCTAAAACTTCCAAAACTATGTTGAATAATAGTGGTGAGAGTGGACAACCTTGTCTTGTTCCTGATGTTAGTGGCAATGGTTTCAGTTTTTCACCATTGAGGACAATGTTGGCTGTGGATTTGTCATATACGGCCTTTATTATGTTTAGGAAAGTTCCCTCAATGCCTACTTTCTGGAGGGTTTTTATCATAAATGGTGTTGAATTTTGTCGAAAGCTTTCTGCATCTATTGAGATGATCATATGCTTTTTCTCCTTCAATTTGTTAACATGGTGTATCACATTGATTGATTTGCATATATTGAAGAATCCTTGCATTCCTGGGATAAATCCCTCTTGATCATGGTGTATGATCCTTTTAATGTGCTGTTGGATTCTGTTTGCTAGTATTTTGTTGAGGATTTTTGCATCTATGTTCATCAGTGATATTGGCCTGTAGTTTTCTTTCTTTGTGACATCCTTGTCTGGTTTTGGTATCAGGGTGATGGTGGCCTCGTAGAATGAGTTTGGGAGTGTTCTTCCCTCTGTTATATTTTGGAAGAGTTTGAGAAGGATAGGTGTTAGCTCTTCTCTAAATGTTTCATAGAATTCACCTGTGAAGCCATCTGGTCCTGGGCTTTTGTTTGTTGGAAGATTTTTAATCGCAATTTCAATTTCAGTTCTTGTTTTTGGTCTGTTCATATTTTCTATTTCTTCCTGGTTCAGTCTCTGAAGGTTGTGCTTTTCTAAGAATTTGTTCATTTCTTTGAGGTTGTCCATTTTATTGGCATAAAGTTGCTTGTAGTAATCTCTCATGATCCTTTGTATTTCTGCAGTGTCAGTTGTTACTTCTCCTTTCTCATTTCTAATTCTATTGATTTGAGTATTCTCCCTTTTTTCTTGATGAGTCTGGCTAATGGTTTATCACTTTTGTTTATCTTCTCAAAGAACCAGCTTTTAGTTTTATTGATCTTTGCTATGTTTTCCTTCATTTCTTTTTCATTTATTTCTGATCTGATCTATGATTTCTTTCCTTCTGCTAACTTTGGGTTTTTTTTTTTTGTTCTTCTTCTTTCTCTAATTGTTTTAGGTTAAGGTTAGGTTGTTTATTTGAGATGTTTCTTGTTTCCTAAGGTAGGATTGTATTGCTATAAACTTCCCTGTTACAACTGCTTCTGCTGCATCCCATAGGTTTTGTTTTCGTGTTTTCATTGTCATTTGTTTCTAGGAATATTTTGATTTCCTCTTTGATTTATTCAGTTATCTCTTGGTTATTAAGTAGTATATTCTTTAGCCTCCATGTGTTTGTATTTTTTACAGACTCTTTTCCTGTAGTTGATATATAGTTTCATAGCGTTTTGGTCGGAAAGATACTTGATATGATTTCAAATTTCTTAAATTCACCAAGGTTTGTTTTGTGACCCAACATATGATCTATCCTGGAGTATGTTCCATGAGCACTTAAGAAGAATTTGTATTCTGTTGTTTTTGGATGGAATGTCCTATAAATATCAACTAAGTCCATTTTGTTTACTGTATCATTTAAAACTTGTGTTTCCTTATTTAATTTCATTTTGGATGATCTGTCCATTGGTGAAAGTGGGGGGTTAAAGTCCTATACTATGATTGTGTTACTGCCAATTTCCCCTTTTATGGCTCTTAGTATTTGCCCTATGTATTGAGGTGCTCCTATGTTGGGTGCATAAATATTTACAATTGTTATATCTTCTTCTTGGGTTAATCCCTCGATCATTATGTAGTGTCCTTCTTTGACTCTTGTAATAGTCCTTATTTTAAAGTATATTTTGTCTGATACAAGAATTTCTACTCCAGCTTTCTTTTGATTGCCATTTGCATGGAATATCTTTTTCCATCCCGTGACTTTCAGTCTGTATGTGTCCCTAGGTCTGAAGTGGGTCTCTTGTAGACAGCATATATATGGGTTTTGTTTTTGTATCCATTCAGCCAGTCTATGTCTTTTGGTTGGAATATTTAATCCATTTACATTTAAGGTAATTATGGATATGTATATTCCTATTACCATTTTCTTAATTGTTTTGGGTTAGTTATTAGAGGTCTTTTCCTCCTCTGTGTTTCCTGCCTAGAGAAGTTCCCTTAGCATTTGTGGTGCTGAATTCTCTTAGCTTTTGCTTGTCTGTAAAGGTTTTAAAGGTTTTAATTTCTCCATCAAATTTGAATGAGATCCTGCTGTGTAGAGTAATTTTGTTGTAGGATTTTCTCCTTCATCACTTTAAATATGTCCTGCCACTCCCTTCTGGCTTGCACAATTTCTGCTGAAAGCTCAGCTGTTAACCTTATGGGGATGTCCTTATGTGTTATTTGTTGTTTTTCCTTTGCTGCTTTTAATATTTTTTCATTGTATTTAATTTTTGATAGTTTGATTAATATGTATCTTGGCATGTTTCTCCTAGGATTTATCCTGCTTGGGACTCTCTGTGCTTACTGGACTTATCTATTTCCTTTCCTATATTAGGGAAGTTTTCAACTTCACTTCAAATATTTTCTCAGTCCCTTTCTTTTTCTCTTCTTTTTCTGGGACCCCTATAATTCGAATGTTGGTGCATTTAATGTTGTCCCAGAGATCTCTGAGGCTGTCCTCAATCTTTTCATTCTTTTTTCTCTTCTGTTCTGTGGTAGTTATTTCCACTATTTTATCTTCCAGGTCACTTATCCGTTGTTCTACCTCAGTTATTCTGCTATTGATCCATTCTAGAGAATTTTTAATTTCATTTATTGTGTTGTTCATCACTGTTTGTTTGTACTTTAGTTCTTCTAGGTCCTTGTTAAACATTTCTTGTATTTTCTCCATTCTATTTCCAAGATTTGGGATCATCTTTATTATCATTATTCTGAATTCTTTTTGAGGTAAATTGCCTATTTCCTCCCCATTTGTTAGGTCTGGTGGGTTTTGGCTTTGCTCCTTCTTTGGCTGTTTGTTTGTCAGTCTTCTCATTTTGCTTAAATTACTGTGTTTGGGGTCTCCTTTTAGCAGGCTGCTGGTTTGTAGTTCCCGTTGTTTTTGGTGTCTGTCCCCAGTGGCTAAGGTTGGTTCAGTGCACTGTGTAGGCTTCTTGGTGGAGGGGACTAGTGTCTGTGTTCTGGTGGGTGAAGCTGCATCTTGTCTTTCTGGTGAGCAGGTACACATCTGGTGGTGTGTTTTGGGGTGTCTGTGGCCTTATTATGATTTTAGGCCACCTCTCTGCTAATGGATGGTGTTTTGTTCCTGTCTTGCTGTTTTTTGGTATAGGGTGTCCAGCACTGTAGCTTGCTGGTCGTTGAGTGAAGCTGGGTCTTGGCATTGAGATGGAGACCTCTGGGAGATTTTCGCCATTTGATATTATGTGGAGATGGGAGGTCTCTCGTGGAGCAGTGTCCTGAACTTGGCTTGCCCACTTCAGAGGCACAATCCTGACACCTGGCTGGAGCACCAAGAGCCTTTCATCCCCACAGCTCAGAATAAAAGTGAGAAAAAATAGAAAGAAAGGAAGAAGGAAAGAAAGAAAGAAAGAAAGAAAGAAAGAAAGAAAGAAAGAAAGAAAGAAGATAAAATAAAATAGTTATTAAAATAAAATATAATTATTAAGAAAAAATTTTTAAAAAGTTAAAAAAAAAATAAGGACAGATATAACCCTAGGACAAATGGTAAAAACAAAGCTATACAGACAAAATCACACACAGAAACATACACATACACACTCACAAGAATCAAAAAAGGGAAGCAAATATATATATCTTTGCTCCCAAAGTCCACCTCCTCAATTTGGGATGTTTCGTTGTCTATTCAGGTATTCCACAGATGCAGGGTACATCAAGTTGATTGTGGAGATTTAATCCTTTGCTCCTGTAGCTGCTGGGAGAGATTTCCCTTTCTCTTTTGGTTCGAACAGCTCCTGGGGTTTAGCTTTGTATTTGGACCCACCTCTGCATGTAGGTCGCCTGAGGGCGTCTGTTCTTCACTCAGACAGGACGAGGTTAAAGGAGCATCTGATTCGGGTGCTCTGGCTCACTCAGGCTGGGAGTGAGGGAGGGGTACGGATGTGGGGCGAGCCTGCGGCACCAGAGGCCAGAGTGACATTGCAACCGCTGAGGCATGCCGTGTGTTATCCCAGGGAAGTTGTCCCTGGATCACGGGACCCTGGCAGTGACGGGCTGCACAAGTTCCTAGGAGGGGAGGTGTGGAGAGTGACCTGTGCTTGCACACAGGCTTCTTGGTGGTGGCAGCAGCAGCCTTAGCATCCTATGCCCGTCTCTGGGGTCTATGCTGATGGCCATGGCTCGCGCCCATCTCTGGAGCTCTTTTAAGTGGCACTGTTAATCCCCTCTCCTCATGCACCAGGAAACAGAGAGGCAAGAAAAAGTCTCTTGCCTCTTTTGCAGCTCCAGGCATTTTCCCCGACTCCCTTCTGACTAGCTGTGGCGCACTTGCCCCTTCAGGCTGTGTTCATGCTGTCATCCCTAGTCCTCTCCCTGGGATCTGACTGAAACCCAAGCCTCAGCCCCCACCCGCCCCAGTGGGTGAGCAGACAAGACTCTCGGGCTGGTGAGTGCTGATTGGCACCGATCCTCTGTGCGGGAATCTCTCTGCTTTGCCCTCTGCACCTCTGTTGCTGCACTCTCCTCCGTGGCTCCGAAGCTCTCCCCTCCGCCACCGGCCGTCTCCGCTCACAAAGGGGCTTCCTAGTGTGTGGAAACCTTTCCTCCTTCACAGCACCCTCCCACTGGTGCAGGCCCCATCCCTATTCTTTTGTCTCTGTTTTTTCTTTTGCCCTACTCAGGTACATGGGGGTTTGTTGCCTTTTGGGAAGGCTGAGGTCTTCTGCCAGCGTTCAGTAGGTGTTCTGTAAGAACTGTTCCACATGTAGATTTATTTCTGATGTATTTGTGGAGAGGAAGGTGATCTCTGCATCTTACTCTTCCACCATCTTGAAGCTCCTCTCCAGAGATTTCTTTTTTGAGAATTGGAAAGACTACTTTTCTCTGTTTCTGTTATTTTTTCCAGTTTCTTTTCTTCTGATTCTATGTTTTGAATCTGATTTTTCCTCAAGTATGTCAAAGTGAAAATATCTTGCCTCACTTGTAGTTTGAGCTATTTCTCTTCCAAAACTGGCTGCAAGGACCAGTAGATCCACATCTAGTCCCGTACCACTGGGCCGTCTCCCCAGTGCCATCTCCAGTGCATAGTCAGGGGAGGCTTTTGTGTCTCAGAACACCTCAGTTTGAGCCATGACCAAGTCTAGGGACTAATGGGGATTAAGAACATAGGCAAAGGCCCTATGTGTATGTGAATTTGATTTGCACAAGGTGTTCTCCATTGGTGGCAACAACAATTGGGAATCTGACTTTTTGTTCTGATTATATGGTGACCAGTCAGGTAGATGAAAGTCACCTAATTCTTCATCTCTAGGGTGAGAGATAACCAATAATTTGGTTTCTTAGCCTTTTTATTTTGTTTGAGCAGGATTATTTATCAGAACTACCCTTTAACTTCTGTCCCCATGAGTTTTTATGTTCCGTGTTTACTTTCAACCCATGGCTAAGGTTGTTGAACTGAAGCCACAGCCCTCAGTGACTGTGTGCTGTGTCCAGAGATGAGAAAAGGCTCTTCACCTCATGCTGTAAATGTGAAATTTAATCCTAGCTCCAGAAAGTATTAACAATTTAAATTATAAAACCTTACAAAGTAAAGGATCATTTTATTTTTGTTTACATATTTGATTGTTTATATTATTATTCCCAGGATTACCATAATATAGAGAAACTGAAATTTTAGTATACTTGATGTGCTACCCTTAAAAAAATTACAGAAATTCCTAGCTCAGAAGCATTTTTATGTAAAAACTTAAGTTCCTATAACAAAAATGCACCTTTGATCATATTTGATTTTAAAAAGAATTAAAAATAGGCTAAAAGGCCATTTCATGTTTTTCCCCTAATTGTATCACTGAAAATTATAGTTCAAGTGAAATTTTGTTTTTACAGATTGTTTTGTTTTCTGATGAAGAAGCTACTTAAACTGAGCATTCTAAACTTTGTACACAGGTTTACTGATTAGAAAAGCTAGCATTGCTTGGCAGGCTTGTGTGCTCTGGCAGCCTCAGGAGCAAAAGACAGTAGGTGGCCCACACATAGAGGTGGGGCTGAAACCACAGCTGAGCCCAGGGACCATGTGGCTAAGGAAGATGAGGTGAAATCTCTCCTCATGGCTGGATTTCCATCTCCAGTGATGGCTTCATAAACTCAGAGCCTGTGGAACTACCAAACAGACAAGTTCTCCCACAGCTGAGATAGGTCTGGCTTTAGCAACTGTGGGCTTTGTGGGCACGTACACTTGGGGGTTGGGCCAAGCCTGAGTCTGAGCTGCTTTCATAGTTCTCACAGTGGGTCCAGGTGCACAACTACTGCAGTCCTAGGACCTGACTTCAGTGGAACTGTGCTGGGCTGGTGAAAACAATGAGTGAGAGTCACCAGGGCCAATAGCTGGCCTACCCAGGGTTAAGGTGGAGCCAAGAGCAGTGCCAACAACTGTGTACTCTGTGAACCTGCACAACAGGGGAAATGTGACACAACAGAGCACAATCACAGGTGAACACCTCCAGAGGAGGAATACACATTGGCTTCTCTCACAGTGGGAGTGCTCCAATTCCACCTACCTCATACCACAGATCAGAAACACAGCTAAAAGCAGATATGGGGACCTCCACTCCAACAACTAGGGAGCAGACCCTGTCCCTGACAGAACAAAGGGGAGGTCTTGCTCAATATCTAGGGTTCTGGTCACCACAATGATAGTCAAACCCCCTATCAAGGGGATAACGGCCAGCATACACTGAAGAAAGAGGTGGCAGTCATCCATACTAAAAACAGCATCACACCAAAAAAAAAAAAAAAAAAAAAAAGAAACCCACTCAGGCTACACAGAAATGTTCCCACATAAAAATAGCTCTCCAAGACAGTCTGAGGGTCTGGCATTGAGAGGAAGAACCCCCCAGAGCATTTAGCCTTGAAGGCCATCAGGGCTTGAATGCAGGAACTCCACAGGACTGGGAGAAACAGAAACTCCACTCTTGGAAGGTGCACACAAGGTCTCATCACACTAGGACCCAGCTCAAAACACTACCTCCATAAAAACATGAGCTAGACTTACTTAGGGATATTGGAGGTTCTCCTGGGGTGGCAAGAGTTGGTTGTAGTTCACTGTAAGGGCAAGGACACTGGTAGTGGAAGTCCCAGGGAATATTAATATGCATGAGCTCTCCCAGAGGTCCACATATTGGCACTAATTCCTGACCCCACCCAACAGCCTGTAGCTCCAGTGTTGAAATGCCTCAGGCCAAACAACCAGCAAGACAGGAACACAGTCCCACCCATGAGCATACAGGTTGCCTACAGTTGTACTAAACTCATAGACACCCCAAAACACACCCCTTGACATGGCCCTGCCCACTAGAGAGACAAGACCCAGCTCCACCCACCAGAGGGCAGGCACCAGTCCCTCCCACCAGGAAACCTGCACAAGCCCATGGACCATCCTCAACCACCAGGGAGTAGACACCAGAAGCAAGAGGAAGTATGACCCTGCAGTCTTCAGAAAGGAAGCCACAAACACAGTAAATTAGAGAAAATAAGATAACAGAGAAATGTATTGCAGATGAAGAAGTAAGATAAAAACATACAAGAACAACTAAATGAAGAAGGACCAGGCAATCTACCTAAAAAGAATTCACAGTAATGATAGTAAAGATAATTCAAAAATCTCAGAAACAGAATAGAGACATAGACCAAGAAGATACAAGAAATGTTTAACATAGAGATAGAAGACTTAAAGAACAAACAAATAGAGATGAAGAGCACAATAATTGAAAAAAAAATAAGGAATCAATAGCAGAATAAGTGAGACAGAATAATGAGTAAGTGAGCTGGAAGACAGAGTGGTAGAAACCACTGCTGCAGAACAGAATAAAGAAAAATAATGAAAAGAAATGAGGACAGTATCAGAGACTTCTTGGACAGCATGAAATGCATCAACATTCACATTACAAGGGTCTCAGAAGAAGAAGAGAAGAGAAAGGGACTGAGAAAATATTTGAAGAGATTATAATTGAAAACTTTCCTAACATGGGAAAGGAAATAGTCACCCAAGTCCAGAAAGTTCAGAGAGTCCTATACAGAATAAACCCAAGGAGAAACACACTGAGACACATATTAATCAAACTAACAAAAGTAAATACAGAGAAAAAATACTAAAAGCAACAAGGGAAAAGCAACAAGTAACATACAAGGGAATCCTCATAAGGTTATCAGCTGATTTTTCAGCAGAAACTCTGCAGGCCAGAAGGGAGTGGCATGATATATTTAAAGTGATGAAAGGGAAAAATCTACAACCAAGAATACTCTACCCAGCAAGGTTCTCATTCAGATTCAGTGGACAAATTAATATCTTTACAGGCAAACAAAAGCTAAGAGAATTAACACCAAGCCAGCTTTGAATCAAATGCTAAAGGAACTTCTCTAGGCAGGGGTGGTGGGGGGGTGAAGGGACCACAACTAGAAACTAGAAAATCACAAATGGGAAAGCTCACCCATAAAGGGAAATACACAGTAAAAGTAGGAAGTCATCCTACTTATGACTTTGTACATATCATCCAAATATGATATCAAAACCAGCAACCGGGGCTTCCCTGGTGGTGCAGTGGTTGAGAGTCCGCCTGCCGATGCAGGGGACACGGGTTCGTGCCCCGGTCCGGGAGGATCCCACATGCCGCGGAGCGGCTGGGCCTGTGGGCCATGGCCGCTGAGCCTGCGCGTCCGGAGCCTGTGCTCCGCAGTGGGAGAGGCCGCAGCAGTGAGAGGCCCGCATACCGCAAAAAAAAAAAAAAAAAAAAAAACAGCAACCATGAGGAGAGTACAAATGCAGGAAATGGGAATTGCATTTGAAATTAAGAGATCAGCAACTTAAAACAACCTTGTATATATAAAGACGGCTAGAGGGAACTTCAAGATGGCAGAGGAGTAAGATTTGGAGATCACCTTCCACAAATACATCAGAAATACACCTACATGTGGAACAATTTATACAGAACACCTACTGAACGCTGGCAGAAGACCTCAGACTTCCCAAAAGGCAAGAAACTCCCCAAGTACCTGGGTAGGGCAAAAGAAAAAGAAAAAACAGAGGCAAAAAATAGGGATGAGACCTGCACCTCTGGGAGTGAGCTGTGAAGGAGGAAAAGTTTCCACACACTAGGAAGACGCTTCACTGGTGGAGACGGGGTGTAGGTGGGTGGGAGGGTGGACAGAGGGGAAGCTTAGGAGCCATGGAGGAGAGTGCAGCAACAGGGGTGCAGAGCAAAGCAGAGAGATTCCTGCACAGAGGATCAGTACCGACCAGCACTCACCAGCCTGAGAGGCTTGTCTGCTCACCTATTAGGGCGGGTGAGGGCTGGGAGCTGAGGTTCGGGCTTCGGAGGTCGGATCCCAGGGAGAGGACCGGGGTGTGCTACGTGAACACAGCCTGGAGGGGGCTAGTTCACCACAGCTAGCCAGGAGAGAGTCCGAGAAAATGTCTAGACCTGCCTAAGAGGCAAAAGACCATTGTTTCTGGGTGTGCAAGGAGAGGGGATTCATAGCACTGCCTAAATGAGCTCCAGAAACGGGCACAAGCCATGGCTATCAGGGCAGACACCAGAGACGGGCATGAAATGGTAAGGCTGCTGCAGCCACCAAGAAGCCTGTGTGCAAGCACACGTCACTATCCACACTTTCCTTCCTGGAAACATGTGCAGCCCGCCACTGCCAGGGTGCCGTGGTACAGGGACAACTTCCCCAGGAGAACACATGATGCACCTCAGGCTGTTGCAATGTCATGCTGGCTTCTGCTGTCACAGTCATCCTGCATTCCATACCCCTTCCTTCCCACAGCCTGAGTGAGCCAGAGCCCCCTAATCAGCTCCTACTTTAACCCTGTCCTGTCTGGGAGGAAAAAAGATGCCCAAAGGTGACCTACATGCAGAGGCAGGGCCAAATCCAAAGCTGAACCCCAGGAGCTGTGCAAACAAAGAAGAGAAAGGGAAATTTCTCCCAGCAGCATCAGGAGCAGCAGATTAAATCTCTACAATCAACTTGATGTACCCTGCATCTGTGGAATACCTGAATAGACAAAGAATCATCCAAAAATTGAGGCGGTATATGTTGGGAGCAACTGTACCCTTGGGGTTTGCTTTCTGTATGTAATTGGTTTTTGGTTTTATGTTTATCTTAGTTTACCAGTTAGAGCTTGTTATCATTGGTTGATTTGTTTATTGATTTGGTTGCTCTCTTCCTCTTTAAAAAAAAATATATATATATATTTTTCCCCCTTTTTGTGTGTATGTGTATGCTTCTTTGTGTAATTTTGTCTGTATAGCTTTACTTTTACAATTTGTCTGAGGGTTCTGTCTGTCCATCTTTTTTTTTTTTTGTATAGTTTTTAAGCTCTTGTTATGTTTTTTGGTTTGGATCCTCTCTTCTTTCTTTCTTTTTATTAGTTTTTAATTTTTAACAATATATCTTTTAAATTTTTATTTTAATAACTTTTTTTTATTTTATTTTTTCTTTCTTTTTTTCTTGTCTCACTTTTCTTCTGAGCCATGTGGCTGACAGTGTCTTGGAGCTTTGGCCGGGTGTCAGGCCTGAGCCTCTGAGAAGGGAAAGCTGAGATCAGGACGTTGGTCCACCAGAGACTCCTGGCTCCATGTAATATCAAATGGTGAAAACTCTCCCAGAGATCACTATCTCAATGCTAAGACCCAGCTTCATCAAAGACCAGCAAGTAAAATGCTGGACATCCTATGCCAAACAACTAGCAAAACAGGAAACCACCACACTCATTAGCAGAAAGCATGCATAAATTTGTAATACATTCACAGACACTCCAAAACACCTCAACAGGACACTGTCCTGCCCACCAGAAAACAAGATCCAGCCTCATACACCAGAACACAGGCACCTGTCCCCTCCACCAGGAAGCTTACTCAACCCACTGAACTAACCTTATCCAGTGGGGGCAGATATCAAAAACAATGGGAACTAGGAACTTGCAGCCTGTGAAAAGGAGACCCTCAAACACAGTAAGTTAAGCAAAATGAGAAGACCTAGAATCACATAGCAGATGAAGGAGCAAGGTAAAAACCCAACAGACCAAAAAAATGAAGAGGAAATAGGCAGTCTACCAGAAAAAGAATTCAGAGTAATGATAATAAAAATGACCCAAAATCTTGGAAATAGAATGGAGAAAACAAGAAACCTTTAACAAGGACCTAGAAGAACTAAAGAGCAAACAATGATGAACAACAGAATAAATGAAATTAAAAATTCTCTAGAAGGAATCAATAGCAGAATAACTGAGGCAGAAGAATGGATAAGTGACCTGGAAGATAAAATAGTGAAAATAACTACCATGGGGCAGAATAAAGAAAATAGGATGAAAATAATTGAAGAGAGTCTCAGAGACTTCTGGGACAATATTAAATACATCAACATTAGAATTATAGGGGTCCAGAAAGAAAAAAGAAAGGGACTGAGAAAATATTTGAAGAGATTATAGTTGAAAACTTCCTTAATATGGGAAAGGAAATAGTCAATGAAGTCCAGGAAGCACAGAGAGTCCCATAGAGGATAAAGCCAAGGAGAAAAATGCCAAGACATATTAATAAAACTTTCAAAAATTAAATACAAAGAAAAAATATTAAAAGTATCAAGGGAAAATCAACAAATAACATACAAGGTAATCCTTGTAAGGTTAACAGCTGATCTTTCAGCAGAAACTCTGAAAGCCAGAAGGGAGTGGAGGGACATATTTAAAGTGATGAAAGGAAGAAGCCTAAAACCAAGATTACTCAGCAAGGATCACATTCAGATTCGATGGAGAAATTAAAACCTTTACAGACAAGCAAAACCTAAGGGAATTCAGCACCACCAAACCAGCCTTACAACAAATGCTAAAGGAACTTCTCTAGGCAGGAAACACAAGAGAAGGAAAAAACCTACAATAACAAACCCAAAACAATTAAGAAAATAGTAATAGGAACATACATATCGATAATTACCTTAAATGTAAATGGATTAAATGCTTCAACCAAAAGACATAGACTGGCTGAATGGACTAAAAAACAAGACCTGTATATATGTTGTCCAGGACAATTGAGAGAGGAGGCTGGGTCTTGCCCAGATAGAAGATAAGAGACCACATATTCCTCATTCACGAAGTCAGGAGGCCTCCCTGACTACACATGTGCAGAAAGGCTCCGTGGAGGTCAAAAGAGGAGATGCTAAGTGGCTAAGTCTACCCATAGGCCTCTTCACTAGAATCCATCTTTTCTGAGAGATGCACACACACACCTGGGAAAATCCTGATACACCAAATATGGATTCTGAACCAAGCAAATCAAAATGATTGGTCAAAGGAAACACGGAAGAAACACCCCATAAATGTGATTCAAACTGCCATGAGGGCACGACTCTCTCTCTGAACCCACCCGTGTGTCTATCCACACGTCCTGTACTCTTTTTTTCCCTTAATAAATACTTTGTTTCGCTACTTTCCATCCTTGTGGAATTCTTTTTCTGCAAAGCCATAGGGCCAGGGCCCTGGCACTGACCACTGGTCTAGTGGCTAGGGTTTGGTGTTCTCACCGCCGAGACCCTACCTCAATGACTGGCTGGGAACTGAAACCCTGCTTCAAGCTGCTGCAGGCCAAGGCCACCCTAGATCAGTACCTGATACTCTTACTGTTGGTACTTTAAGAAATCGAGTCACTGGTATAGACTTTGGAGCTACAGTGATATCACTTAGACAACTGTGACTGTAGCACAGCACTGAATCAGGACTTCCAGGACTCTTTTTAGTAGGTCTGGAGTAGAAGACCTTAGGAATGCAGAATGCTGGCCCAACATCCGGATGTACATGACTTAAGTAGGATTAAATGAATAGTGGGGGGAAATCTAATTGAGGTTATTGGGTTTTGAGTATTGCTGATATGTAAATGTTCTATTAAGGAAGTGAAGTTATCTTTTATCTTTAACCCTCAATGTAGTCTCCTGTAAATGACACATTCTTTATATGGTAATTTATTTTCCCTGACTCCTCAAAATTCAGTAACAACACACTAGTTTTTATGGCAACGTGGTTATTTGCATAAGATAAACAAACAATTGTCTTCTGTTTTCACCAGGACACAGTTGGACAAATTTGTTGTGTCAATAAAGTCATACCAAGATTGCCACATCTGAGAATAAATCTCATTTAATCAGGTATAGCAAACCCACACCGAAGAAACAAGTGTTGTTCCTCATACTTAGAACCAAGATCTAGAAAGCTCTCTTAGGAAACTTGTCTGTTATTTGTACTATGGTTTCTATAAATCTCATGAGGAAGGTCATTTACTGGCAGGACAGGAAATCTACCAGAGGTTGGGCCCCTCAAAGAGAGAGAAATTCACCAAAATGTGTAGGTAGTATAAGAATACTGTGCAGATGAGTTTCTTGTGTTTAGTTTCTTACCCTTGTTTGGTAGGGTGAATAATGGTTCCCTAACTGCAAGTGTGCACGTCCTAATCCCCAGAACCTAGAATGTAGCAAAACGGACTTGTTGATGTGATCAAGTTAAGTATCTTAAAATGGGGGGATCATATCGCTTTATCTGGGTGGGCCCAATATAATCACAAGGGTATTTATAAGAGAGATCCAGGAGAAGTCAGACAGACAGAAGGAGAGGGACAGAGCAAAAGAGATTGAAAGATGCTCATTGCCAGCTTTGAAGATGGAGGAAAGGGTCAACAAACCAAGGATTACAGGAGGCCTCCCAAAGCTGGAAGAGGCAAGGGTACTGATTTTCCCTGAGAGCTTCCAGCAGGAACCCACCCTGCCAACTCTTTGACATTAGCCCAGTGAGACCCTTGTCAGACTTCTGACCTCAGAGTTGTAAGAGAATAAATTTGTGTTGTTTTAAACCACCAAGTTTATGGTGATTTGTTTAAGCAGCAATAGGAAATTAATACACCAATAAGAGCCACAAAAACACTTCTGGAACAAGAGAGGCTTATGAAAATGCAATCAGTGATTCTTTTGAAATTTCCATATGGAAGTTAATTTTCTAACCTTAGTAGCTGCTAAACAGAATCTCTGAATTTGTTGGCCATACTCAAAGAAACTTATGCAGTTAATCAAAGCTCTTATTGCACCCATGTACATTAATTAGGTCCAACACAATGACACCAGATTTTCTGTAACATAAATAATCTTCAGAGATTACTTATGATACGAGAGGGATTGTTGAGAAAATTATCTAACACTTGGAAATAAAACAAGAGGATGAATGCATGTGCTTTTAAGGTCATTTGGGATCATTGTCTAACTGGCCCACCCAAGGATGATTTAACTTTCTAGGAGATTGTACTTTTGTTTGTTTTACTATTTCCTATTGTTCAGGGTCAAGACTATGAAATTATATGTTAACTTGTAGACTTTTTGTCCAATAGAGATGCAAATAATTTATGTCTGGTACAAAAGACAACCTCAAAAATTATGGTTTTATTGTTCTGTAGGACAAAAATCAGTTTCATCTCTAATTCAGCATTCTTATTTCAGTTAGCCTCTCTGGGTGGACTATATAATCACTGTTCCTTTAACTCTTCTTTGAACCAGTTTTACTGTCCTGTTGGTTCCATCATTAAGGAGTTTATTTCCATCATTATTATTCCATCAGTGTATTTATGGCACATGCTTACTTTACATTTGCATGAGAGTCATTTAATAACTTTACAAAGTTATATATTGACAATTGCTAAGTGGTATGCTTGTACTATCTTACTTGATCCTCACAGGAGCCAGATAAGGGAAGTAAGATTGTTCCTACTTTAATGAAGAGGAAAGAGATCCTATAGTCAGAAAGATGCACTGGAGGAATTCAGAACCAGGTGTGTGTGTGTCACATTCTTTCTCCTGCACCACTCTGTATTCCCCAAGGTAAGGTCATGAGAAAGAAAATGAAGATGAGTCGGTTAATCTCTACCATCTAAAATCCTCACAATGGATTTTGCATGTGTCAAAAGGAGAAGATATTCTTACACCAAGAAAATTTAAAAATAAAAAATGAAATATAAATGCAAACTAAATCAGCCCCCAAATCCTGACTTCCCACTAACTCAGTGACATGTTAGAAGCCTGAGTTGCTCAGCTGACCCAACTTGAATCTGCTGGGTTTAATTAGAAAGACAAAAGCCTCTGCCCTAGCTCCCAGGATCCTATTTCTCAGTTTCTGTGCTTCATCTATGCAGAGCAGCCTCTCCTGAAAGTCAGTATAGCATAGCTGGAGAGTGCTGTCAGCCTGAGTCAAAATAAAAGAAGTCGTCAGCCTCTTTTTTGCAGTTCCCTCCATAGGAGTCCTGGGGCAACTGGAATTTACACACAGAATTCTGATGGCCATCAGGGTTCAAGGCAAGAGGAATGTCTAGAAAGTGTCTTAACTCTTGGGTTTATGCTAGCTTGGTTGAAATGCCCCTAATTTTCCCTCTATCACTGACTTTTATTGCTCTTCTGAACCTCATTCTACTTGTCTACGGTGGATTAAATTGGTCCCAGGATGGTCCTACTTCCTAGGATTTCCATTTTGATTTACTTGTGTGTGGCTGTTCACTGACTCTTTACTGTAAGTGTTGGTAACTTTTGCTGACTTAAAATTGAAAGACTGGGGAACATGTTTTAAAGTCCTTTATCTCCAGTCACAGTGAGTCTCCTCCTTTGGAACCTTCTTCCTGGACATCCCTCTGATTCCCTTCTCTTCAGTACCTTGTCTTCCTTATTTTTAATCAAGCTAAAAATACCTCTTTCTCTGTTATCCTGAGATATCAATAATGCCTTGACTTTTATAAAGCACATCACATGGCAACACATGACAGAACCAATTTGTGGTTCAGAAAGCTACATGGAAAATGAGAAGTTTTTAAGTAAAGCAGGAAGACTTAATAAAATCATAAATTAATGTGCTTTTAGCAGCCTAAGCAACAACAACAAATCACATATTGCATTTAAAAATTAAAAAAAAATACTGCTAAAAGGCACTTCGTTGGTTTTCAAGTGTTGTTCACAAACAAATTTTTGTCATAAACCTGGCATTGTAAACAAGATGCCTTTCAACACAGTGATATTAATTTTAATTGCTAGCATGTTTTGATGTCTGAGCATAGTGTATTAGGAAGGGCTTGACTTTGGGATCAAATGATGTGGGATTAATTGGGTGACTATGAGCAAGTTGCTTAACTTCTTCAAGGTCCTTTTGCAAAAATTAAAACTGTCTTTGACTAGTTGTTGTAAAGATTAAGAGAGATAATTCTTCAAAGCCTCTAACAGTACCATCAGTGGGAAGCTCAATAAAAATCCAGTTTCTTTATTATCTTGACCTAGGTAGAAACTCCTCAGCTCTCCTTACAGATGCAAGATCACTCATAGACCATTTTGCAATGATCCTCGCTCTTTGTCAGAGCCTTCCTTTATGCTGCTTGTCAGTAAAAAACTAACTGCCTTCCTACATCATTAATTACATTAATGCAGTGGCTGTCAAATTCTAATGAGCACAAAATCATTGGGATACTTGTTCGAGATCTGCATTTTTTTTTATAAGCACTCTACTTGGTTTTGATGAAGAAGGTCCTCATACTATACTCTGAGAATCACTGAAACAGGGTTCAAAGCCTGTCAACTCCATAGACCCAATGCCACCTATATTTGCTGAACAATCTCACCAATTACCAGTCAGTCATCAAACAATTACAGAGTCTGATTTCAGTGACAGACTTTACACTCTGATGATTAAGATATCTATTTATTATCTATCTATCCTGTATTTATCTATTATCTATTTATGTGGGGGGAGAATATAGTGTATAATTGAAAAGTAAATGAGTGGCACTGATAAAAGTTTTACAGAATTGAAAAAATAAGCTGTGGCTGGTATGGCCAGTGCAGGTTTTAGAAGAAGAAGGAGATTGAACTAGTCATTGAAGATAAGCAGCATTTGAAAAACTGCATATTTTTAAGTCTCTCAGTACAGTATTGATCTAGCAAAATACTGTCATCATGCAGTTTGGCATGTATTGATTACATCTTATACCCTTATATTCCAAGAAATTTTTAGAAATTATACAGACCTCTCTGGGACAAGATTTTTTGGTGTATTGTAGGCAAAAGAGATACATTGAGTCTTTTCAAAGTCTGTGCTTGCTGAGAAAATAGATTTGTCCCCAAAGATCCTGATTGTTATAATTGTTCTTGGGGTCACACTGACCTCATACATCCGCTTTCAGAATCTAGCATCAATCCTTAGCATGGACCCAAACCAGTTTATTTTTTGCCAGTGTTCCCTCAGTGGAGTACTATCCTAGTGATAGATTAGATTCCTGGCATGGCCACACAGTCCAAAGCTCATACATTAATGTGGAGCTGAGCTAAACCTGGAAATTTCAGCCATTTGCCCATGGTCCAGGGACTCCTGCATGCTGCCAGTCCTGGAAGCATTTACACTGATCTCCAGGCATTTCCCAATGCTACTGAAAAACAGCAATCATAGCAGTTGTATATATGTACCCAGGTGTTTCAGAATCCTCATTAGAGCACTTCCTTGAAACAATATTTTCAATTGCCTAGAGAACAAAACCCTGCCTCTCTAACATACTCTTTACTGCTATTCCCTACTGTTTCCTTTTCACCCCCATCTATGGACATGTTTACCCCAATGGTTACCATGAAACTTATGTTTCAATTGTGGACTCTGTGCGTATTCATAATGAATTTGTTCCTGCTACTTTCTTTACTTGGAATTTTCTCCCTTGACATATTCTTAGACATACTGTTTATTGTTAGAGTATAAGCCTCCCAAGGGTAGGGATGGGCATCTGTTTTGTTCACTGATATAACCCAATCACCAAAGATAGTGCTTGACACCTAGTAAGTAGTACTCACTCTATGCTTGTTGAATGAGCAAAAGAATCTATCAAGATCAGTTCAAATATCACCTCCTTTCTGAAGTCATTCCCAATCCCTTCAGTCAGAACACATAACCTTTCCTCTGGGATTTAATGGTATTATACTTATTATTCTATCACAGCCCACATCACAACAGTCTTGTATTACAATCAGGTGTATGTATTTCCCTCCAGATTATACCTTTTTTAGAGTCAGGGGCAGTGTTGTATTCATCATTTACTTTCATTGCTCACCACACTTCTTACACCTAGCAGTGCTGCATTATTAGTACATACTTAGTGCTTATGAATTAAATTGAATTTCTGACTAAGATCTTCCATAAAAACTTATCTTTAATACTACAACTTTAGAAGATGCAAAAATGAATACTTTAATTAGAAATTATTTGGAAGCAACTTGAGCCCCTCTCTGTTAAATCTTCCAGTGTCAGAGACTTTTTGTGGTTCTACTTGGATCACAATATGATAGCCCTACTTTGCTCAACCTCAGTCCCCTGTAACTTTGGATTCCTTGCAAGTAGCAAGATTTCTGTTGCTCTGGAAAAATCATTTCACCTCACAGGACTTCTGTGTCTTCTATAAAAGAAGATGTTGAATGGAACAATCTCTGAGATTCAACCATTCTGTTACTTCCTCTGTCTGACTTGGAAATTCACCCAAATTCTCAGCACATGCTTACACAAGCCTGAGTGCAACAAGTCTTAGGAATCCATCCCGGACCTCTTTGAAAACTAACACTGCCCTTTTGAGAGTCAACCAAGAAAGATGGCCAATCTGTGGAGGAATATCCAGGTCTCTAATTAATCAATCAGAATGTAATGCTTAGAAATCCTTCTAACATGGGACAAAATCCAGTCCTGTCTTTTGTCTCTCTACTTACCCTACTCCTTTCAGCTCCAGGAGACTTGCTGAATTTACTCCTTACTTGCCAGACATACCACTTTCTTATCCATTGAGGAAATAAACTTATCTTCTTTAAAGATTATTTTTTATTTTATCACCTCACACCAGTTAGAATGGGCATGATCAGAAAATCTACAAACAACAAATGCTGGAGAGGGTGTGGAGAAAAGGGAACCCTCTTGCATTGTTGGTGGGAATGTAAATTGATACAGCCACTATGGAGAACAGTATGGAGATTCCTTAAAATACTAAAAATAGAATTGCCATATGACCCAGCAATCCAACTACTGGGCATATACCCAGAGAAAACCATAATTCAAAAACACACATGCAGCCCAATGTTCATTGCAGCACTATTTACAATAGCCAGGTCATGGAAGCAACCTAAATGCCCATCGACAGATAAATGGATAAAGAAGATATGGTACATATATACGATGGAATATTACGCAGACATAAAAAGGAACGAAATTGGGTCATTTGTAGAGACATCGATGGATCTAGAGACTGTCATACAGAGTGAAGTAAGTCAGAAAGAGAAAAATAAATATCATATATTAATGCATATATGTGGAACCTAGAAAAATGGTACCGATGAACTGGTTTGCAGGGCAGAAATAGAGAGACAGAGGTAGAGAACAAGTGTATGGACACCAAGGGGGGAAAGAGGCTGGTGGGGGAGGGGCTGGTGGTGGGATGAATTGGGAGATTGGGATTGACATGTATACACTAATAAAAAAAAAAGAAAAAAATATTTTTTATTTTAGCTCTAGGAGTCTTTTTCTTATTCTGTGACAGGGTCTTATACTTTAAATCCCAAGTGCTCACCTACCTACAACTTCTTAACTAATCCTTTTGAGGCTGTGCCCATCAGAACACAAAGAAGTAAGTGGGACTTGCCTAAAACAATATCATGATATTTTGGCAGAACTGCTGAGTAAGTCCTTCAGCTTTGTTTTTCTAACATCACATTAAGCAATACTATTTCAACACAAATGCTTTGCAGCATTTATTTCCTCAGGATGAGGATTCTGGGGTTTAGATTCACTCAGCGTCAAGAACTTTCAGTCAAGTGAAGAAATAAGTCAAATAAATCCCATGGCATTTCATGAAACTGCCTCAAAACTACAAAAGACTTAATTAGACTATGGTTATTTGACTTAACGATGTTTTGAAACAATATTCACAAATCGTGGGTGAGAAGAAGATTGCTTGGTGCCATACTTCAAAGATGTCATTTCCGAAATTGCTTTAAGCAGGAAGCAACACGCATTACTCACCCTATTATAGAATAATTAAGTTTGAATGGTAGAAGTCAGTTGTTTTGATACCATTACAGTTCAACTGAATCATGTTAAGTAAAACAGGTTGGACTTGGCCTCATTTAGATCAGCTTAGTTTCCTTCTCTCTTCTTGTATGGAGCAAAATTTACTATAGGCCATCACTGAATAAAATCTTTTAAAATAAGAAAAAACAATTATAAAAGATGGGCTTTCCAGATCTCTAATTAGCAAACTACTTTGAAAGTATAGTAATGAAAGTACACCTGTGGTTTAATTTTTAATAATGTTATTACCACCGCATTAAAAATACATAAAACACCTTTTTGAGAAGGGGAACACAGCAACACAGGAGCAATGGAAGTGTCGCTGCTGCTTAGCACTGACAATGCAACAAGTAAATTTGGTTATTTTACAGCGTGAAACCTCATCCTTCAACAACACAGTTGCCAAAAGTCAGTTTCTTTGTTTTGTCCAACATGTGTGACATTAACATCAGTACACTTTAAGTTTTTGTCAGATTGTACCGCCAGGCAAGTTTGAGCAACCGACACTAAACATGACTGATTTTGGAAGAGACATGAAAAAATCTACACAATCAAATAGTTCATAAAAAGATGCTCTTAAAAGATATGTACCAGGTACTGATGGTCTCACCTCTGCACGGCTTCCACCCAAACGCCACCCAGTGCACAGTTCCCCTGGGGCAATGGCCTTAGAAACACTCCTGGACAGACATGTTGTTGAAAGCTGCTTGCAAAGGGGTCACACTCCAATTACTAAGACAGGCTGTTGATTTCCATTTAATGTAAATTCACTGAGCATAGGGAATAAATGATCATCACACATCTGCCATCAGTATTTTGCTTAGCATGAAAAAAATTACATACTGGAAAAGGCTTGAAGTGTGGCATCAGATTCACATATCCATGGATTCTGCATCCACAGATTCAACCAACTGCAGATTAAAAATATTAGGAAAAATTCCAGAAAGTTCCAAAAAGCAAAACTTGAATATGCCGTGTAATGGAAACTATTCACATAGCATCTACATTGTATTTACAATGATTTGCATACTATTTAATTTGTATTAGGTACTTTAAGTAATCTAAAGATGATTTAAAGTATAGATGAGACTGTGTATCGGTTATATGCAAATATTACACCTTTTAATGTAATAGACTTGAGTATCTACGAATTTTGGTATCCACGAGGGTCCTGGAACACATGCCACATGGATACTGAGGGATGGCTGTATTTCCTCCCGTATCCTTTGTGTAATTCAAACCAAAGTGCCTTCAGAGAACCCTTTGGGGTTGGTATTGCATAGCCTAGTGTTTGAGAATTTGCAGGGGCTTATTTGTTTTAGAATATCTTTATTCCAAACCTGTTTCTTCTTTATTGCTTCATGATCATTTGCATTTTCATTCCTTTTCATTGTACCATGGCATTTGGCTTAATTCTGCATATATTCATTTACCTCTCAGTTACAGTTTATCATTTACCCTGTCTGGAATGCTTGGGATAACCTAATACCCCAGTGTCATCTTGATAATCTCTAACTGCCCTTTAGATTTTATATTTGATGTTCCTTCCTCCAAGAAACTCGAAACCTCAAAACTGGGTTAGGAATTCTTCCAAAGTTTCCCCATGGTGTTCTGTAATTTTCACTATGAAACTATGCATTGGACTGGATCGATTGCTTACTTGTCTTCCTCTGCTATTTTACTACTGATGCACTGAGGACAGGGTATCAGTGCTTCATAAGACTTACATGTTTTTACCGTGCCATTTGTGAATCTGTCAGTTAAATATGTTGAATGGAAATTTCTCTAATGGAGGCAGTTTTGGTATAACAGGAGCAGCATGGATTTTGGCATCATAGAACCCAAGGGTCAAATCCTTTCTACATTTTACCAGTTGGACAAGTTGATCAAACCAACTGAGTTCCATTTTCCTCATTTGTCAAATGGAAATACAAAAATATATCTTTCAGGAATGTTGAGAGGTTAATAACCTAACCTGACACCTAAAATATTTTAATATCCAAGCACCAAAGGATGACCAGAGGGGTCTGGCTCTTTTTACCCCTCAGAGATTTCCATTAAGTGCAGGGATTGAATTCAATCTCTGTCTCTAGAGATGCTGTGTTTCTGTAAAGTAAATCTCCTTAGAAAGACACACGTTTATGAAATATGTAGAAAGCATGTGATGTTATGAAATTATTTGCCAATTAATTTAGGAGGTGTCCAGCTGCAAACAACAAGCTTGGATGTGGATAGGGGCCCCCATAATATTGAGTAGGTCACCAGGTAAAAGCAAGCATCAGCTCTGTAGTTTTCAAGTGTTGGATATTAACTGAGATGTAGCAGGTACTTCTGCTCTGAGTGGAATTTTTCTTGCAGGCAATCACTGTGATCTCATGCAAGGGTTACAGCAGTTTTAATGGGACAAGGGTATCACATGTGAAAGTGCTACAAGGTAAGAATAAAATAGGAATTGGAACCCAATCGAGCAATTTGTTGAAAGAGATGACTTGCTTCTATCATGGTCCTTCTTTAAACTCCCTTGAAATAGAGGACATGCCCTAGCCTTTGAGGACAAGCACTTTGTCAGACTTGCTCCAGAGAGATCACGACCTATTTTCATTCTTTTGTGGATAGTCTAGTCTTTTCTGAATGTAAATCTTACTTGTGCTTTACACTCTAGCTAGAGCATTGTCAGCAGTTTTTCTTGGATCAGAAAAAGCAGTAAAACAGGAACCTCACAACATGATCCAGGCCCTAGGCTGTGACCAGAAATTGGCAATGTTCTTGGGAAAGACACTGAAGTTGAGATAAAGCCAGGTGCTTACCTCCTTTTTTAGGTTAAGCATAAGTTACTTAAATGTTATGAAAGTTAGCAAATCACTTACAATCCTATATTCTCTCTTGACTTCACATAACTACAAGCTTTGGGTGTACTGACAAATCCAATAGTAAATTGATTTAGCCAACAGCATACCTTCCTAAATTTTGAAAAGTAGAAAACCAGCTTTCAAATTGGGAGAGGACTAAATCCTAATCTCACAACAGCCACAAAGAGAAAGAAGCAGGAATGAATAAAAAATTACTTCTGAATCAAGATAAAGCTTTTCTTAGATACCTACTAAGAGAAATCAGAGATGACCTATAGAAACTGGTAAGAAATTTTACTTCCTGCCTAAGAACAAACAAGTGAGACACCTGACAGAAATCCTGTCATTTAATTTGGAACTTCATCTAAAAACAACTTTTCAGGGATTAGGTATGGGATGGGGAGGCAGTGAAGAAGATCTAAAATCTGCTACTGTTTGTTTCATTCTAAATTTTAAATGTAGAGGGCGCACAGGATGCGACCCTGTCCATCAGAGGGCCTAGGACCCAGTTCAGCACACACACAAAATTAACAAATGGCAATAAATACATACATATCAATAATTACTTTAAATGTAAATGGATTAAATGCTCCAATCAAAAGACATAGAGGGGCTGAACAAATACAAAATACATTAATTACTTTACATTTTACATTTAAGGTCAATGGACCAATTATCCAGACAAAAGATCAATAAGGAAACACTGACCTTAAAAAACATACTAGATCAAATGCACTTATATAGAACATTCCATCCTTTTTCTGGTGTACATGGAACATTCTGCAGGGTGGATCACACACTGGGCAACAAAACATGTCTCAGTAACTTTAAAAAGATTGAATCATATCAAGCATCTTTTCTGACCACAGCACTGTGGGCAAGAAATCAACTAAAGAAAAAAAAATGACAAAAAACACAAACACTGGAGGCTAAACAATATATGACTAAACAACCAATGGATCACTGAAGAAAATCAAAGAAGAAATAAAAAAACAAAACCTAGAAACCAATGAAAACA